>NC_062218.1:25458942-26093764 GCF_902686445.1 Sciurus carolinensis | reverse complement strand
GGTTTTTTATTTGACTTGGTTTCTCCTTTGATTGGCTTTTCCTTTAGGATAGTTCCTCCCTATGCTGACTTGTATTGTTGCTTTTCACTTCTTCCTCCCCAAATATTTTGCTGAGAATGTTCTGTAGTGCAGGTTTGTATTTATAAATTCTTTTAACTTTTGTTTATTGTGGAAAGATTTTATTTTATTTCCAAAACTGAAGGTTAGTTTTTCTGGGTATAGGATTCTTGGTTGGCATCCATGTTCTTTCAGAGCTTGAAATATATGGTTCCAGGCCCTTCTTGCTTTTAGAGTCTGGGCTGAGAAATCTGCAGAAATCCATATGGTTTCCTCTGTTATGTAATCTGACACTTTTCTCTTGTAGCCTTTAAAATCCTATCCTTATTTTGTATGTGAGGTATTTTCACTATAATGTGTCTTGATGTGGATCTGTTGCAATTTTGTGCATCTGGTGTTCTGTAAGCCTCTTATATTTGATTTTCCATTTCATTTTTCAGGTTTGAGAAATTTCTGATATTATTTTGTTGAACAGGTTGTTCATTCCTTTTGTTTGTATCTCTGTCCTTTCCTCAATCCCAATAATTCTTAAATTCAGTCTTTTCATTATATCCCATAATTCTTGGAGTTTCTGTTAATGACTTCTTAACATCTTTTCAGTTTGTTCAATTTTATTTTCAAGATTAAATATTTTGTCTTCATTGTCTGACATTTGTCTTCCATGAGATCTAGTCTGTTGGTGATGCTTTCTAGTGAGTTTTTAATTTGGTTTATTGTTCCTTTCATTTCAAGTATTTCTGGTTTTTTTTTTTTTTTTTTTTTTTTTTTAGAATCTCTTTTTATTGAAGTGTTCTTTTGCTTCCTGCAGTTGCTCTTTTAACTGTTTACTGGAATGGTCATGCATTGCCTGCATTTGCTCTCTTATCTTGTCTTTTGCTTCACAGATCATTTTAAGTATGCAGATTCTAAACTCTTTTCCCCTCATTTCTACTGCCATGCTGTCATTGGATTCTATCACAACAGTATCTTGGTTTTTTAGGGACACTTTCTTCCCCTGTTTTTTTATATTGTTTTTATATATTCCCCTCTAGCAGTGAAGATCAGAGATACTAAAATTTCCTCCCCTGCAGGCTTATTATGACCCTGCAGTTTTCCAGTACCTCTCCTTTGAAGAGTAGATCAATACCAGTAGTACCCAATACAGAGAAAATGCAGCCCTGAACCAGAAAGCCCCTATAAAGACTTTAACTTTATTAAAATAAACAGGATCAGTTTGATTACTATTTACAGTATTTCTAGTTGTGAGCAAGAGAATGGGGAAGGGTGTAGGATGTAAGCGAGTAAATAAAGGTACCTGTTAAAGGGCCTCCAGTCTCCTGTAGGTGTCTCAGGAAGGAAGCTGTCCTTCCAATGATGATGACCACACCCTCAGGAATAATTCAAAATGCCTGCACCAGCCTCCAAAGAAGCTGGGGAGCCCCAGGGAGGGTGTGCTGAGGTAGCACAGAGGCAGGTACAGTGTCCCTCAGCAGTAGTGGGGGCAGGCAGGCAGGCTCAGGGCTGGGTCCATCAGAGGTGTGGGGGAGGGTAGGCAGATTCAGCGATGGCGTCCGACCTCCATGTCTGCATCTTTTCTTTAGGACTATTTTTCCTGCTTCTGAAAAATACCATTGGAATTTTGATAAGCATTTCATTGAATACGTATTTTGCTTTAGGTAATATGACTATTTTGACTATATTAATCCTACTTATTCATAAACATGGTAGTTCTGTGTTCAATTTCTATCCTGCTACTGTGAACATTTTTTTTCTTTTTCATACTAGAAATGGAGTTCTGGTGTTCTTTTTGTTTTGTTTTTGTTTCTGTTTGTTCATCTAGTTATAGAATCACCTCATCAGCACCAGATATTTTGAATTTTTTTTCTTATTCATATCCTTTAATTTCCTTCTCTTGCCTAATTTCTCTGGCAGAAATTCAACTATTATATTGAATAGGAGTGGTAAGCATTGGCATCCTTGTTTTGTTCCTGATTTTAAAGGAAATGAGTTTAGCGTTTCTCTTTTCACCATAATGTTGTTTATATTTTCTAAGAACCCACTCTTTGTCATATTTATCATCTGTATTTTTTTATTCTCTATTTAATTAATATTAACTCTAATTAATATTAAATTAATATTTAATTAATATTAACTCCTAATTATGTCTCATCTTATACTGGTTCTGGAATTACTTTGTTCCTGCTTTTCCAGGATCTCATTAGATTTTGTTTTAGGTCTTTCTTTCTTTCTTTCTTTCTTTCTTTCTTTCTTTCTTTCTTTCTTTCTTTCTCTCTTTCTCTTTCTTTCTTTCTTTTTAATGTGGGCACTTAAAGCTATCCACTTAAGCTATACACTTTGATCTTAGTACCACTTTCATAGTGTCCCAGAGATTTTAGCATACTATATCATTTTTCTAATTTGATTCCATTTCTTCAATGATCCATTTTTTTCATTTAAAGTGTATTGTTTAGCCAGACTTGGTGATACATGCCTGTATTCCCAGTGGTTCAGGAGACTGAGGCAGGAGGATAGCAAGTTCAAAGCCAGCCTCAGCAACAGAGAGGTGCTCAGCAACTCAGTGAGATTCTGTCTCTAAATAAAATACAAAAGAGATCTGGTGATGTGGTTCAGTGGTTGAGTCCCCCTGAGTTAAATCCCTGGTACCCCTTCTCCCAGGCACACACACAAAAAGTGTTTTGTTTTATCTCCATGTGTTTGTCATTTCTATAAGTTTTCTTACTATTTTAAAAAATGTTTAGTCCCTTATAATTTGATAAGATCATACTGATTTTTTTTGTGCTCACTAACACTTTTATTTTTATCTTAAAATGTTTATTTTGGAAAAGGTTCCATGAACTGCTAAAAAGAAAATGTATTGAGTTATGTTGGGGTGAAGTAGTCTCTAGATGTGTGTTAGGTCTTTTTGATTGATAGTATCATTTAGGTTAGAAGTGTCTTTACTTTACCAACTTTATGTCTGGAGGACCTGTCCCTTGTTGAGAGAGGTTTATTGAAATTACAAAGTGTTTTAGTCAGTTTTATAATTGCAGTGACCAAAAGATCCTAGAAGAACAATATTAAGTAGGAAAAGTTTATTTTGGGGCTTATGGTTTCAATGACCTGCCTCCTCTAGCCACACCCTACCTATCTTTAGTCATCACTCAGTTAATCCCATTCAGGGAATTAACATGCTGGTTAGTTTAACTTTCTTATAATCCAATTATTTCATCTCTAAATTGTCTTGTGTTGTCTCACACATGAGTTTTTGTGAGACTCATCTAAATCATAATGCAGCATATTATTTTACTGGAGTATGTCTGGGACATATAATGTTTCATGTAACAAGGTGCACCACAATTTGGTACTTAAATATGTATTATCATTTTGTCTTATTGTTAGTTTCTTCCCTTGAACATTATGTAGGGAACTTTCCTGTATTTTTTTATTTTTTATTTTTGGTTACAATCTCTTTGTCAGATATTAAAATGGTTACTCCTGCTTGTTTTTGGATTTCATTTGCATGGAATATCTCTCTTCATCCTTTCACTTTTAATCTCTTGGTATTTTTGCCTATGCAATGAGTCTCTTGCAGCAGCATATGGTTTGGTCTTGTTTTTTTTTCAATCCATTCCACCAGTCTGTGCCTTTAATTAAAGAGCTGGGACCATTTAAATTTAGCATTATTATAAACATATATTATTTCTAGTCATTTTGGCTTGTTTGATTGATTTAATTCCTTCTTAATTTTCATTTGCTTAATTGCTCTACTGGAGAGTTTCATTCATTTGAGAGCTCAGGGGTTTGATTTGGTTTTCTTTGTGAAGTATGTCTGTATATTTTCTGTAGTCTAGGTAAGTGGTCATGAATTCCTTTAGTTTATCCTTATTATGGAAAGCTTTGATTTCTTCTTTGATTCTGAATGATAACTTTGCTAAATAAGAAAACTTGGCAATTGTTTTCTTTCAGAGTTTGTAATATCTCATTACCAGTCCTTCTTGCTTTTAGCATTTGAGTTGAGGAGTCTAAAGTCAATCTAATGGTCTATCTATAATCATCTGATGTTGTTCTCTTTTGGCTTTTAATATTCTATCCTTATTCTCTAAATCAGGCATTTTGATCATGATATGTCTTAAAGAGGTCCTTTTATGATCTTTTCCTTATGAGATTTTATATATCTCTTATATGAGGATGTCCATCTTGTTTCTAAGGTTTGGAGAATTCCTGCTATTATTTCACTGAAAAGCTTTTTAATTTCATTAGCTAGTAATCTGTGTCTTCTTCTATTCAAATAACTCTGAAATTTGGTTGACCTCTTACATTGTCACAGAATTCTTATATATTCTGATCATGATCTTCCACCCCCTTTACTCTCCACTAGCTCAAGTACCCTGTCTTCGAGGCCCAAGGTTCTGTTTTCTATCAAATTTTTCTGTTGATCCTTTCAAGTGCATTTTCCACTTGATTTCTTTATATCTTTCAATTTGAGAATTTCTGATTGGTCTCTTTTTCAGAATAGCTTTATCTGTTTTAAAAATTTTTTCTAGTTTAGTTGTCAATGGACCTTTATTTAATTTATTTATTTATATGTGGTGCTCAGAATCAAACCCAGTGCCTCACACATGCCAGACATGTCTTCTACCACTGAGCCACAGCCAAAGCCCCAGAATGGCTGTATCCTCATTGAAATGGGCATTCACATTCTGTAACTACTCTCTTATTCATTTCCTAATTCATTCCTTAGATCTACTTTTATCTTGTTAATAATTTTAATAATCATTGTAAAGACTTTTTCTGGAATTTCATTCCCTTCCATGTCTATGTGTTCTTTGCTGGGGAATTGTAACTTTTCAGGGAGAATTATCTGCAGGTCTCCGCATGTTTTCAGAGATCTTGGACTTATACAACTGTTGAAATGCTTTTATCTTCTTCATCTGTGAGAATGTCCTTCAGTCTGTAGTTACTGATATAATTCCTGTAAGGAATTTCCACAGAACCACGCTGGACACGGGAAATCACATAAGGGAATTTATTAAGCAAACAATGTCTCCCTGCAGGGTAAGAGAGAAAATGAGAGGCAAAGAGAAAGGAAAAGAAAGGGCATGCACTAGAGAGAGTGGAAAGCCAGGAGGATAGAGAAAAGTGTGTAGGACAGACAAAAAAATGGAAAAAAGATAGCAGGGAAGCTACAGTAAAACAGTTGAATTCTGCCGGGCTAACAGGGGACCAATATGGGAGAAGGATACTTGCAAGCTGACTGATGAACCAATAGCTAACTAGGATGTTCACAGATTGACAAGTGGTTGGGAGGCGGGCAAAATGGCTGTACCAGGTGGGCGGGGGAGCAGCTTTATACATTACAATTCCCACACTGTTGGTAACGCTTAGCTTCAACATTCAGGCTCAGCATATTCTAAAGCCTCTCAGTTTTCCACTGAAGAATTGCTGAATTAATTCACTCTTGTTGAGCTGCTATAACCCGTGGGTTTTTCTAAATCTTCTTTTTGAAACCTTTCTCTGATTTTCCTATTGGACTAGATGAATGTCCAATAATGGGACACAATATCCCCTGCCTCTTGTTCCTAAATGGGGACTACTTCATTTCTTTGGTTTTTTTCTCTCTCCTATTGTGTGTGTGAAAATATTGTCAAATCTTGATCTGAGTTGGATTATGTGTGGAGAAAGATGTGTTGCACTTTGCTAAGTTGTGTGTGTAGTTCAGTCAGTCTCTACCTTGTGGATTGTACTGTACTGTTCACTTCGCAGTCCCTCTCAGACAAAAAGGAAGAATAAGAAATGGCAACAAAAATAGCAATTGATAGATAGCATTAGAATAAATATCTGATGGCTACTACGACATGTATTTCAAAAAGAGAATCTCAAAAAGAGGATTGGTGGAATCAACAAAAATAAACAGCTATAAATTTGATCTAGCACTGAAGTAGACAGTGCATATCAAGTATGCAGTAATAACTACAACAACAAAAATGGTGGAAACATTAATCATCTAAAATAAATTATTTTTAAAGAAAATAAAGTTACATTTCCTTAAGAGGAAAGAAAATGGGGTAGGAAAGTTAAAGAGAGTTTAAAATGTTCAAAAGACTATCAGAGGTGCAGAAGGAGAGAGGAAGCAAGTGATTGCTATAAAGAGAGAAGAGTAAAAAATGAAAAATGAATAAATAACAAGACATAGAAAGAGACCACAAAAATTTGGTTATTAAAGTGGGGAAAGAAGGGAGAAGTAATAAGAGGAAAAAATAGGAGTCAAACAAACAAAAAGTCAAATCAAAATATTTTAAAAAATCTTACTGCTCTTAAGTCAAATTAAGGAAAAATAACAAGTGTGAGGAAAGAAGAAAATGAATAAAAAATAAAATGGAAGAGAAAAATGATGCCTATGAAGAAAAATGTGAATATATATATTCACACACCCCCATATGCACACACACATTCCCAATCATATTCTATAGAATAAGGAGAAAAGATAAAAAAGAAAGAAGTCTAAGCGTATTTATAAGAAATGAAGGCATTGTTCTCGCTGAAATAATCAAATATGCTGATGTGAATGGATGTAACTGTCTATGACTTACTGTCCTTTTTTTCATTTATTCTTGGTTCATGAACATCTTTGAGTGCGCTCTATGCTGGCTGCGGGAGTGAACTGAAAATGAAACTCCTTGTATGGGCTTCAACTTTCCTTCTGGCAGTTTATGTTAGGACAGAATGTGAAGTAGTGACAATTGGAGTTTTGACCATTCAAACTAGGTAGGTTTTCTTAAGGGTGGGGCAGATGAAAAGTTATAAACACTAAGTACAGGCAACTGTCATTTAGTTCCAAGATTTGCTATAAGCTATCTGCTCTATAAAGAATAGCTCCACCAATTATATTACCAGAGAGATACTGATCACTGCTGAGAATTTGGAGGGGAGAGAGAGATGTGTACTGAGATCTCTACTCTTGGGTAAAGCAACCAACTCTTCACTCTCTTGCATATTCCACCTTGCACAAATGAGGCCTTCCCAAGATCAGACCCAGAGTGCAAATGTGCTTACCAGCCCATCTCCTGAAATTTCTCAGGCTAATCCTGCAAGTCTCCAGACCAATGGAACTGTTAGTCACACTCCCTATCACTGGCCTGGATCTCCCTGGGCAAACTCCTGTGTCTACCTTGGAACCCTGCCCCAGGACAGGTGCATGTCAAAAGAATTGGTTAATGCTCATTATTATCTCCAGGGCTCCTGCCACAGTAGAACGCCACACAAGATGCTGACCCACCTCAGTTCTCTGTTCTTCAGCCTAGAAACCCAGTGTAGCACTCACACATGGACTGGACTCACTGTGCTGTCTCTGGGTCACTCAAGTTTAGGCAGCCCTTTGTTCCTTGGGTTTCCCCATTCCAAATTTTCTTTGCAAATTCAGTCTTACTTTCTGCTTGGATTGTCCCTTCCCTCTGTGGTAGATTACTGAGGTTTTTGTTTTGTTTTTTTTCTGTCCTGTGTTCAAAGAACCTGAATTTCTGTCTATGATTCTGATGTTGAGATTCAGTGCATTACTTCTGTCATCCACCTCAATGGGAAGCAGTATAGAAATACTGCTTTTTGAACCCTAGTAACAGTATAACTGAAATTACACCCTTCCTTTACTCCACCATTTTTATACCTCCAAATATGTCCCATTTTTTTTTTTTACATAAGGTTGGCCTATTTTTACTGTTAATGGAAAGCACTATAAACAATTCTCAAAAATATTTGTTTTATTATTAAACCTTCTTTAATGCAAGCAAATTTTCAATCAAAGTTTATAAACTTCTGGAAAACGTTAGATTTGGGGAAGAAATTCAGGTATATGTAACACTTTTTAAATTATGAACTGGGGATTAGAGGGGGAGAAGGAAAAGTCAAAGGAAAAAGATGTGTATTTCCTGCTAAATGGCAATGATTTAATCAGCTGGGAAACTCTCTTTCCAGATGTTACCCTTGGAGCATATCTGTAGCAGCTGTGCACATTTTCTGATATTACAGGAGCGGCAAAATGTCCTTCTTTTAACTTGCCTCTTTTCCCAGAGACAACATTGGCAGGTAGAAATGACTCTCCAAGCACAGTTGAATGCACAGCTTTTAAAAAGAAGAATATGAAAGGGGAAGCAAAGGGTAGCATTATGGCTTAGTAGCAGTTTTCCGGAAATCAAAAATGGGAGTTATGTATATTCACAGTCCTGTAAGTATTATTGTTTTTATTTTCTTCTCTGAGTTATGAAATATGAAGTTTATCTGGAGTTCATTCTTGTGAGTTTTTTTTTTTCCCCTGATGTTGTTATTGTTTATTATAAAGATCCTAATGATATATCAGGAGAAAATTCAGGACAGATTCTCACCTAAGAATAATAGTGATGCAGGACGAGTTTATCTTCCTCATCTTCCACAGCCCCTTTCTCTCCCTGCCCCAGTTTGCCCTCTCTTTTTATACGCCATGTGGCACATAATCTTTATTCCCTCAACAAATCTGCTCACAAAAGATTTTATTTTTTTTTTTCATGAATTTATACCCAAATGTTATCTCTCTAAAGTTTATTTGCATTTTAAACCTTATCTCAGTCTGTGGAAGCAAAGAATTTAACACCCTGTTAAGGGGATTTTAAGCATCAGTTGGCAGGCAGGGGAATGTTTTCTGCAAGCAAATCCTTTTCCTACTTCTCAGAAATTGTATTCTCTGTAGTTGCTTCTCCATGTGGGAAGGAAAATAGTTTAGAAATAAAATCTCTAGGTTTAGCGCCCGGCAGACGTGAATCGGATCCCCTCTTATGCCACTTACCTCTTGAATGATCTGGGGAAACTCATTTAACCTCTCATTTTCCATTTCAGATAAGTAAGTGACTTACTTAGTAATCAAACCTACCTCATAAGACTGCTGTGAGAATTGAATGGGTTATTGACTAAAGTATATGATTAATAAATAGTAACTATTATTATGACTTTAGTTTGGTTTTAGCTGAAGAGTTCAAATATTCGATTTACCTTTAATTATTTTTGGATAGATTGTGTGTCTTATCCATTCTAAAATGAAATGCTAACAGATCTTAAAATGTCCACCACCCCAGATGGCTGCCTGTGTCCAATCCGGTGTGGTTAGAATTCTCAATATTTCCACTGGAGTGCCTGCCTGTCACATCCTATTCAGCATTTTCTCTATCCTTCTCTGCACTAGAATCAATACTCACCTATAGATGTTTGGCCTCCTCTGACAGCAGATAATGCCTGAGAATAGGAATGCTCAGACTCAGCAAGAGTAAAGCAGATTAGAGAGGAAAGAGCATCATCTCTAAACTCACAGATTAACCTAACATCACCAGCATAGAGATGCAAACTGTGTACTTTCTCACCAAGCAGGATTGATTCTAGACCCAAAACTGAGATCTGTCTTGACTGACTTTCTGGAAATGACAGACTAGTATGCAGTGATAATTCCAAAACTTTCTTATTTCTCAAGATGATAGTATCTGGTTAATATCTTAATATGAATCCCCTCCTATGACTTTTCTTTATATTCATTCAGCAAGCATTTCCTAGATGCCAACATTAACCTGTCGTGAATCAAGATAATAATGAATGTATTCATCCAGGATATGTCCTGTGTTTTAATAACCTAAATCTAACATGGGCAGAGAGACACTCTTTATTTTATTGCTCACTTCTCCAAAATTCTTCTGCTCATTTCATGTTTTTATTCTAATACTGCCCAATTCTCTAATCTTGCAATAACAAAATTGATTAACTATAAAGTTAATTCTTTCTTAATTATGATTTCAATATTTCCCACACATTTTTTATTCTGATTAATCACTAAATTAATTCAAAGTCTCATGCATTATGTTAAGACTTTCATTGATTCACTCTTTTTTTAAACTAAATTTAATTTGTATTTTTAGGTCATCTTCCTTTTTGCGGTTCATATACACATAAATAAATGAATAAAGCATGCATGTACACATCTTCCCACTCACATTATCCACTATCAAAAAATAAAATTCTGACAAATATATTTAATGATGTAACTGGATTTATTTGTGATTCAAGAATTGAGCAACCTCAATTCTTCAAACTGAATGAGAGCACCTGGCTCTCTTAGTGGAATAGTGGGGTTTTGTAAGTGGCAACAAGGAAATAGAACAATAGTAAAAAAAGCTAGTCAGTGAAGATCAGGTTACTTCAGTTAACTTTTCTTCTAAGGGTTAAAGCAGAGGGGACTTTCTTATATTAATTTGAAGGTCTGAGAAGCAAACTAGGTTCTTGTTCATTCTAAGAAATCACTCTGCCACTAATTTGCATACCAGCTCTGAGACTTCCTTATTATTCTTTCTAAGGTTGACTGGAATCTCCTGTTGTTCTCCTGTTTTTCAGGAGATTTTCCAGGGGCAAAAATGTTCTGTTTGAGGACTTACCTGTTTCCTTGAAGTTTCAGTTTAATTATGTGCAATTTACCACAATTAACTCAAATTTGGTTTAGGTTGGTGTTGGGGGCCTAATGCAAGAACTCAGTCCAACACAGTGACCTCTCATAATTTGTGTTTAATAATCCAAATGTTATTTCCTGGTAGAATAAGTTCTGAATATGAAAGACTTCTAAACATATTACTAAAATATTAAAATAGTAAAGTATTAATTTATAGTATTTGATTAGAAAATGACTGAACACAATATAAAGTAAAAAAAATTCATAAGGGAAGCTCATTAATCTATTTAAAAAATTCTGCTCATCAAGTAACATTGCAACACAGTACAAGCAGACACCATACACTGAGAAGACACTTGATTTGTGATACATGAGATACCTCTGCAGAATTCAGAATGATTTTAAATCCCACTGGGAAAAAATGGGCAAATTTCTACTTTGATCAAGAGAAGGCAACCACTGTTTCACACCATAGTACTGCTAAATTTAAGCATTGAAAAACAACCATTGTTAAGTTATATTCTCTTACGCTGCTAGTAAAAGCAAGTAAATGAATGGAACTGTATTAAATATGATATATGTTCTGGAGCATAAATACAAAATGAGCACAAGAATTTAATTTTTCTCTCATGAAAAAGTACAAATTTTTGTATTTCTGTAGCTTGGGAGTCTTCAAAGAACCTAATCTCTATTTTATTATTTCATCATTGTGGCAAGCCCGAGACAGAACACTATGAATTATGGAAGACAGTGAAGAATGTCTTGAGAGATCAAGATGAAAAAGAAAATTCAGAGATATGATCATCACCTAGAGATGTTTATGAAAAATTCTATCAACTCAATAATCCATTAAATAAGTACTTATTGTAAAACTACTATATATATATAAAGCACCATGTTAGAATCTTTCTCTCCATGATATTCTAAGATAGTTACCATCATTGAAGTTGATTATTCAGATAAAACCAATTTTTAAATCACCAAGAAGGATATTTTACTTGCCAATAAGTAGTTACACATTTGTGAAATATAATATAAATTTTTAAATATATGCAACTTTTTCCTACTGAAAATCTGGAGCAGGGAATTAGTTCATGCCTTTTTTGAAAAATAATATCTAATACACTTCTTTAATCAAGGTATTACTGGAAAGGACTTTTATTTCCAGTATGGTTCATGAAATCATTTGGACCAATTCTCTATCTGTGGACATCTACAAAAGGAAGACAAATGTGAAAAAAAAATCCTTCTGAAATATTTGGAAAACCAACAAGGCAGTAAAAAATTACTGACCAAGATCCAGGCATAAAATAGAAATCTCAGAGGTGAGATTGCCATGTGGGACTGTTTCCTCTTGGGTGCATTGTTGATTCTTGGTATTGCTAGTAGATGAGAGTAAAGAACTTTTAACAGCTTTGCTGGTTAGAGAAACAAAAATTGGAGCCTAGGATTTTCTAAAGGTGAAAGTATTCATTAATCACCTGGAATTGGGTTGGGACCACCAATAGCTGATTTCTGGGAGTAAAGATGAACCAGAAATTTAAAAAAAAAAATGAAGGCATTAGATAATACTAATTTAATTAATTGATTAGTTCATGTGTTTTTTCATTCATCATATATGTTGTGAACTTCAACATGTACCAGTTACTATGCTGGAATCTAAACAAAATAATAATTTTAAAATATTTATTTTTTTTTAAATGCTGGACTTTTGTGGGAAAAGACATAAAAATGCACACATAGGTATAGGTGAAGTGTAAGTATAATGCTAAAGATATCACCATAATATTGTTGTATCTCAAAGGAGAATTAACTATTTGATGAAGTTAAGAAGTTAGACAAATCTGATAGATGAAAGAAGACTGAATAAAAGACAAAATGGAATTGGTCCTATACAAAAATAAGATGGAGCTGATAGGACATTGTAGGCAAATAGCAGAGTACAAAAAAGGCTCAAGATGAGACAGGACATCGATGAGTTAAAGATTAATAATATTTGGAATGGAATATGTCCATCTCAATACATTTTGGTATGAATGCTTTTGCAAAAAAAAAAGAAGTCAGATCATAAAACACCTTCATTTTAGCTCCATGTTTACTGTATTAAAACTATGGAAGAAAAGCATAAGAATTGAAAGAGGAAAAGAAGGTTGGTGGAAGGAGGAGGGGGAAAAGTAAAAGGAGACAAAAGACAGACAATGAGAAGAGAGCTTTAAGAAGAAACCTGTGAAATATAAATGCATCTTTGAAACTGTAAGTAGGTCTTGATCAACTAGTTGCAATAATTATATTGCAGGAGATTGCTAGTGTATCAACTTACTAATTACTCTTTCCTTATTTTCTATTCTCTCACATGTACTTGATCATAATTTTAAAAAGAGAAGAAAAGCAGTTACTAGTCATTAATTCAAATTCTGGCAGTACAAAAATATTATGCATTGTAAATTAAGTATAAATAGACTAAATTATTCTAGATTAATGTTTGCTTCTGTTCCAAGAAAGTCTTTGTGATGGTCTGACATGAATACTCCACAATGCTCAATAATTACACAACTAAAGCATCATTACTGGTGCAGTATTTATTTCTGATTTCTTTCTAAGACTCATTTTAGATGACAGCATTTTAATCAAGAAGAACTAAGGCAAAGGTTATTCCAGTTCAAATAATTATATTTTATCACAAAATCAAAGCTACAGGTTTACCAGAAAAAAAGTTCCATTTTATGTCCTAAGCTCATAAAAACATATTCAACTAATATAAGTGATTTTAATGATAACAAAAGAACAATGTAGACTAGTATAAAACTGAAAGAATTTCCTCTCAGGAATTTTCTCAGCATTCCTCATATTCTAAGACTGACAAGAATTTTGAGCCTATTTCTGGATGCCCCCTTGCATGCTAAACACAACAAAATGAAGCAACAAAATAAAGCAACAAAAAAGGATTTTCCATTTACTCTATAGCATCTATCTATACAGTCTAAGATTTGGTCAATTATTCAGAGTTTGCACTTGCATCTTTATTCTTCACTAGAAGGTGTTCATGTGCTGCTCTTGGCTCCAGTCCTTGTGTTTATGCCTTTGGTATAAGAACACAAGAAAATGGTGTTTCTCCTTGGTCTCCATGGGCAATGGCTGTCTTTCCTAACCTCTCAACAACTACTAAAGGATGCTTGTTTGTACAAGACACTGTGCTTTTGCACAACAACTTGTTTATGGTGTGCAATTTTTAATCCCTTTATCTGAGTGATTGAACTATTGATACAAAGAAAAATAGCATCATTTAGTGACTGACCTCAACATATGTTAAGCTTATGCTACATATTTTTATTAATACTTGAATTGTACATCAGAAACTTTGGAAATGAAAAGAAACTAATATTTATGTAGATGTATTCTGCATATCTGTGTTCATGAAAGTGATATCACAGGTTATAGGTGACAAGTTCTGCTTCCTCAAATGTGGAAATCTGAACATTAGAGAAGACTGTAGGCAAATGTATAAAGCAGGTTTTATTTAAAAACAGTAACACAGGTTTCTCCCAGGAGGGAGAGGGGGCTATAGCTGGTATCCTGGTATCCCAAGAAATGAGAGTGTCCTGTCCCTTTTATACATTTCAGACTTTCTTTGTTCCCCTGCTCTTCCCCCACTTATCTCTCTCCTTCCTGTGGACATGACTAGGCCCAGGAGATGCTGGTGTGATGGCCAAAAGGTGAGAAGCAGATGGGTGGGGGCAGGGTCAAATGGAGTGACCCAGGCAGGAAGCAGCCCAGGAGGCATTAATCAGCAACTCCTTGTGTGCAACCTTTTGGGGAGGGAGCAGAATAGGCAGGTGATCTTGGTAATCACAGCATTCAGGAAACACTGACATTCCAATCTCCCAGGGCAGATCTCCAACTTCCTGGACCCAAACTGGCCTCCTTTTTCTAGATCCGACCCAATTGCCTATCTACACTGACTACTTGTCTTTAATTTTTGCTTCAGAAGTACAATTAAAGAAGTGAACTTTATTTCATCACCTAGAATTATTTTTAATTTTTCTGATGTGTCTATGCTCCCAGTGGTTTCTTTTAAAATTTATATTTAAAGTATAAATTTATACCTTATATCAAATTTATACTTATACTTAAATTTATACTTAAAGTATATTTATTTATACTTATATGGGTAGAAGAGTAAAGGATGATAAATTATAGTCGGTTGGATTAAATGGTGTCTTGATTCTCCAACAAATGTTTGTACTCTAGTATTAATAAAAATGAAAGACAAATTATTTTGTTATTAATTTCTTTCTGCTAGCTTGGGTTCATTTCTCAATTGTGTAGTTTGATAAATTCAAATTAATATATCATTCTTCAGTGGTTTGGAAAAATACAATTAAAAAGGTACAACTTTTAAATAGAACCCTTGATTTTTCTATAGTTAGCAGCTAATTAAGTAAATAAATTTGTTCACCTAACCAGTGGGTTTTAAAACATATATTTTATACTATGTGAAGATTTTTTTTACATTTTAAATTATAATTTTGAAGATTTCAGAATCACGGTTTTTAATTTTGATTTTAGTAGTGACATCCAACAAGGAGGGACGCTGTAACTTAGGTCCTCAGTAAGGAATCCAAATTTGGCCTATCCAAATAGGCCAAACTTTGGTCCTAAGTTGGAAATAAGAACAAAAATTAATGAAGTTATCAGTTATGAATCAAATTCTGGCCATCTCAGATTAACTCTTGGAGGGGCTACTTTTTGACTTTCTGAACTGTCAGTAAAGCTAGCAGACTGACTTCTAAGCATCTACTCATGGCAAGCTGGCTCCCTGAGTTAGCATACAAAATGAATTGGTTTCCTGGACAGGTTGTTTCCATTGTGGGTCAGACTGCATAAACCATTTAACAGTTTGTTTCTTAGATCCTGTTAATTTGGTCATGTTATCACATATTTACCTGAACCTTAAATTGCATCATCAGTCAAAAAAACATCATCTTTTTATATTTTTATCTATATTAACCTATTATGCATGTTTATTTATAATTAATATTTATGAGTAGCATGTGTTTGTTTTATATACATATAAATATATGTACAAACATGTTTATATACACATACTATTATAGTGTATAATAGATGATACAGATGTAGTTGTAAGTTAAAAGGAGATGAGAAGATGAATAGAGCATAACATTTTTGAAAATAATCTTATAGCTTGTAAAAGCATTAAATTTACAAATGCGTAATAGTTTTTGCTTGGTTCCATAAAAGGAACAATAGACATAATGGTTTGAGAAACAGACATAGGTTTTAATTTTTCAGAAATTGCTGTCCATAACAATGATGGAAAATTAATGAGACATGCTATTAGAATATAGTGCAAAATGTGAAATGAAGATAAAACAGGAGCACATAGTATAGGAGTATTAGTCCATGTCTTAATCCATGTGCTGCTGCTGCTCTAAAAGAATACTGTAGACTCTGTAAATTATAGACAACAGAAACATATTTGACTCATATAGACTGGGAAAATTCAAGATAAGAGACTGAATCTGGTGAAGGACTTTTTGTTTGTGTCATCCTGTGGTAGAAAGCATCATATGGCAAGAGAATAATAGAGAAAGGGAATGAAACTCCCTGAGATAACTTTCTCACACTCAAGATAACAGCTCCTTAAAGGTCCCATCTCTTAATGCTGCTACAATGCTAATTAAGTTTCAATGTGAGTTTTGGAGGAAACATTCAAACCATAGCAATCAATTGATGCTATATAACAAACTCTTCTACAGCTGTCTATCTTAAAACAGCATTCATTCATTCTCATGGATCTGCAGGTGACGAGAGCCATCATACTTTGACTCTGGCATCTGGGGCTTGCTATTTCATGATGTAGTGCTCTTCCTCCTGTATCTCATCCTCCTTTCATTATCGGTCTGGACTGGGCACGTTCTATTTATGGTGATGGTCAGTGTATGAGAGTGAGCTGAAAATAAGAAGGCTGAGGTTGGGAAAGGGAATGGCTATAATTTCTACCTGTGTTTCATAGACAAAACAATACCACATAGTAAAATAGTCTCTCTCCCATACAAAGGAAAAATAAAGTACAGGAAGAACTTGACCAATCTATTCATGAAAAGACTGCAAAATTACATGGTAAAGTGTGGTGAAATTTTGGGACCAATAATTCAATTTCATGTAAATGGAGTGTTAAAGAGAAGCTACTAAAGGCCTAACATGTAAGGATCAAAGTAAGATTGACTTCTGTTTCTCTCTCCTATAGCTATCAGCATGCAGTAGTGCTGAACTGCAGAAGGCACGTTACAGGTGGGAAATAAAACTACTTTGTAATGCCCAGAAGCTTAGAGAACAGAATTAAAAAATGAAAACAAAATAAAACAAAATTTAAAAAGCCACAGTGTGTGAAAGCTGAAGCCTAGAAAACAAAGTGAAGCTATGTGATCAGTTAGGATTCTGAGAAATTTCCTTCTGTCATGTTGAGAATTGTGGAGAATGTCTCTGAAGAATGTATGGAGGGAAGTGACGGTTGGGGTGGCCTGGTGACATGATCACTCTGACACAGTGGTGAAGAAGAAGACAGGAGGCAGGAAATGAGTCAAGAGTGACCCAGTGATATAATGTGCATTTTAGTTACCCTTTCTCCCTTTGTAGTCATTCAATTGGAAACTTGCATACATTTATTAAGAAAATATTTAAGGAAATGATGATTTAAGCATCACGCAAATTTACTTCATTATTAGATCTGGAGAACCAAAAATAGTCTCAAATTGAAAACAAATCATTTCATTTTTTCTGCCATGTCATGCTTTTTTCCATTTTCCCCTTCCAACTTCTTGCTTATTCTACATCTAGTCTCTTAAAAAAGGATACATCTTATTTCTGTGCATTCCCTCCCTGAAATTGAGAGGAGCATCACTTTTCCACAAGCCAAATGAACAAGATCATCATTACTTGATGCCCTTAAATAAATGCATTAGTCAAACTGACAATCCCATTGGCAATCAATAAAGACATACAAAAATGGCTAAAGCAAGTAGTGAATTCAGAAAAGCAGTCTGGTTAAACAATTGCTCACCTAACTGAACTAGATTAATAGTGATTGATTTCAGGTACACCTTACAGAGCATATTTGTCTAACTCTTCATCCATTCTGATCTCCTTTCACCTTTCTTCTTTTTCTCAGTGTCAGTTTTACTGATGACTTACAGATTTTGTGAAAGAGCTAATTATAATGTCTTACTTTCTCAATATAAACTGGAAGTTCTAACCATATTAATTTCACTGATGCATTGAAGAATTTCATACTTTATGTGAGTAATGATAGTTAATACTTGCTTATGTTAAAAATATTATAATCCTATAAATTTTCCATGTGTACTTGATTGAAATTTCTAGAAGAAGGTGAACAAGTTCTTCCTTACCATTTCTTCATTGTCTAATACAACTCACTCTGAGGCACATTCAAAAACTTTCATTTTTAATAATATTTCTCTGATCTTCATTACTCTGAGTCTATATTATTTGCATTTTCATTTATGTATGATTTTTATTTTTATTTTTTTTAATTCACTCACTCTAAAAAAACTTACTGAACACCTACCAGAATTATGCATTAACCATTGCTTTAAAACCTAGAATGAGGAGTGATAATTATGGACAAAATCCAATATTAAGTATCTGATAGAAGTAGCAGAGTAAGCATTACAGAGGTACAAAAATGGTCCCAACTGATGGAAGAGCAGGAGCCTTTTGTTAGAGGTTTAGTTCAGTGGAACTTCATCAGCCACTCAATAAAGGAGGTGTTCAAAACCAAGATAATTACTTATACAGCAGCTAAGAGTGAAAATTTAAGCAAAAAGAGATCACAAATGGTCAAAGTTAGGTACAGGCTACACTGCAAAACAATTTTTATAAGACTAAGTCATGGTACTTTGTAAAAGAAATAAGTTGTAGCTCATGAAAAAAGAAAGCAAGGGAATATGTATTATGTATATTTGCCCCTAGACTAACCAGAATATCCAGAGGGGTGGGAAAAATTCCTGGAGTTTGAAATGAGAAAAAAATGCAAAATCCTACCACTGCCACTGCATCTGTGCTTTGAATACTGCAGCAGGAGTCACCACACTGGATGCACACAAATTAGACAAAGGGAGTTTATCTAAAGCACCATGAATATCAGAGACCACTCCTCACAATCCTTGCTATTGTACATCAACTCCCAACTCACTGTCCAATCAGATATCAGAAATGTCTGATACTTCATCCTATGCTGCATCCTTGCTGCTGCAAGAATGGGAAAAAGAATGTGTAGCACTTTCAACTTCCACAGTCAGCACAGCGGTTGACTTTGTGCTTCAGTTTGGCTAGTCACGACATTTAGAAATTTAGTCTAACATCAATCTAGGTGCTTCTATAAGGGCAGTTTTAGATGAAAATAACATTAAAATTAGTAGATTGTGAGTAATATGGGTTACTCTAAAAAAGGGAATGAGTCTCATCCATGTATTTGAAGACCTAAGTAGGAAAAAATTACCAAAAACAAACAAAAGACAAACAAACAAACAAAAAACTCTGACATCTTCAGAAGAGGAAATTCTATAAGCAGATGTTTCTTCAAGCTGCATCTCTTCCTGGGATCTTGATCCTGCCAGCCTACTTTACAAATATTGCATTTGCTATTGCAGGTCATGTGAGCTAGATTCCCTTGGTTCTGTTTCTCCAGTGGTATTTCACTAACTGTGGTATCTTTTGTACTTCTTAAGATACAGACTTTTAAAGAAAAGCATTCTGAATTGATTCTGGGATTTCTGCAATTGGTTATCTAATCTTACCAGATTTAAAGACATTAATGACTTTTTTCCAGTAGTAAAGAGGGCACTGTCAGTCTAAAGCATGATATGGCAATGGAGATTCACACAACCTCACCATCAGATATCCCTAATCAAACACTTATTTGAGGCAAGGTAGCAGATGTCTAAATATAACATACCTTCTAACATTTGCTGAAACTAATAATTATAATTAGATTGGTTGGTTACTCCTTAGACTAGTAGAGAAAGAAAATTATATGCTAATGAATGCACATTTCCAGCTAAAGTACTACATAAATGATTTGAAAGCTTTTGTGTCTGCCCTGAAAGAGACCCTTATATCCTATAACTGCAGAAATGAGACTGCTGAAAATCAAACTCAGGATCTCAACCTCCAAGTGACTGAATTATAATGCAAATTGGATTTTCAGCCTTTCACCAGGAAGGTCTACTGTTAAAGTGAGGGCATTGATTGGGAATAAATGGAATCACAAACATTAGAATGGGAATGTATGGGAAAAACCTGATGAGGCTGTGGACCCTGAAAGTAAATTCCAAAGAGCTTTTGCTAGTAAAAGCTGACTTTCCACCCCTGTCTGTGAAGATTAACTCTTCAAGGATTAATATATGGAGATTACCTGTTAGAAAGGCCTCTAATAGTTTGGTTGGTTGATTGACTGGAACATGAACCTCATGTAGTTTGCAGTGAATGAAACTGAAATGTCAGATCTGACTTGGTATGTGTAGAGGAAGGGATTCTTAGGAAGATCAGAGTGGTAGAGTACATTTGTCACTTATGATTTATTCAACTACCCTGGATGGATCAGGAGGACACGCCTTTCATCATGACTACTGAAAATAAATTTTGGAGGGGATCCCCATAAACCTTGAAGAGTTCCATTATTGCTCTTCTCTGTAAACCAAAACTTACAGAGAGAAAAGTTGCCAATGTATTGAGAAACCGAAATTATGTGGGTATAATTGCATATCGGGATTGGGTCAAGTGAGGCAATCAATTGACAGAGGCAAAGTGTGCATGGATACTGTAAGTAGCAGTAGAGTAAAAGAAACAATCAAAATAGTCTGACTTGCTGGGTGTGGTGGTGCATGCCTGTAATTCCAGTGGCTTAGGAGGCTGAAGCAGGATGATCACTAGTTCAAAGTCATCCTCAGCAATTTAGTGAGGCCCTAAGTAACTCAGAGAGATCCTGTCTCTAAATAAAATTTTAAAAAAGGGTTGGGGATGTGACACAGAGGTTAATCCCTTAAACCCCCCTGAAGATATCTATTGCACTGACTGGTTCATCATAGTGTTTCTAGAAGTGCAGTAAATGGGAAGTCTATTAAATTCTTATTGTATCTGTAAACCTCTTTCAAGACTTGAGATATGGAGGGTGGTGATTGCCACCAGTCTCATTCGGTTCACGTGACTGGCATCCACAGAAGAGAGGTGGATCATGGAAAATGACAGTCCATTAAAGTAAGTTTAACCAGATGGTGACTCCAATTAAAGCTGGGGTGCACAATGAGTTAAAATGCTTGAATAAATTAACACATTCACAAGTACACGGTATGTACCTATTGATCTGAAATATATTTTTTCTTCATCTCTATTTGTGAAGACCACAGAAGCAGATTTTCTTTAGCAGGAAAGGCCAGCAATGCACCTTCACTGTACTTCCTCAAGAATATATTGACTCTTTAGCTCTTCGTCATGATTTAATTCATCACAGGGATACTGATCATCTTTCACTTCCATAAGACATCACACTAGTCCATTACATTGACGATATAATGCCGTTTGGGCCTACTGAGCAAATCTATTGATTTAAATGTTAATTTACTCCCAAAATGCTGTCTGTTTCAGAAACACATAGAATAACGTAGGGCCAAATATGTTAGTACCATGGTCAAGTCAAGAAGTTGACACCTTACATTTATATATATATATACATATATATATATATATGTGTGTGTGTGTGTGTGTGTGTGTGTGTGCATAAAAATTGGCAAGGAGTGCATTTTTAATAGTTTATATATAATCTATTAAATGTATATATATATATATATAAATTATGTATATATATGTAGATATCTCTCTCTCTCTCTCTCTCTCTTCTGTTGGTCTGTTTTTCTGGAGAACTCTAATGTACTAAGGTATAGGACTGAATCACCAAGATTCCCAAGGTCAGAATTTCCTTAACATAATAAGTGCTTCAAAAGTTTTGGCCAAATGTGTCACGAACCAACGTAGAAGAGATTGTGCTTCAATATTTCATTAATTTTTAAATGACAAAAACACATTTCTTCTTTCTGTACATCATACTTCACAGCTGGCCAGTGGCTCTATTGGGTTTTCTAATCCTTTTCCTTACTGTAGATCCCAGATTGACAGAGCAACATTGTCACCATTTTCTGGGACGTTTCCAATTACCATGGCAAAAGTAACAGAGACTGAAGGAAACATAAACTAACCGTTACACAACCCACTCTAACAAATTTCTTCACAAATTTTGTTGGTTGAAACAAGTAATAAGCTCAATTCTGAATTCATAGACTTGAGATGTTACAATCCAAGTAAACACATTTTTAATGCATTAATAATGTAGAGAGGTGGTGACTCTGTTAACTGAGAGGACAGAATTGTATAGAGATAGTTAGAACTTGGTGAAAGAGAACTCAGTTTAGAGAACTGTTACATTAATCCAAAGATTATTTACATAGTAGTGATTATTTACATAGTAGTATTAAAAACAAAGAAAGAAATTAATCAAAAAGATGAAGAAATATTTGAAGTCATTATGAAAAAAAAAAAAAAAAAAACGAATAAGGCATTTTGTCCAATGGACTGTTGAGTTTCATATGAGAACAGGTCAATGGTTACACCGAGGTATTTAGTTTGGATAACTTAGTAAGTTTGAGGTTCTTTTTTACGTGGCAAAGTTAGTGAGAGTTGACCACACTTATTCATTTATATGAATCACATATAAACCTGTAAAATGCTTGGTTTGATAGGAATAAAATTCAGTCTTTACATTTTGAGAAACCACAGGTTTCCAAGAAGTGTGAAGTAGGCAAAATTGGCTGGAGCTAGGTTTTAGGAATGTCACAATAACCTTGATAGTTTTGTTTATGATATCTGAATAGAGAAGGAAGAAAATAAGGTGGAACACAAATCACTATATTTAAACATCCCCAATCAGAAGAGAAGGAAATTGAGGAAACAATCAAAACTAAATGAACTAACAAAATCATAACAAAATTAGAATTGACAGACACAGAGGTACAAAGCACCTCAGGATAGAATATAGTCAATATTAAACCAAGTGAAGAGAAAATGGGCTCCATTTCTCAAAGGAGAAAAGTTTGAGTCTTTAAGAGGGGAAATAAGTGAAGAAAGATATTTTTAAGTACAAAGTACTATCTTAGGATAATCATTACTCTACACCTATAGCAGTCATGGCTGTTGACAAGCGTTTTTTATTAAACTTATATGCTGTTAGGTGGTATATTTTGCTTGGTTACAAACTTGGTTCTTAAAATAGAAACTTCATTGTTATTATAAAAATACCATGTGCCTTTGACATATGACTAGACCCTCTGGGTATGAGTTGACATGCCATAAAGAAGAAAACATCTGTCCTTGAGAAAGATATGAGTGACAAATTGATGGAAGTTTATAATAGTGAACAACATTTATGGACATATTTTACAATATTCACGGGGTAAAACTTAACATCTTTTTAGAGTTATATATCTCGTTGTGGAGAATATAGCAAGAGGGCACGTTTTTGACATTTAGGGTTAACGCTATCTGAAAAGGGAGAAGATTTTTGTTTATGGAGCTATCTGCAGAAGGATAGATGTGATTAGCTTCTATTTAAAAGCTGTGGTTTCATCTTAATCCACGAAGTGAACCCATAAATGACCGAACAGAACATTTCTAATGGCACTCATAATTACAATATTATGTGAAATTATCATTACTATAAAGGTAAAGTACTTTATGGATGTATACTTATCTCCAAACTTTTCAAGTTATATGCATTAAATATGTATAGTTTTTTGTATGTCAAAAAGAAAAAAATTAAATAGATGCTTGGTTGGATATAAAGGGGATAGAGAGTTCTACATTTAGGTTAATTTCTTCTATAAATCCAAAACTGTTAAAAATAAGGTCCATTAATTAAAAAATAAAATGAAATATAAACACATGATCAATCAATTTCTATATCTATAAGAAATCAAGTGGCATCTGAGTACTATAATCCTTATGTGTGCCACACTAAAATATTATTTTTATTAAATAAAATTTAATTTATGAATCTCAGAATATGAATCATTTAGAAATATATCTACTATAGTTGATTTATGTAATGTAGCAATTAAATTTATTTTAGTTGAATGACTTTTCTGTAATTTGTATAATGTAGTGATTTTTATATAAATCAGTAACTGGAAGAACAAAGATTTTGTTTAGCCAAGAGTTTTCTTTGGCTTATATTCACTTTCTAACACACTAAAGCAAAAAAAACCCTCTGCACTCTAGTTGATCTCTCTTTTTTTGGTGACATTAGAGAACTAACCAGTTTCTGCAGTGTCAAAGACAAGAGAAAGAAATAATAAATTGTATTTATGTGGAAAAAAATAATACAAAACAAAAACTCAAACCTGATGTCATTGGTTTTTGCATCAATGCCATATTATAAGAATGAACTTACAGTATAGAAGGAGACTTTTTATTTAATGTTCCTTGATACATTAGAAAAAACTCAGAGAAGAATAAAGAAAGAATAGAGGAAAGTATCTAACAGTGCTAATGGCTTCTTCTGTGACCTTGGGCAAGTCACTTAACCTCCTGGTGACTCAGCTTTTCCATCTGTAAAACTGAATGGTAATTACCTCATTTATTCTGCACTCAAAAGGCTGCTATTTGTATAAGCCTGTTCAGCACCAAGGACATTTCTTCAAGGCTTCCTTCTTTTCATAACCTGATGTCTATTTTTCACAATTTAAATAATGATTAATGTGATCACTATAACAAAATGGAGGGAACTGCATAAGTTATTCACTTCTGCTGTATAGTGGCTGATAGCTAAGCCATAATAATATATGTCTAATATATTTTCCTTGGCGTAAAAGAGTATAGATGAAAGGAAAAAGTCAAAGAACAAGGAAAACTACGTATTATCAGATATCACCCATCAGTTATTTCTTGGTGGTTTCTGTATTTTAATTTAGCTTCCTAAAAAATTTAAACTTGTTGAACTCAGAATCAAAGCCTTCAAGAAGAGGACACCATCTGCTGTGAAGACCCATTTTTACTGAATCTTCTCTCAGTGTTACTCATGAGGTCATCTACTTACCTCACTCTTATCCTTCAGAAAAATGCAAACAGATGTTCCACTGTTCTCCTGTGTATCATCAGATCTGACTAACAATGGTAAAGTTCAAATTGGTAAATCTTCCCTGGTCTACATTATATCTTCCAAATAACTTTGAGTCTCCCTAGTTTCTTGACACCACTTTTATCATTCAGTAAACACATTGATTACTTGACAAAGAAGATTTGAGCTAAATTGAACATTTTTAAGATCGATTTAGCCACTGTCTCACTATTTGAAGAACTAATACAATTTTAAACACATTTATTTTTCTCACATTCAGGATATTGGCCTAAAAATGCACTTTCAAGTCGGAGGATAAAACTCTTCAATGATTCTTACAACCTTGTATGAACAATTATTTTACAATTAGCATGTAGGATTACTAATCCTAGAAAAGTGTCCAAGCAATAGAGAGGTGTATTGTTTATATATGATGCATAATTATGTTTGATATTTCTGGTTACTGATTTAAAAGGAGAAATTGAAAGAAGGAGGTGTGTTGAGTCACAAGGAGATTAGTAATAGCCAAATCAACTGAAAATTAGGAAACTCTTATTGTGTTAATAAATACCATCATGATACACATTCCCAGGATATGCATGGTTTTATTATTAAGTATTTATTATGTCAAAATTCCACAAAGAAAATAATGCTATGGTTTTATAATGTGTCTTACACTGTCTAAAAACATATACTGCTCAAAACCTTCTAACCTGAGGAATAAGGAACATCTGTCCTTGTTTCAGTTTTCTAGAAATATTACCTAACATTTCACCTCGTAAGAGAGGTCCCCTTTTCTCCAGGCTCCCATAAATTTTTCTTACTTTTCTTAAATCCTTACCAGTCTTCTTGAGGCGTTCCAACTTTTATTGTTAGTCTCCTTGTGGCCTTGTAGCTTCTGCGCTCTGCTCCATCCTCCATACAATACCACATGTTTAGGTGGTTAGTGAAGAAGCTCACTTTGAAGTGCTAGACTCTGCTTTGGTTTGGGTAGCAAACTATCCGAACCTAAAGGCTTTAAATGGTAACTATGAAAGTCATGTCTGATTAGTTTGTATGTTATGCAACTGGATAGAGCTTCACTGGCTAATTCTTCTGGACTCTGTGGCATCACACGGGAAAACTCCATGGTGTTCACCTGAGAGTGGCCTCACTTACAAGGTACATGACATGATGTCCTTGCTCACACACCAAGGGATGTGGGCAGGATGACTGGAGATGGATCTCATCTGGGACTCTAAGGAACATTAGACATGGGAGACACAGGGTAGTTGGATTTCTTATACGGACACTCCAGGACTTTATATGATTTTTATTTTAGAGCAATTTTAGAAAATTGCAGACCGACCAGGATGATTTTATATAAACACACTTGTTTTCCCTGGTGTTAACATCTTGAATTAGTATGTGTTGTACTTTAGATATGAGGTTTACATCTAAAGTTCATGTGTGAGACAATGCAAGAAAGTTTAGAGGTGAACTGATTGTATTATGAGAGACTTAATCAGTGCATTGATAAGGTTGAATGGATTAATTGGATGGTAACTATAGGGAGGCAGGGTGTGACTGGAAGAGATGGGTCACTGGGAGTGTGCTGTTGGGCTTATGTTTTTATCCTTAATGAGGGAAGCCTTCTCTCTGCTTCCTGATTGTCATGTCGGGAGCTGCTTTCCTCCACCACCCTTCCTCCATGATGTTCTTCCTCACCTCCAGCATGGAGCAATGGAGCTTGCTGTCTATGGACCGAAACCTCTGAAATTGTGAGCCTTAAAATAAGCTTTACCTTCTTTATCTGATCTTGACAGGTCTTTGGGTCACAGTGACAAAAAGTTGACTATAATGGTCATGATTCATATTGATGCTTTATTATTGACTAACACTCACACTTTGCACATATTTCTTCAGTTACCTAATACCCTGTTTCTGTTTCAAGTCCTCATCTGGAATAGCATGTTACATTTTGTCATGCATTTATGAAATTTTCATTGTTTTGATGATCTGGCAATTTTCAATAGTAGTGGTCAAATATTTTTTAGGATGTCCATAAGGTAGAATTTCTTTAATATCTGCCATGTGATTAGACGGAATATATTTTTTCTCTGGCATTTAGTTGATTAGGTCTGTAGGGAATCCCAGCAGGAAATCAGATAAGGATGAAGTTACATTTTATATTTTCATGTTTCTTCTAGGTGAGAAATTTGGGCTGGCTGTGTTCCTTGAATTCAAGGCACTACTCTACTGAATTAGTTTTTACCACTCCCACGCCTTGCACTTCTGGAAATAAGAGATTTTGCAGCTTCACTCTGTCTCATCCATAATGATTTTGCTACATCCCATGATTCCCTGCTCCTCACATATATTCTTGTAAACACACTCATTAATAAGTTGTCTTTAAATCATTCTGATTGGTTTTGTGTATGTGTGTGTGTGATGTTATTTTCACCTAGCTTTCAGTGAAAAATACTTCCCACTCCACTTGTAAATATCAAACCACTTTCAAAGATAGAATATGACTCAAAATTCCAATAATTCTCAGAAATATCAGGTGGTTGAGATATTTTTGTTCTGTGTACCTCCTCTAACAGAGCGCTAGGCTCATGGTTGGAACTCAAATTTTAAAAGATTTATTTAAATCTGGAAATATCAAGGATGGACAAATGGTTTCAAGCAACTTTGTTTTATGAAGAAAACAACATTCTTGATGTTTAAAAATGAAAAATGTGTTAAGTGTCACTGTAACAAATATCTAAGATTGAAACAAGAATGTTCTTTTAATTGCTGCTTTGGGCTGATAGTGGCATTATACATCATGGTGGGAGTACCTGGTGAAGGAGGCCTGTTCAACTCACAATAGACAGGAAGCAAAAAGGGAGAGAAAGAAAAGGACCAGGTTCCCAACATACCCTTTAAGAGCAAACCCCAAATGACCTACTTTTTTCCACTAACCCTAAGTGCTAAAGGTTCCATTGTCTCCTAATAACACCACATGGTAGGACCAATCCCTCTACACATGGACTTTTGTGGGGTATTGAAAATTCAAACTATAGCAAAAATATTGTAAAATAAAATGATGTGCATATTAATTCAATAGTAATTATAAGAAAAAGAATTTACACACATGACTATCTATAAATGAATCTACATATGTATGAAATATAACATGTTAACAAATAAGAAAAAAATTGCTTTAATCAGTACATGAAAATATGAATATTTGGGCCACACTGTACAATTCTTTTGATATTAATTTGCATTGGCATCATGTAGTATTATGCATTTATATTTTTGTTAATGCAATACATAACTGTACTTTGTAAGCTAGACCTTCTGAAAGTTGACAGACATCAGGTTACTCAAATCACACTAGAAAGCTTAAACAAACAAGTCACTATGTTAAAAAATAATGACTATAATGATTATTCTAATAGTACTATGTAAAGTTTGTTGTCATGTCTCTGACTCTTAAACTGATCATAAGAGCTGAGTGAAAAATTCATTTCAAAGTATTTTTGATGACAATAAATTTTAATGCATTTACCCTCAAAACAGCCTATCACCAATGAATTTTTTTCATGCTAATGATTGGTAATCTATTACCTGTATATTTTATTGTGACACTGATTGTTACACTTCTCTTGCTGGTCTTGTGGCATTAGAATTGTTTAACCAGTATCCTGGGAATTAGAAGGTATTCCTTGGTATTCACACACAGCCTCTTCTGCTGCATATACAGTAGTTGTCCCATGTCTCCCAGACTGACCTAGCATTAAGTAAATTGGATGTCAAGTGTGTCAACATGTTCCAACTGCCAGTGACATTGTCATTTGGGCTCCTGAGAAGAAAGACGAAACATCCTGAAAGGAACAGAATACAAGATTGAAAGAAGCAAGTGGAGTACAGACGATTTGTCTTTTATTTTTGGATTTAATATATTCTGCTTTTTCATGCTTTAGCACTCTGACACAACTGCCACAACCTGTCTATCAAGCATGGAATTAGAGGCAGCCATTTATTCCTTCATATTCCCACACAGATCCAGAGAGCAGTGCAATTACAACTGTGGCTAGAGACTGGCAGGCCTCAGTTTCTTTTAAACCTATTTCATAGCAGGTGCCTACCTCTTACTGTCAACCAATTACATTTTGAGTATTACCATAGAAATAATTTTTCTTTATTTGCAATTTATTAAATAGTGGTAACTTTGAAAAACATAATTGCTGATATAACTTCTACACTTTCTTATATTTAAAAAAACATCTTCAGGTTTGCTTATGGAATAAGTTTCAATATTGCCATGTTTTAAACTATTTTAAAGCCTAGTGTATTCCTGTGATCTGAGTGCTATTTCTTCATAATACAGAATGGTCTCCTCTAGATTAGATTTCACTCTCTTTGCCCTTAAGCATGTTGAATAATCATAAATGAAGAAATTCCTGAGTTTTAACCCACTTTTTAAGACTCAGTTAAATCTATACCCACTTCAATAAACTTCTTTGAATTTCATGAAATTATAATAGTGTTATGCTTCTAAATACATTAGCATTTTAAGCCTATGTCATAAAATTATCTCTGCTCATTTGTATATTCCCACCAGATTTTGTACTCTCTAAAGGAGGAAAAAAATATATAAGAAAAAACTTAAATTGACAAATTTGACGCTCATTATTGTTCACTTAATATGCATTATGCCCCTTCTCTTAGTCACAGAAAAGTCAAAATTTTAAGCTGAACATGATCTTGCCCAGATTTTTAAAAGACCACATTTCCTGACATTATTTATATCCCAGTATGAGTTTGTGTTAATTTCTCAGCAATGAAATGTTAGAAAAATGATGTGAGAGCTTTTGGACAATCTTTACAATAGAAAATCTTATATTCTTCTGCCTAGATTTCTGTGGTGATGGCAGCAAGTTCCCCCAGTCACTTGACTCAAGAAGTAAACAGAGGATATTGGAATAAGAAGTCTGGAGCTGGAATCCCTGATGATGTTAGTAAGCTTTTAAAATTTCCGAAATGCATACTCCAATTCACTTTTGAGCTAAGCTCTTATCTTGTCTTAATCACACTCATCTCATGTTTGTGTTTGTGTTTTAGTATATGTAATAAAAACTAATCCAAAATAGTAGAAAAAGATGAAGGGATGATAGAACTCTTTTGATAATTGACTATAACAATCACACAATCATTCCATGTTTTATTCTGCATAAATCTAAAACTTATATTTGAAAACTACCTTGAGATGCTTTAAGAGTACCTTATAAAAGAGGGTAAACAACCTACGTTATGAGTCATATGGGTGTATTCTAATCAACTGTAATGAATGTTGCACATAATTTGTCTCTAGTATATTATTTCTTGAGTACAAAATCACAGTGACCTCATTTCCTATGGGAGCTTAGTAATATATCTATTTATAAGAGTGGGTTGGAGGTACATGCAGGCATCATACATGAATCATTGGTGGTACATGAACAGAACCCTTCCCTTGAATTATTTTTTTCATTTACCAATTATATTGCCCAAATTAAAATATTTTCATCACCATGTAGCTGGCAATCATATTGAACGCTGAAGTATATAACGAAGTATTTATATTTTGTCTGTATTTATGTATTTCGTATCTATTTCTGGATTCGTACTTAGATGACTTCTTGACTAAGTAACTGGGAATGAACTTGTTCTGCTCAAAGAATTTTAAAAACTGGGACAATATTCCTGAAACAAAGACTGTCAGACAGTATAGAATAGGTAGTATAGAATGGTGATAATTGAGTTTTATAATCACCCACTGATTTTTACTTAGAAGCACTATAATAATGAAAAATTAGCAGACAAGAATTTTAGTGTATCTATTATAAATATACTCAAGAATGTAAACAGAAAGTTATTCAAAAAGAAGAGTTAAATGTAATAACATATAGGACTGTCAGGAAACTCTAAAGCTGAAAATTATTATTTCAAAATAAAAAAAATTATGAATGGATAGACTTCAGTGGAATTGAGATCTGGAAATTAAAAATATTGAAAAGAAATTGTTTAAGCAGAAGTCCATAGAGAAATAATTGAAAAAATAAAAAATTCAGAAAGCTGTAGTGGTTAGAATGTTAGCCCTCCAAAATGATATCCTGTAGCCTAACTCCATTAGTTTGCAAATGTGGGCTTATTTGGCAAGTGTTTTTGTATGTGCATGTCATTGTTGTTGTTGTTTCTTTTTTTTTTTGTATAAGGGATTGAACCCTATTGAGCCACATCCCCAGCCCTTTTTAAAATATTTTATTTAAAGACAGTGGGTTGCTGAGTCACTTAGGGTCTAGCTAAATTACTGTGGCTGACTTTGAACCCACGATCCTTCTGTCTCAGCCTCCCAAAACACTGGGATTATAGGAAGGCACCACTGTGCCCAAGGCACAGTATCTTTACTGATGTAATTAATCAGAAACTTTGAGCTGAGATTAACCTGCATTTTCTGCATGAATCCTATGTTCAATGACAAATGTCTTACAAGACTACATAGGGAAGACACACAAACGTATAAAAAGAGAGAGAGAGAGAGAGAGAGAGAGAAAGAGAGAGAGAGAGAGAGAGGCCATTTGATGATGGCAACAGAGAGGGCAACAAGTCAAGAAATTCTGGGAGCCATCATAGCACAACTGGAAAGCTTTCTTCCCTAGAATCTTCAGAGGGAGAAGGTCCTGTTAACATCTTGATATCTGACTTACATTCTCTATAATTATAGCAGAATATATTTGTGTTGTATTAAATCATCACAAGTGCAGTATGTATTCATTGAGATATAAGATAGAAAGGACAGAAAAATCTATTTCATGCATACAAATAAACATTTATTATATTCCTATATATGATATATACACACAAATCATCATACATATGTTATTGTTAGACATCATCTATAGATATCATGAATGTCTGATTATCCTACAACATATATATAAATAAAGACCACTGAAAAAATATATATTTTCCCTAAGTTTGATTACTCTAAATCCATAGATCCAGGAACCTGCACAAACCACAACCTTTTAAGACACTAAAACACATAATAAATTGAAATAAAATGAGTGATTAAAAAATAGAAACAAAAGATGCATTATAAAAGGGGGAGCATACTGCAGATATCTCTTCAGAAGGAATTCAAGGCAAGTAATGATGGAATAAAAGTTTTAAAGTGTTCAAAAGCAACAAATTGGTTTAGAATTATTTATCTAGCAAAAATATTCTTCCCCCATATATGAAAGTAAAATACCATATGAAGATACTTTATAGTACACTAAGAATATACATCAGAAAATATAGAGATAGGGCTGAAAGCATCATTAGCATTGCAGAAAAATATAATTATTAGACCAAGTGCAAATGAATAAACTGCATAGAAAAAATAATCCAAAAGAAGACAGGAAAGGAAAAATGAAATAAGATGTTTAAAAAATGGCAACACTATGTAGGTTTAAATATCACAAATGAAAATTATCTAAATATTTATGTAGGGAGATATGATTAGTGTACTCAATATAAAAAGCAAAACATAAATTGTTGCCTAGAAAAGTTTGACTTAAATATAAAGGATATAAATAACTTAAAAGTAAAAGGATAGAAAAATATACTGTTGGAACACTATAAAAAATCAGAAGGGCTACAACTATTGATAGAAAAAGTAAACTGAATCCAGCAATATAATAGGAAAATGCAAATGACAACTGCAATTCATTACACATTGTAAGGTAGACATAACATTCAAAAATCTATTTATGCAATTTATCATTTAAACAGAATAAAGAAAGATGAAAACCATCACTTTATTAGATTCACAACATTTGACTAAAAATATCATTCAATGTAATATCTCATGAGATTAATGTTATAGGGAGATTTTCTCAAAGTATAAAACTTATTTAGGAAAACCCTGTGGTTAACATCAACTCAATGCTATAGGTTAGAATTATTTCTCTATAAGATCAAGAAAAAAAATGAGATTGGCTTTTCTGTTGCTATTTGTATATTATCTACACATTATCTAACATTGAACTAAAGGTCTTAGTGTGACTAGGCAACAAGGAAAAGAAAATCATGCACACAGGGTTGAAAAATAAAGGTAAAACTGCCTTTAGTTACAGATGGCATAATAGTGTACCTTAAAAATCTGACAAAAACATGGATAAAATGATCAAAACCAATGAATTCATTTAGAAAGTTCTCTGTAAAAATCCATTGTATGTCTTTACATTTCTAATGATTATGTAGAAAACAAAATAAATATAACATCATTTACAATATCAGTAGAAAAGATTATTTAAGAATAAATTTTTAAAAATGTATGAATTATTGAAGTAAAGGTAAAAAATATTGATAAATACTAAACAATATTTAAAATAAAATTTGTCTTTTGGAAGATTTAATGCTGATGTGGTTTAGTTATTGAGTGTCTCCCAAAAACTCATGTGTGAAATAATGCAAGAAGGTTTAGAGGTGAAATGATTCGGTTATGAGAGCCTTAACCCAATCAGAGAATTAATTTCCTGATAGGATTAACTGAGTGGTAACTAAAGACAGGTACCCTGTGGCTGGAAGTGGTGGGTCACTGGGGATGTGCCTTTGGGTTATATATTTGGTGAGTTGAGATTAGTTTTCTCTCTCCTTCCTGATGAGATTCCTGGGCAGTTTGCCTCCATTACCTTCTTCCACCATGATGCTCTGCCTCTCCTCTAGCCCCAAAGAATGGAACTGGTTATCTGTGGGCTGAGACCTCTGATACCATGAGTCCCAAATAAACTTTTCCTCCTCAAAATTGTTCTGTCAGACTTTTAGTCGCAGCAGGAAAAAAGCTGATTAAAACAACGTAGTTTTCATTATCTCAAAAATACAGTTATATTTGATGTGCTTTCACTTCAAATCCTGAGAGGACAGTTAAGCAAGTTACAAGATCATAGTAAAATTACATGGAAAGAGATCTAAAATAGCCAACACAATTTTGAAAATAAAAATGAAGTAAGAGAATTTAGAATGCTAATTTGAAGAATTAGTATTAAGCTACAATAATCAAGATAGTGTAGTATTTACTATGTGTGGATATATAAATCAATTGAACAAGATAGAGTTCAAAAATAGTCCTATTACATATAATGTATGTAAGGTTTTTATCATAAATGGTAATCATGTTGAAGAAATGAGCATTTTATATTTATTTAAAATAGAGCATATTGGATAATTTGATACAAATATAGAAAAAGTATGAATTTCTACATTTATCTTCAAGTATACAAAAGGTTACTTTGGAATTGAATGCAAACCTAAACTTAAAAGCTGTATCTTTAAAATTTCCAGGAAATAAACATGAGTAAAACTGGTTTTGGAATTGATAAAGATCTTAATTAAGAGATTGGGTAGATTCTGGGTCTTCTCAGGTAGGGCCAAGAAGCACAAATTGCCATATAAGAAAATTAATATAGTGAACAATATAAAATTAAGAAAATGAAAAGATATTTCAAAGACTAGGAGAAATACACATACACACAAATATATGTAGATATATTTATTATGTTATTTAGATGACATACATATATATGTTAGATGATTGGTTAATAAATACAAAATATCTACTAGTCTCACTACCTATTGGGAAAATGTTAATTAAAATGAGATACCATTATAGATCTACTTCTGTGGGTAAAAAAATTGATAAAATCAAGTTATAAAATAAATGTTGAAGACTACAAGTCAATCTTGCTTAGACAAATGTTGAAGACTACAAGTTAATCTTGCTTAGACAAATGCCAATTTGTCTTGCCATTTTAAAAAATAGTTTGCATTCTTCCGAAATTCCATATCTACTTATCATATGACACAGCAATTCCATTCTTATTCATCTAAAGAAAATGAAAACTTAAGTATACGTATGTTAATAGTAGCTTATTTCTCATAATAGACCTGAATTCAAAATGAGGCAAGTGTCCATCAACTGTAAAATAATATGTGAACCAAGTGGGTCACATTAATGCAATGGTATTTCTCAGAAATGAAAGTAATCAACTATTCTTACATACAAAAATGTGAACATATCTCAAAATATTATCTGAAGGAAAAGTCAGAGAGAAAGTACCATATACAGTATGATTTCATCATTGGAAAATACTCAAATAAATCTATAGAAACCAAACCTCTGACAGCCTCAAGTCAAGGGCATTGAGGAAAGAGACTACAAAGAGGCAAGAATAATATTGCGGGGGTTAAGAATTATAATCTATCTTAATTAGAGGTTATACCATGTCAACTTTGTCAAAAAGTCATTTAACTCTATAACTAGTATAATTCTTTGTATATGAGTTATACTAGCATAAAATTGATTAAAAATTAACACTACTAAGATTAAATCATATATCCTATTCATATTATTCCATGCTTATGACATCACACCATACTATTGACTCCAACAATATTCATAATGTTAACCATGTTTGTTAAAAACACGTGGTTTGTAAATATTTACATGACACTTTTGGCTTCTTTTGTTTCATTTTTGTTTTTGTTTTTGTTTTTTAATTGACATTCTTTAGGGTAGCTTTATTCACCTAAGTCCATGTGGCTCTTTAAGTAAATTACCAAATAATTAAAGACCTTACAAGTTTGTAATCACAAAAAAATACCACCAGAGGGTGGGAGAGAAGAGAAATAAGAAGCAGCAATTCTCTATACTTAAAATTATTGCATTCTTTCTTGCTGCCTATTAAAAAAATGGTTGTAGTTACACATTCCAGGTGGAAGCCTTCAAATAAAGAAATCAATAAGCAGAGTTTAATGCCCCCGCTTCTTACACATCACTGAAAGTCAAAGCTCCTGAACATGTGGTCTCAGGCTTGGGTCACATTTTTCTTTAATTAACTAACTAACTCTGTTAGGTGAAAGGACGTCACCCACAGACCTCCTACCCACCACCTCACTCAATTTCAAATTCAGTTTATTACTGATAAGGCTGTTAACCTGCTGGGCTATTTTTATTTGACTAAATTTCTAGTTAATTGATTTCCTTGTGAAAAATACTGAAATTAAAGGCATATACCATTAGAGTAATATTATTCTGTGGTGCATTTTACACAAATAGGAAAATGGTTAAGAAATTGCTTTGCATCTAAATGAGCTTTGTTCTTTTGTATGTATATGTGTGTGTTTCCTATCTTAATTACTTAATTCAAGAGAGGAGAAACCCTTAGTGACTTCTTATTCTTGTATTTTTAAAGACTATTTCAAGATTAGTTTTAGGTTCGTGGCAAAACTGAGCAAATGGTACAGAGGTTTCCCATAAATCCCTGGTCCTCACATTGCATAGCCTCCCTCATTTTCCACCTGCGTCACCAAAGTGCTGACATATATTTGTTACAATTGATGAGCTTAGATTGGCTCGTCATAATCTCCCAGTTTGCAAATGGTGACTAGTTTTGATTAAGGTTCAACCTCTCTGTTGTGTTCTATGGGTTTATACAAACATATTATGCCATGTATGCATTGTATAGTTCAATATAGCATAGTTTCACTGCCCAAAATCTAAAGCATTTTTTAGTTCTATATAGCATGTCTTAAAAATCACTGACTAAATATTTTAATTATCATTTTAAAAGGACTATAAGAGGCAAATAAAAAATATGTGTGCATGTACAAATAGACTTTATGGATCTACACTTCATGGTGCAAGAAAAGTTGTGACAGATAGGTCACATTGCAAGTGTAATAAACAGGAAAAGCCACGAAATGCAAAACTAACTTGAAGAAAATAAATGATTGATAGTGCAATCAATGTGCAAATAGGTAAGAAGAAACTTGGGAAATGGAAGGGCATCAGGACAATGGAATGCATAAAATAAGAGTGGGAGTATGGGGTTAATAAGTGTCAGAATGGTAGATACTCATACAGGGGAAAAAAGAATTCAAATGCACAATGCAAATGAGGACCATAAAGTAACCCTTCACATATATTTGTAATGTGCATCCAGAATTTGGAATGAATATTATAGTAATGGTTCACTCCAAAATATTTTTAATATTTACAAAATAATGAAACCTGTAAAAGTAGATATCTGGCTATTGAAAATAATTCAGCTATCAGAAGTACCTTCCAGGGAGTTAACACTTGGTATCTACAATTTTTCATCTAGTTGGCAGTGTACTAGCACATAACATGAACCACATCCCCAAAGAATAAGTTCAAAAGTTGAATTTGAATTACAATCTTAGAGAAATGGGTTTTTCTTTAGTTTGGTTTGGCCACAGTGTAACCAAGTCAGCAAAGGTTTCCTTATGGACATAAATCTATTTAAAGCAACTTCCAATGATCAAACAGTGTAACTAGAAAATCCTCCAAAGAGAAACACAAACACATTAAAACGCTTCTTCAATATCCTGGTATATAATTTGCATAATAATGGCATCTAAAGTAAGTCAACACATGTTTGGTAATCATGGAGTAAATTACACTTCAAGTACCCATATGTATGACAGCAAAAATCAATAAGATATCAGACTAACAGGTTCTATGTAGATGCAGTTTTTTTTCTTTCTCTTTGCATGAGCTATTTCCATCGTGCATTGTTAACGGGAGGTATAAATGCCTGCATTTAAAAGCTCACAGTAATGTGCCTGTGATTTATGTTTGCTCTTCTGCCATCTAGTTTAATGTAATGCTTCTGATGCTAATTGTAACTTCATGGCACCATTTGATAAAGAAAAGTTTTAGTTTTTGTGAAAATGCAAACTTGTTCCTCTTTATATAGTCTTACAAATTTAATCTACATGGATTTTCTTTCAGAGGTCAGATGCAAGCTATAAAGCAGTTGTGAATGTAACTCTGCTATTCCAAAGACTTACAGTGCTCTGAAAAGATCATGGCTGCCTACAGGTTGAGCTTGTACCCAGCTGATTTCATTGGAAAATAGCAAAAGGAAAAACTTCATTGTGTGAGTATTACATGCTAGGCACATTAATATAAGTTCAATTTCTTATTCCTCAAATATTCTTTGAGAAAGACACTGTTCTCGTTTTAAAAATGAGGAAACAGTCCACTGATCAAAGAACTGTGTGCCACATCCACAAATAGGGCAAGAAATATTCTCGTTTCATACTTAACACTGTTGTGAAGATGAATGAGATATATTACTTGTAAAATTCTTGAAAAAGCAATCCTTGGCAAGAAGAGTGAAGCAGGAGGCCTCACAATTCCAGACCTTAAACTATATTGCAGAGCAATAGTAACAAAAAAGGACATGGTATTGGCACCAAAATAGACATGTAGACCAATGGTACAGAATAGAAGACACAGAGACAAACCCACATAAATATGGTTATCTCATATGAGACAAAGGCACCAAAAATATACGCTGGAGTAAAGATAGCCTCTTCAGCAAATGGTTCTGGGAAAACTGGAAATCCATATGCAGCAAAATGAAATTAAACTTTTATCTTTCACCCTGCACAAAACTCAACTCAAAGTGGATCAAAGACTTGGGCACTAGAACAGAGACCCTGTGCCAAATAGAAGAAAAAGTAGGCCCAAATCTTCAACATGTTGGTTTAAGACCTGATTTCCTTAACAAGACTTCTAAAGCACAAAAAGTAAAATCAAGAATCAATACATGGGATGGATTCAAACTAAATAGCTTCTTCTCAGCAAATGAAACAATCAATAATGTGAAGAGAGAGCCTACATAATGGGAGAAAATCTTTACTACCTGCACCTCAGATAAAGAATTAATCTCCAGGATATATAAAATCTTAACAATAAAACAACAAATGACCTTATCAACAAGTGGGCTAAGGAGCTGAACAGACATTTCACAAAAGAAGATATACAACTGATCAACGAATATGTGAAAAAATGTTCAACATCTCTAGCAATTAGAAAAATGCAAATCTAAACTACTCTAAGATTTCATCTCACTCCAGTCAGAATGGCAATTTTCACAAATACAAGCAACAATAAGTGTTGGTGAGGATGTGGGGAAAAAGTACACTCGTACATTGCCTGGTGGCACTGCAAATTGGTGCAGCCACTATGGAATGGAGTGTAAAAATTCCTCAGAAAACTTGGAATGGAACCACCATTTGACCAAGCTGTCCCACTCTTCGGTTTATAACCAAAAGATTCAACCACATCAATATTTATAGCAGATCAATTCACAAGAACTAAATTATGGAACAAACCTAGATGCCATTCAACAGATGAGTGGACAAAGAAAATATGGTATATACACAATGGAATATTACTCAGCCATAAATAAGAATAAAATTATGACATTTGCAGGTAAATGGATGAAGCTGGAGAATATCATGTTAAGTGAAATAAGCCAAACCCCAAAATCCAAAGGCCGAATTTTTTCACTGATAAGTGAATGCTGATCCATAATGGAGGGAGTGTAGCAATGAAAGGAGGAACTTTGGATTAGGCAAAGGGAGTTAGGGGAGGGAAGGGGATGTGTGGGTAAGAAGGATGGTTGAAAGAAAAGGACATTATTACACTATATACATTTGTGATTACTTGACCTGTGTGACTCTGTACCATGTACAGCCAGATGAATGAGAAGATGTCCAGTTGTATACAATGTATCAAAATGCATTTCTACTGTCATGTAAAACTAATTAGAAAAAATTAAAACAACAAAAACCTGAAAAAAATTCTTGAAAGAGTGACATTTTAAAAGAAACAAGTAATTTTTTAAAAATTTATATTTATTGTAAACAAATGGGATACATGTTGTTTCTGTTTCTACATGGAGTAACAGCATACCATTTGGGTGATCATACATTTACATAGGGTAATGATGTTTGATTCATTCTGTCATTTTTTCCTTCCCCCTTCCCCCTCCCACTCCTCTTTTCCCTCTATACAGTCCCTCCTTCCTCCATTCTTGCTCCCCTCCCACCCCCCGTTATGTGTCATCATCCACTTATCAGTGAGATCATTCGTCCTTTAGAATTTTGAGATTGACTTATCTCACTTACCATGATATTCTCCAATTTCATCCATTTGCCTGCAAATGCCATAATTTTATTATGTTTTATAGATGAGTAATATTCCATTATATATATATTCCACAGTTTCTTTATCCATTCATCAATTGAAGGACATCTAGGTTGGTTCCACAATCTGACTATTGTGAATTGAGCAGCTATGAACATTGATGTGGCTGCATCTCTGTAGTATGCTGATTTTAAGTCTTTTGGGTATAGGCCAAGGAGTGGGATAGCTGGGTCAAATGGCGGGTCCATTCCAAGTTTTCTAAGGAATCTCCACACTGCTTTCTAGAGTGGCTGCACTAATTTGCAGCCCCACAAGCAATGTATGAGTGTACCTTTTCCCCTACATCCTCGCCAACACTTAATGTTGCTTGTGTTCTTGATAATCGCCATTCTAATTGGGGTGAGATGGAATCTTAGGGTAGTTTTGATTTGCATTTCTCTTATTACTAAAGATGTTGAACATTTTTTCATATGTTTGTTGATTGCTTGTAGATCTTCTTCTGTGAAGTGTCTGTTCATATCCTTAGCCCATTTGCTGATTGGGTTATTTGTATTCTTCGTGTAGAGTTTTTTTGAGTTCTTTATATATTCTGGAAATTAGTGCTCTATCTGAAGTATGAGTGGCAAAGATTTTCTCCCACTCTATAGGCTCTCTCTTCGCATTGCTGATAGTTTCCTTTGCTGAGAGAAAGCTATTTAGTTTGAATCTGTCCCAGTTATTGATTCTTGCTTTTATTTCTTGTGCTATGGGAGTCCTGTTAAGGAAGTCTGATCCTAAGCCAACAAGTTGAAGATTTGGACCTACTTTTTCTTCTATAAGATGCAGAGTCTCTGGTCTGATTCCGAGGTCCTTGATCCATTGTGAGTTGATTTTTGTGCAGGGTGAGAGATAGGGTTTAGTTTCATTCTGTTGTATATGGATTTCCAGTTTTCCCAGCACCATTTGTTGAACAGACTGTCTTTCCTCCATTACATATTTTTGGTCCCTTTGTCTAGTATGAGAAAATAGTATTTATTTGGGTTTGTGTCCATGTCCTCTATTCTGTACCATTGATCTACCTGTCTATTTTGGTGTCAAAACCATGCCGTTTTTGTTACTATTGCTTTGTAGTATAGTTGAAGTTCTGGTATTGTGATACCCCCTGTTTCATTCTTCCTGCTAAGGATTGCTTTTAGCTATTCTGGGTTTCTTACTCTTCCAGATGATTTTCACGATTGCTTGCTCTATTTCTGTAAGGTACGTCATTGGGATTTTAATTGAAATTGCATTGAATCTGTATAGCACTTTTGGTAGTATGGCCATTTTGACAAAATTAATTCTGCCTATCCAAGAACATGGGAGATCTTTCCATCTTCTAAAGTCTTCTTCAATTTCTTTCTTCAATGTTTTGTAGTTTTCACTGTAGAGATCTTTTACCTCTTTGGTTAGATTGATTCCCAAGTATTTTATTTTATTTTATTTTTTTGAGGCTATTTCAAATGGAGTTGTTTTCCTCATTTCCCTTTCAGCTGTTTTGTCACTTGCATATAAAAATGCTGTAGATTTATGCGTGTTGATTTTATAGCCTGCTATTTTGCTGAATTCATTGATGAGGTCTAGAAGTTTTCTGGAGGAGGTTTTTGGATCCCCTAAATATGGAATCATATCATCAGCAGCAAATAGTGACAGCTTAAGTTCCTCTTTTCCTATTCATATTCCTTTAATTTCTTTGGTCTGCCTAATTGCTCTGGCAAGAGTTTTGAGGACAATGTTGAATAGAAGTGGTGAAAGAGGACATCCCTGTCTAGTTCCTGTTTTTAAAGGGAATGGTTTCAGTTTTTCTCCATTAAGAATGACGTTGGCCATGGGCTTAGCATAAATAGCCTTTACAATGTTCAGGTATGTTCCTACTATCCCTATTTTTTCTAGTGTTTTGAGCATGAAGGAGTGTTGTATTTCATCGAACACTTTTTCTGTGTCAATTGGTATAACCATATGATTCTTATCCTTAAGTCTATTGACATGATGGGTTACATTTATTGATTTACGGATGTTAAACCATCCTTGCATTCTAGGAATGAACCCCAATTGATTGTGGTGCACAATTTTCTTAATATGTTTTTGGATACGGCTTGCCAATATTTTGTTAAGGATCTTTGCATCTATATTCATCAAGGATATTGGTCTAAAATTTTCTTTCATTGATGCATCTTTGCCTGGTTTGGGTATGAGGGTGATATTAGTTTCATAGAATTAGTTTGGTAGAATAGCCTCCTTTTCTATTTCCTGGAATACTTTGAGAAGTATTTGAATGAGTTCTTCTTTGAAGGTCTTGTAGAACTTGGCTGAGAATCTGTCTGGTCCTGGTCTTTTCTTGGATGGTATATTTTTAATGGCTTCTTCTATTTCATTGCTTGATATTGAACTGTTTAAATTGTGTATGTCCTCCTGGTTCTGTTTGGGAGGAGCATATGTCTCTAGAAATTTGTCACTGTCTTCAGTAGTTCCTATTTTGTTGGAATACAGATTTTCAAAGTAGCTTCTCATTATGTTCTGTATCTCAGTGGTGTCTGTCGTGATATTTCCTTTTTCATCATGAATTTTAGTAATTTGAGTTTTCTCCTTCTCTTTGTTAGTGTGGCTAAGGGTTTGTCTATTTTGTTTACTTTTTCAAGGACCCAACCTTTTGTTTTGTCAATTTTTGAATTGTTTCTTTTGTTTCAATTTCATTGTTTTCAGCTCTAATTTTAATTATTTCCTGTCTTCTACTACTTTTGCTGTCATTCTGTTCTTTTTTGAAACAAGTAATTTTTAAATATTTAAACAATTTTTATCTCAGGTGGGAGATCATGTTTTTGCTCCACAGCAGGTATCATGGAAAATTATATGTATCCCACTGGAAATGTAGGAGTTATTGTGTAATTTAGTTTCTGTAGCATTATATAATAGAGAAAGCTCAAGGAAGTGAGGTTGAACTGGCTTGTTACCTGGTCAATTAGAGAAGAACATAGCTGTGTGCTTACTCATCATGTCTATTCCTACCTCAGAATGAGGCTGTCTGGTTGTGTGGTAGCTGTGTGGTATACTTACCTTCCTGGAGGAACTTCATGGAACCATAACTGGGGTATTAACTAACTGAGTAACTTCAAGCAAATTACATGGAATTTGAAAGGTTTACCAAACCATGAAATCGTTATAAAACATAATGCACATGGATGTAAAGAGAATTCAGAAAGATAACAAACTGTCTTTCAAGGCAACTGGACCCTAGTAGCTGGTCACTTCATCTTTCCATTCCTCACTTCCCCACCCTTAAACAAGGCAAACCACTTTTGTATTTAATTTTTTTTTTTTTTTTTTTTTTTTTTAGTGCTGGGGATTGAACCCAGGGCCTTGTGCTTGTAAGGCAAGCACTCTACCAACTGAGCTATAACCCCAGCCCTAAATTTTGTTTTCTTAAAAATTCATCTTTGGTAAATGTTTATGTACTTATATTTATATAATCTTTCATGAATGCCTGATCACTAAATATTGCCCTTTCAGGCATCAGTACTCTAGGACATCTGCTCTTTTTCCTCCTTGTACAGAAATTATATGTAACATCCCTGATCCATACGATGGTGAACTACAGAGGTCATTTCTGTCTAGTAAATTGGCCAGATGTCAGCATTAATTCAAGAAGAGAAACATGAAAGAAGAATATTGTTACCATGAAATGAATTCTCTGGTTTTTGCTTATCGATTTATTGACATTTGAAGACCAGGTGTGTTAACACATGTGATGAATAACCCAATGTTAAAATAACCCTGTCTCTTCTTTTTATAGAACCATTTCCATCACATCCTATAATACTGTTGTTTCCACTTTGTATTATAACATGTGATGACAAAAGAAAGCAAAATATTAAATCACCTGCTTTTCATTACAGACGTACTTTAAAAAATTCTTAGTTTGAAAAGTCAAGTTATTTTTCTCTAGTTGATTAAAAGCATGCTTAATAACTCATAGTGCATACATCTCACTCAGTTCTTTCTAAGCACTAAACTGACATTTTTAATATAAATTATCCTTTGTTAAAAAATGTTGTTGTTTAATAAAATATTTCCTTCTCCCTGTGAAAGCAGCCATTTAAGAACCATTAGGTTTGTTTTTGTTTGTTTTTGATGCAATTCTAAATGGCTAACTTCGGGCATTGTAAATCCTCTGCTGTACTCAGCTGTCTGAATTATTCAATCCCAATTAACTTCTCCACAAATGTTAGGGTCGACATTGAATCACATATGAACTTGAGAGTTAAATGTTTCTACTTCCTTTCATTAAAGGGACATTTGTGGATACATGAGATGCCCCCAAGTGAACCATTTTCAGCTTCACTACTCACACTCATTCTGTAAGGTTTAATTGTTTTAATTTATCACTTTATCTATGACTTTTGAAAATTCATTAAAAAATTAATCTACAGTTAAGGTCTTCAGTCAAGAAATTGCTATCCGCACCACTGTTAATCTTGGAAAAAGTCTGTCTTTTCTAAAATTGTGTTTAATCACATCATATATAAGAATATATGTGGAATTTGGTGAATAAAATTGACTGTGTATTGTGAAAATGGAGGCAAGTGGTACATCATTTGACAAGGAATAGTGGCTTTGTTTCTGGATATTTGTTTGATATCCAGGACAATTTTATGTATATGAAGAATGTGTTCCTGGTTTCAGAAAGAGATTTTCTTTTTTTTATTGTAAACGAATGGGATACATTTTGATTCTCTGTACATGGAGTAAAGGCATACCATTCGTGTAATCATAAATTTACACAGGGCAATGTTGTTTGATTCATTCTGCCAATTTTCCCCCTTCCCCCCCACCCCACCCACCTCTCTTTTCCCTCTATACAGTCCTTCCTTCCTCCATTCTTGCCCCCCTCCCTAACCCTAACCCTCAACCTAACCCTAACCCTAACGTTAACTCCTCCCAACCCCCATTATATGTCATCATCCACTTATCAGCCAGATCATTCATCCTTTGGTTTTTTGAGATTGGCTTATCTCACTTAGCATGATATTCTCCAATTTCATCCATTTGCCTGCAAATGCCATAATTTTATCATTCTTTATGGCTGGGTAATATTCCATTGTATGTATATGCCACAGTTTCTTTATCCATTCATCAATTGAAGGACATCTAGGTTGGTTCCACAATCTGACTATGGTAAATTGAGCAGCTATGAACATTGATGTGGCTGTATCTCTGTAGTATGCTGATTTTAAGTCCTTTGGGTATAGGCCAAGGAGTGGGATAGCTGGGTCAAATGGTGGTTCCATTCCAAGCTTTCTGAGGAATGTCCACACTGATTTCCAGAGTGGCTGCACTAATTTGCAACTCCACCAGCAATGTATGAGTGTACCTTTTTCCCCACATCCTTGCCAACACCTATTGTTGCTTGTGTTCTTGATAATCACCATTCTGATTGGGGTGAGATGGAATCTTAGGGTAGTTTTGATTTGCATTTATCTTCTTACTAGAGATGGTGAACATTTTTTCATATATCTGTTGATTGCTTGTACATATTCTTCTATGAAGTGTCTTTTCATTTCCTTAGCCCATTTGTTGATAGGATTATTTGTATTCTTGGTGTAGTTTTTTGAGTTCTTTATATATTCTGGAAATTAGTGCTCTATCTGAAGTATGATTGGCAAAGATATTCTCCCACTCTGTAGGCTCTCTCTTCGCATTGCTGATAGTTTCCTTTGCTGAGAGAAAGCTTTTTAGTTTGAATCTGTCCCAGTTATTGATTCTTGCTTTTATTTCTTGTGCTATGGGAGTCCTGTTAAGGAAGTCTGATCCTAAGTCAAAAAGTTGAAGATTTGGACCTACTTTTTCTTCTATAAGATGCAGGGTCTCTGGTCTGATTCTGAGGTCCTTGATCCATTTTGAGTTGAGTTTTGTGCAGGGTGAGAGACAGGGGTTTAATTTCATTCTGTTGCATATAGTTTTCCAGTTTTCCCAGCACCATTTGTTGAACAGGTTGTCTTTTCTCCATTGCATATTTTTGGCCCCTTTGTCTAGTATGAGAAAATTGTATTTATTTGAGTTTATGTCCATGTCCTCTATTCTGTACCATTGATCTACCTGTCTATTTTGGTACCAATACCATGCCGTTTTTGTTACTATTGCTTTGTAGTATAGTCAAAGATCTAGTATTGCGATACCCCCTGCTTCACTCTTCAGAAAGAGATTTTTTGATTAGTTCATAACCCTTGTAATTTGTAATAGATTAGAGGATACGTTTTTCCCTGTGTTTTATTTTGGACAAAGAAGTCCCAAGATATTACCTTATTCACATTTCTTTAGATGTGAACTTACTGTAATTTTGTAAGATTTGTTTTTATAATTACACAATTGCTATTTTTTCCCCAAGGAATACTGATTAGCATCTACAAGATGTTAGACTCTATTCTAAATAGTGGTGGACAATTGTGAATAGACAGAAGAGCTTCTTCCCTGACTGCTCATTCCATAACATGTAGCAAGTAACAAAAGTGAACAAATAAATGTAGTAATTTCAGACAGTGGCAAGTTGCTGAATAATATGCACATGTAGTATGATGGAGGTGAACAGGATGGCAACTATTTCCTTGGCATCATCAGGAAGGTTTTTTCAAGATAAAAAATTAATCATTTAAAATTTGAATGGTGAAATAATTGGTACCAAATTCATGTGGGCAAGTCTTAAGTAAAAGGAACAGTTAATGCAAAATTCTTAAGTTACAACAAATCTGGCATATTTATGGAAAAAAATGCATCCATATATCTATATAGGTAGACATACATAGACATATCAGTGTATTTGGGGATTGTGATTGACAGATTTCAATCACAAAATGTGGTGTATTGAAAGCTTAATAGGAAGATACTGATTGGAGCAATTGCAGAGTTTTAATCGTGATTACTTTTTTTTAGGTAACTGTTAAGTGGAGAAGAGCAATTGGGTCGAAAGGGGTAAACAGATGCTGCAGTTATTAGCTGATCTCTACTTAAAGTTATTAAAGACTGATTACAGGGGAGAAGGGGAAGACAGTCCCCTCAAACAAGTCTTCAGAGAAATGGTACAGCAAAGGACAACAGAGACTGCAAGGAAGTTTCTGAGTAAGGAAACACCTCTCTTCCTCTCTTTGTTTAAATAATAAGAGATGCTAGAAGAGGTCATAGTTGTATGCTGATTTAAATGTTCCAATTTGCAGAGAAACATTAATGATGTGGGTTAGAGAAGGGAAGGTCTTAAAATACAAAATCAAGACTTTAGTCAGTTTAAACATAAATCTGTCTTGAGAGGCGCAGGACACACCTTTGTTTAGGACATAAAAGAGTACAGATTGTGGGCGTCAGATGAACATTGTGCATGGTTACTTGCTAATGACAGAGGATGGCTGGCATTTAGAGTTAGTCTCCTGACCCAGTTAGACATCTTTGCTGAAGTGAAAGTCTGTCCCTACAAGTCACCTGCCACCCTTTGTTTTTCTTCCAGGATGTGTTGGTCACTGTTTATTAAAAAAAAAGAGAGAAAAAAAAAAAAAGAAAAAAAGGTTTGAAATTTTTATAGTGAGTCATGTGGAAACAGGTTACTGCAGACACATCAGGTGATTTTTTTGTCCTCAAATGCTATGTTATAACCTCATTGCTCATAGTGTCTGACTGATCTTTGATGTCTTACGCCACCTTTGGGACACAAAAGTACTCCAAACTGTGGTCACCTGACTGCCTAAAAGTTCTTAAATGGTAATTTACCAAATCTAAGCATGGCAAGAAATTAGTGAATTTTAGGTCTTTATTCTGACATATATTTACAAGTAACAGGAAGGACAAATGCTTTTTTTCCTTCACAAATGTCTTTCACCAAGACTACAGTGTACCCCAAAACCAATTCAACTAAGACACCATGAGCAGGAGATTCATGTGAAGTTGCAGGTATGGAACATCCTTCATTTCTGCAACTTCTCTCCCTGTTCCAGGTTCCTGAAGCACGAAAATTACAAGGAATCAGAAACTTCAATCCATGTTTGCCAATGTACCTGATAATTTGATACTCAGTGGGTTCTTAATAACTGGCAAAAAATGCATTGAACCGTGTGCCTGATCTAAAGCCACCAGTGTATGTCCGGTCTGGCCAGTTTATATAGAAGATTTTGGCTCTCTCATGATTTTACAATAGTACCCAATAAGTATATAATATGTTCTATATCTTTACATTTCCATTATATAATATCCATTGTGCACGTTACAAAATCTGAAGTAGGTATAAACTCCAAGATGCTTTTATGTATAGGTTTTGTGTGCGTGTGTGTGTGTGTGTGTGTGTGTGTGTGCGTTTTAAACTATTAGATGGGGACTGTATGAGATGAAGAAAGTGAAACTGAGAATTTATAAATGGGGACATTATTAGTTCCCAGTTTGGGATAGTTCAGGTCTCTGCCAATGTCCTGACATAATGACCATGTCTCATTTTATATTCAAAATAATCCATATTTATAGGATAACATGCATGGTCAAAGTAAGCAGTACAATATCTTTATAACCAATAAAAGGCAAAACAGATTTCAGACTCAAATCTAACTGTATTATTCAGGGTTCTCCAGAGGAACAGATTCAACAGGAAGTATGATTATAAAAAGGGGATTTGTTAGATTGGCTCACACGATCAGAAACTGGAGAGTCCACAATGACTGTCTGTAGCTAGAGAGCTAGAAGAACCAGCAGCTGCGCAGTCCAAGAGGCAGAAGCCCAGAACAAGAAAGATCAATGGTGTTTAGTCTGTGACTAAGGCTTCTGGAAACTACCTGGAGAATCATTGGCAGAGTCCTCCTTGGAAGAGTGAAGAAGTGAGAGTCCGATATCCTCGGAGGATGGAAGCAGCAATCACAAACCCATTCAAGAAGAGCTGAGCTTGCATATGCGTTTCCTCCTTGTCCTTCCAACTTTTATTCCATCGTATTGGGTGGTGTTGCCTGTGTTTACGGAGGGTCTCCACTTCAGTTCACTATCCCACATTCCCACATTTCCTAGATACTCTCTCACTGACACACCCGGAGGCATCTTAATCGTTGGCATCTCTTAATCCAATCAAGTTGACAATTCAAATTAACCATTACACTAAACTTAACAGTTTAATCTTCTACAACACAATAAATATACCTCAAATCACAAATTAAACCTATTTAGTCAGATTCCATAAACTATAAATGAACTACAAAATACATTTCTTTTAGTGTTACCTTTTCTCTTAGATCTTAATCATTTGTAGGTGAAGCCAGAATTAAGGACAGGTAGTTAGTGTAGAAATAGGAAATCGGGTCAATTCGAGGAAATGAAGCCATGAAGCCATCTGCCTTTGGAAGTTGGAGACTGCCCCTGGAAGAATGGAATATCAAAGATCTGCGGAGCCCATTGATTACCAAATTTACCTGCCTTTATCAAGGACTGCAAACAAGGAGCTGCTAATTAATGCCCCCTGGCCCTTTCCCGCCTGAATCACCTTGGCCCTCCCCCTGCCCTTGGCTTCTCACTTATGCAAAACCGGGCCTAGTCACGTAGGCAGGAAGGAGAGAGAGATAAGGGGGAAGAAAACTGGAGAACAAAAGAGACTTTAACCTATAAAAGATGTAGGGTGCGCGCTCACTTCTTGGGACTTTTAGAACATCAGCCATGGCCCCCTTCTCCCTGCCAGGAGAAGTCTGTATTATTCCCTTTAAATAAACCTGCTTAATATGCTTGCCTTGGCGTGCTTCTCTAGTGCTTAATCTTCAACATTAGAAGAAGCAGAACTCGTCACCGATAAACGGCGGTATCATAGGTACCATATTAGCCATGTCAGCAAAACATAAATCAAACTAGCCACAGTAGTTTTGCCTATTGAGAAATTTTCCTTATGGGAATATATCTTTGACAATTAATTTTTAAATATAAGTCTCTCAGTGGGTACTTACTTTTATAGATAAATTTGAGTTCAATCTCAATCTAATAAAACTAAATATTTGACTTTACATTTTGGTTTTAATAGGGAAAAATAAAGAAATTTTTAACACAATTTTATCAAGTAATTATTGAAGACAAAACTGGAATGTTAAGTATTTCCATTACATAATTTTTACCTTCAACTATCAATTCTCCCTTTGGTTCTTACCCTTTGTGGTAAGGGTTTATTTATGACAGTTGAGAAGTCCCCCTTATTTTATTAGCCCACCCACCTATTTTATTAGTAGCAGAAACCTGTAGTCTTATATACCAAAACACAATTTTTAAAATTTACAACTCTTATCGAAAGAGAAAACAAACTGCACTTATAAAAGTAGCTAGAACTTTTACAATAATAAATGATTGGTTTGAAGTTAGTACAGACTCTTAAGTGCATAATTAAAGTGTGATATTTCATCTGACACAATTAACTTCCTGAATGTCAGTTTTTCCTAATTAACTTGGTCGAGTTTGACAGGTATCAGCATCTCTTGTCTTTGTGCCCTTGTTATATTCTGGCACCTTAAATTTAGTCTTAAAATATAGACAAAATATGCCACAATATCTCTACTAAACTCAAGCATCTCCAGAGCACCGACATGACAGTCACAATCTCTTTCTTTAAGAAAAATCTACTGAGAGCATAAAAATATGGAAGCAGTCAATTCTCTATTGAATAATTTTGCATGAACAACCTATTCAGTAACTCTGAGGAAAATATTTTTTTGATTATTTTAATATAGTGGTTATATAGTTTGATTAGTTATGATAGTAGAGTATTTAAAAAAGCACGGTGACAGCATGCATTATGTGCAATCCCTCTGCATAAGCAGATTATGGATGCAATAATTTAAAATTGAAAAATGCTTTGCAGTCATAAATTTATCTTAATATCCTATAAAGTAAGAGTAATTAAGTATAATTGGCATTAACATTGCTTAAAATTTGGATATATTTTTATAATTTATTAGCAATGTTTTTTCTTTCTTTTTTTTTTTTTTTTTTTTTTTTTTTTTGCTTTAGCAGCTTTCACTGGATTTTTATTGTTTCTTACCACTGCCTTTCAACTTTTGTAATTTGAAAACTAAATGCAAACTGTAAAACTCAATCAATCTGGTAGTATTCTTTTTTTTTTATTATTGTATACAAATGGGATACATGTTGTTTCTCTATTTGTACATGGAGTCAAGGCATACCATTTGTGTAATCATATGTTTACATAGGGCAATGATGTTTGATTCGTTATTTTTTATCCCTTCCCCCTCACCCCCCATGCCTCTTTTCCCTCTATGCAATTCTTCTTTCCTTCATTCATACCACACTCCTTATCCCTAACCCTAAACCTAACCCTAACCCTAATGCTAACCCCTACCACCCCCCACCACCCCCCATTATATGTCCTCATTCGCTTATCAGCAAGATCATTCGTCCTTTAGTTTTTTGAGATTGGCTTATCTCACTTAGCATGATATTCTCCAATTTCATCCATTTGCCTGCAAATGCCATAATTTTATCATTCTTCATGGCAGAGTGATATTCCATTGTATATATATGCCACAGTTTCTTTATCCATTCATCAATTGAAGGACATCTAGGTTGGTTCCACAATCTGGCTATGGTAAATTGAGCAGCTATGAACATTGATGTGGCTGTATCTCTGTAGTATGCTGATTTTAAGTCCTTTGGGTATAGGCCAAGGAGTGGGATAGCTGGGTCAAATGGTGGTTCCATTCCAAGCTTTCTGAGGAATGTCCACACTGTTTTCCAGAGTGGTTGCACTAATTTGCAACCCCACCAGCAATGTATGAGTGTTCCTCTTTCACCACATCCTCGCCAACAACTATTGTTGCTTGTGTTCTTGATAATCGCCATTCTAATTGGGGTGAGATGAAATCTTAGGGTAGTTTTGATGTGCATTTCCCTTATTACTAGAGATGGTGAACATTTTTTCATATATCTGTTGATTGCTTGTACATCTTCTTCTGTGAAGTGTCTTTTCATTTCCTTAGACCATTTGTTGATTGGATTATTTGTATTCTTGGTGTAGTTTTTTGAGTTCTTTATATATTCTGGAAATTAGTGCTCTATCTGAAGTATGAGTGGCAAAGATATTCTCCCACTCTGTAGGCTCTCTCTTCACATTGCTGATAGTTTCCTTTGCTGAGAGAAAGCTTTTTAGTTTGAATCTATCCCAGTTGTTGATTCTTGCTTTTTTTTCTTGTGCTATGGGAGTCCTGTTAAAGAAGACTGATCCTAAGCCAACAAGTCGAAGATTTGGACCTACTTTTTCTTCTATAAGGTGCAGGGTCTCTGGTCTGATTCCGAGGTCCTTGATCCATTTTGAGTTGAGTTTTGTGCAGGGTGAGAGATAGGGATTTAATTTCATTCTGTTGCATATGGTTTTCCAGTTTTCCCAGCACCATTTGTTGAACAGGTTGTCTTTTCTCCATTGCATATTTTTGGCCCCTTTGTCTAGTGTGAGAAAATTGTATTTATTTGGGTTTGTGTCCATGTCCTCTATTCTGTACCATTGATCTACCTGTCTATTTTGGTACCAATACCATGCCATTTTTGTTACTATTGCTTTGTAGTAGAGTTGAAGAACTGGTATTGCGATACCCCCTGCTTCGCTCTTGCTACTGAGGATTGCTTTAGCTATTCTAGGTTTTTTATTCTTCCAGATGAATTTCATAATTGCTTGCTCTATTTCTGCAAGGTACATCATTGGGATTTTAATTGGAATTGCATTGAATCTGTATAGCACTTTAGGTAGTATGGCCATTTTGACAATATTAATTCTGCCTATCCAGGAACATGGGAGATCTTTCCATCTTCTAAGGTTTTCTTTAATTTCCTTCTTTAGTGTTCTGTAGTTCTCATTGTAGAGGTCTTTCACTTCTTTTGTGAGACTGATTACCAAGTATTTTATTTTTTTCGATGCTATTGTGAATGGGGTAATTTTCCTAATTTCTCTTTCTGAAGATTCATCACTTATGTATAAAAATGCATTGGATTTATGAGCATTGATCTTGTAACCTGCCACTTTACTGAATTCATTTATGAGTTCTAAAAGTTTTCTGGTGGAATTTCCAGGTTCCTCTAAATACATAATCATGTCGTCAGTGAACAGGGATAGTTTGAGTTTTTCTTTTCCAATTCATATCCCTTTAATTTCTTTGGTTTGTCTAATTGCTCTAGCTAGAGTCTCAAGGATGATGTTGAATAGAAGTTGTGAAAGAGGGCATCCCTGCCTTGTTCCAGTTTTTAGGGGGAACGCTTTCTGTTTTTCACAATTTAGAATGATATTGGCCATGGGCTTAGCGTAGATGGCCTTTATAATGTTAAGGAATGTTCCCACTACCCCATTTTTTTCTAGTGTTTTGAGCATGAAGGGATGCTGTATTTTTTCGAATGCTTTTTCTGCATCTATTGAAATAATCACATGATTCTTAACTTTATGTCTGTTGATATGGTGAATGATATTTATTGATTTCCGAATGTTGAACCAACCTTGCATCCCTGGAATAAAACCCACTTGATTGTGGTGCACTATCTATTTAATATATATCTGTATGCGATTTGCTAAAATTTTGTTGAGAATTTTTGCATCGATGTTCATTAAGGATATTGGTCTGAAATTTTCTTTCCTCAATGTGTCTCTGTCTGGTTTAGGTATCAGGGTGATATTGTCTTCATAGAACGAGTTTGGGAGGGTTCCCTCCTCTTCTATTTCATGGAATACTTTGAGGAGTATTGGAATGAGCTCTTCTTTAAAGGTTTTGTAGAACTCGGCTGAGAACCCATCTGGTCCCGGACTTTTCTTTATTGGTAGGCTTTTGATGACCTCTTCTATTTCATTACTTGAAATTGATTTATTTAAGTTGTGTATGTCCTCCTCGTTCAGTTTAGGTAATTCATATGTCTCTAGAAATTTGATGTCTTCAAGGTTTTCTGATTTGTTGGAGTATAGATTTTCACAATAACTTCTAATTATGTTTTGTATTTCAGTCGTGTCTGTTGTGATGTTTCCTTGTTCATTCCGAATTTTAGTAATTTGAGTTTTCTCCCTTTTTCTCTTTGTTAGTGTGGCTAAGGGTTTATCAATTTTGTTTATTTTTTCAAAGAACCAACTATTTATTTTGTTAATTTTTGCAATTGTTTCTTTTGTTTCAATTTCGTTGATTTCGGCTCTGATTTTAACTATTTCCTGTCTTCTACTGCTTTTGGTGTTGGTCTGCTCTTCTTTTTCTAAGGCTTTGAGCTGTAGTGTTAAGTCGTTTATTTGTTGATTTCTACTTCTTTTTTTGAATGTGCCCCATGAAATAAATCTTCCTCTAAGTACTGCTTTCATAGTGTCCCAGAAATTTTGATATGATATGTCTTTGTTCTCATTTACTTCTAAGAATTTTTTTATTTCCCTCCTGATGTCTTCTGTTATCCATTCATCACATAATAGTGTATTATTTAATCTCCAGGTATTGGAGAAGTTTCTGTGTTTTATTCTGTCATTTATTTCTAATTTCAATTCAGTATGATCTGATAGAGTACAAGGTAGTATCTCTATCTTCCTGTATTTGCTAACAGTAGCTTTGTGGATAAAATATGGTCTCTTTTAGAGAAGGATCCATGTGTTGCTGAGAAGAAAGTGTATTCGTTCTTTGTTGGATGGTATATTCTATATATGTCAGTTAAGTCTAAATTGTTGATTTTGTTATTGAGATCTATGGTTTCTTTATTCAATTTTTGTTTGGACGATCTATCCAGTGGTGAGAGAGGTGTGTTAAAATCGCCTAGTATTATTGTGTTGTGGTCTATTTGATTTCTGGAATTGAGAAGGATTTGTTTGACGTACGTGGATGAGCCAATGTTCGGGGCATAGATATTTATGATTGTTATGTCTTGCTGATTTATGCTTCCCTTAAGCAGCATGTAATGCCCCTCTTTATCCCTTCTGACTAGTTTTGGCTTGAAGTCCACATTATCTGAAATGAGGATGGGTACTCCAGCTTTTTTGCTGTGTCCGTGTGCATGGTATTTTTTTCCCCATCCTTTCACCTTTAGTCTATGGGTATCTCTTTCTATGAGATGAGTCTCTTGCAGGCAGTATATTGTTGGATTTTTCTTTTTAATCCAATCTGCCAGTCTATGTCTTTTGATTGATGAGTTCAGGCCATTAACATTCAGGGTTATTATTGTGATATGATTTGTATTCCCAGTCATTTGACTCATATTTGTTTTTGACATGATTTGGTTTCTCCTTTATTTGGCTATTCCTTTAGGCTAGCACCTCCTGTTGCTGATTTGCTTCTTTGTTTTTCATCTCTTCCTCATGGAATATTTTGCTGAGAATGTTCTGTAATGCTGGCTTTCTTTTTGTAAATTCCTTTAGCTTTTGTTTATCATGGAAGGATCTTATTTCATCGTCAAATTTGAAGGTAAGTTTTGCTGGGTATAAGATTCTTGGTTGGCATCTGTTTTCTTTCAGGGCTTAGTAAATGGTGTTCCAGGTCCTTCTAGCTTTTAGGGTCTGGATTGAAAAATCTGCTGATATTCTTATTGGTTTCCCTCTGAATGTAATTTGATTCTTTTCTCTCGTGGCCTTTAAAATTCTGTCTTTATTTTTTATGTTAGGTACTTTCATAATAATGTGCCTTGGTGTGGGTCTGTTGTAATTTTGTGTATTTGGAGTCCTATAAGTCTCTTGTACTTGGTTTTCCATTTCATTCTTCAGATTTGGAAATTTTCTATATTATTTCATTGAATAGATTGTTCATTCCTTTGGTTTGTTTTTCTAAGCCTTCCTCAATCCCAATAATTCTTAAATTTGGCCTTTTCATGATATCCCATAATTCTTGTAGATTCTGTTCATGATTTCTTACCATCTTCTCTGTTTGGCCAACTTTGTTTTCAAGATTAAATATTTTGTCTTCAATGTCTGAGGTTCTGTCTTCCAGGTGTTCTATCCTATTGGTTATGCTTTCTATGGAGTTTTTAACTAGGTTTATTGTTTCCTTCATTTCAAGTATTTCAGTTTTTTTTTTTTCAGTATCTCTAACTCTTTATTGAAATGATCTCTTGCTTCTCTTATTTTGTATTTTAACTGTTGATTGGTTCGATCATTTAATGCCTGCATTTGCTCTTTCATCTATTCCTTCAATGCCTGCATTTGCTCTTTCATCTCCTTTTTGCTTCCCTGATTGTTTTAATTATGTACATTCTGAACTCCCTTTCTGACATTTCTTCTGCTGTGCTGTCATTGGGTTTTATTGATGTAGTATCTAGGTTTGTTTGGGACATTTTCTTCCCTTGTTTTCTCATATTGGTCAGCTGTCAGTGGGACCCTGAGATATTGCAGATTTCCTCTATTGGCTTATAGTGTCCCGGTAGATTTCCAGTGTATCACCTCCCAGCCTTCAGTACCCTGATGTCTTGGAGGAACTTGATAATGCAGTGCTTCCGAAGAAAGCTGCCCCTAGCCCCCTACTGGTTCCAGGGCTTGGAGCTGGCTCCGTGCAGAAAGGCTCTCACTGGGGGCCTGCACCATGCAGCTGGCCGTGTGGGAGGAGCACACTGCTGGAGTGTGGAAGGCTACCTGGTGAAGACTGTATCTGGCCTGCCCTGCTCTGATAAGCTACTCCTATCTGTGCCTGCCACCCAGGCCAAGTTTCGCCCAGTGGGGGAGACTCACCCCGTGACTCTATTTTTGTCCAAGACTCTCAATGCCTCCCCTTCTTGAGTCCTGGGTTCTGGAGCGACTGGAGATGCAGTCACCCTCTAGTCCGCCATCTTGGATCCCCCCGTGGAAAGAGCCTGCGGCCGGAGTGGGCAGAGCCGCCTGGAGAAGTCTCTGGCTGCCCTGCCCTGATCCCAGAGGCTGCTTGCGGATCGAAGCTCTCTGTTGGCTCGGGGACTTGTGGCTGGCTCTATGTAGAAAGGCTCTCACTTGGCGTTCTGCTCTGAGAATGTAGCCTTGAAAGGCGCCTCCCACCACAGGGGGCCAGGCTGCTTGGGGAAGTCTCTGGTTGCCCTGTGCTGGTCCCTGAAGCCGCTTGTGGGCCGGAGCACACCGCGCTAGCTCCGGGACTTGGAGCTTGTTCTGATCAGAAAGGCTCTCACTAGGGGGCCCTCTCCGAGAACCTGGAGAAGCTGGCTGTGTGGGAGGAGCCCACCGCCAGGGCTGCTTGTGAAAGACTCTAGCTGCCCTGTCCTACTCCGATAAGCCACCTCCATCTGGGCCTGCCATCCGGGCCGAGCTTTACCCAGTAGGCAGACTCACCTGTGGCTCTATTTTAGTTCGAGTCTCTCAATGCCTCCCCTTCTTGACTCCTGGGTTCTGAAGCGACTGGGGAGGCAGTCATCCTCTAGTCCGCCATCTTGGATCGCCCTGTGGAAAGAGCCTGTGGCTGGAGGAGGCTGGGTGCCTGGAGAAGTCTCTGGCTGCCCTGCCATGATCTCAGAGGCTGCTTGTGGATCAAAGCTCTCCATTGGCTTGGGGACTGTGACTGGCTCTGTGTAGAAAAAGAGCAATGTTTTTTTCAATGATGTAGAAATCAACTACAGAAACCATTGAGTAGAACTACCCCCCCAAGATCATCAGATTCTATTATTATTACTATTATTATAATTATCGATCTTAAAAATGTTCACATTTTTTTGGTAAAAATTGCCATATAGCAATATATCCCATGGAGGACTATGGATACATAAATGGAAGATTTTATCCATTTTTTTTTTTTCCCAATAAGGTGCTCTATTTATGTTGCTTCTTTTCCTTTAATTTGTTTTTTATGTGCTCATAATAGAAATTGAATCATTGGGCATATAGAATTATCAGATTTTTGAGAAGTTTTTTGCAAAATGTCTGAATTCTGAATTCTTTGAATGATCTTGAAAAGAGAGTGTTTTACTTTTAATTACTAATGTTCCCTCTATCCATATAATATTTCTGAGATACAGGGAGCAAGTTATGATATAGTAATGAATTAATCACAGATGGGATTAAAGTGGTTAAATTTCACAAAAAATTATAAGTACACAATGTTGCCCTCTGCTTATTGGTTTTAGACATGTAGTTGTAGATGGAGGTATTTTTACTGACCTTAATTTTTAGATCTTTTTTTAACTCTACATTGACATTCAAAAGATAATAATTTTGTTGCCTGGCATGGTGGCAAACACTTGTAACCCCAGTGACTCAGGAGGCTGAAGCAGGAGGCTTTCAAATTCAAAAGGAGGATGGTGAATTCAAAGCCAGCCTCAGCAACAGTGAGATGCTAAGCAGCTCAGTGAGACCCTGTCTCTAAGTAAAATACAAAGTAGGGTTGGGAAAGTGGCTCAGTGGTTGAGTGCCCCTGAGTTCAATCCTGGTACTCCCCTCCCTCAAAAAAAGGTAATTTTTTTAATAAGCTAAATGTCAATATATGAGTAAAACAATGTATACCAAAATTTACAATGCTTAAGAAATGCATGTGCTTCCTTTTATTTAATTCTATTTAACTTGCTTATGGAAATTTAATTCAGAAATAAACTGTACTCTCAATAAATTTTCCCATAATTTCATATTTTATGTAGATATATTATTAATTAAATGTTAATAGCTAGTTTCAGATCATTGGAACCTGACCAAATTTGCCAATGTATAAAATGAGAAAATATCTTGAATTGCTACTTTACTGTGAAAAACAGCAATATGAATTAATTCATGCTAGAGAAAACTATATTTGTGAGAAGACAAACATTGTCATTTTTCTAGGCATTCTTTCTTATGCTCAATATTAGACACACTTAAATGATTAATTCAATCTTGTTAGTATTTCCTTTTAAAAAAAAGTATATACTACACACCTAATAGAATGGCCAAAGTATAATAAGATGGCAATTACAAATGCCTAAACAAGTTGCAGACCAACTGGGTCTCTTAGATACTCCTGGTTGCATGACTACTTTGGAAAACAGATTGCCAACTTGTACAGAACTACACTTTTACTACCCGGCTATCACTGTCATATACATGTACTAAAATGATTTATCATTAGATAAAACTGTGTGTGAGTGCTTTTAGCAGGAATATTTCTAGTCACCAAATACTGGAGAGAATTCAAATGTCCTTCATCTAGTAAATTTATAAACAGTTGCATAATCTTACAATAGAATACTATTGAGCAATTGCAAGGATTGGCCATCACATGTGCAACAGCATGAATGAATTTCAAATGAAAAAAGCCTAATTCAAAATGCTTCATTTTATAAATTCCTTTTACATGACTTTCTAGAACAGAAGACTGATATTCATTATTATTATGGCCCGGCCCTGAAGGTGGCTGTAGGGAAGGATGGTGAAATAATAGCTTGAGCACTGGTTTTGGAATGATGAACTTGTTTTTGGATACAGCCTTTGTTTTGAGGTGATAGAATCTAGAATGTAATATTAATTATAAAATTTCATATGGTTTCCAAAAACACATCTGAACATCAAAATGTGAATGTTACTATACATATATTACAACTCAATGAAACATAGTAGGAAAAAAATAAACACTTTAATTATAAAATATCATTCTCTTTTAACCCATTATTATTTTACTCATAAGAGTGGTTTCTATTGCATTAAGCGAGTTACTAAATAACTATTCTAAAGAAATTTTAATAATTCTATTGAAACAGTATCATTTAACAACTCTTTGAATTACTCTCAAAAGTTAACTTTTGAAAGATTACAAGCACAATGTTGAAAATAAGTGTTCTATTTTATTATGTTACATTAATGAAAAATACAACTTTCACCTTTAGAACAAGCAGAAATAACTATCTTGTGTGAGAACAAAAATCTGCAATTTACTAACAAAGCCACTTACCATTGTACAAGCTTTATTTTTAGATTTTTTAAAAATAAAACATAAAGGCATTTTCCTAAAAGGAAGTAAAAAAATTGAAATTATGTTCATGCTACTCAATGTCATTCATTTCATTAGACTTTGTTTTGCAGTCTTTAAAATAACTGACTTTCCTGGGTATGAGAGGATATTAGATGTGGGGACTTTCTTTGTCTCTTTTTTAAATAGTTTTGTTTGAAGTGATTTCATTTCTGTGAAAGAAGGAGAAAGCAGAGATAATTACAGCAGTATGCTTTACAAGCTCATGGGGTTTCAACTTTTCCATAGTTACTTCTTGAATTAGTTCTATTATAAAAATAAAATTCTTCATAGTTCTTTGTCACTGGTGTTACTGCCTTAAATGAATCACTTCTTATCTTTTCTTCTTAATATTTGACAAGGCGCAACTGTTTTCAATAAAAGCTTTTCAGATCAACTTTAAAATATCCCATTTTATGTAAAATTTCTCTTAGCAGAAAAAGGTAACAGACAATTGTCTTGAAGACTAGGTAAATGAAACTGAATTAAATTATTAGTTTCACAAAAAAAGTTTCAATAATTAATCAATTTATTTTTATGTGTCAGATTGTCTTAATTATCTCAATGACTTAAGCAGAACCATTCTTAATTGAAAAATCCATTACCCCTGTAGAATTTATGAATTAGAAATTAATAAGTACATACAGGTTTTTTATATGGTGCATATCACAATAAAGTATGAGAAATGTTTCCAGAATCCAAATTTCAATAATGTAACACATTTATCATTTTATCACTAAATTTTGGACTAAATATCACATTGCATTTGAAGAAAAATTGATTATTTTGCCTGACTTATTATTATGAAGATGGAAGCAGAGATTGAAATGATGCATCTACAAACCAAAGAATGGCAATGATTGACAGCCGACACCTGAATTCAGAAAGAGGCAAGAAATGATTCTTCTCTGTGAATTTCAGAGGGACCATGGCCCTGCCGATATCTTGATAACAGACAGTCAGTCTTTAAAAGTGTGAAATAACAAATTTCTTTTGTTTAAAGTCATACAGTTTTTGGTTCCTTGTTATGGCAGCCTAGAATATTTTATAAAAACAAGTAACTTCCTTCTTCCTCCTGTTAGCTTGGAAAGACAGATTAGGCAGAAAAAATATTTCCCATTGTCCCAGTTTCTTTGCAAATTGGGTTCACTTTGTATCTTGAAAAATACAAGTATTTGCCTGACCCTTTTTCCTGTTTTCCATTGCTTACAAAATGTATGTGGATCTTCAAAACCCACAGTTAAAAGGAAATCTCTTGAAAATGAAATGAAGAATTGTGATAAAAGGCAACGAGGAAGTATAAATTTCTGATCCCTTTTAGCCTTCTTTAATATGCTTTTGCAGATCAGTACTAAAAATCTTTTACTAGACTGAGTATGCAGAGTGGAAGTGTAGATGACTGTTTTCTTTAAGATCATGGATTAACGCTATAGGATTTACATCCCCCCACAGTATGCGACACCTAAGGAAATCTATGGAATAACTGCCAAAACTACAGCCTATGACTATGCTTTCTCCTTGCCTATTCATTTCCTACTACTCAACTAAACTACTTTAAAATTGATATTTTATAAAATAAAAAAACATTAAACAAGCAAAGAAAGAAGAATAAGACATAATATTTTATTTCCTTTTTTTCTCATTAAAGCCTTGGGTTTTGCCTATTATTGGCTCATCTATTTTATCTTATCTAGTGATATAAGTTTATTAGGTTATACCAAGCTCATGGATGGGTCCTGTTGACAAATAAATTTTATTTCAGAGGCTTAAATCAAGATTATTTAGTTTTTAGTTTTAGTTCAAAAGATTAGATAAAACCAAGAACTGTAGGACATATAAAAAATAATTTTGAAAGGAGTACGAATCATAGCACTGAGAGATCTGATCTGATTGAGTTCAAAGTTCAGTCAATAATAGTAAACTTAGATCGTTATTGAATTTTCTAGACCCTCAGCTTCTCCATGTCTAAGGGTGAAAAATAATGCCTACAAAGTAGGTTATGTTAAAATGAAATGAGGTGTAGATTATAGAAAACCAAGCACACAGTTGTTGCTCCATGAATGTTCATTTCTCAGGTAGTGTGAACTTCATGTTTATATCAGACTATGATTTCTCTGCAAGGGACAACATTGCCCAAGTTGCCCGAAAAGGAGTCTCCATTTGTGTAATCATTTATGGATCCCAACATTCTCCCATGGCTTGTGGTTACTTAACATTGGGCTCAACATTACTATGTATTGATTATTTTATTATTATTTATTGATTATTGTATTATTCATTGAATATTTTATAAATGAATTTATGCCTTTTCCATTATTTCATAAATGTCAAATATGATATTAAAAGGACATAGATGCAGGACTTAATGGTACATGCTTGTAATCCCAGCAACTCAGGAGGCTGAGGCAGGAGGATCCCAAGTTTTTTGGTAGGTTCAGCAAAACCAAGATGCAAAGTAACTCAGTGAGACCCTGTCTCTAAATAAAATATCAAATAGGACTGGGGATGTGGCTCAGTGGCAGAGTGTCCCTGAGTTCAATACTCAGTAGTCACTGCCAAAATAATAATGATGATTTTTTTTTAAATCAAGTTAATTTCATGACTTCAGCTATTAATTTGTAAATACCCTTAAAAAGAATTTGAAATTATTTTAATGGTGTGTCTGGTATGAAATTCTAGGTTTGTATTACTAATTCTGTTTGAAAAAATTATAAAGCTGAAACTCAATGTGATTAAGTAATTTACTCAGATCACACAGTGGGAGGTAGGACTGAAAACTAGGCGGAGCCATGTGACTCCAAAGTTCCCTCCTGCTGTTTTTCCTCCTGAGAAATAAGTAAAACATGCCAGTGTTAATATGTAACTCCTAACATAAAGGGCAATGTAATTTAATGTTATTCTAAAAGTACATGCAAACTGCAAACAGAGTCACACAGATTATTTAAATGAGGAAATGAAATCTCAAGTGGTCTAAAGGGGACACTATTAACTTTAGCTTTAATTAAAGAATGAACTAAATTTCAGAAGACAAAAGTATGAACTTATACAATCTCATTGTCAGCCAACTAAGTACGTTTTTTGTGAATTTAAAATCACCACGCTCCTTCAGTTATTCTTAATTTTAGATATATCTGTTTTCTAGATGGGCTCATATCCCCAAAGATATATTAACAAATATGATCATTTTGATCTTATGTATGAAAATATAAATTTAGTATTTATGTATGCATATATACATATATATGTTGATCAAGGAAAGACTAGATAAATAAAATAATAACTATATAATAGGACAAATTAGCATTTAAATAGGAAAACATAATTTTGATATGCTATTCAATGGAAAAAGACATTTTTCTGAACAGCATGCATGATGTGATCCATACATGCATCAAGGAAGTATGTTGTTGATGTATGCATAGGTTACTAAACTCTTTTATAGTTCTGAATTTTACAAATCTGGAAGGATCCCACAACTTTCTTGGTGTCACTAGCTCTGCAGTGAGGAGCAGAATTACTGTGAATCAGTACAAGTGACGTCACAGCAATGATGAGTCCACAGTTTTTTACTACTTGTTCTCTATTATTTTCAGTAACTAATGTTTTTCCACTGCATATATTCATATATCATTGAGCTATTAAAATATTAATGTACTGATTTAAAAGAATAAGTTCCTTACCCAGATAAATTTTCTAATGTTAGGAATCAAGGAACCAACCATTCCTCCACCCCGTTCATCCCCACTAGAAAAAAGGTATATTTAGCATTTGTCAATCTTTACCATCTCTGTGCAATCAGGTTTGCTATTCTCTGGAAACTTCACAGTTCTGGCACTACAATAAATAATACAATACGGTTTACAATATAATACAATACAATAATATACTACAGTTTAAAAATACTTGAGTCTAGTCTAGTCTCATTAATTATTGTTATAAATACAGACTGCTCAGGAAGAACAAGAATTTCTGTGTCTCCATTAGTAAAATCTTAGATCAGTATTTTGTTTTGTTTCATTTTTTAATTTTTTTTTTATTTTTACAGACTGCATTTTGATTCATTGTACACAAATGGGGTACATCATTTCGTTTCTATGGTTGTGCACGATGTAGATTCATACCATTCTTGCAACCATACATATACATAGGGTCTGTCTTATTCCACCATTTTTCATTCCACCATTTTTCATACCCCTGCCCTCTCCTCCCTCTTATTTCCCTCTATGTAATCTAAAGTTCCTCCATTCTTCTCTCATCCCTCACCCCCATTATGATATATAAAACATTCGTAAAACATTCGGTCTTTGTTTTGGGGATTGGCTTATTTCACTTAGCATGAGATTCTCCAAGTTCATCCATTTATCTGCAAATGCCATAATATTATTCTTCTTTATCCATTCATCTGTTGAAGGGCATCTAGGTTGGTTTTACAATCTAGTTATTGTGAATTGAGCTGCTATAAAAATTAACATGGCTGCATCACTGTAGTATGCTAATTTTAAGTCCTTTGGGTATAAACCGAGGAGTGGGATAACTGGGCCAAAAGGTGGGTCTATTCCAAGTTTTCTGAGGATTCTCCACACTGCTTTCCAGAGTGGCTGCACCAATCTGCAACTCCACGAGCAATGTAAGAGTGTGCCTTTTCCCCACATCAACACCAACATCTATTTTTTTTGTGTTCTTGATAATAGCCATTCTAATTGGAGTAAGATGAAATCTTCAAGAGTTGTTTTAATTTGCATTTCTCTAATTACTTGAATACTTGAATACATTTTCATATATTTATTAATCACCTGTATATCGTCTTCTACAAAGTGTCTGTCCAGTTCCTTGGCCCATTTATTGATTGGGTTCTTTGAAGTTTTAGTGTTATTATTATTATGTTGATTATTTTTAAAATTTTTTGTTACATATTAATTGTTTCTTGTTAAATGCCAAATAATCTAACTAAACTTTCTTTCTTCTCTTCCAATGCATTTCTTCTTTTCTCTCTGAAACCCTGGCATATTTGATTCACTAAACATTTATGATCTGGTTCATAGCCTTCAGCTTGATGCAGAACTTGCCAAAAATCAAAGGTAAGTTTTAAAAATGCATGAAGATAAGCTTTACAACAATTTAGGCTGAAAAGTCCTGGATTATATCCAAAACAAAAAAGGTAAGGAAAGGAAAGAAATGATCAATGTTGAATGATTATCTACAGTGATCATCTATCTACAGAAGAAGTTCAAGAAAATCCATCAGATAACTAAAAGCAAGATAATTCAATAAGTGAACTATAGTGAAATCATGTGTGGAAAATAAATGTCTTTCTGAAAATTTATTCCTGAATATCAAATGAAAAGTACAGGTTACAAAAGAGAACAAAAAGGTAAGGTGAACCTCATCAAAATCAAAAGCCTTGTGCTTCAAGAGACAGTATTATCAGGCTGAAATGACAGTCTACAGAATGAGAGAAAAGATTTGCAAATCATGAATCAGATAAAGGACTAATGCCCAGAATACAAAGAATTTCTGTACGTTAATAGCAAAGAGACATACAACCTGTTAAAAATGATCAAAGGACCAGAATAAATATTTCAGTGAAGAAGATTTACAAATGACCAATAAACACCTGAAAAGATGCTCAGCACCACTGATTTTTAATTTGTAAAATAATCATTAATCATTAGGAAAATACAAATCCAAACCATGAGATACCACTCCATGCCCATTAGGAGGGCTGTTAACAAAAACCAGAAGTGGGAAGTGCAGCAAAGTTGTGGAGAAACTGGAACCCTTGACCTTCCAGGTGGGAATGTGAAACGCTACTGTGGCTGTGGAAAATGGTGTGTAGAGTTCTCAAAAATAAGAGACAGAATATCCATATATCCTTCTCAGGATATACCAAAAAGGTTTCAAGTCTAAAGTGCATGGAGTGTGACTCAATGCTAGAGGATAGGACTAGTGCTTGAGGTCCTGGATGCAATCCCCAGCAGCATGAAAAAAAAAATTTTTTTTTCAAATCAAGGACTCAAACAAATGTTGGATGTTGGTACACCATGTTCACAGCAATACTATTCATAATAAACCAAACATAGAAACAATCCACGTGTCCACTGATAGATGAATGGACAAGTGATATGAAGTACCACATATACACAAAATGAACTATTATTCAGTTTTAAAGAGACGAAGTTCTGATATATGCCATAACATGATGAACCTAAAAGATATTATGCTATTCATTACAAAAGGACAGGTATTCTATGATTTCACTTATGTGTATACAGAAGTAAAATTCACAGAAACAGAAAGTAGAATAATGGTCGTCAGACCTGGAGGAAGGGAGAAGCATGAAGGGGGAAGGAGTTTTAGTTGAATAGTGAAAAAGCCCTGTGGATGGATGGACATGATGTGGCACTTCCTGCCATAGAGCGGGTTCCCCAAAATAGTCAATATGTTAAATTCGTTGTTACATGTATTTATCTCAATATATATGAATCGATAACTTTCTTGTTTCCCAGAAGCCATAATTTAGAAGACATAATGGATAAAATAATTGGAATTAACAATTGAAAACAAACCTAAGTAATTGAGAGTGAGAATACTAAGAAATTTGAATGAAAAAGATGCAAACATATATACTCCAGTCTGCTGCAGACAATATCCACATGAAGGAAAATAAAACTACAAAATTCAAAGATATGATTTAAATAAGTATGGAGGCAAATAAGTTAACTTTATAGAATGGTTCAAGGTGAACATCCTTCTTCCCACAAAGCATAAATCTCCAATGCCTTCTTAAAAGACAGCACATTCATCCTGCCAAAGTCCAGGAACTTCATAACATCTCAGTATGACTTGCCCTGGTTCAGTCATAAAAACAACAACAAAATCATCTGACCATACATACCCCTTTCCTTTTCTGCTACAATCCAAAATCAGACAAGATCACCTTGGGCAACCATGAAAGAACCCACAAGAACACTATCCGAATGATGAAGAATTACAAGCACCTTTTTCTCCCAGTTCACACTGTTGTGGCTCTACCAACTCCAGTAACAGACTCCATTCATCATGCCCTCTGCAAAAAGTGTACTGAGTTACCCCATCATGGATTTGTCCTTACTTTGGGTGATACTCAACCCAGAGCAAAACCATTTTTTCTTTACTTGTCTCCAGAATCACCTGGCAAAAGTCCAAACCATGTGCATCTCCTAACACACTTGTGCTTCTCAGTAGTGTGTTACTCAAGGAACCCCCAAACCTGATTTTTGTGTTCCTGGTGTTCATTTTCTAAAGGATATCAAAAAACATAAAGGTTTTCTCCCATGTTTATGTAAAGAAAAATGTACAATTTCTTCCTTCCTGTTCTTAGAGTATCAAAATTTGCAGCAACCTAATTTCCCATCATTAGTTTGCTGCATTTGCTAGTGTTACTTTGACACTATGAACCTCTCCTTTAAAGTGTGCTTCGCTTGGCTAAGGAGCAGCTTCCCATTTTCCCTTTCTTGATAGTCTAGGGTAGGATGTGCCAAAGAGAATGGCAAAATCTTTGGAAGGTCAAAGAGAAAAGGAAGCTTTTATTCTCACGAGTTGGTTGCACTCAGATGCCTGAAAAATGAGAGATTTACAGCAGTTTCCTGGTGAGCACCTGAGAACACGTGATAGACTGTTGCCACCTGAAATATTTAGTAGAACCTTCCACTGAGACTCTTGAAAGTGGCAAGAGTTCCCACATTAGTGCTCTAGGCAGGGCTCCATGCCTCCCTTCTTAAACTGCTCCCCACGACATCCCATACTGCTACCCCAGGTCTTCCTGTTAAAAACCTATGTCTGAATTACAGACTCTATTTCAGTGATTAAATGCAGACTGATAGAGTTAGAAAAACAAGTAAATAAATTGTAATACTTCCATATTATAAAACACTACAACCATCAAAAAAAAAATGAAGTAGCTCATTGAATCCCAAATTCTAGTTGTTATGAAAGAAAAGTAGAACACAGTGTTATTCCACTTATGGATGTATTTATAAGATTGTTAGGAGTGGGTGCCTCTAGAGAGACTATTTGGGAGGATGGATGGTATGAATGAAGGCTGCCATACTTTTCTTTTTAATTTGCATTTTGTAGATAAAATCCTAATGATGCATTTCCTTATAATTAGAAGTAGCAACAATGAAAAAAGCAAAAAGAAAGGTTAAAACATGTCTAACCCTTTCCCCTTCTTTCCAATGTCTGCTATTTCCTATATAATTAATTATATTTGCTCTTTCCAGAACAGTATCTGATATTTTGTCACCACTAGTAGTAATATATCTCTCCTCCAGAAAACATCAACCTGTGACAGAACTCTCCTAATACAAAATTTTAACTTCACACTTTGGCATTGACATTGACTCACATTTCAACACCCCAAAAGCCCATGTTGCCAGTTTTTCCTTATTGTCTATAATTCATTGGTCTTCTTGCTTTGTGATCTGATTCTATCTATTTGTCTCAATTTCTTTGATAAACAGCACATTGATTTCCTAATATCTTATTTTTTCTGTATTTCCATGAATATTCAAATGCTAAATTGCTATTTCAATCTAATTCCTTTACTCCTAGTCAAGGGAAAACACTTTCTCTAAGATAACATAATCCAACTTTTACACTGTTCCTATTTCAAGTTAACAAACCTAGGCTTAGTTGGATTTTCAAAGTGCGGTTAGCATTTTAATCTTTCTTAGCATGTCCTTTCCTTTCCTTCTTAGTAAGTTCTAGACTTTTATTACCCTCTAAAGATTTTTTGTGAAATTCTAATATTTCATTCCATAAATATTTGTCATTTATTTCCTAAAAAAATAAATCAGAGTTGCTCACATTCTCAGCAAATATAGGTATCTGCATTCATAAAAATTCCTGTCCTACGTCATCAGAAGTTGACTTTTCCTACTGCTGCAGTAAGTGCTTTCCATCTTCACTGTCTTTCTCCAGGATTTACTCTGTATTCCCCACATCCCTGTATAGTGGTTACCCTTTCTGGACTCAAGTCTTTCCCACTGTTGGACTCATTTGCCTTTTCCCTAAGGCACATTTGTAATTGTTCCCTAATGGTTCTGCTGACTTTTACCAAAATTCAAAGGACACTACTTACTTTCTCCACTCCCTTTTCTCTAATTGCCTGACACCTACATTTCCCCATACCTGCTTTGAATTCTTATTGTTTTGAAGAATAACAGTGATGATAATAACTAATAATCATTGCATGCTTACTATATTCTGGGCATATTTTAAATACATTATTTATTTAAACTTCTCCAAATTTTTCCAACAGCTCTAGAAAGTTAGTGCTATTGTAATTCTGACCTTCAGATATGGAAACTAAGCCAAGGAGAGTTTATATATCTTGCTCAAAATCATATGAATAATAAGTGAATGAACAGAATTTTATGCTTAAGGGATCAAATCCAGAATCCAACATCTTTACTGTTATTTCACACTGCCTTTCGCCGTACACATTAGTAAAAAGATATCACTCATTAAAGAGGAAGTGAGTACATGTGGTCAGCCTCACAGTAATGGGAATATTCTATATTTATTCTATATATTCTGTATGTATATGTAAAGGTGTTTCGCATACAATAAATTTTATAGAAATAACTCCGTCACAGAGATCAACTAAAGGACTATCCACATAGTTTTACCTGGATTCTTTACCTTTAGTTTGTATCTTGCCAGAACAGGGAATTGAACAAAAACAAAAATTCCCAAGGAAATGTTTACCCACCACTTGCAAAATCTCTTTTCTTTCTTCTAGAAGTGATCTCTCATCTAGGACCCTAACAATTTTCCCATTCTCAAGTTCTTAAGTTCTGGGTCTTTCTGGGATCAAGTTTCTATGGACATCAGTAGGACGAACATAGATGCTCTGTGAGGCATCATATTCCAGAAAGCATTCTAGGAGAGGTATCATTAATGCTATTCTAAACAATATCAGATATTATGCACATTACATCCTGCTCTCTATCTAAAGGGAAGGGGTCTTATGGGAATGACAGAGGGCTCTTCAGTTGACTAAAATGGAAGGGTTCACTCAGCATCTGGTGTTTATTGTCAAACATGGGGCACTCTCTGCAAATGGCTATGTATTGTGATGAATTTGACTATTTTCTCCAACTATGGATCTATGTTGAAATTTAATTAGAACTTCATTCTGTCTCATTTTTCTAAGCAGATACAACCTCTGTAAGAAGGCATACTAATCAACTACAACCAAAGAATTCCCAACAGGAAGAATTTTAAGTTCTGATTTTCTAGTGTTACACAATCTCCCTTTACTAAAATCTGTGAACTATCTGCTACAGAGGATGCTGTGATATTAGCACAAATTTCTTAAGAACACCAGCAGTAATATATTGTCCCTATGTTCTACATTGCAGGCAAAATTATTATTAGTTCCAAATGCTACAAAGAGTGTTTGAGGGATTTTCTTAATGTTCAATAATGATATCATTACTTAAGGAAGAAGTGCCATATTGGATCACCAGCAAAGTTTGAACTGATCTCTGTGTTGGAATAAAAGCCTTCAGAAACACTTTTCACATTTCTTTACTACGATTCACTCTTTCCTGGTGTCATGGTAAATTGATAATATCTTTATATCATTTTGAATTTTTTTCTAATTCCAATGTCACAATCCAGAAATGAGTGCATTATTTCCTCAGTTTGAACATCTATTCACTTGAACATTCTTACAAATTTGTTTTTTAAACTCATTCACTCATCAGCCTAGACATAACTCCATATAAAAGTCCTTCCTTAACACTGACATTTTCTCTCTCTCTCTCTCTCTTTTTTTTAATTCATTGGACTTTAAGTTCTATGACAGTAGGAACTTTTTTGTATATATTTGTAAGAACTTCAGTGCACTGACTTAAATAATGTTTACCATAAAATACATGTTCAACATTAATATCAAAATGGATAGATCAACTGATCTACATATTTTTCAAGTGTGGAGTTGAAATATGAATTTTGAAAAACTGATTTTTAATGTGTAAGTTGGATAAAGTTCTCTTATAATTACATGTGGTGATGTTTGGTTGTCAGGATTCTAAAAATAACATTAGAAAAAGAAAAAAAAAAAAAAACTATATTGAGGGTTTTATTCCCAGTCCAAAAATAACTGCTTTATAAAGAGCACATTTTTAATTGGAAGCTTTAATTACAATTTGTATTATTGCCAAATAAAATATTTACATCTAAATTTTATACAGCACAAAATACAAGATCGGACTAGCATGTTAGTATGAATGAAAATCAAAATAGGTTTTCTGTTGCTAATGAAAGTATTATAGAATTAAATTTAATGTAATTAAATGTTTCTATTTTACTTTTTATAATGTTTTTAATTTAAAATATAATCCATTATGTCATGTGCAGTTATGTAAAGTAAAATGTGTGTGCCTTAGTTTAATGAAATAGAGAAGGTGTGATAATAATTTAGTAATGGAATTTTCTTAGATGCAGTCTAGTTTTGTTACCTGCTTGGAAAATGCCTATACAAATTTAAATTCTGATTCCAAAAGTAAAAACACTTACTAAGAAGGGAGTAAATTCCTGCTCTCCATTTTGCAAGAGAACTTTGTCTTCCATGGAGTGAGTAAATCATTATTTACTCATGCCAAAAAGCACTATCACTTCTCTGTTCTCTTCAACTTCACAGAATTAAAAAACAAAAGAACAAAAAGGAAAAAAGAAAACAAAATGGCATGCTTCTATGGCTATTCCTTTGGTTCACACACAGGACCTTGGGCGTGATGAATACTAAGGCTGGGATCATATATGTCTAATTACCTTTACTTGATTTCCTTCAGAAGGAACAGAGTGACTATTCTTCCAATAACTTTTATTGCATAATTCCCCCACAGATCCACCACAGCATGGTAGTCTCTAAATCTTCATGTAATGAAGCACAATTACTTACTGAATCTTTTCTTTTTTGTTTTAATAAGAAAGACACACTAGACTTTCATAAGATGCTGTGCAACTCCACAACCTCTACTGTTTCCTCCCCACACTCCTGATTCCAGCTTTGCTACAGAAGTATAAAGGCAGAATCTTGGTTTAGGTATCATTATTCTCTTCTTCAATCACTTCTGAATATCGTTCATCTTATCCCGTAAATCAGGAGTAACTTTGCCAGGGAATTGAGGTAAGGGATTTTAGGTAGAGTGGTGAAGAAGACCAGTTTGCAGAATTTGTTCCATGAATCCTGAGGCATTGTACTGTGCCTTAAGTGGAAGTTATTAATTGCATTTACAGACGATATCTCAGTCTGCAGAATTTGGTATCCGTACTGCTTCACCCGCCCCCCTTGATTTCTGAGTAACCTCCTGTGTTCCTGCTGCCACCTTCTTGTGTTGGATCTTGCTTCTTACCATCCAAGATAGACCCTTCCTGCTTCACAATGGATCTTGCATTCTTCTCACTGGCCATTGCCCTGCCCTAAAACATGCTTCTGCTTTTAACATTTTTGATGACATCTTTTGGCAAAATACCATTAAATATTGTCATTAACACAAATCAGGACCTAGTGTGTTATGTTTCCTGTGATAGGAAATTTAAGAATTGTTTTTGAAAGGGCAGTGCTTAGATATAATGGTATTCTTCACTGTAGTTTCACCCTCTCTCAAGTTCCTCACCTGTAGGCTGGAGATTCCAATACTCTGGTGGACAATCCCACTACAGTTGAGACAGATTTTAAGACATTATGGATTTTTTCAAATTCCAGAATAAGGAGATTATGCTTTTCTGAAGTCATCTTGAAAATTTGTAAAGGGCAGTAGAAATGATTAAAATTGCTGTCAAGGAATTTTATTGAGTAGTATGACTTTGTAGGAGGAGGAGGAAATGAAATTAGGAACTTGTTTGCTATGTTCTAGCTGAGAATACAATTCCTTAAAAACCCTGAAAAATTGTGATTGATAATGAGGACTTTATTGTTTTTATCCTTTAATGGAACATTTCAACAAAAACGTACAATAATATTTCATCAAATAGATTTTTCAAAAAGTCAGAGTTCATTCTTAAATACTACTTCCCAAAGTGTTGTACTGAAAAACTTAAAAATAATGTGTAAACACTAGCTGGGTGTAGTACAATGGTACAACATTTATCTAGCTGCGTGAGGACTTGGGTTCAATCCCCAGCAGCACACACACACAGACACACACACACACAAAATCACCTGTAGTATGTTTGCATGTTTCAAGTGTCTATAAAATCAATATTAAATCTAATTTATATTTTATTTTAGAACATTTTCTGAGACAGATTTCAAAATTGACCTCATTATAAAAAAACTATTTTAAGAATCCTTGAAAAGCAAAATGTCCATTGGGCCTCCTTTTTAACATTGTTTGTGAATTTAAATTCCCATTAGCCATTCAGATCTCACACAGCAAAAGGAGTGATTATGCTTGAAGAAAATCTCTGTAAAATATTTGGACTTAAAATATAATCAGTGACTACATTTTCCTTTTTAGTTGAGTTAAGACAAACTTAAAAGGCTTTAAAGGTCACAAAAATTGTTAAGAGAATAATTGTGAATATAATGTCTATGGTAGAAAAAAATTCAAATTAAGTAAGAGGGCATGCTACCGTTGATTTGCCTTTCATTTTTAGATACTACCCAGAACTAGGAAATACTGGGACAGCATTAAAATTTCCAACATTTAAATGTTCTATAGATGAGAATGAGCTGCTCTCCTCACATCCACAGTTAAGCACATGTATTTCATACCATGTGAATATGTCCCAGTACCTTTTTTAGTCCTTCTGAACTGAGTTGCAGGGAGAGAGAGAGAGAACATTTATTTTCATGACTTAACAGCTTTAGCTGTCTACTTCTGACTATAGATATGGATAACCCTCATTTGAGTAATTAACCAAATGAAAACTTTCTTCCATGTCATTAATAGATCTTCCACACTGAAATGAAAGTAAAATTAATGTTTTTGGTTTAAATGATTGAATGCTGAAGTAGTCTAAAGAGTAACTACAAAAATACCATTATTACTACTGTGACAACCTTACTTTCTCTTGCGATACCCATGATTTTATGAACATCGAGGTATATTACTGACTATAAGTACAAGTGAGAAAATACAATCAGGAATTTTGTAATTGACTGACCAATAAATGAAAAAAGACGTAACAACTGCATCCTGGGAAAAAAAATTTACCATTGGGGCACAAAATGCTTCTGAAACAGAGAATGCTACCTTTTATAAAATGTATTGCCTCTAGATATAAAAAAATGTCTCACTGATACTGACATTTATATTTGTGAGTGTGTGTGTGTGTGTGTGTGTGTGTGTGTAAGGCAAGTATTCATTTTGAAATCCTTGTGATCATTCTTTGGCTTCCAACTATAGTCACTCTTGGAGTTTAGGTCTGCTCAGAACAGTTTCCTCATGTCACATTTTGCCTGATGTCTATTTTACAGAGTTACGACTTTGGAGGTTAGGTGATCGATTGCTTTCCAGAGTTTGGCCAAAGACCAGAACAAGTCACTTCACTTTAAAATCAAGCTTCAACATGCCTTTAAGAGTGTGTGTGAGTGTGTGAAGTGTGTACATGAGTATGCATGGGTGTGTGTGCATAATTGGTTAATGGGTTCCCTGCCTCATTTTCTCAAACAACATGATTTACCAGTCTTCCATTGATAAACCTAGCATCAGAGTCAGCAGCCTAATAAGCACTACCACAAATCTTTGTATCTGGTACTATGATTAATATAGTCTGTTAGCTAATTTTCAAACCATCTTTCTGAGGGAAAGAATTTCTTTTGGAATTTTGTGGTCAGTCATGCACACATCAAATACTAATGAGTGCTCCATTGTTTGCCAGGCCCTGTAGTAGGCATTGGGGTATAAAAGTCAAAAGAACAGTCAAACATGCCTACTTTTGTGTTGAACACCAGCATGAAAAGTCATGCCATAAAAAAAATTAAAATGAGTCATTTGGTGCTGGGTTTGTGACTCAGTGGTAGTGTGCTCGCCTAGTACACATGAGGCCCTGGGTTCAATCCTCAGCACCACTTAAAAATAAAGGTATTGTGTCCATCCACAACTAAAAAAAAAAATTAAAAAAATGAGTAATTTGCAGGGTAAGTTAAAAAGTAACCTGTAATGTGTGAAGCTGGAGAACATCACTGCAAAGAAAAGTGTTGCGAGGTCATGCGGCTTAGTTAGGCTTGGGTTCAAAGTGGTGGTGACTTTTGAGAAAGTTTGGATGAAAGGAGGGGAAAAGTCCTCTCAGGCAGAGGAAGCACCAGAAGAGCCTCGAAGTCGGGCATGTGTCACTTTGGAAACCATTTTGGAACACATTTCAGATGTCTGGAAAAGACTGAGCAATAGCAGATGAGGCCAGAAGTGGAGGAAGGGGCACAGTGTGGAGTCTCATGCACACTTTTGAGAAGAGGGTTAGTAGAAGCTCACCTTTGAGCTGTTAAAGGATCACTCTGCTCACTACATAAAGAAAATGCTACAGGGAAATGTGTCCATTTTCTGTAGCTGATAGCACAGTATCACAGACTGGACAATTTTTAATGAAAAGAAATTTATTTTGGCTCACAGATCTAAAGGTGCAAGTTCAATGGCTGTATTTGGCTGTGGCCTTAGGGGCAGAGCTCCAAGGCAGCACAGGGCATCACATGACAAGAGACAGGGTGCACATGTGCATCTGAGCATCTCTTTTGATTTCTTTCCATCATCTTATAAAGACACCAGGGTTCAACCATAGAAGTCCAACCTAATGATTTTATGTAATCCTGATCCTCTCCCAAAGACCAACCTCTAAATGCCATTAATCCACAGTCTAATTAAATTTCCACCCTTTGAAGAGCTCACAATGAGCTCCAAACCCAACACATGAAACCTTGTGGGACACATGCAAACTATATCCAAGCCATTGCAGGAGAAAAATATGAAGGCAGAGAAATAAGCAACTTGACTCACGTGACGATTCAGAAAAAAAAAAAATGACTTGGTAGTTTAGACGAAAGTTTAAACAAACTTTAATAAGCTTATTTGAATCCCTGGTGCTTGCTTCAACTTTGTACCTCTGTTTCCTGTGTGTCCCGTGCAGTGCTGCTAGGATTCATTTAGCCTTTGGTCAGTGAGTATCTTCCCTAGCGTTCTGAAGGACATCAGAGATAGTACCATGAAACCAAGAATTACGGATAAAAGACTTGGATTTGGATTTGGTTTTACCAAAACTCTGAACACAACAAAAGCCATAGGTGTGTTTTTATAGTTAAAGTTCTTTTTTTCTTTTTTTTTTGCATTAGGCTCTTCAGTGTCTATACAGCACCATGTAGAGTCAGGAGAATGAGATTTTCCACAACAGGACATAAAAAAAGCAAGGAGCAAAGTAATGCCTTGCTACTGAGAGAATTCAACAAAGTTGCTAGTGATGTTTGCAGTTGTTTTAGCTGTGAGAGAGGTTTGCTCAGGAATAATTCACTGCTGGAATCCTCCTTATTGTTCTGTGGAGCATGGCAGTGATCTTATTTATTTGTTTATTTTGAGACAGTAGGTACCATTTCTGTTCTCCAGACAAAGTTTCAAATACTATTCTTAATAGGTTTAAATAGAGGATATAGATCAGCCCTGAGAGAATTAGGAAGACACTATGAAAAATAGAGAAATGATGGAAACAAGGCTGATAAAGTGGAGCAAACCTCAAAAAACAGGACAAAACTTACGCAAGAATTTTGTTTTAGTTGTTTCCAGAGTAGAAAAAACAATAATACAAATGTTGCAAGGCTTAAAATATTTCCATATAAATTTAGATGTATTTGTATCACTATTTTGTTTTTCCAAAAAAGAGTGATGAATAAGAAGTTTTCAACCGATTCATCAGAACTATTAAGATTGTCCTCCATAAAATCACAGTAATTGGGTGTTTAACAATGGGGGAAAGGATTCTAAATGCAGGAAAAAATGTGTATGTGTTTGCCTGATTTGAATGGATAGTTCATCTTCACATTTTCTGGCTTCAGACCGCAGGTCACTTTTGTGCTTGTGTTCTGTGGATGGCTAAGTCAAAATGAGTTAGATGATGGGATACATCTACTCATCAAAAGGCAAAAAAACCTTAAAAATACATCAAGGACACACATACATACACCCACACTCTATACTACAAGATAATACTGGAGAAGATCAGTAAGGATGTGAGATTGCAGTTTTCAAAATATAACTACTGTGATTAAATAGGAATTCTCTTCACTAGCATTATTAAGAATTTTAGATTAGCAGTGAATCAATTTTGGCTTTGATTGACCTCTGTGATTTGAAGTCACAAAGGAAGGAGAAATATGTAACTTAATATTTGTTAATTTAATAGTGGTAATACCTTATTCGTCCATAGTTGTATAACTTTTGAAATGCAAATTTATAAACTTACATTATTATTTAAGTCACCTTTCTTAAACTTCAAGAACGGAATTGTACCCATTACCCATCCACATGTATGAAAATTTTCATTCCATCTCTTGTTTATTGTTAACTTCCTCTTCCTTTCAGAGACAAATAAATTAGAAAAGCAGTCTGCCTCCTGTTGTTACTTCCACATTGTCCATCAGTGTTCATTCCATTTGCAAGGTTCATCAAGCTTCTGCTGAAACTTATGTCGCCAAGTGTCTGGGAATCTCCTAATTTCAAAACCAATGAATACCTCAGTCTTGCTTTTCCCATTTCTCAGTAGAACCTCTCTCCACCTAATTGTCACTACTTCTTGAAAAGACCTTCCAGTGAATTTCTTGATAAAGAGGGTTGGTGCTCCTCTTTAATTGTCCAAGATTTTATATCATTTTACTTTATCTTCTTGTTTTATTTTATTCTTTCCCCCTCCTATGTCTACCTTATGAATGCTGTACCCATATTCTTCTCTATGTATGTGTCCATTCCATGGGACAATAATAATTTGACTAGTTGCACTTATTGTCAAACTCAGGAAAATCTAAATTTAAATAAATAACCTGAAGCCTGGTCCTCTAATTTGATAGCCAATATGTTATACTCCTGCTTGATAAAAGCTTGTAGATTGTCTTGGTACCCACACAACTTCTCTATTTGTCCTCTCTGAATGATTTTCATCTTAAATATATGTACTACATTGAGAAAACCTCCCAACCAATCAGGAGAATCATCCTTTTCATTGACCCAGATATGTAGGCAAGTCACCAAGTTCTTTAGATTTTAATTAGGTGCCAACTACCACTCTCCCGTTCTTCAGGCTGGTGTGCTGTGCTATTTAACACCAAGCTTCTGTTTGCTAAAATGCCAGCATCTCATGGAGAGTAAAAACTGAATTGGTTAGACTACAGGAAAAAGAAACAACACTAGGAGTGCTTCAAGTGAAGAAAGAAAGATGAATTATACTGTGGGGGAAAGGAGCTTTGGTGGTAGAAGAGAAAATTTTAATTAGAAATGCCATGAAAATTTTTCTTTATCGAGGTACAATATTAATCTCCCTTCAATTACTCGTCTTGCTCCCTACAAACAAAATTATTTGAGTAAACACAAAACTTGGTGTCTAATAATTTGATTTTCTTAATCCAATTAATTAATTAATCCAATCAATTCTAAATACATTCAAAATGGCAACACAAACCTAGCTTTCTCCACCCTCATTCTGTATTCTGTACTCTTCTATTTTGATTATTCTTAATCATACACTTGCCTAATTCTCCGATTATATTGTGTAATTCTTAGAGGACAGAGGTCATAGTTTCATCTTGGATCATTATTTACACAGTCTCCCCATTTATCTCCTCTATACGAATCTAAAATAGTCATTGAAATATAGTATACTAGTAATTTTTTAAATGATTTTAAAAGATGATAAAAAATATCTTGACTTTTCAATTCAACCTCTTTACTTAGTCTATTACTATTACCCTCTCTGTATGGACTAAACCAGAAAATTGGAAATGCTTGATATCATCTGTGGTTAAAATCAATCTGCCAAAAATGCCAAAAATTGTCAGATAAACTTTTCTTTTGATTAAGAAATAAAAGCAGCCTGAATTCAGTGCTGTTTGCTTAGTCTTTCAGGAAATCTTTCAAAGCTTAATATATAATAATAAACTTCTGGGGAGCTGTGTTAATCTTTAACAATGAGTATTTCCACCTTCATTTTCTTCTGCTTATGACATATTCTTTTGCTAATGGATTAGCTATCACCTGCAGAATGACTATTTTGCTGCTTTTAAAGATAATTATTTGCCTATAAAATTCTTGAAAATTGCTCCACATGTGCTATTTGGATTATTCCTTTGCTGGTTATTATTTATAATGATAAAATTCGCAAACATTGCATTCCCAGAAATCCTTTTTGGAGTTAGAAATCTAGTAGTCCAGAAAATGACTATACACCAAATAATATCACCATCCCAGATTCTTATTTTTTAAGTACCCACATCCAAAGCCATCTTACCATTATTCTTTCATTAGGAAATAATGCAGGATTGGGTGTAAATATCTACTACTTTTTCTTGGGTTTTATTAAAGGGAGTCTATGTTGTACAAAATTGAACTTCAAATATAAAGAGTTGTATATTTTTCTTGTTCTAGTACAACCAAATCTCATATATTAAAGCTTATTTTAATTCCAGACAAATACATGGAAAACTTAAACATTTTTTTTTTCAGAAAAGATACAAAATATCTTTAAGTGACAAAAAGCAATGATTATGCTTCTTCATCTCTTGGAAAGGTTCTTACTATTGCCATGAGTCCAAGTGAGTGATAGGTCTTTTATAACATGAAAAAAGATAATGGCTATAATACTACTATGTGAATTTCAACTTTCCACCCTCTCTGTAAAGTTAAAAGTTAGCTTCCAAAGCTTTTAGAAGGCTGTTGCCCTTTTCAAACTGCGTTTCTAGTGCATCCATCTTATTGATTTATTCATAGTAAATGTTATCGGCTCATTCTTTGTGTGTGAAACAGAAGAAGGTCTACATAAGTGCTTTCTAAACCCTGGCAACCTTCTCAGATGTAACTTGCCTAAATAGTGAAAACATATTCTTCCTGGTCAAGACAATGGACAGGCTGGAGTGGGAAAAAGGGATTCTCAATACAGATGAAGACAGGTCATAAATTCAAGTTTACCACCAATACCAAGTTCACCATTCCAGGAACTATTACATCCAGAGAAAGAGAGAGTCTCTCCAGTAATAAAAGCATTGATCCTGAACTAATCTGTGGAGTGGTGATGTAAATTGAATGACGAATTTTAGAGAAATCCATTTCTGTGGTTTCAAAGTCCTTCAGTACGGGTGAATGCATATATAAACAATGTTCGAGGCACCTAAATTCTACCACTCAAAAGTATAAACTTAAAAAGGAAAGAAAACATCTTCGATTATAATAAAAATTTATCTCTTTACTACATATTTATCCATTCACTTTATTTCTACTCTCTTACCATGGTTTTGTATTTGTATATTTTATACCACGTGCCAATTTATGCTGACAGAATTGTTTCTTACCAACTGAAGTTTATAAAGCAGAAAAAAATTGCCAAAATTTGACCTTGACCAGTAACCAAAGATGATACATGATACATAAATTCTTTTTATCACCTCCACTGAGGATGCATTAAAAGAATAGAAAACATTCTCTATTATTAAGTAATGATCACATTACCTGGTCATTCTGAAATGCATGAAAAGTCAAGAAGTTGGAATGGTTTGACCTAAGGCTTGCACCCCAGTACCCCTTCTCTTGTTTAATGTAGAAAGCTAACACCCCAACCTATGATAGAAACAAACAAGGAGCTGTTTCTTTCTGAAAGATGACTATGATCAGTTATTCTTACATGCTATTGTCTAGTCTTGATTCATCCAGTGAGTAAAGTGGCAGTAATCTGGAATGTAGTGAATATACATCCTCCACAGAATTTTAGAGACTCATCCTTAAATACAAATTTCCCTAGTACACCCGGCATTTTGGGTTAGCATTAAGTACCAATAGAAAATGAAACCTATATGCTAAAATGGAAATAGATAATACTACAAAGTGAGAAAAATAAAAATATATTGGAGAAAATATAGGTCTAGGGAGGAAAGAGGGAAGGTAGAAGAAAAGAAAGTAGAAGAAAAAAGAGCACAGGAAAAAATATAGGAAGAAATTCAGAAAATAAAAATAGGAACTTGAAAAAATAATACATATCAGAAAAATCTTAGGATGAAAATTTGTACAAAATGATGAAATCATATAGGAAAAGTAACAAAAGAATGAACCCTGAAATTAGATAACTTTCTTTTCATTTTTAGTATCATAATAAATAAGTAACCCAAGCTCATATTTGTTTAATTGAACAAATTCAGGGTTTTATGTTTACATTGCTTGTAATTAGTAACAATGTCAATAATAATGTAAGCTGAGTAAGTTTTAAACTTTAATTTTAAAAGTTTTTCTAAGTTCATTCTTCAAAATTCAATCCCTGGACTTTGTTCTCAATAAATGGATGGTATTCTTTCCCTTTCATGGTTGTCAATGCTTAGCCATGTGTCCTATCGCACCTGAAAAGAGGTCAGATCTTTTGTTGGTAAAAGAGGAACATTGTGCATATGTTCAACAGTGAATATTCAAAAAAGACAAACATCTTTCTGCATATTAAAATTAATGTCGATCCTAAGGCTTCTTCATCGGGTAAATTCAGAGGATGGTATCAATGATGGTGTCCCCATGTACACAGAATGTTGTAGTCCTTTACAGCAGGAAATTTTGCAGAATTGAATTTATGTAATATTTTAATTTTGCAAACCTGGATTTGTTTACTTATAAATTGTTTATCATTACTAGAATGTATAATATGATACGTCATGATGTATTCTTTTTCCATGAATATTTAAAAGAATGCTTTAGCAAAATAGTGGTTTCTTCAAGCTTTCCTTACTTCATACATTATAAACATATTGAGGTGTTAATTATAAACCAATATCAATGAAGATATAAAAAATTGTGAAAAACGTATTCCATAAACTTTTCCTACATGAAATATTTTGAAAAACCATCTTCCATAAGTGATGAGGTTGAAGAGATTTTGTGTAAGCATCTTTCGAAAATCAGTGATATGAAGTTAGTGGTAAGAAGCAGGATGGGAATCCACTCTCTCCTAGAATATGTATAAGTCATTGTCTGCTCTAGTTTTTTTAATGTAAAATGCTTAATCATAAATATCACAGACTATATCAATATTTTGAATTGTTACTATAAGAAGACCCTATACTAATATATATTATATCTGAAAAGCTTTTGAAAGTACTTTCATTTATCTTTGGATACACTTCCAGAGTCTGTTCCTTTTTTTTTTTTACATTTTTCACAGCTTAGTATTCACTTACCTCAATTCAACAGATAAATCCAAAGCATTCCTTGAGAAATCAGACTTATCTGAAGTGACATCTGTCCTCATTCTCTATTTTCTTACCTCCCTCTTCCTACCCTCCAGCCTCAGGCCAAAAGGCATTTGCACCACTGCTAAAAGCCAAGTTCTCTAATATGCTGTTACGTCTTGTCCTGATGTCTCTATGCATGGTTCTAATTCTTCTTGTAGGATCTGATTAGATCAAACAAGTAAAGAACAATAACAGAGGCAACCACTTACCACTGCTGAGATTTTAACTCCAAACTATACCATCCTTTTAAATGACTACTATTAAAAATTAACATAGTCACTACATTCCTATCTTAACCCATTGTCCTTACTTGACTCCATCTCTTTCCTCAAATTCCTTACTCACAACCATCAAGGATATCAGGGATTCATGAATCACAAAACTGATAGTTGCCAGATCTGCATTTACTCTGACTTTTTATTTTCTATTCCTACATTATAGTTATACTTAATAGTGAGTTTCATTATGCCGTATCTGAACATGCACAAAACTTAATTTCATCTATCTCATTCATCAGTTTCTTTCCTTCTCTCCTTCTTCTCCTGATTCACTTGCTCTGCTCTACCAATCTCCCTTCTATTATTATTATTGTTGTTGCTGTTTTCTAAATTAGAGAAATATACATTTATTCATATACATGTATACACACATAATATGTATGGGATTCGTTGTGGTATATTTGTACATGTACACAGCATGATTGGATTATTTCATTTCCCAGTACTTACCCATGTCCTCTGGATCCCCTTCCTCTATTCAATTTGTCTTCCATTTTCATCAGATAGCCCCCTTTTAAATTCTTTTTCTTTCTCTAGCTTGTGCCTATGGAAGGAAACATTCGACACCTGATTTTCTGAGTTTGGCTTGTTTCATTTTACATGATGTTCAAAATTATGTCATTTGCTGGTAAATGGATGGGGGTGGAGAGTATCATATCTTGGTTTTCCTGAAACAGGCTCTATTTCTCTCTATCATTGACGATTGGAGCCAAGCTTTATTTCTCAGTCTTTAGCACTTGTTTCTTTGCTTATGAGCAAATACACTGCTTATACTTCCAAATGTCTTCTGGCTACTTGGTATGAATGTGTTTTATTCTTTGAACACAACACATCTGTATCTAATACACTATCATAAAATCAAGTCCATATACTGGATTTTCTGTTTAATGTTAATCATGTTTTGAAACAAGATTCAAATCTTATAATTTCTAGTTATATCTTTTTATTTCCCTCTCATGTCAGTTAAGACTGCCACATGATACACTTCCTTATCTTTCCTTCTTATTCCAGAATATAATATAGAAATTTAATAATTTACAATACAGATCATAGAAATATTCCCCTCTTCATACAGACAGGTAGCCTGCAGTTGTTTCTTTGGGCTTTGACTAAAATGTTTGTATTGTTGTATATTTTTATTTGAATGGTATTTACTCAGGTTACTTCATCTTCTTATACAGTTATGGCATATGAGCCCTAACTCAAGAGCTATGTGGGGTGTGAAATCTTATCTTACTTGCACACTGCTATGGCTTGGAGGCATATTACCCAAAGGTCTATGTGTTAAGTACTTAGTCACTTGGGTGCATATTGTGAGCTGCTGTGGGACCTAGGTCATTGAGAGTATGCCCTTGAGTGGATTGTGGGATCCTGGACTTTATTGTTCATAATGCAACAAACATCATGATCCTCATGATGTGTGTTCCTACTACTCTCCAAAATTTATGGGGTAAAGTACTCATATGAGGGAAGAATATGTTTTAAACAGATCATTGGGTAAACATATGGGTTAAAATAATCTTGGTTTTATCTAGTAACATAAAAATGATAGTTTGAGATGGAACAAACTCTAAGGGTAAAAGATGAAAGTCTAGAAGTTTAGAAAAATCTAAGAGTAGAGTTTCCTTACAACCTGAGGCAAGCAAAAATTTCTTAGCCACATTTCTATAAGATTTTCATATGAAGGAATAATAATGAAAAACATGATATATTAGACTTCATCAAGATCAAGCTTCATCAAAATGGGAAAGTTAGTAAGATGAACTAACCATCTAAAACTGAAAAAGACATAAAAATATGGATTCTTATATTTCAATAATAAAAAGACAAACAATCCAATGTGAACAGAAACCTTAGATACTTTACAAATAAATATATACAACAGTCCAGCAAACATGAGTTAAATATTTAAAAGAATAATTAATAACATAATGAATTAATTAATAAACTAAAAGGAAATTTATATGTACTCAATAAGAATAGTTAAAATTTAAATGTCTGTCAATTCTAAATGTTGGCCAGGATATAGAACAAATACATCTCGCAAAATCTGCTGGTGAAATGTAGAGTCCACCCTCTTTAAAAAGAAATAAGTTCATCATTGTCAGTCTGTTTAAAACTACACATCTATTCCTGAAATTTAAGTCCATGTATGCAAATAGTCTTTCACTAAGAATGTCCAGAACTTCATTATATACAAGAGTCAAAAACTGTAAGTAAAAATTAGAATATTCTAGTAAATTCATATAACAAAATAATATCCAGCAACAAGAAAAAATCTAACACACACACACACACACACACACACACACACAAATAGATGCATCTGACAGACATTGTGTTGGCAAATGAACAAAATATAAAAATTATATGCTGAACGATTCCATTTATTTTATATTCTAAAACAGGAAAAATAATCCATCTAGCAGAAAAGTCATAACAAAGTCTACCTCTGTGGGAGGTGAGGGTACTAATTGAAAACGACCACATGGTATCTTTCTAAGGTGATAGAAATACTCTGTTTTAACAGTGTACGCACTTGTCAAAACTCATTAAATTTTACATTTAAGCTTTGCTCATTTCATTTTAATTAAATTTTATCTCAAAGAAATAAGAGTGATAAATCCTGAACTACAGTTACTTGTTTTAGCTATTTTTTTTTTCTTTTTGATGGTACAGTTTGCTGTTTTTGAAAGTATTTTCTGTATTGACCAAGTTTGAACAAATGTGTAAGTGTGTTGCAGTTAATGAGAGCAGTTTTCTCACTGTTTTTTAAATTTTATATCTAGAATGTATCTTGAAGTGCTGGATAAAATTGGAGGTATCAGTATGAGTTCATCACTTACACACACACACACACACACACACACACACTCACACACTTCTGAATTCTGCTCACTGGAGACCTAGAAGCTGTAAACACCTGGGAGTCCACCTTGTCCTCTAAGAATCACTGCTTGTGTAAAAGACACAGGTGATAGAGCTGATGGGATCCTGAGCTAGGAGACGCACAATGCAAACCTGAGGCCAACATGTAAGTCCAGATATTAAGGAAGTGCCCTGAGAACCGTGGACAGATGTCAGAAGGACACGCAAGACAGATTCACATTTGCAGACAAAGGAAGAGAGAAAGAATGATAAAGTAAAAGAGGGAAAATACGAACAATGTTCAATGTGACTAAAGTGGAAAGAGCAAACACTGTCCCTTGCACTACTTCTGTGTCTTTTCTGTAGATGCAAAAATGAAACAAAATAAAATGTAACAAGTTACTTTGGTACCTCTCTTAAAAATGATAAAATATCACCAAAATAGTCTATCTATTTTGATATATCTTATGGGATTCTCACTCTCTTCATAATTTTCTTTTCATTTCTTTCTTTTTGTTTTCTTTGAGACCATTCCTTAACAGTAAATATTTATTTCTTGCCACTCTGCAGCTACCATCCTCAGAATTTCTCAGAATTAACATACTATTCTCTCTTCTCTTCTTCATGAGACTTCTGTGCAGTCTACAAAATATTTCCTTACCTCCACTTTTACAACTGACCCAATGATCCACTCAGGTGTAATTTGGTAGATGCTGTCTTACCTTATATTTACTTTTCTTCATATGACTTCTTGTTTTAATACTGATGAAGGCTTAAACATTTGAATTTCACTATTGTGAACCTTAACGTCTAACTGAATTGCACAAACCAAACAGGTGCTTAATGTTTTCAGTTCAACAGTGTTGGGATTGAAACATATATTCCAGTGAAAATACGACTTTAAAAATATTTAACTCAGTATCATTGTTTAGGCTGCCATTTTTAAACTTATTTATATAAATTATATTAGAAAAAATGTTTGAACAGTTTGGAATTAAAGGAGATGTTATGAAATCAAAAATCATGTCTTAGGAGCATACAGGTTTTACCTTGTCAATGACTTTAATAAGTAAGTTCAAACATCAGTCAGTTCGTGAACTGGTACCTGGTACTCTCTCCTGTACAATAACATCTGCTACTTAGTCAAAGTGTTTTCACATACTATAATATTATTTATCAAAACTATCTCACTTGCAGGTTCCTGCCAGCTGTGACATGGTCTTGATGGGCAGAAAGTATTCTTATATAGGAAAGCCCTTTTCTTGTATTCTGGACCAACAAAAGAAGAAAAACTGAACAGATGTTTTCAAACTTCAGTGGCCATCTGCTGAGCCCAGAGCAGCCCTCCTGACAGGAGCAATCTGCAGTGTACTTACTCATAAAACACCCATTTTGTGAATGAAATGATTTTAGTGGTCTCCAAGGCTATCACTTTTCATCCTCTGTCAGTACTAAAATTAATGTGGAAATAAATGTAAACAAAGCATTTTCTGTCCTGTATTTCCAAAAATTTATCGACTTGTTCAAACAACTAACTCCAGTGTGAACACACACAGTTTCATTATAATTGCATTTAAATCTTGATGGAAAATAGCAACCTCTCATCACACCTTTCTTTTGTTTGGAATTATATATATCAGTTTAAATTGAGATCTGTGCTACACTTCAGGCAGAAGATGCGGGTCTTTGTTACATAGAGGTAATTTTCTCCTCCAGGCACACTTAATTTCCCAGACTTTTATCTGCATATCCTGATATCACATATGAAGATCTGCATTTATTTATTAGGACACCATAAGTAAACACCACACACTGTTTGGCTTAAACAACAGCTGGCGTTTCCCATAATTCTGGAGACCATTAGTCCAGGCTCATGGTGTCTAAAGGTGCTCTCCTCTGAATGTTCCAGACCTCCCTGCTTGGCTTGTAGAAAACCCTGTTCTCACTGTGTCTACAAGTGCTCATCCCTCTGCACACCTGTGTTCTGCCTCCTGGAACTCCTTTCAACTTCTCTCTTTTGTAATTTATCATCCTAAGTCTGATCTTTGTTTTGTTCCCACCATTGCTTGGGCATGATACAGGACCACCTCCCTCAATTTCTTCTCTTTGACACATTCAATATTTAACCATTTAATGATTTCCTATTACATTCTTGGCACTGTATTAATTTCTGGGCAGATAATTGCTATTCTTTGAATACTTTTGACCTCTCCAAAATTCACATTGAAACAGTCCCAATGCAACACTATGGAGATGTGTGACCTTTGAGAAACAACTAGGTCTTCAGGGCTCTACCCTCATGAATGGGATTAGGCGCCCCCATAAAAGGGATTGATGGAAGAGGATTTTCCCTTGACTATTTTGACTCTGCCATGTGAAGATACAGAATTCTACCCTTCTGAGAATGAAGCTCTCATCATACCACCAAATCTTGGACTTCTCAGTCTCCATGAATGTGAGAAAATAATTTCTTCTTTAGAAATAATCTCGCCTCAGGTATTTTGTTACAGCAACACAAAACAAACTAGACAATAATAAAATTTAACTTTGCCCTCAGCACATGTAGGTGAGTGATGTCCTCTCATTGTATTTGCACACATATTGCAAAACAATATTTATAGTATGCAGTGGTTAAATGTAGAAAAAGTGTATTTAAAAATGGTGTTTTAGATTTACTTGTCTGGAAGATGCCATAGATGCAAAGGAGAAGTTGTATAGAAAGGTAAAAACATAGCAACATGAAATCACAAATCATCAGTCTAAAGGCAATGGTAGAACTTATTTACATTTTAAAGTTTCCTGAGTGGAAAATCTGAGGAGGGAGATCAGAAAATGTCTAAGGAAGAGAACTCTATGATCATTATGCATTGGACAAAAAAACTAAAAGCAGACAAAAAAAAAAATAGTAGAGGCTGCTTCTCAACTTTAGGATTTAAAACCATCTTAGGTTAGAAAATTTCAATTTAAAATTTAATTTCTATTGTTTAGCCAAATGATACCAGCTTAGAAATATTTCCTTTTGCTAAAGTCCAACCTTACTGGGAAAAACTTGTGTAGATTGAGTAGACTTCAATGCACTGGTACCAAATCTACATCCCAAAGTGACGTCATTTGACCTTCCTCCTTGGTCCACTTCCAGGCTTTCCTGTGCGGAGACTAAGTTAGGTATTATTTCCACAGACCTCCCTTTAACCTGCAAGCAGGATCCTTTATGCAGGCTGCGTTTTTCTGCTGTCAGAAGCCTCCACCCCTGACACGTTCACCTGGGCATCTCTACTTTACAAATGAAACTGGAGACTGAGATTAATCCCCATTTATTGGTAACCCCAAAGACAAGCATCCAGACAGTTTTCTGATTATGGGTCTTAAGGCAAATCACTCCAAGGGAATGGAACATAAAAACAATTAAAGGTAAGACAAAACAAAGCTGACAAAGTTCTTAAATCACTTTTTTGTACATGAATCTCTGCCTCCTATTTGAAAGAGTAAAAAGAAAGCAATTTAGACTCCAGATTAAGGCTTTCAATTTTTAGAATGGAAATCCCACATTTCCCAACCCTCAACCTGCTAATACTGCCTGAGCAAAGTAAAAGGACCTTGAAATCTCTACCCAACTGAAATTAACCCAATGATGCAAAGTGGAGAGACTACAGAGGTATTCTCTGTTTCTGAGTTTCTTTCTTTAATGTGAAGAATCATAGAAAGTATTTTTCCCCTCTAAACATAGTTTCAAATTTCATATTCAAATGTTGCAAGATTTAACTTCCTTGGTCAAATTTTCCTCAATTTGTAGATGAACTTTGAAGGAGCTATGTTATCATAATCACAGAAACAATAATTCCTTACATCTTTACATTTTTTTTCTATTTAGCTTGATCTATATGAAGTAATAGTAACTGTAAAGTGTGCACAATTCTTCAAAGAAAGATTCTTAGCTATTTTGACTAGTCAAAACATAATTGCAATCAAATTGCTACTGGGCATTCTTTTACATATTACATAAACTCTCTAGCATTAAAACCAGATGATTTTGAAATTTTTATGTCTGTCAATAAGATATAACTAATCCCAAGAGACCTAGTGAAGCTATGACAACTTCAGTATCAGAACATCATTACATGGACGAAACCAAAGTAAACATCGAAGCACCTGACTGGATCCGTAGTGACATGTCTTCCTATAGTTATTATCTTCATCTACAATAATATTTTGTCTAATTTTTGCCAGAATTAGTAACTGTAAAGTTTTCTTTTTAAATCAGTAATTACAGTTAAATACATTCTTTTATTTTCCACTGCTAAAGTTTGACCCCAGGATCTTGCACCTGCTAGGCAACCACTGTAGCACTGAGCTTTAACTCTTTATAAATTAACTATATAATAAAGAGTTTACAGCACTATCAAGCCATCTATTTTTAATTAACAACAACAACAAAACAAACAACAGAAACCTAATGCATTCTACTGTCATGTACAACTAATTAGAACAAATAAAAAATTAAAAAAAAAGAAATAAGCATTCAGTTAAAAAAAATGTTTCTCAGACATAAATTATGCAAAACAAACTTGGACCAAGGGAAAATCCATTTGATTGCATTTGTTTCATTCTTTAGATTTATCCACTCCTTATTTGGTCTTAAATGAAATTTAAAAACCTTGCATTAAAGAGAATGTGGGGGCCACTGGATTAAGTTCCCTGGGGCAGACTTCTACCCTTTGGGGTGGGGGGTCAGGGGAGGACAACACACATGGCTTTTAAAGAATGATGTTCTTCCTTTTCTCTTGTCTTTTCTGAAGTAAACCCATTTCCTGGGGCAGAGGGAAGAAACCCTCCTTTCAGAAATTCACTGAACAAATTCAATTAGAATTTTTCTCTTATCCCCACCTTGATTTCCCTAATCCTTCTTTACTTTCTCTTAATGACTGTCTTTACTGAGCCATAATTCATTTGGTAAAAACCAGGTCGTTTTAAGTAAGGATAGTGATATCTTTAGGGGTTTGATTCCCAGGGAAATTCCAACCCCCCAAAACACCTAATTTTAAACATAGTCTTCATTATAAATCACACCTATAAATCACACCTAAGAAGTCCGGAGGAGATTCCCTTTTTTTGGAATGTCATTGAAATCAAAAAGAATAGAATAGAAGAATAAAACCAAAAAATAAATAAATAAATAAATAAAATAAAATAAAAGGAAATTGAGTGGTTAGTGACACTCAGGAAACTCAGAAGAAAGGATTTGATTTGTTTCTATTTACTTTTATTCTGTAAGTCATGATAGAGTATACAACCTCAGAATTTAAACATGGCTAGTATAAATTTCGTTTTATTTTATTTAGGAGTAATACATGCTCACCTGTGGGATTTTTATATGCACAGATATAAATTAGGTAATTACAGTAGTTAAAAAATAAATGTCTATTACTATGAATGTGTTAGTTCAAATATTTTAAAATAAACATGCCGTATACATGCAGTTTACATATGGTAAACTGCAAATTTAGGTAAAAAAACTGAGGGTCCATAGACTCAGGTTACCACTTATTACAGGGTAGTATTTCAGCTATATACCTTTGAGAATATTACTTTGTCTTCATGAAAGTTATTTTTCCAATATGCAAAATTTGGGCAAGTCTAATGGAATTTCATAATACTAAGTACTATGTATGAAAAATTGTATGTAAATAGTATGTAAATAATGACTATAGGACTTAGAAAATACAGGAAAATTAAAATTAAAATTCTAATTTTTCAGTGTTTTCCTCGAACTACAGAACTCAAATAATTTTTCAACATTACAAAGGATTATTGAAAGGAGTCTTCATGGGAAATTTTTAAAATTTGATAATACTGATACCGTCCTTTATCAGTGTCGAGTTCTGCTTTCTCAGATACTGAAGGACAACACCAGAGAAGCATGCCGAGGCAAGCATATGAAGCAGGTTTCATTTAAAGGTAGTAACACAGACTTCTCCTGGGAGGGAGAAGGGGGCCGTGGCTGGTGTTCTGGTATCATACCAAGAAGTGAGAGCACCCTGCCCCTCTTATAGACTAAAGTTTTCTTTGTTCTCTTAATCTTTCCCCTTATCTCTCCCCTTCCTGCCTACGTGACTAGGCTGGGAGATGCTGGTGAGATGGCAAACAAGTGAGAAGCAGATGGGCAGAAGGAAGGGCCAAAGAGAGTGATGCAGGCAGGTAGGGGTCCAGGGGGCATTAATCATCAATTCCCTGCCTACAACCTTTTGGGAGGGGTAGTAGAGGCAGGTAACCTTGGTGATCAAAGGGCTCTGGAGACTGTGACATTCCTATCTCCCAGGGGCAGTCTCCAAATTCCCGGATCCAAACGGCTTCCATTTCCTCGATTCCACCCAATCACCTATAATTCTGACTTCCATGCTATAACTTTCTTTCTCTGCTAGTACGTGCCAAAAAATATCCTTTATCTTGTTACCATTAATTGTATTAATTAATAACATTATTTAATTAAAATTAAAATTCTAATTTTTCAGTGTTTTCATTGCATTAGGCAATACCATGCCCAAGTGCAATTTTCTATTGTGTTAATCCCATCATGGTAGCATGATTGCCTTTGCCCATGAATGGCAAGAGCATATTTGCAGGAACATAAATCTTGCAACCATACCAGAGAGTAGGTCCTTTGGGAAATTTTAGGAAAGTTATCCTCATTGTTAAAAAGAAGACACATCAAGAAGTGGCAAAGACCATGAGGTCAGCTAACTTGGAACAAATAAGGACAGGGTCCAAAGTTAAATTGAAAAATTAAAATAACCTGGATCATATGTTATGTTATGAAGTCCTGTTTTGACCAATCCAGTTTTATATATTTTTTTTTATGTGAGAGGATTTTTTTTAGATTTTAATTATTTCATGTATTTATATAGTGGAAAGTAATTTCAGTCATCTCAAAATTGGTCACCGACCCTGTACAGTTAGCTGAGGAGGAGAGGCAAGGATAAGTATATAGGGAAACCATTATTTAAGGTTGAGAAGCTGGTTTTTATATAAATGCACTTTGACATTTCTTTTACCATCATTGAACATGTTTTTGAAATTTTTTTTAGCCACCATTTAACATGTTCTGTTCTTTGCAGGCACTGGCCAATGAACACCAACCTTAGGGGAAGTGGAAAATCAATTCAAGAAGTCAATGTTTGCAAAAATAAGCATTTGTAATTATGACTAAACCAGTTTTTCAATAGAGGTCAGTGAAATATTTGCATATGTCATCTAATTTTCATTACCTTGATTTAAGCTAATATCATGAAATTCCCTGACAACTCTTTTGGTGAAATGTCTTCCACTGAGGTTATATATATTTTTCAATTCTTAAAAATACCTATAGCTTGGCTAAGGGTTTATCAATTATATTTGTTTTTTTCAAAGAACATACCTCTTGTTTCGTCTATTTTTTGACTTTTGTTTGTTTCAATTTCATTTTTTTTTACTGATTTTAATTATTTCCTGTCTTCTATTGCTTTTAGTGTTGATTTGTTACTCTTTTACAAGGTTTTGAGATGTAATGTTAGGTTATTATTTGGTGAGTATTCTTTTAAAGAATGTGCTTAATGTAATGAGCTTTCCTCTTATAACTGGCTTCATTGTGTTTCAGAGGTTTTGATAAATTGTGTCGTGGTTCTCATTTACCTCTAAGTATTTTTTTTTAATTTCATCTCTGATTTCTTCTAGTATCCATTCAATAGAATATTATTTTAGTCTCCAGTTCTTAGAGTAGCTTCTATTTTTTAATTTGTCATTGATTTCTAATCTAGTTCCTTTATGATCTGATAGAATGCAAGGTATTATTTCTGTTTCTTTGTATTTGCTAGCAGTTGCTTTGTGACCTAAGATATGGCCTATTTTAAAGACAGATCCTTGTGCTGCTGAGAAGAAAGCATATTCAGAATGGAGAAAATCTTTACCACATGCTCCTCAGATACAGCATTAATTTCTAGGATATACAAAGAACTCAAAAAACTTAACACTAAAAAAACAATTAACCCAATCAACAAATGGGCAGAGGAACTGTGCAGGCACTTACTCCACAGAAAAAGAAATAATGAATAGTCAAAAAATACATGAAAAAATGTTCAACATCTTTAGCAATTAGAGAAATGTGAATTAAAACTAAACTGAGATTTTATCTCACTCTAGTCAGAATGACAATTTTAAAGACTACAAGGAACAATACATGTTTGTGAGGATGTGGGGAGAAAGGTACCAATACATTGCTGGTGGGGTTGCAAATTGGTGCAACTACTCAGGAAAGCCTTATGGAGATTCCTCAGGAGACTTGGAATGGAACCACCACTTGACCCAGCTATCTCACTCCTTGGTATATACCCGAAGGACTTAAAATCAACAGTCCAATGCAGCCACATCAATGTTTATAGCAGCTCAATTCACAATAGGCAAGCTGTGGAACCAACCTAGGTGTCCTTCAACAAATGAAAGGAGAAAGAAAATGTGGTATAAGCACACAATGGAATATTAATCAGTCATACATAAGAATAAAATTATTGTATTTGCTGGTAAATGGATGGAGCTAGAGAATATGCTAAATAAAATAAGCCAATCTCAAAAAACCAAAGGCGGAATGTTTTCTCTGATATATGGATGCTAAACCTTAATAAGTAAGGGTAGGGAGGAGAAGAATTGGATTTGACAATTGGTAATGAAGGGAAGGGAGGAGAAATGGGTATGGGAAGACAGCAGATTGAATCGAACATAGCTGTCCTTTGTTCATATATGAAAACATGGTCAATGTAACTCTACATTTTATACAGCCATAAGAATGGGATCCTAATTTGAATGGATTGTACTCTATGTATGTATCATATGTCAAAATATATCCTACTGTCATGTATATCTAAAAACATAAATTAAAAAAAGAAAAGAAAATGGCAGACAGGAATAGTATAAATATATGTTATAGTCACGGTCAGCATTGATGTGTTGGGCCTTTTGAATAAAGTCTCTATTTCACTTACTTCATAAACAAAAAATACCTATAGACTTTTGTTGGAAGTAACTTGGTGGAATAAGTATCCAACATCATTCTGAAAACATCTAAGTAAGAATGGATAAAATATTTTAAATTAATTGATGACTTAGAGAGTAAGTACATACAAAACATTCTGAAGCTAAATTGAAACAAAACTAAATAACATGGTGATCCAGGAAGATGGACATAGTCCTGAATTTACTTTTGCTCTGAAAATATTTGATAAATCTTGTTAACTTTTAGGTCACATTGGTGTAAAACCAGAGATATTGAAATCTGCAGGAAGTCATGAGAGAACTGCCATTATACTGGAATCCAAGAAGACTGGATGTTTAGTGTAATCCTTAGCTAGAACTGAAATCACACAACCTCTTCTACCACCATGTAATTCAAAATTGTAAGAAAAAAAAATGGCTAATCTAAACCCTGGCTGTAAGTATGGAAGAAATTTTTTTCTTTAGTTTCCATGAAAAAAATCAACTTCACAGCAGTTTTGTATAGTGAATTTACACCATCTCGATATCAGGCAAATATTAGGATATCAAATGCATTTTATTTGAAGTGATTTTGCTTCCATATAATTATTATAAACAGAAGTTCTCTCTAGAGTAACATATATTCAATTGTGCCCTCAAAATTTTCCTTCAACAAAGTTTTAAAACAAAGTGATCTCATGGTATATATAAATCATAGAAACCACCTAGATGTAAATTGTCAATTAATACTATTATCTTTGGTTTTCTAATATCTCCACTGTATTACATATGTTTTATAATTCTTTCCTAAGAGTTATAGTTCAATACCATGAACAGGAAACATCCCTATGAAATCTGAAAGAAGGAAGAAAATAATAGGAAAATCTAATAGATGCTAGATTTACAGGCACAAACCTAATAGATGTCAGTGCATATAGGATAAGGCACTTGGCTTGGAAGGGTGATCCCTGAGAATGATTCTCTTGATACTTAGTCAGCAGAGAGCAAGGGTTCCAACCCTTTGCTTCTCCAAAGATTTTTTTTGGTTGACATCCTGTATCATACTTGTTAAGGATTCAAGTAGATGAGATCATTGGCTAAAAATCCTAATAACTGCTACATTTCTAGACTTTCTGAAAATTGTAGGCAGCACACCAGCCCTTCCAAGTTAACAAAAGCTTACTCAGTTAATAGAATCTTTTTCCTCTCAAGATATCTATAGTAATATATATTTTCTTACTAGAACTCTAATAATACACAAGGGCTGGGAAACCAAAACAGACCAGAGAAAACAAACTTGGAAATAATTCAGAAAATAAAACTGCAGAATATGAAATGTGTTTTAAATAATGTTGAAAAATTGAAAAATAGAATAAAAATATAATCAAAAGACAAGACACTATAAAAATTATAGAATTTACCTTATAAAGAAGGGATTGCAATTACCAAAAGTTGAAGGATCAAAACATTATTTTTGAAAATAAGACCATAATAAACTGTGTGAAATGTACTATGACTAAAAAGAGAAATCATGAATCTGGAGACAGAACTGAAAATTAGCAAGAAGTCAACTTAGAGACATGAAAATATGAATATAGGAGAGAATTAAGCAAGGTGAAGAATAGAGTAATAAAACCCAAAATATATTTAAGGGAATTTCAGCATAACAGATAAAAGGAATTAGCCTTTAAAGAAATAATGGAAGACAATATTCTAGAAATTTTGAGGGATTCAGATCAGAAATTCTGTAAATCACAAGCCATATTTACCTTTCTTCCCATCACTGCCACTCACGCCCAATACAAAAGAGACACACGGAAGCACAACTTATACACATAAGAATTCAAATCCACAATACTAAAGATGCAGAGATGTGCAGAACACCAAAAAAGAAGAGGTACTGCACCTGAAATCAAAATTTTATCTTAGGAACCATTAAAACATTGGTGGAATCACATTTATTGTATTAAGAATAATTACTTAACAGTTTGTCCATTGCTTATCAGGTGTGTGTGTATGTGTGTAAAACAACAGTTAACCAAAAAATATATATATATATGATTCTGAATTTGCCAAATTAACTGTCAATTATTGATAGATCAAACATGAAAAAATCTGAATGACATAAAGCATATAACTAACTGAAATAACAATATTAACTTGATATCTAAAATCAGTGCCCCACAGTGAAGAATGTATATTCTTTTCAGTTTCGTTTGCACTGTTTAAGAAAATTGACCTCGTAAAGGTCGGTCAATGAAGCCTATATAAAATTAAAAAATTTTACAGGACATTGGTATGATAAAACAAATTAAAGATCGATTAGAAAGAGATATCCAGAAAAAATGTGGATATTTGGACATGCATACAAGTATTGGGTCAAAGAGGAAAACCTAATGAATACCTGAGAATTTATTAGAAAAGAAAGATAAGGAAAATGGTGAATATAGAAACTTATGATGTACAACTATATAAAATATATGAGATTATTATGTGTATGATAGGAGATATTAAAGTGAGGATGTTGTGAAAAACAAAGGCAGAAATTATTAAAACAGAAAAGAAAATTGAACTAAAGAATATTAAAATTGCTAAAACAAACAAACAAACAAAAAAGGTCCTCATAGAAAACTAACATAATTAACCAAGATCTGGCAACAAAGATAAAAATAAGGGATCTTGAATAAACAAATAAAAGTATAAAATAGTGATGTGATAAATTCACATATGAAATTTAAAATATTACCTAAAACTATGTCTATTGAAAAATTGCATTTATTTTTCAATAATTTTAGTAAATATTCTCAAGAAAAGAAAACCAACTGTAATAATATTTTTAAAATTAAATTGAAGCAAACATTTAAAATCTCACAACAAATAATAGACCCAGATTTAGTTTCCAATGAATTACTACTAAATTTGTAGGCAACAAACAATTTCAATCTTATTCAAATTATTCCAGAGTCTTCAAATTGTTTTCTAAGACAAGCACAACTGTAATACAATGCCTGATCAAGACATTGCCAAATAGAAAATTACATGCTAATCTCATTCGTGGTTATGAATGCAAATTTTTTAAGTAGAGCATGTGCAGTTTGAATCATGAATTCAGAAATAAAGTTGGATCACTTCCAGGAATCCAAGGTTGATTTAACACTAGAAGATTAAATAATGTAATTCACTAGCATGTTAAAAGAAAAATAATTCATGTATTCACCTAACAGACACAGAAAAAGACAGTATTTTCATAAAGTTTCAATCTATCTGTGATAAAAATTATAATTTAGTTATCAAAGAGTATTTCCATAACCTAATAATGTTAATATTGAAATTGTATAATAGCAACATAAATCATATAATTTTTTATGTTTTGATTACTTAACCATTCAGGATAGATTCATATTGTTGAGTAGTTCTCATGTGACACCTTTGTGGTCAGTTGCTTTACTTGTCTCATAGTGTGACTTTCAAATAGGGTACCATATAATGGTTATTCAAAATGGAATATATTTAACAATAACAGGGGAAACTGTTATTAACTTTCCAAGCAGATATAAAACAATTATTTTTCCATATAACCTGTGATCTATAGTAAATTTTCAAAGTTGTTATTTTGTCTTTAAGATGGGTCAAAGTTATGGAATAAAACATATTTCATGTGAAATTTTAATGAGTAATCCTTAATACATATATATATACATATACATACACATATATATCTTTCATTCAGTTAATTAATTAATTTATTTATTTTTGCAGAAATTTGTCCTATAACCAACTAAAATGCAAGTTTGGGTAGAAATTTTGGTTAAACTTTATTCCCACAAAGTAGTGAGTGATAGATTTTCATCAAAAGTTAGTTGTGGTTTCTATATACAATATAGAATATCTACAAAAATATGATTAAATTATTAAAAGATTAAAAACTGAAGATCACGTGTGAAGTAAAGACACCTAATCAAATATAATTGTGTACTAAAATTTCTACCTGGAGATAAATGGGATATGACTTACAAAGTCTGGATTAGAATACTTTATGTTCAGATAATAATTCCCTAGAAATTATCTGTAGATTCAGTAGAATACATATTATGTAAAATTAATAGAAAATCTGCAAAGAATTTGTTTGTAATATTAGTGATATATATGTGTGCATGCATGAATATACAAACACTCACCCACAAGAGCACAAAGTCAAAAATAACCAAGATGCTCTTTATTTTTGGTAAAACATTTCAAGAGTAGATTTTCATAATTTTTATGTTCTTGTGGCAATTTTTATATATCAACATGACATGATGAATGATGTCATTATAGCTCATAAAACCATAATTCCAGTCATTTCTCGAGAAAATTTTAATCGTAGACTGAGTATAATAAAATGGCACTCACCAACGTGGAGCATCATCTAATCCATTGAGTGCCCAGAGAGAACAAAAATGGCGAGTGAACTCTTCTTATAGTGTGACAACTATTCTGTCCTGTCCTTAGATCTAAGATCTTGCTTTTGGGGCCTTCAAAGTATGGTACCATCAAATGTCCTGGTTCTTGGACCATGGGACTTGGACTGAATTACACCATCTGCCTTTGCTACATTGCAGATTGCATTTTGGGCAACTTCTTGGCCTCCATCCTTGGGTGCTTCAGACCCATAACAAAATTTATTTTAGTTGTTTATATATAATTGGTTTTGTTTCTCTGGAGAACATTGACTTTTAGAAGGTATATGCCACACATTTTTTTTGGGTAAACTATTTTCTCTTGTCATTTTTTTCACAAACCAATAAAAAATCAGGCTAGTTTAACAGAAAATATACACGTATAATACATTTATAGATGTGTCAAACATACATATAACACTTTTGTCTGAAAATTCCATAAGTGGTGTGGACAGGAAAGAAATAAAGGAATCAGACTCACAGTTTTAGTCTAAAGATGGGGAAAAATGCAAATAAATATAACTCTTTCTAAATCTTCATCTTCTATTTGCACTATTTTTAGTTCCAGGTTTGTATATCAAACTCACATTTCCATACAGACAATATGTGGACATTAAAGTTAGTTCAAAACTGAGTATGTTAAATATAATGCTTCACCTTCCATCACACAACAAATAATTGCACAAGTTGACAAAGTAGACACTTAAATATCTCCAGGAGTCCTTTTCCTTCTCCCCTGCTACTATTTGTCCTGCTGTACACAAGTAAACACTGAGAGAAAAATATATTCTACAATAAAATATGTCACAGTTCTGTTGACAATTTTTAAACACCCACTCACTGGTTCAGTTATCATCATTCCAATATGATTATTGAGACTTGTTGGTTTACTCTGTTGGGCACCTTTAAACCTTGCTTTTCACTCTGGCTATTTTCTAAATCATAAAACTGATGAGGTCACTCCCTCTCTTTAACATTTTTTAAGCTCCAAGTATCTTCAGAAAATGTGATTATATAGATGTTTTAGAGAAGACTATGCTGTGGCACCAAATCAACTCCCCCAAATGTATAATAGCTCAGAACTAGAAGATGATGAGAATGTTTTTATTATGCATCAGTCACACTGATGCCACTTTTATTAGACAGTTCCTTGCATACACTGATTTAGGGACTCACATTCCTTCAATATTCCAATTGTACCACATCCCTCTTAGTCTTGATGATCTATTTTAGTTATCATAAAGCAAGAAAGGGAAGGAAGGAGGGAGGAAGAGAGGAAGGAACCGGGTAGAGAACAGAAGAAGAATGAGGTACCACCATTTGTTAACATTGTAAAAATGATATTTATAAATGTTTTTGTGTTATTTTGACTGGAAATCAATTACATAGAAACATTCAATAAAGAGACTGAAAAGTGCAACTCCTGGTTGTATGTTCAGGAGAAAGAACATGGATTTTGACAACCACCTATCTTTAAAGATCTAGTCCTGCTAGTTTTAGAAATTATCATGCACTTCCTTGCTTTATCTAAAATTTTCATTAGCTGTGAAAGTTTTCTCCACTCTGTAAGTTTTCTCTACTTCCTTACATTTTCTCTTCTCAGGACCATTTAGTGTGCTACATTTGCTTATGGAATTGAACTTTCTATCAGATTCATTGATCTGGGCAGAATTGTGTCCCTTCCAAACTTCATGCTTTGAGGACTCAATCCCCAGTATCTCAGAGTGCAAATATATTTAGAGATAAGATTTTAAAGAGATTAAGTTAAATACATCATCAGAGAAACACACGAATCCAGTATGACTGGTGTCTTTACAAGAGGAAGAAACACAAGGCCTATGCTGAGTGAGAAAAGGCCATATGAGAACACCATAAGAAGGTACCATCTGAAGGACAAGGAGGTGTATTCAGGAGAAACCAAACCAGTAGACACCTTCCTTGATTTTGGACATCTAGTTTCAGAATTATGGAAATTTATATTTGTTGAAGTTACCCAGACTAAGCTAAGAATTCTGTTAAGTCAAACTTAGCAAATGAAACTTAATCTTTCTGTACAGAGGACAGAAATTCATTCTTTTTAAAGATTTTTTTATTTGTTCTAATTAGTTGTACATGATGGTAGAATTCATTTTTACGTCTTGATAGATCATACACAAACGGAATGTGATTTCTCATTTTTCTGATTATACATATTGTAGGATTGCATCAGTCATGCAGTCATATATGTACAAGAGGTAATAATGTCTGTTTCACTCTACTGTCCTTCCTACCCGCATACCCCTTCCCTTCCCTTCACTCCCATCTACCTAATATAAAGTAATTCTATCCTTCTTACCCTTGCCCCACTTTTTGTGAATTAGCATTCACATATCAGAGGAAACATTCGGCCTTTGGTTTTTTGGGTTTGGCTTATTTTGCTTAGCATATTCTCCAACTCCATCCATTTACCAGCAAATGCCATAATTTCATTCTTCTTCAAAGCTGAGTAACGTATCACATATATATTTATACCATATTCTTTATCTATTCATCTGTTGAAGGGCATAATGGGTTGGTTCTATAGTTTAGCTATTGTGTGCTGAGTTGCTCTAAACATTGATGTAGCTACATCACTGCAGTATGCTCATTTTAAGTCCTTTGGGTGTAAACCGAAGAGTGGGATAACTGGGTTAAATGTGGTAAAGATTTTCTCCCAATCTGTAGGCTCTCTTTTCACATTATTGTTTCTTTTGCTGAGAAGAAGCTTTTTAGTTTGAACCCATCTCATTTATTGATTCTTCGATTTAACTTCTTGTGCTTTAGGAGTCTTATTAAGGAAGTCAGATCCTAGGTCCACATGGTGAAGATTTGGGCCTACTTTCTCTTCTAATACTGGCAGGGTCTCTGTTCTAGTACCTAGGTCTTTGATCCACTTTAAGTTGAGTTTCATGCATGATGAGAGAAAAAGTTTTAATTTCATTTTGTTACAAGTGGTTTTTGATTTTTCCCAGCACCATTTGTTGAATAGGCTATCTTTTCTCCAGTGAGTGTTTTTGGCACCTGTGTCTAGTATGAGATAGCCATATTTATGTGGGTTTGTATATGTGTCTTTTATTCTGTACGCATTGGTTTATGTCTATTTTGGTGCCAATACCAAGGTGTTTCCATTACTATAGATCTGTAGTATAGGTTCAGGTCTGGTATTGTGATGCCTCCTGCTTCACTCTTCCTGCTAAGAATTGCTTTGTCTATTCTGGGTCTTTTATTTTTACAAATGAATTCCATGATTGCTTTTTCTAGTTCTATGAAGAATGTCATTGAGATTTTAATAAGAATTGCATTAAAGTTGTATAATACTTTTGGTAGTATGGCCATTTTGACAGTATTAATTCTGTCTTTTCAGGACCATGAGAGGTCTTTATCTTCTAAGGTCTTCTTCAATTTCTTACTTTAGTGTTCTGTAATTTTCATTGTAAAGGTCTTTCAATTCTTCTGTAAGATTGATTCCCAAATATTTTATTTTATTTTTTTTGAGGCTATGTGAATTGGGTAGTGTTCTTTATTTGTCTTTCAATGGATTCATTACTGATATATGGGAATGCATTTGATTTATGGGTATCAATTTTTTATTCTGCTCCTTTGCCAAATTCATCATATAGACTTAAAAACAAAAATCATATGATCACTCAATATATACAGAAAAAACATTTGACAAAATACAACAACCCTTCATGTTCAAAACATTAGAAAAACTAGGGACAGTAGGAACATACCTCAACATTGTAAAAGTCATATATGCTAAAACATAAATATAAATGGAGAAAAATTGAAAGCATTCCCTCTAAAAATTTGAACAAGACAAGGATATCCTCTTTCATCACTTTTATTCAATATTGTCCTTGAAATTCTAGACAGAGCAATTAGAAGAAAGAATTTAAAGGTATACAAATAGGTAAAGAAGAACTTAAATTATCACTATTTGCTGATGACATGATTCTGTGTTTAGAAGATCCAAAAAATTTCACCAAAATACTTCAGGAATTCAATCTTTTGTGTTAAAGTAAGAGAGTACCATCTTGAAAATGTTCTTCCCTCCTACTTTATAACTGATTTTGGTTTATCTTCCTGGACACTTAACCTAATAAAAAATAAATATATTTATAATTTGTTTGACATTCCCAGATCACATTTGTTCATGCTAAACTTATTCAGTAATGAAGTCATTACAATAAGCACAGTAAGAGGTACAAGATAATAATTACCATTTTTTTGAGGAAATCTATAAGAAATAGAAATAGAAAAATCGAGGCCAGATGGATCAGGTAAGTCAATGTAAATAGCAAACAAATTTCTAAGCTCATGTATTAGGACACAAAAAATAATCAAGAAAGGTGGATCTGATATCTGAATACTAATTTTGAGTAAGAGCAAAACAGTGAGGCTCAGGAGACTCAGGAGGCTGAAGTAGGAGAATTGCAAGTTCAAAGCCAGTCTCAGAAATTTAGTGAGGACCTAAGCAACTTAGTGAGACCTTGTCTCAAAATATAAATAAATAAATAAATAAATAAATAAATAAATAAAAAGACTGGAATGCTTAGCAGTTAAGAGACCCTTGGTTCAATCCCTTGTCCAAAAAAAAAAAAAAAAAAAAAAGAAAAGAAAAAGAAAAACAAAGTTTGTAGTGATCAAATGGGAAAATAGAAGCAGCTCTGAGAAATGGCTTTAAAAATCAGCTAAGACGTGTGACTTCTTTATGGGCTGCCAGAGAAGTGATATATGAATGGACAGGACAGCCTAATCAAGTGAGGGTTGAGGCAAGAACAAGAAAAACCAAGCCAGGAAACAGAATGTGAGATTCAGACATCTAAATCACTTGGAGCTGATTTTAAGATAGCCAGAAAGGATTATATTTCAAGATAGATCAAAAAGTCCCTGATGGGTTTGTGTTGACGAATAAAGGGTAATTATTTCTATAAACTTTTCACATGTAAATGGTTAGCTGATTCATTAGCACATTACCGAACACTGACTCATAGTTTTGCCAACTATGATTACAGATCCAGGGAATGAGACCTTAAGAGTCCCAAATATGTCTTGAAATCTCTTGCTTATTTTTGCCTGAGAAGGTATAAATCATCAGAAAGGTACAGATTTACTAGTACTAATGATTTAGGTGCTATGTCATTGAATGGTATTTAATAGGCTTGGTGGATAGCAGTAAAAAACCTTTGTGTCTCGTCACCAACATTCCCTTAATCTGCTGAGTAAATAAGACATTCAAAATTTCGAATGTGAATATCTCTATGCTTCTATATTACATAGCTTAAAATACAGATATTTTTTCCTGCCTGTTCTTTTAAGCACGATCTCAGAAGTTATTAGCATATTGGTGTCTAATTGAGTGTAATAAAAAATGAAAAATCCTAATAACATCCCTATATGTCATTCCCATAGACCTCAATTATTCAGAAGTTTCATAATGCTGCTGCTGCCTAGTAGAGTATAACCCATTAAATATGCAACTGGGCTAAAATGTAAAAGTTTCTCAAATGCTCATAGGATGAAATCATGGTGGTATTTTAAAATTTAATGTTGCTTAACCTGAAACACAATGAATTCCTCTACCCAGATATAAAGTTTATGGTGTGGAAGTCAAAATTAATCCACAGTGTTTTGTAGAACTGGTCACATCAACATTTTTATCTTTCTTTGTTCAGTTTTAAGTTTCTCTTCTAAATATGCAGTTTGCCTCTAACAATGCTTTAAACTTAGAAAAGTGGAATTACCATCTGACAAATTTTCATGAATGTAGATCACAGATAAATAAGATCAATAAAAATAAAATATGGAGAAATGAAGCAAACTGTTATATTTTTCAAGCTCAATATCTCTGTGTATGTGCATGTGTGTGTATGTGTGTGTAAAATAGAGAGAGAGAGAGAGAGAGTTACATAATGAAAAGGAAAGCCACAAGAATAACCAAGACACATTTTTAAAAGAAGAATAAGTTAAGGCAATTTAAAGGTATTTTTCCCATTTTATTAAAAATAAACATATTAGTTGTGTTAAGTACAAAAAAACGTATTATCTGATAATCATGTTACAAAATATGTTATCATTTTAAAATATGCCATTTAGTCTTAATATTTTATAAAGATAGCCAAAGTATAGACTATTTTATTGAACAATAAACTTATGTGTACATATGAGACAAATATGCACATCAATACCTTATATCCATGAAAATTTCCCATTAAAATATAGAAGAAACATCATCTTATATGCCCTTAGGTCTTCAACAAGACTATAGATAATTTGTTATCTTTCTATTATTTTTGTAGATCAGCATTTCAAAAATAAAATTAAACCAACAATGATGTTTGTTATATTCAAAATCTGTTCTTTAGAACAATACTTGCTGTTTTTAGATTTGTAAAATATTTTGCACATCTATTTTCTGTCCTTATCTTCTTCAGGATATGGACACTTGGGAAGTCCTTCTGAGGACACGTTTCAGAATAATGAATTGGAGTGGACACCTAAGTGCAGAAAGATGAACCTTTCCTCTCTCACTCTCTCTTTCCTTCTTTCTCTCCCATTTTCTCTTCCTCTGTCCAGGCTTACTTTCCCTCCCCTCCCCTTCCTTTCCTTTCCCTTCCCTTCACTTCCCTCACCTCCTATTTATACAGTCTGAAAATGTAGACAAAAGAGTGAGAAACGAAGAGAAAGAGGATACAAGTAAGTATTCAAGAAAATTTTCTAATTTGCAGAAATGTCCAAAGACAGATTTATTTATTTTTGTTTTAGAAAGCAGTGTATTGTACAGACAATGATATTATTTTATAATAGGCAAAGACAATAGTGATTGTTTATTTATGCTGATAGGATTAAGTCATGAGATTCTGTTCCCTTCCTTTTGGCGTAGAGGAGAGCAAACAGAATGAAGTAATAATTAATCCACAGGCAAACTATTTTTTCCTCATAGAACATGAGGAAAAAAGTCATTTAATTTAATCTCCAAAGAAGTAGTCAAGTTTTTATATGATTTCTCCCTTATTCTATAAGTTGAGATATTTCAAAATCATGAAATTTCTCGAATTAGTTGGCAAAATGTTCTACCAAAATGCACATAAAAACACATTCTTATGATAGAAAGTAGTCTTTTAAATAAGAACTTATGTATATGGCAACTATTAAAGTTGGAGAATACAGTTTAATATAAAAAAGCAAGGAAATTTCAGGTTAAAAATATTATAGTAGATATCAAATATATAGTACTTTTCTTTTAAGGTTATATGTTTCTAAAATCAAATTGAAAGGTATCTTTTAAAAGGAAATACAGTAATTAATCAAAAATTATACTTTTAGGCTGCAATTCTACTATCTTCTATCTTTTAAATACTTACCCCTTTTACTTCCAATATGACTAATATTCCTTATAGCCCTTCAAAAAGAACGTCATTCATATTTGTAAAAATGCTTCTGTATATTTTTTAAAAAGATAAATGTTGAAGAAAACATAAGTATATTCATTCAAATGTTGTGGACTGTTTTTAACCTAATATTTAAAAACTTTACAGGTTTTAGGTTTATGGAAAAAATTGTGAAGAATGGAAAGTTTGCATATATCCATACCCAATTTTTACTACAGTAACATGTCTATTACTGTGGTATGTTTGTCCCAACCAGTGAACAAATATTGATACATACTTCTAAGGTAGGGCACATGCTTTACTTAGATTTCCTTTTTACCATGTCCTCTTCCTATTTGAGGATCCCATGGAAAATCCCACATTACACTTATTTACCATGTCTCTTTAAGTTCCTCTTAGCTATGACAATTTCTCAGAATTTCCCCACTTTTGATGACCTGGACAATTTTGATGACCTGGGGATTACAGTGTAGGCATTTTTTTGCTTTTTAAGAATTTTCCTCAATTGTAATATTTGTGCAATTTTTATCACAAGCAGATGTTTGATTTTACCAAATGCTTTCTTTTCATAGATATGATCCTATGATTTTTCTCATTTAACATTTTATGGTAGATTACTTGATAGAGTTTGAATGTTTAAACTGCCTTGCATATTTGGAATAAATGCCATTTGGACTTATATAATTCATGTTTCAGGTTGTTGAGTTTATTGAGGAATTTTACATTTATTTTCTGAAGGATACTGTTTAATACTTTCTTTGTGGTAATGTCTGTGTGTTTTTATTAACTAGTGTAAGATGGCCTCATAGAATGAGTTAGGGTTGGTTCACCTGTTTTTATTTTATTGAAGGAATTGTAGAAAATGAATGCTAGTTTTTCCTTAAATGTTTCATGGAAGTTATCAGTGATATCATCTGAACTTGTTGCCTTCTTTTTGAAAACTTTTCAATTATAAATAGAATTTCTTTCTAGATAAAGAGCCATTAATGTTATTTAATCCTCTGTGTGAACTTTGGTAGACATGTCATTCAAAGTATTTGGTCCATTTCATCCAAGTTTATCTATCCTTATTATTCTTGTAATGAATATCTGTCTGCAGTACAGATGCATTTTTCATATTTGATATCTATACTTTATCTTCTATATTTTTTTCTTATTCTGGCTATAGATTTATCAATTTTATTTATGTTAAACACCAAAATTTGCTTCTGTTCATTTTCTCTAATTTTTTCTGCTTTCCTGAGTTCTTCCCTTTTTTATATTCCTCTTTTGTTCTTTGGGCTTATCTGTTCTTCTTAAGATTTCTAATGCAAAGCTTAAGTGATTGATTTTATGTTATTTCTTCCTTTCAATACATTTTTAAAAGCTATACAGTAGTAAGAAGGCACAAACATATGTCTTCATAAAGTGCTTATATGTTGCATTCTATGTTCAGAATAAGCATGTGATTTATATTGGAACTGCTGCCTATAAAGATGGAAGACCTACTCTCTGGACCCAGGAATTTATAAACTAAGGTAGACTGAATAATGATTTCCCAAATGTGTACCTCTTAATATGCTGCCATATAAGGCAGCCCTATGTAGATTTGTTAAGTAAATATATTGAGTTTAGGAGCTTATTTTGGCTTATCCAAGGAGCTGAAAAAGGAGTCCTTTTAAAGAGGGAAGCAGAAGAGGAGATGTCTGAAGGACAGATTGGAGCTCTATGCTATGAAGATAGATGCAATAGCCATAAGCCAGAGAACAATAGGGCACTAAAAGTTGACCAAGGCCTTCCCCAGAGCCTCCTGGAGAAACCAGCCCTGCAGACACTTCAGGTTTAACCCAGTGAAACTGATTTTAGACTTCCACCCCTAGAACTAGAAGAGTTAATTTGTGCTCTGTTAAGGCACTTCATTTGTGATAATTTGTTATAGGGGCAACAGGAAAATAATACATAAGTGTAAGGTGGGGTGATACCTTGCACAGTGACACATACCTATAATCCCAATGACCCTGGAAGCTTAAGTAGGTAGATGGCAAGTTCAAGGTCAGACTCATCCATTTAATGAGGGTCATTTCTTAGACATAAAATCAAATAGGCACTGAGAATATAGCTCAGAGATAGAGTCACCCTGGGTTTAATCCTCATTACCATAAAACAACCAACCAATGATTCACCCCACCTTACTCCCACTCCCCTGCCCCCCCCACAAAAAAAAACAGTGTGATAAAGAAGTTCTGAGATTTCCTGAACCCCAGGGGAATGTTTCTGTGAGCAAAATGCTTAGTAAACAGGCTAGATTTGGGAACCTACAGAGTCAGAAAATCAGCATCTACATTTGGAGAAATTCTTTAAACAGGACTTAGGTGAAGTCTAGTATAACATTTAACAAATGTCATACTCTTTGCTATGTTTCTTAAACTCAAGTGCATGATCTCTCTCTCTCTCTCTCTCTCTCACACACACACACATACTCACATACACACACCACACACAGAAAGAGGAATAAACTTCTTGTGAACCTTCTCTGTCAGGGGTGTATCATGCTTTATAGGGATTAAGTAGGAATGATGCAAACTCTGCTAACTGCTTCCACCAACCATTTTACCATGGGGATGAGGAAAATCTGTCCCAACTATAAATAGAAATATAGAAGTCAAGGGCGAAGGTCAAATATTTTTATCTATTTAATAACAAAGTCAATGTCATAGCAATGTTGATTATTTTGGTGTACACTAGTCTCCCTTTCCTAAATACTGTTCCCCAATGTAGTTGAGAAAAATGAAGTAAGTTCTTTTTTGCTCTGCTTTCCTCAGGAAAATAAATAAACTTCCTTCCTTAGCAGTTAATCATCATATCTTATATAAACAGTCAAACGCCTTGGACATTACCTGTGAGGCCATGACTTTAAGAAAGTGGAAACAAATGTTAAAATGCTTGCAAAGCCTCCGTACTTTAATTCTGTGACCTCTGCTCATTTGCAGGGTTCCTATTATGAACATAATTATAATCTAGTCCATCTACATTCTATACTTCACATACAATATTACAAACAACAGTATCTGCAAGTCAACTCATCTAATCCCACATGCAGTGTTTTCCATTACTTTTAGGCCTTCTTTAAGGATGACTAGTGCCTTCATGGAATAAATGGAGATTAGGCAAGTGTGTGATTAAAATGGAAGCCCCAGAAAGGTTACATTCTCTCTGCATTCATTCTCCACAGGGTGCACAGCTCCCTAAGAGTAAAACAAATACCTTCTGGAGTAGAAAGACTTTCCTTGAAATGAGATGCTTATAATGACAAATTGTGTTTGTTTTTACCATCACATTTTTACATATAGAAGAATTTTATTTCCTCATCACACTTTGGTAATGAGCTTCTTTTGACAAAAATTGTATCTTGTCACCACACAATACGTTTGAATAGAAATATAGAACACAGAAATGAACTGAAACGAGAATCGACTGAAGGTTTTTGAAGAGGATTGAAAAAATATTTTGTTTGATGTAATGGTTTATTTAGCAAATTCAGTAGATCTTTTAAACATATATTATCATTATTAATGCTGCTCTTGTTTGTTACTGTTGAACTCTGTAGATCATACTATGATTCTCAAAGTCATTCTTGTCCCATTCTCATTGGTATTACTGAAGCATATATCATCCCTATCTTGTTATATCTTAATAGTTTTTTTTTTTTTTTTTTATCATTGGAATCCTTTTCTCTCTCACCAAAACCTATACTCTCTCCTACATTCACTGTTAGTATTATAATTTCATTTATGTAGCTAAAGAGGAATGTTATGATTGGAAGTATTTTAGTGTAATTTAGTTTTCCCATTTCTTAAAAATAGCTTATTGAGTTTGTCTACGTGAATATTAACTTCAATGCTTATTTTTTTAATTTTTTTTGTGCTTCTACTCTGCATATGTTTCTTACAGCCAAAGTACACTTGTTTTTAGGTATTTTAATCATAGATTATTATGTGCTAAGTTTTTGGTCTTTGTTTTCAAGAGTCATTATTTTATCCCTATTCATGAAAGGTAGAGTTGTTGGATCTAATATTCTGAATTAACCATTCGTTTGCTTCTTTGTTTTAAGATGTTCACTTTAATGATCTGGTATAGATGCTATGCAAAGTTAAGCAAGTTAGACTTTATTCATATTCATTGTCTTCTGTTTTTTTATTTTTGATATTCTTAAGTTACTTTAGGATTTCTCTGTGTAAGAATGAATTTTTACTTGTCCTGCTAGAATTCGTTTTGAATTTGAAGGCTTGTACTTTTCTCTTTTTTGTAGTTCTGGGAACTTCTACGAAATATTACTTCCTGAGATTACTGCTATTGTATTCCTTTCTTTCTCATGCTTCTAGAACTGTTGAATTTTGAAAACTATTGGGTACTATTGGATTTTGTAATCTCTAATTTTACTGTTCCTCTTTCATATACATATATATTTTATTTATTGAATTCTGGTAGTCTCTTTAATATTATCCACTAATTTGTTATCCTCCCATTGAACATTTCTAATGGAGATTTTATCTCATTTAGTTTCCTATTTAATTTATGCACTTCAAAATGAGTTATTTCTTCATTTGTTTTTGATTTCTCTAAATTACCCAGGTTGGCCTGCTCCTTGTGAACTTCCTCTCTCAGCCTCCAGAATAACTGGAATTATAGGCATGTACCAACATGCCCAGCTATAATGAGTTTTTTTAAACATATATTTTATTGCATCTAGGAAATTATTATTTTATATGTTTTGAATTCCCTTAAATAGTGGTTTTGCGTTCACTCTTTAAATACCAAATGTAAACTTATTTTTGAAATATTCAAAAATTTCCAGGCAGATAATTTGTTCTGAAATGATTTCTTGTTACTCTTTCTTGATTTTGTATTGTTCATCTTTTCTTAGTATTAGTACTAGATTTCTCCAAATATTTTAAAATTTGGAATGCTAGTTTGCTTAATTGAGAGGATTTGTGGTTTTATTTTTGTTCTCTTTTCTTTCTATGCATATCCTGCTTTGTCAGTCAGTTTTTACATTGGCCAATCTTCTGGAACACTAATTCTAAATTAAATTTTACGACATTTCATTATTTGTTCTTTCTGTAGTTTTGATTTGGATTTTTTCCATGGTTACTTACTTTGTGCACTTCTTTCTATACTTGTTGGTTATTTGTATATGTTCTTTAGATAAATATCTAATACAGTTTGCCCATTTTACTCTCTTCACTTTTGTCTCTTCACTATTAATTGTCTTTAGAGGGTTATAACCAAAAAAAGAAAGAAAGAAAGAAAAGTTTATAAAACCAATGTTCCAAAGTGTTTCTTCTATAATTTCTTAAAGAACCTTTGTAACTCTGGTCTCAGGTTTAGGTCTTGGATCTATTGTTAGTTGATTTCTCTATGGTGAGTAAGAGGGGTCAGTTTTATTCTTCTGCATATGGATGTTCAATTTTCCAGCACCATCAATCGAAGAGACATTCTCTTCTCAAATGATGCTCTTATCAACTTTGTCAAAACTCATTTGGCTATAAAGGAGTGCATTTTTTCTGGTTTCTCTGTTCTTTCCCATTGACACATGCATCCATTTTAATGCCAATGCAAACTTTTTATTTTATTTTATATTTTTTGCTATAGTTTTAATAGTGTATTTCAAGTCAGGGTGGTGATTAGTTCAACTTTCATTCAAAACTACTTCTCTGTTAAGGCTTTATTTTGTGTGATATTGTGTTAATTTTAGTGTTTTATTCTCTTTCTGTGAAGAATGCCATTGTTATTTTATAAGGAATTGTGCTGAATCTATAAGTTGAATTTCATAGTATATACTTTGGAACAATATTCAATCTTTCAACCCATGAACATGGAATTCCATTTTTCATCCCTTCTATCATATCTTTCATCTTTGTGCTTTAATTTTTATTTTATAGATCATTCATACTCTTTGTTGGGAGGTGTACCCGGGATTGAACTCAGGAGCACTTGACCACGGTCACATTCCAAGCACTATTTTGTATTTTATTTAGAGACAGGGTCTCACTGAGTTGCTTAGTGCCTCTCTGAGTGCTGAGGCTGGCTTTGAACTCATGATCCTCCTGCCTCAGCCTCCCAAGCTGCTGGAATTATAGGCATGCACCACCAGTCCAGGCTCATTCACTTTCTTAATTGAGTATTTTCCTTAGCATTTTTTTGTCTGTGGCTATTGTGAATGGCATTAGTGTCCTGATTTCTTTTTCATCATCGGTGTATAAATATGCCACTGATTTTTGTATGATCATTTTGTATCCAGTGGCTTTTCGAAATTTAATTACTATTCTAACAATTTTTTCACAGATTTTTTTTGTTTTGTTTTTGTATATAAAATCATGTCATCTTCAAACAGGGAAAAATCGAACTTGACTTTTTCCTATTTAGATAACTGCCTGGGCTTGTCAGGACACTCTTTTTATTCTTGCCATTTTTTAAAAATCTAATTCTACTTAGCCCCTCCTACTTATTACCTCTAATTTATTGTTGCAATAAGTACTACCTTTTCCACAAATCTCCTTAAACTAAGTAACATGATCTTTCTTTTGACTGCTGAATTTTTTTAAAAAGTACTTCATATTTACTGTGTAATTATTTGAATATTTGTTTGGTAAAAAAGTCTGACTTTATATCCCATAACTACATTCCCTAAATGATAAGAAACCATGACACGTGTCCTTTATAAGAATGCCTCACATTTAGTTGAAAATACTCATCATAAGCTCAGGCAATAAGTCCCTTTTCATATTAGCTATGAACCGTCTGTGGGTATTATGATTATTCCTATTATTTCAAACACCTATCTAGCAAGTAGTGACTTCCTTTCATTCTTTAAGTTTCAATATATTCTTTACATGCATTTTTAAAGTCCTTGATTACAAGAGACTTTCAGTTTAATGAGCCTTTACCAACTTTCAGGGAAAATGTAGACTTGAACACTTAATTAATCCATCTTTCATATCCTTCTAAAATGACCAATAAAATATAAAAAATGCCAGAGATATTCCCTTGTTAAGTAGAAGAGGTGTCATTTACACAATTAAATCTTAGGGATACTTTCAGTGATTCTTGCAGATGAGACTGGATTGAATAAAGACTAAAATATCTTTGAGTAATTTATTTTTAAGAAGAACAGTGGAACCCTGAAGGTAGGGAGGGAGATGCTGGTAAATGTACTGTCCCACCTTATTCTGAGGGAAGTGGTTTGAGTCAGTGATTGGCTATGGGACTACAAGAACACATTAGTTTACAAGTGTGGTAGTGATGGTTGAAAGCAGCAGCCCTTGCCATCTTCATCTTTCAAGCTGTGACCAGGACCTCCAGGACAGAACTATGTATTAGTGCTAGTTCCTGATGAGGCTGGCAGAGACAGTACAAAGAAGTCAGGGAAACCTTCCTACGAGGAACGCAGATACATGTAAAGAAGGAAATTGGGATTCAGGTAGAGAACGTCAATAAACACAGGCAAAAATGATTTGATTTTTAGCCTGTTTTTGTTAATCACTGTAATAACTAGTATTTTCATAGAGGTATTCACCAACTAAAAATAATTGTACTTCAATTTTATGTCTGCACAGAAAATGCTACAGTCAATCAAAATACAAATTACATACAAATACAAATTATGGCCCCAAAATAGAATAGACTCTTAGAAGTCTAAATAAATCTATAATCTCAACTGTCTAATTACAATGTGATTTCAAAAAATAGAAGGATATTCATTTAACAGATTTCCACAGCAATACTTGAGCAGTGAAGAAGTGACCTTTGAGTACGTGTATAGATGATAGAATAAAGAAATCATTTTAAAAAAATACAGGAGATACAAGATGGCGGACTAGAGGGAGGCTGTGTTCCTTGTCGCTCCGTAATTCCGGTTTCAAGCAGAGGATGTCTGTTTCTTGACTCACTGTCAGGTGCCTATCATCTGCCATTTGCCTGCCTCTTGTCTGTCCATCGCCTGCCTCACACTTATCCATCAGCCACCACTTGAGGTTCACCTCCCAATCATTCGACAACAGTCAGCAAACTGATCGCCAACCACCAGTGGAGCACCAGCAGCCTGCTGTTGCCTGGAAGTTCTCTGTCACAGTACCTGCAGGTTTGGTTACACGTGGCTGCTGCCATTTGAGACAACAGCCAGGCCCCGTAGAACCCCTGACTGGAATGACTGAGCCCATCTCCAGGATCACTCAGCCTGACCGATCATCCCTCCCTCTGGGGCCCTCACATCAATTGACTGCTCTGTGCTGCCAGGACCCCCAGACCAACTGACTGCGTCCTATCACTGGGAACCCAGACTGACTGATTCACCTGGCCTCCAGGATCCCACAACCACACCAAACACACCCAACCTCCAGGACCCCTGCCTGACCAACCACACCACACCTCCAGGACCTCCAGTTAACCACGTCCACATCCTGAGCAGCAGCTCCACATTTGCCAACACATTTGGAAGCCAGAGCAGCCATCTTGGATAATCCTGGAGGCCGGAGCTCCGATCTTTAGGTGGGGCAAATCCCATCCTGAGACGCCTGCTGGAGACTTGAAGCTCAATGTCAGGTACCTCTCATGCATCAGGCTACTGAAGACTGGGAGGTTTCATTACTATATGACTGTTTACAGTAGGTTTTCTTTTTTCTCCTTATTGAAAAATTTTAAGTTTTTATTTCTTTACTTTCTTGCTCTCTTTTCCTATTGTTTACCTGTCCCATCAGAGTCTCTTTTTCCCTTTATGCATGCTAACATCCAATTTCTTTTGATTACACTCTCACCCTTTCTATTATCTAGAACTTCTGTATATTCTTTTCTTATCCCATTAACTGCCACATTCTACATACCTCTGCATCCTCTTTGTCCTCCATTAGAAACTGCAGACCTTATTGCAAATTTGTTTGTTTTACTGAAGATAATATTTAAACTCATTCTGTTTGTTATGACAATTTTTTTATTGTCCTCATAGGGGCTCTTTGGTCTAGGATTGCATAGTCTGAAATGAGCACTACTAATATTGATCTCCACTAAAAGAAAAGGTTTTGGAAACCTATAGGGCCAGTATAAGCCTATGGGGGAAATATTCACTGCTAGAGGGGAAGATACATGAACAACATGAAAAAACATGGGAAGAAAATGATCCAAATAAATCTAGATCCAAACAAATCCAATGACAGTATGGTAGAAGAAATGTCAGAAAACGACTGCAGATTATACGTGATTAAGATGATTTGTGAAGCAAAGGATGAGATAAGAGAACAAATAAATGCAGGCAACGAATGATAATACAAATAAGCTGGCAGAGCAACTGCAGGAAGCAAAAGATCATTTCAACAAAGAGATAGAGATTCACAAAAAAAAAAAAAAAAAAAAAAAAAACAGACGGAAATTCTTGAAATGAAGGAAACAATAAACCAAGTAAAAAACTCAATGGAAAGCATCACCAAAAAACTCGACTACTTGGAAGACAAAACCTCAGACAATGAAGACAAAATATTGAATCTTGAAAATAAAGTTGCCCAAACAGAGAAGATGGTAAGAAATCATGAACAGAATCTGCAAGAACTATGGGATATCATGAAAAAACCAAATTTAAGAATTATTGGGATTGAGGAAGGCACAGAGGTACAAACCAAAGAATGAACAACCTATTCAATGAAATATATCAGAAAATTTCCCAAACCTGAAGAATGTAAATGGAAAATCAAATACAAGAGGCTTACAGAACACCAATGCACAAAATCACAACAGATCCACACCAAGGCACATTATAATGAAAATGCCTAACGTTCAAAATAAAGATAGGATTTTGAAGGCTGCGAGAGAAAAGCATCAGATTACATATAGAGGGAGACCAAAACAGATAGCAGCCAACTTCTCAACCCAGACTCTAAAGCTAAAAGGGCCTGGAACAACATATTTCAAGCTCTGAAAGAACATGGTTGGCAACCAAAAATCCTATACCCAGCAAAACTAACCTTCAGATTTGAAGATGAAATAAAATCCTTCATGATAAACAAAAGTTAAAAAAAATTACAAATAGAAAGCCTGCACTACAGAATGTTCTCAAAAAAATATTGCATGAGGAGGAAATGAAAAACAACAATGTAGGTCAGCAAAGGGAGGAACTACCTTAGAGAAAAAACACTCAAAGGAGAAACCAAGTCAAATTAAAAACCAAAAAAAGCTCAATGACTGGGAATAGAAATCATATCTCAATAATAACCCTGAACGTTAATGGCCTAACTCATCAATCAAAAGACATAGACTGGCAGAATGGATTAAAAAGAAAGATCCAACAATATGCTACCTGCAAGAGACTCATTTCATAGAAAAAGACATCCACAGATTAAAGGTGAAAGGATGGGAAAAAAAACTACCACACACATGGACTCAGTAAAAAGCGGGGGTCTCCATCCTTATATCAGATAAAGTAGACTTCAAGCCGAAGTTAGTCAGAAGGGATAAAGAAGGACATTTCATACTGCTTAAGGGAACCATAAATCAGGAAGACATAATGATAGTAAATATTTATGCCCCAAACAATGATGCATACACTGTACAAAGAACAAATCCTTCTCAATTTCGGGAATTGCATAGACCACAACACCAATAATTCTGGGTGACTTTAACACACCGCTGTCATCACTAGATATATCTTCCAAACAAAAACCGACCAAAGAAATCGTAGAACTCAATACCCAATCCATAACATAGACTTAATAGACATATATAGAATATTCCATCCATCAATGAGCGGATTCACTTTCTTCTCAGCAGACATGGAACCTTCTCGAAAATAGACCATATGTTATGCCACACAGCAGCCCTTAGGAAATGCAAAAAAATAGTGATACTGCCTTGTGTTCTATCAGATCATAATGGACTGAGAGTAGAAATCAATGACAAAATAAAAACAGAAATTACTCCAACAACTGGAGACTAAATAATATGCTATTGAATGAAACATGGTAACAGAAAACATCAGGGATGAGATAAAAAAAAATTCTTAGGGTCAATGAGAACACAATACAACATATCAAAATCTATGGGACACTATGAAAGCAATACAAAGAGGAAAATTCATTGCATGGAGCACTTCCAGAAAAGAATGAAAAGGTCAACAACTAAGATGACCTAACATTACAGCTCAAAGCCCTAGAAAAAGAAGAACAGAATAACAGCAAAAGTAGTAGAAGACAAGAAATAATTAAAATCAGAGCTGAAATCAATGAATTGAAACAAAAGAAACAATTCAAAAAATTGACAAAACAAAAAGTCCGTTCTTTGAAAAGTAAACAAAATAGGACAAACCCTTAGCCACACTAACAAAGAGAAGGAGAGAGAAAACTCAATTTACTAAAATTCATGATGAAAAAGGTAATATCAGTGACAGACACCACTGAGATACATACATAATGAGAAGCTACTTTGAAAATCTGTATTTCAACAAAATAGAAACTATCAAGACAGTGACAAATTTCTAGAGACATATGCTCCTCCCAAACTGAACCAGGGGAATTACACATTTAAACAGATCAATATCAAGCAATGAAATAGAAGAAGCCATTAAATACCTACATAAAGAAAAGTCAAGGACCAGATGGTTTCTCAGCGAGTTCTACAAGACCTTCAAAGAAGAACTCATTCCAATACTTCTCAAAGTATTCCAGTAAATAGAAAAGGAGGGTACCTTACCAACCATTCTATGAAGCTAATATCATCCTCATACCCGAACCAGGAAAAGACACATCAAGGAAAGAAATTTTAGACCAATATCCTTGATGAATATACATGCAAAGATCTTAACAAAATATTGGCAAACGTATCCAAAAACATATTAAGAAAATTGTGCTCCACGATCAAGTGGGTTCATCCCTGAAATGCAGCATGGTTTAACATCCATAAATCAATAAATGTAATCCATCATGTTAATAGACTTAAGGATAAGAATCATATGGTTATTTCAATTGACGCAGAAAAAAGCGTTCAACAAAATACAACACCCCTTCATGCTCAAAACACTAGAAAAAATAGGGATAGTATGAACATACTTTAACATTGTAAAGGCTATTTATGCTAAGCCCAAGGCCAACATCATTCTTATGAGAAAAACTGAAACCATTCCCTTTAAAAACAGGAACAAGATGGGGATGTCCTCTTTCACCACTTCTATTCAACATTGTCCTCGAAGCTCTAGCCAGAGCAATTAGGCAGACTAAAGAAATGAAAGGGATACGAATAGGAAAAGAGGAACTTAAGCAGTCACTATTTGCTGATGACATGATTCTATATTTAGAGGAACAAAGAACCTCCTCCAGAGAAACTTCAAGGCCTCATCAATGAATTTAGCCAAATAGCAGGATATAAAATCAACACACTATAAATCTAAAGCATTTTTTATACGCAAGTGATGAAACAACTGAAAGGGAAATGAAGAAAACAACTCCATTTGCAATAGCCTCAAAAAAAAAAATACTTGGGAATCAATCTAATCCAAGAGGTAAAAGATCCTACAATGAAAACTACAAACCTTGAAGAAAGAAATTGAGGGAAGACCTAGAAGATGGAAAGATCTCCCATGTTCTTGGATAGGCAGAATTAATATTGTCAAATGGCCATACTACCAAAAGTGCTATACAGATTCAATGCAATTCCAATTAAAATTCCAATGATGTACCTTACAGAAATAAGCAAGCAATCATGAAATTCATCTGGAAGAATAAGAAACCCAGAATAGCTAAAGCAATCCTTAGCAGGAAGAATGAAACAGGGTGTATCGCAATAAAAGAACTTCAACTATACTACAAAGCAAGAGTAATGAAAACAGCATGGTATTGGCACCAAAATCGACAGGTAGATCAATGGTACAGATAGAGGACATGGACACAACCCAAAGATAGTTTTCTCATACTAGACACAGTTGCCCAAAAATATGCAATGGAGAAAAGATAGCCTCTTCACAAATGGTGCTGGGAAAACTGGAAAGCCTATGCAACAGAATGAAACTAAACCCCTTTCTCTCGCCTTGCACAAAAATCAACTCAAAAGGAATCACGGACCTTGAAATAAGACCAGAGACCCTGCATCTGATAGAAGAAAAGAAGGTCCAAATCTTCAACTTGTTTGGCTTAGGATCAGACTTCCTTAACAGGACTCCCATAGCACAAGAAATAAAAGCAAGAATCAATAACTGGGACAGATTCAAACTAATAGCTTTCTCTCAGCAATGTGAAGAGAGAAGCCTACAGAGTGGGAGATATCTTTGCCTCTCATATTTCAGATAGAGTACTAATCTCCAGAATCTATAAAGAACTCAAAAAACTCTACACGAAGAATACAAATAACCCAATCAACAAATGGCCTAAGGATATGAACAGACGCTTCACAGAGGAAGATCTACAAGCAATCAACAAACACATGGAAAAAATGTTCAACATCTTTAGTAATATGAGAAATGCAAATAAAAAATACCCTAAGATTCCATCTCACCCCAATTAGAATGGCGATTATCAAGAATATAAGCAACAACAGGTGTTGGGAGGATGTGGGAGAAAAGGTACACTCACAATTGCTTGTGGGCTGCAAATTAGTGCAACCACTCTGGAAAGCAGTGTGGAGATTCCTTAGAAACTTGGAATGGAACCACCATTTGACCCAGCTATCCCACTCCTTGGCCTATCCCCAAAGGACTTAAAATCAGCATACTACAGAGATACAAGCCACATCAATGTTCATAGCTGCTCAATTCACAGTAGCCAGATTGTGGAACCAACCTAGATGTCCTTCAGTTGATGATGGATAAAGAAACTGTGTATATATATATACAATGGAATATTACTCGCTATAAGAATAATAAAATTACTACATTGCAGGCAAATGGATGAAATTGGAGTATATCATGCTAAGTGAGATAAGCCAATCTCAAAAAACCAAGGACAACATAGTCTCGATGATAAGCAGATGATGACACATAATTGGGGGTGGGGGGCAAGAATGGAGGAAGGAAGGACTGTTTAGATGGAAAAAAGGGGTGGATGGGGTGGGGGGAAGGAAAAAATAACAGAATGAATAAACACCATTACCCTATGTAAATGTAGGATCATGCAAATGGTATGCTGTTACTCCATGTACAAACAGAAAAAACATGTATTCATTTGTTACAATAAAAATAAATTTAAAAAAATACAGACAATATTGAAGTTCACAAATAGTGTGAGGGAAATGTGCTTCTGAAAAAAATTGAGAAAGAAGTTGGAAAAGAAATTCTAATTAGTAGGGAATTATCCACAGGTTTATTTGTTTATTTTTATTTTTTACCGACTGCATTTTGATTCATTGTACACAAATGGGGTACATCATTTCGTTTCTATGCTTGTACATGATGTAGATTCATATAATTTGTGTAATCATACATATACATAGGGTAATGATATCTGTCTCATTCCACAATTTTTCATACCCTCTTCTCCCTCTCATTTCCCTCTAAGAAATATAAAGTTCCTCCATTCTCTCCAACCCCCCACTCCCCACACCCATTATATATATCATCATCCACTTATCAGACAAAACATTCAGCCTCTGGTTTTTGGACTTGGCTTATTTCACTTAGCATGAGATTCTCTAAGTCCTTCCATTAATTTGCAAGTGCCATAATATTATTCTTTTTTATGACTGAATAATATTCCATTATGTATATATACCACAGTTTCTTTATCCATTGATTTGTCGAAGGGCATCTAGGTTGGTTCTACAATTCAGCTATTGTGAATTGAGCAGCTATAAACATTAATATGGCTGCATTACTCTAGTGTGCTGATTTTAAGTTCTTTGGGTATAAACTGAGGAGTGCTATAACTGGGTCAAAAGGTGGGTCCCTTCCAACTTTTCTGAGTATTTTCCACACTGCTTTCCAGAGTGGCTGCAACTCCACCAGCAATATAAATGTGTGCCTTTTTCCCTCACATCACCCCAACATCTATTATTCTTTGTGTTCTTGATAATAGTCATTCTAATTACAGTAAGATGAAATCTTAGAGTTGTTTTAAATTGCATTTCTCTAATTACTAAAGATGTTGAACACTTTTTAATATATTTATTAATCACCTGTATGTCTTCTTCCATAAAGTGTCTGTCCAGTTCCCTGGCCCATTTATTGATCGGGTTCTTTGTATTTTTGGTGTAAAGTTTTGTAAGTTCTTTATAAATTTTGGAGATAAGTGTTGTATCTGAAGTGCATGTGGAAAAGATTTTCTCCTACTCCTTAGGCTCTCTCTTCACATTCCTGATTGTATCCTTTGCTGAGAAAAAGCTTTTTAGTTTGAGTACATCCCATTTATTGATTCTAGCTTTGATTTCTTGTGCTTTATGAGTCTAGCTGAGGATGTCTGATCCTAAGCCAAAATGATGAAGATTCAGGCCTAATTTTTCTTCTATTTGGTGCAGGTTCTCTGGTCTAATTCCTATGTCTTTGATCCATTTTGAGTTGAGTTTTGTGCAGGGTGAGACGTAGAGGTTTAATTTCATTTTACTGCATATGTTTTTCCAGTTTTGCCAGCATCATTTGTTGAACAAGCTATCTTTTCTCCATTGTATGTTTTTGACTCCTTTGTCTAGTATGAGGTGACTGTATTTATGTGGTTTTGTCTCTGTGTCTTCTTTCTGTACCATTGGTCTGCCTGTCTATTTTGGTGCCAATATCTGCTGTTTTTGTTACTATTGCTCTGTAGTTTATTGTCTGGTATTGTGATACCTCCTGTTTCATTTTTTCTATTCAGGATTGTTTTGGCTATTCAAGGTCTCTTGTTCTTCTAGATGAAGTTCATGATTGATTTCTCTATTTCTATGATGAATGTCATTGGGATTTTAATTGGAATTGCATTGAATCTGTATAGTACTTTTGGGAGAATGGCCATTTTGACTATGTTAATTCTGCCTATCCAAGTACATGGGAGAGCTTTCCATGTTCTAAGGTTTTCTTCAATTTCTTTCTTTAATGTACTGTAGTTTTAATTGTAGAGGTCGTTCACCTCTTTTGTTAGATTATTTCCCAAGAATTTTTTTTTTTAAATGAATGGAGTGGTTTTCCTAATTTCAGAGGATTCATTACTTATAAATAAAAATGCATTAGATTTATGTGTGTTGATTTTATATCCTGCTACTTTACTGAATTTATTTATTAGTTGTAGAAGTTTCCTAGTGGAGTTTTTTGGATCTTCTAAGTATAGGATCATGTCATCAGCAAATAGTGACAGCTTTAGTTCTTCTTTTCGTATTTGTATTCCTTTAATTTCTTTGGTCTGCCTAATTGCTCTGCAAATGTTTCAAGGACAATGTTGAATAGAAGTGGTGAAAGAGGGCATCCCTGTCTTGTTCCACTTTTTAGAGAAAATGCTTTCAGTTTTTCTCCATTAAGAATGAGGCTATTTATTAGTATAAATAGCCTTTACAATGTTGAGGTATGTTCCTACAATCCCTATTTTTTTCTAGTGTTTTAAGCATGAAGGGGTGCTGTATTTTGTAAATGCTTTCTTAGCATCTATTGAAATAATCATATGATTCTTAACTCTGAGTCTGCTGATGTGATGAATTACATTTATTGATTTCTGGATGTTGAACCAAACTTGTATCCCTGGGATAAACCCCACTTGATCATGGTGCACTATCTTTTTAATATTTTTTTGTATGCAATTTGCTAGTATTTTGTTAAGGATTTTTGTATTTATGTTCATCAGGGATATTGGTCTAAAGTTTTCTTTCCTTGATGAATCATTGTCAGGTTTTGGTATCAGAGTGATACTAACCTCATAGAATGAGTTTGGAAGGCTTCCCTCCTTTTCCAGTTCCTGAAATATTTTGAGGAGTATTGGTAGTTTTTCTTTAAAGGTCTTGTAGAATTTGGTTGAGAATTCATCTGGTCCTGAACTTTTATTGGTTGGTAGGCTTTTGATGACTTCTTCTGTTTCTGTGCTTGAAATTGATCTGTTTATATTGTTTATGTCTTCCTGATTCAGTTTGGGAGGATCACATGTCTCTAAAAACTTGTCAATGTCTTCGATATTTTCTATTTTGTTGGAGTATAGATTTTCAATGTAGCTTCTAATTATGTTATGTATTTCAATGGTGTCTGTTGTGATCTTTCCTTTTTCATCACAAATTCTAGTAATTTGAGTTTTCTCTCTCCTTCTCTTCATTAGTGTGTCTAGGGGTTTATCAATTTTGTTTACTTTTACAAAGAATCAACTTTCTGTTTTGTCAATTTTTTGAATTGTTTCTCTTGTTTCAATTTCATTGATTTCAGCTCGATTTTAACTGTTTCCTGTCTACTACTATTTTTGGTGTTGATCTGTTCTACTTTTTATAGGGCTTTGAGATGTAATATTTGGTCATTTAGTTGTTGACTTTTTATTTTTTTTAATGTATGAGCTCAATGCAATGAACTTTCCTCTTAGTACTGCTTTCATAGTGTCCCAGAGATTTTGATATGTTTTGTCATTGTTCTCATTTACCTCTACGAATTTCTTCCCTAATGTCTTCTGTTATCATTACATCATTCAATAGCATATTACTTAGTCTCCAGGTGTAGGAGTAGTTTTTATTTGTTATTTTATCATTGATTTCTAATTGCATTCCATTATAGTCTGATAGGATACAATGTAATATCTCTATTTTTTTGTATTTTCTAATGACTTCTTTGTGGCATAGCATATGGTCTATTTTGGAGAAGGATCCATGAGCTGCTGAGTAGAAAGTATATTCACTCAATGATGGATGAAATACTCTGTAAATGTACATTAAGTCTATATCATTGATTGCATTATTTAGTTCTATATTTTCTTTGTTCAATTTTTGTTTGGAGGATCTATCCAGTGATGAGAGTGATGTGTTAAAGTCCCCCACTATTATTGTGTTTTTGTCTATTTGATTCTTAAAATTGAGAAGTGTTTGTTTGTTGTACATAGATGCTCCATTTTGGGGGGCATAAATATTTAAAATTGTTATGTCTTACTGATTTATGCTTCCCTTAAGCAGTATGAAATGTTCTTCTTTATTCCTTCTGACTAACTTAGGTGTGAAGTCCACTTTACCTGATATGAGAGTAGATACCCCTGCTTTTTTAGTGAGTCCAAGTGCATGGTATGTTTTTCCCCATCCTTTCACCTTTAGTCTGTTGGTGTCTTTTTCTATGAGATGAGTCTCTTGAAGGCAGCATATTGTTGGGTATTTCTTTTTAATCCAACCTTCCAATCTATGTCTTTTGATTATTGAATTTAGGTCATTAACATTCAGGATCATTATTGTGATATGATTTGTATTCCTGTTCATTTCGACTTACTTTTGGTTTTTAACTTGACTTGGTTTCTCCTTTGATGGGCTTTTCCTTTAGGGTAGTTCCTCTCTTTGCTTACTTGTATTTTTGTTTTTCACTTCTTCCTCAGGAAATATTTTGCTGAGAATATTCTGTAGTGCAGGCTTTCTATTTATAAATTCTTTTAATTTTTGTTTATTGTGGAAAGATTTTATTTCATTTCCAAAACTGAAGGTTAGTTTTGCTTGGTATAGGATTCTTGGTTGGCATCCATGTTCCTTCAGAGCTTGAAATATATTGTTCCAGGCCCTTATTGCTTTTAGGATTTGGGCTGAGATATCTACTGATATCCATATTGGTTTCCCTTTAAAATAATCTGTCACTTTTCTCTTGCAGCCTTTAAAATCCTATCTTTATCTTTTATGTGAGGTATTTTCATTACAATGTGCCTTGTTGTGGATCTGTTGTAATTTTGTGCACCTGTTGTTCTGTAAGTCTCTTGTATTTGAATTTCCATTTCAGTTTTTGAGGTTTGGGAAATTTTCTGATATTATTTTTATTAAACATGTTGTTCATTCCTTTGGTTTGTATCTCTGTGCATTCCTCAATCCCAATGATTCTCAAATTTGGTCTTTTCATGATATCCCATAATTCTTGGAGTTTTCATTCATTATTTTGTAACATCTTCTCGGTTTGTTCAACTTCATTTTCAAGATTAAATATTTTGTCTTTATTGTCTGAGATTATGTCTTCCATGAGATCTATTCTGTTGGTGATGTTTTCTATTGAGTTTTTAATTTGGTTTATTGTTTCTTTCATTTCAAGTATTTCTGGTTTTTTTTGTTTGTTTTTTTGTTTGTTTGGTTTTTTTTTTTTTTTCAGAATCTCTCTTTATTGAAGTGTTTTACTTCCTGCATTTGCTTTAGCTGTTTATTGGAATGATCATGCATTGCCTGCATTTGCTCTCTTATCTCATCTTTTGCTTCATGGATCATTTTAATTATGCAGATTCTAAACTTTTTTTCTATCATTTCTATTGCCATGGTGACATTGGATACTATCAAAATAGCATCTTGGTTTGTTAGTGACACTTTCTTCCCCTGTTTATTCATATTGTTTGTATATATTCCCTTCTAGCAGTGAAGATCTGAGCTGCTGAAATTTCCCCCCAGCAGGCTTATTGTGACCCTGCAATTTTCCAGTACCTCTCCTTTGAAGGGGAGATCAATATTAGTAGCATCCAATACAAAGAAAATGTAGCCCTGAACCAGATAGCCCATACAAAGACTTTAACAGTATTTAAAAATCAGAATGCATTTGATTATTATTTACAGTATTTCTAGTTGTGAACAAGAGGATGGGGAAGGGTGTAGGATGTAAGTGAGTAAATAGAGGTACCTGTGAAATGGCCTCTGGTCTCCTGTAGGTGTCTCAGGAAGGGAGCTCCCCTTCCAATGATGGTGGCCACATCCTGAGGAATAATTCAAAATACCTGCACCAGCCTCCAAAGAGGCTGGGGAGACCCAGCGACGGCATGCCAAGTCAGCACAGGGTGTCCGGTGTGGTGTTCAGTGTCCATCTGTGGTGGGAGTGGTGGGCAGACTCAGGCAATCAACAGGTTTTAGAGTAGATATGTTAAATACCAATGCTAAAATATCATAGCATTGAAATAATGATAATTAGCATGTCATTATATTAAAAATTGCATAGCATCAAAATAAACTTCCTTTTTCACTATTTCCTTTGAAATGTTTTTTTACATATGCATAGTCTCTAAATGATAGTATTTTGTGCAACTGACAGGAAAGTATTCATCATGAGAGCAAAAGTGGAGAATGTGAGGGGAAGCATAGAACTGACTAAGAGGAGCATATCTGAATTAGTGTTAATGGAACATAAAACCTGTGTGTGTGTGTGTGTGTGTGTGTGTGCGCGTGCGTGTGTGTGTGTCTATGACAGAAACAATGGGAATATGAAGAAGATTCAATAACCTATAAATCATGAAGAAAAATTTCAGATTTGCATGGCTCTTACTCCAGTTCCAACATTTTTTTCCTACTGTTTTTTATGCTATCCTTTTCTTTCAAGTCGAATGCCACATCAATTATGTAACTGGAAGTGTCCTTTCAGAAATGACCTCAAATTACATCAACAACTTATTTATAAGCTAAAAACAACCTCTTCCTTTTCTGATTTCCATAAATTTTATTTGTGATTATATTATGAAGTTAACTTCCTTATGCACACAATTTGTATTCATAAATCTCATTGACTATGATATATCATGATAAGCATTTGCTATATAAATTTTTAAAAATAAATGATAAAATATACATTATTTTATTTAAAAGTGATAAGTTCAAAGACCATTTCACTATTCTTATGCTAAGCAGAAGGAAAACTCTTATTATTAGTTAAGGTAATGATCCTGTAGTTGATATATAGAAAATTATTGTAATTAATTAGTTAAAACATATTTTTCCAAATTTGCAATTATTCTCAATTATGCCCATACTACCTAATTATTATTCTTCAAGCATGTAGTTCCAACAACAGATACTTTAAAACCCACTTCTTCATGTAAGGAATAACCTTTCACTGTTCCATGATTTCTCAGAGGGTCTAAGATTAGACTTAGAGTTTTAGAGCACAGCAGCCTTTAAAGAATGGTAGGGACACACGGACAGACTTGCGATTTACAAGTAAATGCAATGGCAGAAAATATAAATGTTTAGCTTTAAAATTGGAAGAAATTTTGTTCTTAGTAGAGATATTTTAAATCCCTCCTATATTCACCACTGTGATCTTTTATAAATTAAGAAATTTTGGACTATCCAGATGTTCTTTGAAATTATAACTAGAACTTGATATTATTTTCAAATATGTTCAAACCTGTGCTTTTTGGATGATAAGTGTATGTGTTCATCAGCTGGGTTTCCATATCAAGATACTACATCCAGGTGCCTACAGCCACAGAGTGTATTTCTCACAGTTCTGAAGGTGGAAGGTCTGAGAACTGCTTCCAAAATGACTTTTCTGGTGAGGGCTCTCTTGCTGTCTTGTAGCTACTGTTTTCTCACTGTGTCCTAACATGGAAATCCAAGTGAGGGCTCTGGTCTGTCCACCTCTTCTCATCAGTGTACTAATCTCCTCCTGATCCTCCATTGTCATCACCACATCTGCACCTAATGACTGCCCAAAGGCCCATCTCAATACATCATAACACTGAAGATTAGACTCTCAACATACCAAATTTGAGGGAATAGAATATTCAGTTTATAACAATCTGGTGGCTGTGATGTTTCAAAATATTGATTTCTTTTTTGTCTACAGTACTTTTGAAGTGTCAGACACTGATCTGAACATGTACTAACTCATTAAATAATCTTAACAGTCATTTGAGATAGACATTCAACAGTATCCACATTTTCCAATGAATGAAATTAAAATACAGAGACTCTAAATAACTAACACAAACTCACACAATTACTAAGTTCCCAAACAAATTCATATCCAGTTGTTTTACTGTAAAACCTAGGATATTCATCATTATGCTATCTTGTGTCAAAAGCTGATTAGTTGTTCCAGTTAGTTCTTTTTTTATATTCAAGTATTGTTTATCAAAGGGATTGTGAGTGACTAGAAAGAACACTAAATTTGCAGTCAGCATATTTGACTTAGAGAAGTGGCTCTTAATCCTGTCCTTAATTTAATAATAACCTCTAGAACTTTAAGTAAATTGTAATCCTTAGATATCACCCTCAGAGAATCTGATTTAATTAGTCTAGGGTAGAGCCTGGGCATTAATATACACACAGAGCACTTCAGTTCATTTGAATATGCTGATGGAACTTGGGAGCATGATCAAAGTAGAGAGAAGAACCACAGAGACAATTTCTTGGCTCACCTAATTAGCAGAGTTAAGATCTTGAAAAGCATGAGATTCCTGTTATAGGAACTGGAGAAACTCAAAACCTGTCTCACTACCTCACTTGGGGTAATAAACTTAGGTAATAAATAAAGGTAGTAATACACAGGTGAAACATTTATCAATTATTATATACATGCAAATAAGTTACCATTCTTAAATTTCTTCTGGCTTCCTTTATCATAAAATGTCAGTGTTGCTTGCCATTATTTCATTCTAAAAGACTAAGATACAAGTGTCAAAACGCTGTCAAAGAATATCAATACCAAACTGAAATAAGGTGCATTTCATCAACGTAAAGCATTTTGCCCTACATCTTTGACACCAATATTGCAGTATCACCTACTGCGGTTATACTTTTGAGAACTTTTCCTTGGTACTTTTTATGGCAGACAAGATTTGTGTTGCAAGTTTGAAAGTTTCCATATATGAAATACACTGCTTTTAATATACAATAAATGAACTTTGTAGTTATTTTCAAATTTATTTCCTGTGAATATGTAAGACTAATTCCAGGTGTCTATGAAAATGTCAATGTAGTAGTGATTGACTCATACACTTTCGTTTTTCTCAATGATTGACAAGTAAAGAACATTGGAGAAAATTATAAAGGGATAATACCTTTTTAATGAATCTTAAAGTGGCATTACTCTTAAAGAGTGGGTGTTTCTTTTATGTTATAACCAATTCACTGCTTTGCTTTTAGCACTTTCATTCTCTAATTTAGTTTTAAGATAATTGATAAGAAAGTTTTTAATAGATTAAAGGAACAAGTTTTAAATAGATAAAATCAGCATTATAATCTTTCTTGTTCCTTGTTCTTCTAAGGAAACTGTCCCTAATTTTTGAGCGAAAACAAATAATTTACATTCATGAGGTAATAAAAAATTTTAGTTGTACATATAGATAATTTAGAAAAAAAAACTATGAAAACTTACAGAGCTAAGTTCAAATTAAAGTAATAGTCATTTTATTTTCTTTCTAAATTTCAGATTAAATGATATAATTCTTGAAATGTTTAGAAGTCACTATTACAATTGACAAAATGGCATTATTTGAATATAAAATGTGCAGATATGAAAGTATTCATGTTACCTTTTTGGTAGAACAAACGATATGTCATGTGTAATTTAGAGTTCAAATAATTCAAATTCCTTTATAGTTTGAGTAGGACCATTTACACTTCTGTACTATTTTTTTTCCAAATGATATTAGCAGCAATAGGAACTTCCAACCGCATAGCCTGTACTTGTACTTCCAATCGATGCCTGTGTTACTTCATAGCATAACTTGCCTCTTTTATACCTCATCCTTAGTTCTTGATGTGTTGAAGACTGACCTTTACTTTTAGAGTATAACAATTGTCAATGCTAAAATATTTTCCTTTTTTGGGGAGTGGGATGCATTCTTTCTTGGACTACAGTGATGTTTTCTGCGTTAACCTAAGAACACTCAGTTAGCAATCTGATGGGTTTTTGAGTTCAAATCTAAAAGTGCTTCCTTGAATATGTGAACTACATCATACCATGGTTTTCTCAGAAATAGGGATTCTGATTTGCTTTCATGAGCAATTCATTGAAGAGTGTTGCAGTAGTTGCTTGTTTTGCTTTATAAAATGTGCTGATCATAACATCTTAGGTAAGAGCATGAATCATGTTTGACTAAATTGGTGAAAAGCAAAGGGAGATGACAACAAATACACGAGCATTTTGTGAACAGGATGCTCCCTGTGTTAAGCTGTTTCCTATGTAAATCATTCTTCCTTGGCAGTGTGAGTCTGCTTGTGTCTAAATGATCAAGTATCATAATTTTAGTTTTCAGGAGTCTTTAAAAACCTCAATTCTAACAAAAAGAAAACATAACATGGAAAAAGAGTAGAAAATATATATAAAATACTATTAGCTAATAGGCGACTCAAGAACAATACAGAGGTATTCTTGTATTTATTTAGTGTTCTGCTTAAACTTAAAACTTTATGCCCAGGTGGTATATTTTAGAGAGATATATAGCAACAACAATTTCATAATGATGAAATTTTCCCTTTAAATTCCTTTGCCTGTTTCTTTTGCAAAACATACATACAAAAATAAAAGTTCGCAAGCAAGAGTCCTTTTCCAGCACATGTTAGTATTTGGTTAAGAGAAAATATTTACTCTTTTCTTCTCCTTCTATAAAAACCATTAACTTTGCTGTACTTTTTGTAAATGGCATGTTTTTAACACATCAATAAAATTTTATTTAATTTATGTGCTGCAGCTGTCAACTACATGCAAATCCTGTTAGTTCAGTGATATGGAAACCTTTCCCTGAAATCTTGTTAAAAATACCTCTGAGAATTCATATTCATATCCATTTAAGACAGCGGATGAACTGAATCTGCCTAATGTAATTGGGAAAAAAAATCAATAAGATTCTCTTATCAACTGTCCTCATTGCTTTCTGGTTATTGTTAGCACGGTAAATGCAAAGAGAAAAAACTATTTCTAGTCTTTAATTTGTTCTATTTATCCTCAAAATTGTATTTCAGTTCTTTTAGGAAGTAAAGACAAATATTGTATGGATTTTCAACACAGATCTATTGCTTCAAGTGCTAATTGAATGTGACATTAGACTTTTTTTTTCTATACATCAGACATTTTAAAAAGCATTTTGGAGATGACATGGTAACGTTAACCTGCCATGTTACATGGCACCATAGTATTGAGAGAGTTGGTCTGCACTCAAGGTCACTCAGTTAAGAGCAAGATGAGATCAGGATCCCCCACTCTACTCTGCCACACTGTCTTTGACACCTGAATTCTTTTGCTACTTTAGGAAGACCTTAAACACATTCAGAAGTACTTTGTCACCTAATACTGTTGTTGACTCAGATTGAAAATATCTGTTGATTAAAAATGGGGAAATATATATTTTAATAAGAATATTTTGAAGACACTTAAATTCTAATAAGATCAAATTCACCCCATCATTTGAAATTTAATGAATGTTATTAGTAAAGCCACAGGTAAGATGTACCTTTCTCCCCCATTCTGGAACAGCTTTCATAATCATTTAGAGTCACAGTCAACCATTCAAGACCCCAGAGAATTCATCTCAGTAGCTCAGTTGTTCTTGCACCATAGGCCAGAAAGAGGGCACTGGTGGGTTAGGCCAAAAAAGCCAGAGAGATACTAATTATCTGAATGCCCTAAATACATACTATGTGTAGATGTAAATAGAGAAAGGTATAATGTAAGTATACAAATTAAACTAAATATTTAGAATTTTTAATTAAATTATAGTTAACTGAAGTATTTGAAATTTGAGTCATAGAGTTGTAATTGCAAACACTTAACCAAAGAAAAATTCAAATTTTAGATTCTTGGGTAGGATTTGTAAATCAGTATTAGGATCCTCCGTAGTACTATGATTCAAGGTATATCTGAAACCAAAACATCACCAGTTTAATGAAAGTAGACTCAGAATCAATGAAACAATTCTTGGAGCAGGATATGAAACTGCTTTGGGCAGGCAGAAAAATAATGTTCTGACTGGTAACCTGGTATGTACCTGTGTTCTGGTTACTCAGGTGACTGAGGCAAAGGATCACTGGAGCCCAGGAGTTCAAGGCCAAACTCAGCAACCCAGTAAGAGCTGATCTCAAAACAAAAACAAAACAAAACAAAAAGTAATCCTTCAAACTAATGTTATATTTTTGCTCAATTAAGATTTTAGTTATAGTGCTACATAAATATATAAAACAAAATCTTTTGAATATAAATCTACAAAGTCATGTCATGTGATATAATTTTTGATCATTTTCCTGAACTACCTAACTTACACATGATCCTCAAATGAATTCGTGTAATTTCAAGTTATTTAATTTTTACAATATCCTTGAGAAAATAGTGTCAAACATTTGATGTTTAAAATAGATACATTGTTTCTGTAGATTAGATTGAAGTAGATTTATAGGTTCATGACAGAAAATACAGATTTAAAATTTTAATTAGAGTTGGAAAGTCTTAAGTCCTTTTCTTCTAAATTAAAAATAAAGAAGCAAAACGTGAATGAATGAGAAGGTACAAAGTACATTTAAGTGATTGTAAACTGGGGAGGCATGCAATGTGATACCATCATCTATTCAGTACTCTCAGTCTTCTGTTTTCACTTCAAGTTTAAAAATGTAAAGGGATTTATGGAATACTGCCCTATCTGTTTATCTGAAGGTTATATTCAAATCCCTTGCTTTTCAAGACTCAAGTACACATCAAAAACTCAGAGGCATATCCCATCCATCACCAGTTTTTATCTTAAACACAGGCATCTATTTTTCCTAATAAGGTATTCATGGGATCTGCTAAATTCATTTACTGAGTTTTAGATTACATCAAAATATAACAGTAGAATTGAGTCACATAGATGACTGCATCAAAGAGTAAATGATTTGAAACCAAATACGTTATAGTACTCAATGATCATGCTTTAAATAGAAGAATGCCATAGCTATAATTTAATTCGATGAGCTTTTAAGTAATGGTGCATGCTGCTATTTGTGGTTCAAGCAATAAAGCTACAGGATTCTCATTTGACAGGGTTTGGGACATCATCCCATTTCTGATTGATTTAAGTTTAATGACAGATGGATGCCTCACAAGGAATAAAACATTGAGGGCAATGGAAACGTTACCTGAGGAAAGAAAGTGTCAAAATGCTTTCAAGTAAATTAAATTTGTAAGATGTGAGATTTCTTTCTTTTTTTTTTTTTAAATATTATTTTTTGAGGTTTTCAGATCTCATCTCATTAGTTTTCAAATAATAAAGAAAAAGAGAGAGAAAGAGATTGAGAGAGAGAAAGACCCTGAAAGATTTTGCTGTTTAAAAATTCCTGGTTAGACTATGCACATAACGAATTGTTCCCCTCATTGTGATAAATTATATATTAGAATAATGGACAGATCAATCAGGGAACAGTGTAAAGGAAACATACAGCTTTGGGCAAAGCAGGGTCTGCATGTTTACATTTATCACCCAAATGCAGTGGCTTTGATGTAGACATTTGAGAGGTATTTATTAATCATGGTTTCATTAAATTTTTTGGAAAACTAATGATTTTTTGGTGAGAAATACTGCTGATGATATACTGCTGGTGTCCACAAACACTTATCTTTTTTTTTTTGCTACTTAACCTTTTGTGTGACTGTTCAGAACTCCTTACATAAGACATCATACTTTAGATTACCAGCAGGAATGTCCTGGCCTAGGGACTAATCAGATCATGCATTTGCTGCAACAGGATGGTGAGTCTTTGTCAAGTAGAATTTGGGTTGAAGTTCATTGACTACACCTCATTTGCTGAAGAATGAAGAATTCTGCTCTAGGGAGAAATGAATGAATTTCTTGGAAGTAGAGTCTGGAATGATTAATGTGACAAACTTACTGTTTTATTATATTCCAATGATTATGAAAATTTTGAGTTTGAGTGGGATACTCAAAATAGTCAATCATATTACCCTCTACATTATTTTTACATTCTATAAATATAAACACTTATTGTGACACTTACCCTAAGCAAGCCACTCTGTGGGGAAAAAAATTGAACTTTGTATTTTCCATTACTTTAAGGAATTTACAATCTACTTGGCTAGGTAAAATTTATTTTTATAGAAAGAGAGAGACTTAAAAAATGCATTGTACATTAGCACAAATACCTAGAAATAAAAAGATGGGAGAAAAACTACAAAAATGAATGATAAAAACCAGCATTTTGTTGTTTTGAAAATGGAGAAAAACCTGTGCTTATGTTTTTCTTATTATTAAATACATTCAGTAGACACAGTTTGTAATTAGGCTAATAAATTGAACTTACCTAGGAGGATTTATTTTCTGATGTTGGAAAATAATTATTTAGGTATGTTCTTGAATCCATTCCTGGGTAGGATATTAACATTGTAAATTTGTTTCATTTTTAAATTTTGTATAAAATTAATAACACCTTCATTTGCTCAAAATTACTTAAAGAATGAATGAGTTAATTTTCAAGTTGAACGTTAGCTGTATTGTGTGGTTTTGTTTGCTAATTAAAATCCTGTAGGTTAACAAGCGGTTCTCAGTCTCGGTGCTGCCAACTTGAGTCCTCAGTCACTTCTGTGTAAAAATGAACTTGACTCAATCCAAAGACCATTGTTTTCACCTAAGAGAAAAACAACAACAACAAAAAAACAAAAACAAATGCGATGAAAATCCCCACAATTCATCAACTCTGAAAGAAAGGGAGGACTTGGTAAGAGCCAAGAACTCTCACTGGATACTGTGTTTCTCATTCCTCCTCTGATGTCAATCTACATAAAGTGAAATATTTCTTCAATTCCATTTTTTGAATGTCACATAGGAAACTATTATAAAAGTGGTGCTACTTCTGAAAGTAAGACTTAACTTTCCTCATTGTTATCATTTTAATAAATTTGTATTTATTAAGTATGTACATATATAACTTTGACCTTCGAAGTAAACATATACTTTTAAAAAGAATCAGAAGTAGAACCTATTGAAGGGAAAAGACAAAAGGAGACAAAAGGGAATAGGTAAACAACAATATAAACCAAGAAAACCTTAGCAGGAATCAAGTTTACTCTGGCAACTGTAGGGGATGCAGGTGAGAAAGAGATTTCTAGAGCATAATAGATGAAAGGAGTATTTATTTAAAGACGCAATTCAATAATACGAAGCCACAAGAAGATTCCTACGAAGGGCATCGCTGCTTCAAGGTTGCTTTTGTAAACTACTCATGTTGTGGAGAAGGTTGAATACTCCCATGTTCAATCCATGTTCAACAAGTATCTGACCCAACTGATTTTAAAGATCATTAGGAACATAGAATTGTACATTTTTATCTTTATTCTAGATTTCTCTTCTTTTAGTAAAGAGTCTAAAATACAGTAAATATCCTTCGAACATTTTGTCTTTAATTTTCTTTCATTGGAGATTAAAGAGGACCGAAAAATGTAATCTCAACTCATGATTTTATGATGCAAAGAACATAAAACCAAATTATAAGACACATACTATTTGGTAATGGTGGAATGATATCTTGACATTGTAGCCTCCTAATGCAGAATTGCTTCCTTATTTGATACTATTAATTTAAGAAATGATAATGCCCAAACACTTCTAATAAATCTAATAAATTTTATAAAGGTTTAAGAATTTTTTGAAGACTCTTCAAGATTTAAATTTTAATATTATAAGGGCATATATATAGCAGATTCAACATATCACTTCCAAAAAAATCAACCTAAAATTACTGATAGAGAATCAGAGAAAGATATGTTTTCCATTTGGATAAACTACCTACCATCTTCATCCATATTTCTAATTTTTGTATTTGAATCTACTATGATTTGCAATAAAAGAATAAATTCATTCAGGAATTAACTGAATTAAAGTCATTTTTAGCAGAGGGAGACTAAGGCAGAATTGAATTGTAGCAAATGTTCATTTTACTTGCAAACTTTTAGATTGACTTACTATAATATGCATAAAGAAAAAACAGGAAATGATTAAGTATGATAAACATTTAATTTCCAAGTGTGTGTGCTCTTTTACCTTCCCCCCATCAATGTGTGAACAAATACTTATACAAAGAAGAGAAGGAACTTTAAAACTTAAGTTTTTTAAAACATAAGTTTTGTGCTTGTGACTTGCATGATATGGTAAAATTAATCATTTTATTTTGAAATATACCTTATTAACTACATATCATGTCATTTGGTTTACTGGTTAAAAAAAAGTAGAGTTTTTAAAAGGTTAGTTTATGTAAACTATTCTTCATCAAAAACATTTAATGTGATCCTGATCTATGGATCAATAAACTCTACATTGTTTGGAAGAATGTGGTTCTTTTCCTACGGCAGAAAATGCACTTTATCTTATCTTCAAGAAGCCTGCATAATATTTGTTTTTTGGCTCATTTCCCCAAAGAACCCTTTTTAGCTTATGTTCATTCCATTTGCTTGGTTTGCCTAAGTTGAGAAATCTTCCCCTTCTCAAGTACTATTTTAAAAATTCCCTCAGGATATATAGAGAGAAAACATCAATCCAATTCCCTCTCCGTGGCTTCTGTGGAGAAGAAAGGAATCTGTAAGGAATGGTGACACCAAACACATACAATTACCATCTTTTATTAAGGCAGGAGGAGGAAGGTGAATTTCAAAGTGTCCATGCAAGTTGACAGCTGTGACTTAGATACAAGAGCTCATAACATGGTCAGTCTCATGAAGCTCAGGATGGAGCCAGGACTTGACTTCATTACTGCTAGAGCTACCAACTGAAGAGTAAAATTCTTCATTTCATAAATAACAAAACGGATGCCCAGGGACTGTGTGTCTTCTTCCAATTGATGCACCAAGCTGGTGAAACATTTTCAGGGAATTCTGAACTTTCAGGCAGTGGAATCCATTATTTTTTCATACTATCTATCCAACCATTTAAAATTTAATAGGCATTTATTAACAGGCATCTAATTTAGACCATTAATTCCCATGTTGGAAATATGTTGGCAAGCTACATTTCTGCCCTCATGGAACTTAAATTATGTGACTTGCATTGATAAATACTCATATCACAGCTATTAAATAGCATACTCAAAAAAGAAGTAGTTGTGTTTCATAGCTTCAACCAGATGGTACATTAAATCACCAACAGTCACAAACTTATGATCCATATTCTTCTAACCCTCAGGCTAGTTGAAAAACAACTTTTATCACAGATTTTATCCAAGTTTTAAATTCTAAAACTTCTGTTTCTTAAAGAAGTACAGAGTTGTCTTATAATAAACCCAATGTTAAAACCAGTATTTTAACTGGGTTATTGGTAAAGGCCTTGACTTCATGCAAGTTTTTTCCCCTTATTTTATTTCCTGCATAGCAAAGAAAATGAGGAGTGAGAAATAACATCTTTGGAGGTTGCTGCATTGCCTGAGGAAAATAAGAATGCAAATTAAAAGCACGTCTCATTTTTTATAGACTTCACAAATTATGGTGGTGGGCACACATTTCCTGGCCCTTAACAATGAAATTTTGGTCAGTGTGAATCAAGGAAGAATCAAAATATCCAAAGCTGCATTTTCAGTTAGGCAATTTGGTATGTAAACTTCAAATTATGTAGAAAGAATGATCTCAGAGTTGAAAGCAATAATTTTGCAGTTAATTACTTTAATGTTTAACTTAATTTTCTGTTTTCTTTGTTCCTGAAGATAATTACAATGAATTGTCCTTTGCTTACGCCCACTCAGCTCCCACCCCAAACATATGGAAACAAAGCAAAGCAAAGATTCACAACTCTGAGAAAGGGTCTGATTATAGAGATGGAGGGGACAGAAGCTTGAATTAGCTTCCCACTTTCCATTGGCATGGTATTAGCTCAATGATAATGACCTCAATTCTGATGCTGTGGGTGGCTTTGTATATTCTGCTTCTGTATGTTTTCTGAGACCATAAATCCAAGGAATTCCAAGGGCTCCAAGGGGGACATAGTAAAGTATTTACAGCATGAAATCTAGATAATAATGTGAATTTGTGATTGAGCCAATGCATTAGAATGATATTATTATAATAGAGAAAAACAGAGATGTTCATAAGAGAACCACAGATGTTGTTAGAAAAGACAGTAGAAGAAAGAGTATAAAAATATTTTCATGTTGATGGTTTATTTCCTTTAGATGACCATATTACATGAGAAAAAATTACTTGTTTTATATATTGCTTGGATGTTCTTGGAGTTTTGCTGAAAGAAACTATACAGAACAGAAAACTGAATTAATTCTAAAGAATACCTGGTCAAGAGTTACTCTCTTAATGTTTTTTTTTAAAGTGATAATAGCAGGAAGAAGTGTGGTGCTAGTCATAAACATGAATTTATCCCAAGCATATAATGCTGATTTTAATGATCTTTAAACTTCTGAGAATGTAGTGAGTATAGGAAGATTGAACAATGATCTTTCTCAAGCGAGACTATGCACAGTTCAACTGATCTGCTTGGTTGGACAATATTTTTCTAAATGCAAATGTCATTTGTGGTCTGTGCAATACATTTGGAATACCTCTTAACGTGAGGCTGATGAAATGTTAAAATAGGAAATCATATTACGGAAGATGTTGTGGAAAATATATACAAATTTTATACAAATTAAGACAAAAATAGAACCTAAGAACAGTTGTAGGAACCAGAAAAACATTCTGATTCTTTCAACAATCCATTAAAAATGCTCAGAAATCTAAATGATAGACTATGAGGCTCAAATACTAATTTCTCATTTCCTCCTAACTAATATCCCACACTTACGCTCTCTGTTCCCTTTAGTTTTGAAATTCCCTTTCTTTGTTCTGATATTCTGCTTTTCATCTCAGTCCTTCATGTCCTTATCACTTGCTTTTGCATGAGCATACCATTCAACTAGGATCCATATCATTATGTGAAAAGAATTCTAAATCTATAAATATCAAAATTTGTAATAATTTTATTTTTTTTCTGTTATGCTTTTCAAAAATGGATTATTTGGTTTTAAGTTCTGTTTTTGAAAACAATGTGTTGTATTAATTGGGGCAATATGTGGTACTTTTAATAAAACACCCAGAAGCTCAGTAACTTAAATTTTTTTTATGCTAACATGATAGTTTTTTTGATGGTAGATCACAATTATTCTTTAATTTTTATTATAATTATTTTTAACTCATTGTAAACAAATGGGGTATAACTTTCATTTCTCTGGTTGTACACGAAAGTAGAGTCAAAACCATTTGTGTAATCACAAATGCACATAGGATAATGACGTTTGTCTCATTCTATACATTCTATTATCTTTTCTTCCCCTTGCCCGCTCCCCAACCCTCATTTCCCTCTACACAATCCATCCTTAATCCATTCTTGCCTTACCACCTCCTGCCGCCATTATGTATCATCATCCACCTATCAGAGAAATCATTCAACCTTTGATTTTATGGGATTGGCTTATTTCACATAGCATGATATTCTCCAATTCTATCCATTTACCTGCAAATGCCATAATTTTATTCTTTTTTTAGGATTGAATAATATTCCATTGTGTATATATGCCATAGTTTCTTTATCCATTCATCTATTGAAGGGCGTCTACTTTGATTACACAATCTAGCTATTGTGAATTGAGCTACTATAAACATTGATGTGGCTATGTTACTGTAGTATACTGATTTTAAGTCTTGAGTATAGGCCAAGGAGTGAGATAGCTGGATTAAATGGTGGTTCCATTCCAAGGTTTCTGAGGAATCTCCATATTGCTTTCCAGAGTGGCTGCACCAATTTGCAACTTCACCAACAATGTATGAGTGTACCTTTTTCCCCACATCCTCTCCAACACCTATTGTTGCTTGTATTCTTGATAATAGTCATTCTAATTGGGGTGAGGTGAAATCTTAGGGTAGTTTTGATTTGCATTTCTCTTATTACTAGAGATGTTAAACATTTTTTTCATATACTTGTTGATTGCTTGTAGATCTTCTGTGAACTGTCTGCTCATTTCCTTAGCCCATTTATTGATTGAATTCCTTGTATTCTTGGTGTAAAGTTTTTTGAGTTCTTTATAAATTCTGGAGATTAGTGCTCTATCTGAAGTGTATGTGGCAAGTATTTTCTTGCACTCTGAAAACTTTAGAAGATGGAAATATCTCCCATGTTCTTGGATAGGCAGAATTAATATTGTCAAAATGGCCACATTACCAAAAGTGCTATACAAATTCAATGCAATTCCATTTAAAATCCCAATGATATACCTCATAGAAATAGAAAAAGAAATCATGAAATTCATTTGGAAAAATAAGAGACCTAGGATAGCCAAAGCAATTCTTATCAGGAAGAGCAAAGCAGGAGGTATCACAATATCCGAACTTAAACTATACTACAGAGCAACAGTAACAAAAATGACATGGTACTGGCACCAAAATAGACAGGTAGTCCAATGGTACAAAATAGAGGACACACAGACAAACCCATATAAATACAGTTACCTCATACTAGACAAAGGTGCCAAAAACATACAATGGGGCAAAGATAGCCCCTTCAACACATGGTGCTGGGAAAACTGTAAATCCATGTGCAACAAAATGACATAAAACTCCTATCTTTCACCCTGCACAAAACTCAACTCCAAATGAATCAAGGACCTTGGAATTAGACCAGAGACGGTGCACCAAATAGAAGAAAAAATTGATCCAAATCTTCATCATGTCAGCTTAGGACCAGACTTCCTTAACATGTCTCCCAAAGCAGAAGAAATAAAAGCAGTAATCAATAAGTGGGATGGATTCAAACTAAAAAGCTTTTACTCAGCAAAGGAAACAACCAACATGACAGTTTAGTGCAGATCTGGTGACTCTCCTGAGCAGTTCTTCCATCCTGGCTATCAAATATTGCATTTCATCATTCTTCCTCTCCATTAAAAGCTTTTCCCACCAAGTTCCATCATTCAATGCTCCACGTTTTCACTCATACATAGAAACTAAATAGCTGACTTTATAGGAGTGAAATTAGATTAGTAGTGACTAGAAACTAGGATGGGTAGGAGGAAGGGAGAACAGAGTTTGTAAAACAAGTCCCAAAGTGTGTTGTTACATAGAAGTAGTAAGTTCTAGTCTCTCCCAACATAGCAGGGTCACTGTACTATATAATAACTTACGCATTTTATGAGGAAATAAAAAAGAGGAGGTCAAATATTGCCAATACCAATGAATAAGTGTGTAATAGAAATGCTAATTATGCTGACCTGATCATTGCACATTATATAAACATATTAAGTTATTATATTGTACTTCATTAACCTTTGATTTAGCCACAGTTTTCTCCATCAGGTGTAGATCTTGATTGTTCCCTCTTTAGAAAGATGGCTTATGAACACTTGTAGACATGTCATTGTATATGCATGAAGGTGTGCGTGCACACACACACACATCAGTCATAAAATCTCCTTGGAAGAGGGAAGGATGAAAAGCACATAAATTAACTGGTCCGTTTTATTCTTCTTATCTGCAAAATCTAAGTAATGGAAAAGATCTTAGTCTTCTTCCCTTGAATGGCTTTGGCATATCAAAAATATTGGAACTATGAGGTCTGATGTTAATACATTATGCATGATAATGCAGGACATTTCAAAGAGAAAATTTAAAATGTTCTATTGCTTTAGCCAAAACAAGTCACACTTAGAAGCAAAAGATGTCTAGGAACATAATCCCATATGACTACAGGAAAAGTAAATTGATTTTAGGAAAATAAAATTATATATGCTTTGCTTCTCCTAGGACTCAACAATTCTGCTATGCCGCTTTCTGATTTGAACTCAACATATTACTCAATCTATATTCTTCTTTCTTCATTAAAATGAGAGTAATATCTTTAATAAAATCCTTAATTTCTGAAATATTAACTTCATGATTCATTCTGAGCTTTAAATTAATCTTGCCTTGGAAGGTAACATAGGAACCATGAAACATTTTGTGTAGCATCATTAGTATCTTGTCTGCCTAAAGTGGCAAAGGCGATTTTGTAGTTTGAAATTTCCTTGCCTACCATTGTCTAGGAAACAGCAGAACATCTAGTCACGGGCTTTTTACCTGAATGTTATTAGCATGAGTTTAATTTATTTAGAACAATATTTTAATATAAAGTTAGTTTGTTCTTTTATTTTGGATAAATATACTTGTTAAATTCCATATGTGTACCTTCCCCCGCAGCGTTGTATGCATTTGTTGTGAGAAACTAGAGCTACGATTTGGTCTAAAAAAATCCTCTCTTTAAATATTTACTTATAAGGATATAGCACTATATTTATAAAATAATGTGAGGCCTTAACACTCTTAAGTGTGCACCTATATATCACGTATCAATGTTTAGTTCTTGAAGTATTTATATAACCACAGTACCCTGTAAAACACACATTCTTCAGTGTTAAATATAAAAATGAATAAGGAAAACCACCTAACCAAAACAACTCTATTCCTAAGCAACAGGACAAGGCTCTTTATGTGATTCCATTCAGTTATACACATTGTCTAGCACAGACTCTTTTGAATTAAACAGATGTCCTATTCTTGAAGGGCATTAAGATTAGTAATTATTTAAAATCAAAACAAAAACAAGACATCTTATACCTACTTGAGATTGTAATCATGTAGAATTCAATGTCAAAATGTTTTGTTTTCAAATTTTGAACACAGAAATGATTCTCCATGCTATGCCAAAATTGTCATAAGTGCATTACAATTCAACATTTCTGCATTTTCAAAACACTGAACTAAAAATAGATTTCTAAATAATATTTTGTCTAGATAGGTAAATGATATCAAAAATAAGATGAAAAATAAATCTTCTTTATTCATATTCGATATACCTGAGCACTAAACTTTTCATGTAGTACCAAACAGAAAGCCTTAACTTAAGTTCTGAGTTTATCTTACATGGAACAAATATAATTGCTAGTAATATTGTGAAAAAATTGATAGTCTTAGCCCATCAATTGAATTGTCTGACCTTGAGATGACCATGCTTTAAAAATATATCTTCTAAGATATTTATATGCTTTCTACTTCACAGTATTTTTATTTTTAGTTGAAGAAAACAAGAATTGACCTCATTCATTATCCCAAATGTTTAATCCATTCACTCATTAGAAATTTTAGTGCTATAAAATATTTAGGTGTCTGAAAACAAAGTCACATATTAGGTAGAGGAAAAAGCTGTAGGTTTCAGGACTATGAAAGATGAAACTCTTTCCTTCCCTCTCCCTCTCTCTCTTTCCTCTACTCTTTGGATCAATGGAGGAATCTTTTCTTCTTTAAAGTACACATTTTATGCAAATGGAAACCCAATCCCTGGTTTGTACCTTAAAATGTTATTCTGGTCAACAAGAACAGCAAATGGAAAGATTAATGTGATGGAAGATTTATAAAGCATTTAAAGTAAAATATATATATATATATATATATATATATATATATATAAATGAAACATAAAAAAAAACACATTCCTTCAGTTTTCCATCAAGAACTTGAAGCTAATGTCAAAAGCATGTCTAATTTTAGTCTTCTATCCTCCTTCTTCATACTACAAATTTTAGTTAAAAGACTTTACTGGTTTATGAATAGCTATGTACATATGGGTTCTTATATAGAAGCACATATACATGTCAATTTTACTGGTTCCCTTAGGAAAGAGTTTTGAAGAAATCTTTCTGGAGTTACAAATAGAAAGTTTCATTGGAATTAAAATTAAAAAAATAGAAATGGATTGAATTGATTCTGGGAAGTTTTAGAAGTAATTTATGTATTATATTGAAAAGTGTCACATCATATTCCAACAGATTGTTTTGTGCTAATCTACCATATTATTTCAACAAGGATACTGGTTTCCATAAAATACTGCTCCATTTAAATGCTAATGTAGACACTGCTATGGAGTTCTCTCAAAAATTATGGGTTCTGAATGCTATAGTTATAGAACAGTTGGCCTTTATAGATAAAATTGCTTTACTTAAGTTAAGGAAGCTGTAGCTAGAAAGAAAAATGACTTTGTCACTCTGTTGGTTCCTAATATTATTAAATTTGTATTAAGATTCAACAGTACACTTAGCACTGACAAAGTAAGGGTAGATGCTGTTTACTTTAATTAACCTACTATATGAAGACTCTTATCCATGGAGACATGGATAGTACACACATTTATGTTTATGAACTTTTTGAAAATAGCTAGGATTCAGACTTAATAGCTTAAGTCTGTCTCCATTTGCTGATTTTTATGGAATTAGAGAAAAACAAGAAAATTTTCCCTAAGCCCATTACAGTCAGCTTCTTTAAAGTGAAGACAGGTATATTGTTATAAACAATGATGGTATCCAGAATGGTCATAAAAGGAATAATCTACTGATACTAGAATATTGTCATTTTCATTAATACATTGAATCATCAACTATAGGAACCTCATAAGACTCAGATACATTCATTTGCTTTGCGAGCAAAGAACTTAAGTTCTAGAGTGAAATTTATTAAATGAAATTCAACAGGCATAATTGGACCTCAGGTGTTTTTATTGAGTTTCAGGCTTCTATCACCTGTCAATGATGAGGACACACACACACACACACACACACACACACACACAATTCAGAAGTTAAGTTCCTCCTATTATTGGACTTTCTTTCATACTTAACTGGTAAATATCCTCTTCCTTTATCTAAACATTTCTCAATGAATTTTTAGAATCAAATATTTCTACTTTATTATTAAAATCACTTAAATACATACTGACTAATGACTAAGCTCAAGTTTTGTATGCTTATTTTTTTCTTCAACTAGTGAAGAAGTAGGAATCACTCTTCGGTACCAACACATGCCAAGGGATGACTCAAAACTCTCCAAGACTTCTCTAATCCTTAGTGTAATGGAGCGTGTGTGATACCATTTGGCTTCCACATGATGTGGAAAGATTTTATATTAATTTTTACTCTCTTATCTTTTCATCAGACTATCATTATGTTCAGAGAAGCTGTATAGTGTCCAAAGGCAAGCATGGAGATGAAATCATTTGCTTAACTTGGTGATGGTGATTATGATTGTGGTTGTGGTGGAAATAATTATCATTAGTAAAGTAATAATGGACATGTTCATGATATCTAGCATTGATGCAAGAACTCCTAAATAACTAGGCATTGCTCTTATCACTATAGGCTTGTTATCTGTCCTCACAGTCCTATGAAAGCCCTGACATAATCATTCTCTATTTTTAGATGAGAAAATTCAGGCAGAGTTTAAAGAACTCAGATTAAAGCCCTACCTGTCAGCCCAATCCATTCACAAAGTAAATACTCACATTTATTAATATTCTCTTAATATATATAGTATATAATGCAATATGTAATATATATATATGGATTATATCCAGATTTATGTATCTGGATATATACTTGAATGTGTATATTTTATATAAGTAAAAGTTGTCCCCCCAAAAAAGACAAGAAACCATAAAGGTGGGAATCTCATTCACATAGTCCTAATAAGAACTATCACAAGACTCTGCCCCAAACCAAACCATAATCTTACTCAAAGTTCAGAGTAATCTTACACACATGAAAAATACTTCTGCAATAACAAGGGTCCAACAATGGCCCACTTAACCTTGTACTGACACTCTTCTTGTTATTGAAACATGAATCCACAGGTCATTGTTTTATAATGATTTCTCTAATCATTGTAGATTTGCCCTCAAAATCTTTCCACTGTCTCAGCCTCCTTGAATAGCTTGTGATTTCTATCATCATGCTTTAATTTACAAAAATTTACGCTTTCTGTCACTTCCTTATCAGAATCCCCATTCACTTTACAAATTTTTTGGCTTACCTCAGTGACTCAATTATCCATTTCACAATGTTAGAAAGAAAATCAGAGTCCTAAGTTCATGTGAAAGTGCATATTGATATACAGTGACTAGAGAAGTCAAACCACATTAAAATAAAATGTTATTTGGAAGTTCACTTATATTTTTATAGCTGTTGGGATTTTCATTTACTTAATCTTCAATTTGGTATGAAAAGAGAAATTGAAATATAAAGAATAGTGTTTTCTTAGATTTAACGAGTTCTACTACATGTGTCATAAATAATTAGATATTTCAAGCTGCTTAGAGACAAGCTTAATAATTCAAGACAATACATTTTCTTCTCCCTTCTCCCCAACAGGTGCATATACTCCTTCCACATATAAATCATGGAGTTCCTGTGATGGACTGAATATTAGTGTCTTTTCCAAATTAATATTGTAAAGCTCTAACCCCTAGTGTGGGTATAATAGGAGATGGAAAAATCTCTGAGAAAGCAATTAAGGTTACACAAGGTTGTACCTGTGGGACCCTGATCTGATAGGGATTAATGTCCTTAAAATAAGATACATCACAAATCTTTTTCCAGGAACACACAAAGAAGGGATCATGTGAGAAAACAATGACAGTGAGCTGTAAGTCAAAAAATGAGACCCCTCCCCTGCCAGAAACATCCATGCTGGTACCACGATGTCAGACTTCCAGCCACCAGACCTATGAAAAACAAATTTCAGTTGCTTAAGCCACTAGTCTTTACCATTTTGTTATGACATAGTTCTGAAAAATGATTTTTCCTTTGTATTTTCATATTACTATATGATACTGTTTACTGAAAATTATTGGGGAATGTAATACACAGGATTATATTTAAATATTGTCTTTAGACATTTCAGTAATAGATTCCAGCATTATTCCACTTGACCTCAGTGTAGCATTTAGGAGATACTCTCGTTACCTCCAGGTTATGAGAATTATTTCTGAAGGCTTAGAGATGCTCTTGTACTTATGATGGAGTTAAATATGGATAACACCACCATAAACTGAAAATATCAGGCCAAAACCATATTTAATACATCTAAGCTACTGAACATCCTATCTTAGAAGTACAGTACCCTGTAGAGTGCCATTTGCTTCCCTCCCTGGTTATGAAACTGGGAACTGCAGCTGGTACTGCTGTTCAGTCTTGGGAGAGAATGGTGTCACCTGTCTCTGGCTAGGGAAAAAATCAGCATTCAAAATTCAAAGTTCAGGTTCTACTGAAAGAATATTGCTTTCACATCATAATAAAGTAAAAATAAAAAATCATGAACTGAACTATTATAAGTCAGAATCTGTATATATTTAATTCTAAGTCCTTGACTTTTTAAAAATTATTTCATCAAATCTTCTCTATCTCAAATGTGAGAAGTTGAATAAGATTCACTTGTTCCCCAAAGCCTTGCAGTGGTAATGAGAATTTTATTTCCAGGTTTAGAATGAGATTAGGGAAACTCAAAATTGTTTACCTATTTTAATTTCATTATTATTATTAAGTATTTTTGGCCATGCTGGGGATCGACCTCAGACCCTCATGCATGATAGACCAGCACACTAAAACAAAGCCACATCCCCAGCCCATCCATTTTGTATTTTTAATAATCACATCTGAAATGTAATCATCTCTTACTAAAAACAAAACAAAAACATTTTCCTGGAAGTAATTTGTGTATTAAGATCTTGCTAAGATCTTTTGTACCTTCACCTCTTGATTTTTATTAAGGTGTGAGTCAAAAAAGGACATGAAGCAGATCTAGTCTTCAAGGATGGCATAGATATTATCTAGTAGTGGTTATGAAATAGAATGCTTAGACATTTCAATTAGATGATAGTTTAATATTGTAGCATCTTAAGAAATAGCTTCTAACAATATTTGTTATCTTGTTACCTTTGAAATATTCTCACTTTAATAAGAAGGAATTAGGTCTTTGCTTTTACTAAACATTGCAAATATTAAGCAACTTGAATAATTCTCATAGTCTATGAAAATAATTTTATTTAAGGATATGTATCTAGAGTGAGAAATTATTGTAAAACTCTTGAGGAGGTCATTAAATTCTTAATCTCTATTAGATAGAATGGTGAAATATAATTTCAATATACAGCATTGATTGGAAAATTCTAGTGCATAAATGACAACACCTTAGCCATGACATTATGTGGCACCTTATTTTGTTGTTGTGCTATAATTAGGTTAGCTGTACCATTGGGAAAGTGAGGTTTAATTACCTAGGCAATAAGTATGCTTTGTAAATAAACAATCACTTATTCATGGGTGCAGTTAATGTGCTATTGATTATTGTGGACTGTCAAATCCTGACTTTAGGCAGGTGAAGAAACTTTTCCTCAAGAATACAATCTAAATTTACTGAATGACTTAACACTTTCTTATTTTGTACAAAAGTATTTTACAAAGTTTGAAGGATAATGAGTTAGATTAAACTATTTTAATGGATTCTGGAAATGGAAATTTTTTTTCATCTTTGGTGGAGGATCTCTCTGGAAGTACCTGCCTCTGGAGAAATTAGATTCCATTTTCTGCCTGATTCATTTAACCTGCAATTCTCACAAAACAAACAGCACTGCCCGTCACCAGAGGCTTCATATTTGAAGAAGAAACCACTTTGGTCTTAAAGCCTGTGGATTTTTTTATCATCTTCTCACTGTGCTTAGGTAAACAACATCTAACTATTCGCTCTGTGCCTTAGAAGGACTGTAAAAAAAATGCTTCAGCTTTCTGTAATTTGTCTAAACTTTTAAAGAAATAAAGTTTTCACAGTACAGCTGACTCCAAGCAGCCCCTGTCCTCCACCTCCTCTGTTTTCTAAACTGTTATTAATTGTCTTTTCTGAAACATCTAGTTCTTTTATGCATACCATTAAGTGGTCATTTATGTTATCAGTTTGCCAAAAATCATAGAGAAAGGTCACGTGTTGTCTTTAAAAGTTGCACAGGCAGATTTTAAGATTTTACCAAGTATAGCGGTCCAGTAATTCCTAATTTCTCTCCTGATCTACTTGTCATCCCCCTTTCCACCCCGTTTGCAAAAGGGAATTCACATTTTATTCAATCTCCAAAACCAATTTAACTTTGGGTTTGAAAAAATAGATGTTGAATCACCATCAGAAACTTGAATGTGCATGTTTGCTGTCTATTTATGTGAAAACTTAGCGAAAGTCTAGAAAACATCAGGTATTAGAAGTGTGTGTTCAGAAATTTTGAAAAATGTTCCAGATACTTCCTTTGGTATGAGGGAGAGGAATATTAAAAAGCTAACACATTATTAAAAATAACTACCTACATAAAAATAGCTAATGAAATTGATCCAAATGGATTTCTATAACTTATATTCAGGGAATTTTCACTAAAATTATATTTTAAAATGTGTTAAAAGTATATTAATCCTGAATGTAACTGGATTTCTCTCTTTCTTTCTTTTTGATACTGGATATTGAACCCAGGGGTGCTCTACCACTGAGCTATATCCCCAGTTTTTTACTTAGATACAGGGTATCTCTAGGTCACCAAGACTGGCCTCCCAAATTGAGCATTTTCATTCATAAAGTTTCTCCCACTAATCCCTACCATTCAGGCATGCACTAACACGAGAAAATGTTCACTATGTAGAGAAAAGATGCATTACCCTAAGGGAAGAATTGAGAAAAACGTTATTGTAGCCACAGTGTAGTCTTCATTTTATAAGTCATTTTAAATACTTTAACATTGCCACAAAATATAGAACTTGAGAAGGCTAAAACATGAGAACTGAAAGTAAAGAATGAGATGCAAGAATCCCCTGTATAAATGTCTCCATAGTGATATGTGATTACGAGTGTAAAACAGAGGTTCTTGTGGGGTTAGGAAGTCTAGGTCATTGATTCTGAACTGAATATTTTAGTCTCCTCCGAATTCCTACATTGAAATCCTAACCTTCCACGTGAGGATATGCTGGCCTCTGGGAGGTTGCTAGGTGATAAGGCTGGGTCCCCCTTGATAGGATTAGTGACCCTGTAAGATAAGACATGACTGCTCTCTCCCTGCTGTCTGTCCTGTGAGGGTACAGAAAGGAGGTGACATATGTGAACAAGATCATTTGGATCATTTCAGTTTTAACACATACATCTTTATAGTTTACATAGTGTGGTATATTCTTCCTTTAGGTTCAAGTTGAACAAACTGAAACTTTATTTTTTGAGTGTTCACACCATATGGGGTGTTGGATGAGCCTGACCATTTTTGAAATTTAATTTATGCTCTTTAATAAAAACCATGTTGCTTATCTTGATGAAAACAAGATTCTCTTTTAGAAATCACAACACTGGTATTTTGCTCACATCAGGCATCTTCCTTCTTTATCACAGCAGCATTTGTTTTACAAGTGTGGTTGTTCCTTACTTCCCAAGGCTATGTCACTCAGCTCACTGATATTTCAAACCCAGAGAGGGCTTTCCACATGCATCCATAAGAAATGTTCATTATCCTTTCTACTCTTGATCAAGACTAGGAGATAGATATTATATATCTTTTTTGAATTTGGAGGCCTTAGAATAATCTCTGTTCCCCTCTGGCAGCCTCACTGGTTTAGAAACCCATAGAGTTTTCTGTAGTAGCAACATTTGAGAGACTGTCAAGAAGTGTTCACCAATGCCCTGTTCTTTAAAGGTTAATCTTGGGACAAATGGAATTTTATATGTAAGTTGTCTTAAAAATGTTTTCAAACATCAGGCATCCAATGGTAATGTTAGAAAAACACTATGTGACTATTTCAATGTGGGAAATAATTTCATACATGATCATAAAAACTAAGAATATTTTCATAGCTACTAGGGAGGCTAAGGCAGGGGGATCTCAAGTTTGAGGGCAGCTTGGGAACACAGAGCAATTCTGTCTAAAAAAGTTTTGGGGGTGTAGCTCAGTGAGAGAGTGCCGTCTGGGTTCACTCCTCATTCTGTCAAAGAAAAGAAAAAAAAAAAAAAAAGAAGAAGAAATAAAAACAAAGCAAAAGAAAGCTGTTATTGTCTTGTATAAAAAAGGTAGAAAGACATATAATGTAATTCATGGGGCAGTCTATACACTAGATGGTATGTAAGCATGGCAATTCTAACATACACTGGAATCAACTTTGCAAAAAGTAACATGTTCCTAAAATAGTCTAAGGAATTTAATATATAGTTATCTTATATTCTGGTCTCCCAAGTGTTATGGTTTGGATGTGAGGTGCCCCCCAAAAGCTTACTGTAAAACAATGCAGGAAGGTTCAGAGGAGAAATGACTGGGTTGTAAGAGTCTTAACCCAATCAGAGCTGGCCTCCTATGGACTAAGACCTCTGAAACCGTGAGCCCTGAAATAAACCTCTCCTCCTCTATAATTGTGCTGGTCAGATTATTTATTCACAGCAGCAAAAAAGCTGACTAAAACACCAAGTATTTTATATGTGATTTATTATATAATCATGTCTTATATAATATTTCATTCGAAATCACTTACTAAATACCCATTTATAAATGGGAGACTTAAAAATGTTATGTGACTGGTTTGAGGACCAACAGTCAAAAAGTCATAGACATAGAATTCAAAGTAAAGAAAACATTTTGCTCTTATCCACTCACGTATCTTTCTCCATGCCTTGAGCCAATACTATTCCCTTTCTTCCTAGTGGAGCACACTTATAATAATAAATAAATGGAATGAACTGATTTTCCTTTCAGAATTTAGCTTCTTTCAGAATGTGTTAAATGTATCTGTGATGTACCTGGAAGTGACACATAAGGAGGATCAAGCCCACGTCATCAGGACCTATGTATGCAAGTGCTCAGTCTGCTTCATTTGTCTCTTCATCTAGGACTGGGATTGACGTGCCAGTCAGACGTCTTTCATTTGTTGTCTGATATTTGTCATCTTCCCTGTGTAGCAATCTACTTTAGTGTGAATCTCATGTGACTACATGGATCACTGTTCAACTCTAGAATGCCTTTATTGTCCTACTTCATTTTCCAATTCTCTCCCATCTAGAAGATTTAGTGATTTCTGTAATAAAGGCAAAGATGGCAATTTATAATCTAACAGGCTTAATCTGATGTCATTAAGGCTCTAATTGTGCATATTTTTCCCCTTCTATCTCCTTATTATATTGTTTATAAAATTATGATTGTTGATGTGATGCTTAAATTGGGAGTTATAGAATTTATTAGAAAACCTAAAGTGTGTTCTTTTGTTGTACACAGGTATCTAAATGTTTTAGGGAACTTAGCTTCAAACAATATGTCACTACAGTACCATGTCTAGCTGATGTTTCATACCAATTCACTAGGTTATAAAGCAGTATTTTGAAGGTCATAACTTTTGTCACCAATGCTTTCTTATAACACTCTAATAAGCTGATGTAAACACATTTAGAAGCATATCCTTATAGTGGCAAACATAAGAAATAGACACCAGAATATGTAACACTGCTCCAATAGTGCGTTACAATGTGAACTTGGGCAAGATACTTAATTTTTTTAAACTCAGTTCTCTCAAATAGAAATCACAAAAATTGTCTTAAATGGATACTGTGGGATTTTTGCTCTGACAATAGTAGAGTACTACCAGAATACAAGTTAACTCTGAATCTAAATGAAAGAATGGATAAATAAGTTAAAAAAATAAGTAAACTAAATGAAGGACAGTTTTCAGGTGTTGGACAAAACAGTATTCTTCAATTTTTCTCTGAGAAGGAGAAAGTCTCTAGGATCAGCTACAACTTTGCTAGGAGACAATTTCTAGACTTTGATGTATGACAGTGATACTGAGGCCAAACACAGTTGTTTTGAAGAATTGAAAGGTAGAGATTAGAGTTCTTGGATGCTGAGATGGCTGCAGTTTGAGTTTCTGCGGAAGACTGCTTTACAAAGAGAAGGTCCAGAAATTTGCACAAGATTTTCTTAAGTTTTTGATCATGAATTTGCAATGTGAGCCTTCATTAGTTTCAAAGAGAACTATTACCATAGGCCATTAAAAAAGGTACAGTAACACTAGACTCTTGAGTGACTCCATAAAAAGGCCTGTGCAATCATTAGGGTGACTTTCCTGAATGATCTTCTTTGATTACTCTAACTAATAAAAATAAATATCCGAAAGATAAAGACAACATATTAATAAATCATCTACCTGATTATTCTCCCCTCCCCCAAACACTTAATAATCTTGTAAGATAAATAATGATTTAGCGTTAACTCTGGAGCATTTCTAATGTCCAGCATACAAAGAAAATTTCCTAACTATACAAAGGAGAATATGAAACATCACCAAGGAAAATGTGGTCAACAAAATGGCAACCAGAGATACCAAGCTGTTGAAATTAGTATCAAAGGATTTTAAATAAGTGATTCAAATTAAAGAACATAAAAAAATTGAAAAATTAAAACAAGTCTCAGTGACATCAAGCATTCTAGCATCCATGTATTTGTAGTCAGAGTCTACATATTAGGAGATAAAAGTTGGGACAAAAAAATATATGCATCTTTGAGTGAAAAAAAAAAGCTGAAACTGTTTTAGATTTCATAAAAATATCAAATCATGCATCCAAGAAGGGTACCAAAGACCTAGCAGGATAAAACAGAGAAAAACTATACCCAGACATGAATTGCTAAATATCAAAAGTAAAAGGGGAAATGTAAAATCATATGTGAAAAAATATTTTAAAAATACATGAATGTGGGCCCAGAGGTAGAACACTTGGCTGGCATGCATGAGGCACTGGGTTCAATTCTTGGCACCACATATAAATAATACATAAAATAAAGGTCTATCAAAATCTAAAAAAATTTTTTTAAATATGTGAATGTGGGGAATAATAAAATTACAATGATTTCTCTTCTGAAACTATGCATTTTACAGAAAATAAAGAACTCTTAAAATTTAATTTTGCATTCCATAAATATTGATAATATATTTTAGAAATGGGCAAAATAAAATTATTTGAGGTAAACCAATGCTGAAAAAACTCAACACCTGGAGATACGTATATCCTTAAAGATGTCACGAAGGCTGAAGGAAATCCACGGAAAATTGAAACTTCATTTGACATAAACTTTTAAAGATAGCAGGAATAGTGAATATAAATAAATTCTCATCTTTACATTTTTTAAAAGAATGTCCATTTAAAGAAAATAACAACAGTGATTTAAAAGACTATGACAGTTAATAACAACTTGTATGATAAAGAGAAAAGTTATGGAAGAGGCTAAAATGAGACATGATCTTATAAGATTTACATTACACCTGATGTTTTATTATATTGATCAATGAACAGAGTAAGAAGCAAGTTGCTATCTCTATGGCAATAGTTAAAATTGAATTCAAGCTAATAAATCCAATAAAGTTAAAATAGAACATGTAGGTTATTTAATCCAGTGAAAACAGAAGAGAAAAATAAGACAACTTATCTGTATTGTACTTGTGAGAGACCATTTTATCCTAATCGGAACTGAGATTTATCTGAATTACAAAGTATGAGATTTATTTTGTAAGAATGCAAAGCAGATGACTTAAAGTGAAATTACATTTAATGAAACTTATTATCACTTTTATTTAAAAGTCAGGTGTGTACCCAAATATTCTCTTCACAACAATTTAATTAACCCATTTTCTGTTGTTACGCCACCTGCAATTCCCCTCAGTGCTTGACAAGGATTCCGCTGAGTAATAAAGGTGTTTGCAAAGTCTCACCTCATTGAGAATTTGGGTTGTGGGTTTTCCTTCTTTGCTTGCTTAATATGTGTAGTTTTACTATTAATGTTTTATGTGTTTTCCCTGAAAATAGGGGTCTTAACAGAACCAGGGTTAGAACATAAAAACCAGACTTCTTATGGAACAGTGATTTCAGATTTACTCATTTGCTATGAAACTCTGAGTAATGAAGATTGCTATGAGAAAATACAAAAAGATTCTAGCTGCCGATCCCCTGTTGACTACTTTCAGGTGACCTGAAACATGTAGGCAAATAATTCCAACCCCATCAGAAAGGAATAACAGGAACAGAAGAAATAAAGTGTTCCTCAATGTTAATTTCACACAGTATAAGATGATATCATATATTTGTTAGCTTAAAATGTCTAGCATTTATTAACTACAGCAGTAGTCACATGACTGACGTTTATTCAACCCTACTGAACTTGCTTTAACCTTTATGATCAGTTAAATATTAATATGTCTTATTGTTTAGTTATAGGTTATCACAAGTAAACAATTACTAGAATAATTAGAATATTTCATTTTCTAATCTAGTAATGATCATGCAAAATATTTTTGTTTTTCTCCTTGTGACTTTATTCTGTTCTGAAAAAACATGTGTAACTGCCTACCTTTTAATGTATAAAAAGTTGACTGGGAAAAATAAAATTTAGAACTTAGCATCCATTCCTTGAGTTTGTGTTGCTTTGTTCTCCACCTCGCCAACGCCTACTCCATCACCTGTAATCACTACGACCCCCGCTAGTGCTGGACCCCAGCATTACGTAATCACTAATATTTGAAAACACTAAGTACATTTATGGCTGGACTATTTGATAGCAATTATCTCAGCTATGATAGCAGCTATTACATATTTAACTATATTGTTATTAACTTGCATTTATTAGATAAAGTATAAGTTGATTGAAGACAACAATAGCTTAAGAAGATAAGCCATATTTATTACATTATTTCTGGAGAAATAATACTCTAAATAGTAGAAAACCAAGTAACAAATAGGTAATTAAATGTGAGGATTAATTTCATTTCATGAGGATTAATTACCTTATGTTAACTATACAAATTATTTAAGCTTTGTTGCTAAAAACTCTTGTTCTGAAAAAGTCCATGCTTACCCTCCATGAATAACAAGTAGGTGCAATTTTAGTCAGATTGCAGGTACCTGGAGGAGTGTTCACATTGCCCATCTTTGCTCTAGGCACTCAGTTCGAGGTCAACTTGCAGTCATGCATCTGCTGTGGCCATATGTCATCTCAGTAGTGTGCCATCAGGTAGAATTTGTAATGCAACAAACTCGGATTCTTAAAACTATCACAGGAGATGCCAGAATACACAAGACTTGTATTGCTTGACCTGCTTGACCTCTCAGTCCAAATGGGAGAGATGATTCCAGACTTCAGTTAATACTATTTTGATTTCTGCCATGAAGCTGGGAAACACTGCTTGCATTTTAGAATCCCCTACTGGCACCAAGAAAGTAAACAGAAGATTAAACATCAGGAAAAAAAAAGTCACCATGAGGAAATATTTTGGAGGTCTAGGAAAAAAAAATGTGTAAAAGGTGATTGTGTATTTCCTTTTTTATTACTTAGTTAGCCAGGACTTAGGTCTCTTACTCTCTGAAACCCTCAGTGATTAGACTTTTTTCTACTTTAAGGCTGCCATAATAAACTAGCTACCTTACGTTCCATAAAACATGAACATTCTAGATTTGGTAAGATATTTACAATACCTTAAAATTCTTTCAAGTTTTATACTATATGTAAAGTGTTATGTTCATTTTTCACTACTGTGGATCACTTTATTTGCTTTTTAAACACAATGACATCTCAATCTTTCAATAAATTAAAATACATGATGTTCAGTACATAAAAGTTCTTAGCATTAAAACAGTATGTAATTAAAAAAAAAAAACACAAGTATTTGTTTTCCATGTCTGAATTCTCAAAAGACAATGTGGCCTAGAACAGGAATCCTGGAAATTAAAGTGTGAAAAGTTCAGCCCAACAACAAAAATCAGGCTCCAAATAGGAAAAAATTAGTAGATACTAAAAAGTAGTATTTTACATGTGAAAATGTATGTAAAAAGTATGTATTTGGATATGAAAATGACAGCCAACATGTCTCTGATTTGTAAGAGTTAAATTTTTCCTAGTCACCAACATGAAGAATGGTTAATAAAGTTTCTATCAGTTTGGGGGAATAATCTGTTGTAGAATTCTAAGATGCTTCAAGTTTCCTGTCTCTTGGTGTGTGTGTGTGTGTGTGTGTGTGTGTGTATGGATGGAAATATATATATACAAATATATATATGTATGCACATACCACACACACACACACACACACACACACACACACACATACATATTTATCTCTCTTCCTCAAAATATGGGCGAATCTGTGAATATGAAGGGCTGCCAATCCTGTGATTAGCTCACCATCAGTTTGCTTTGAGCTTATCAAAGGAGAGATTATTATGGGTGGACCTGTTTTAGATGAGTGTTTTAAAGAAAGTGAAGCGTCAGGAAGACCCTCATGTGCTGGTCTTGAGGAAGCAGACTTAAGCTGTGGGGAAGGCCACCAGGAAACAAGGGGTGGCATCTTGGAGGTAAGGACTTCAGACCTGATCTTACAAGAAAATAAGTTCTGCCAGACGTCAATTTAGTGATATAGAAACAACCCTGAGCCTAAAATGAGATTTCATACCTCTGTATGAAGACCCTCAGAAAAGGCAAACCCTCAGCAAAGGCCCTGTCTAATCCATATCCAGATTCCTAACAAGCAAATTGTGCAGTGATGACTACTTACACTACTAAGTTTGTAGTAATTTGTTACACAGCAAAAGAAAGCTATTCCATTGCCATACTGAGTGTGTACTCACTCTCTCCAAAGAACTAAAATCAGTGAAAATGTTAGGAAGCAGGCACACCTAAGTCTATAATACCAAGCAAACTTTAACTGACTGTCATTATTTCTCAACTATGAAAAATTGTAAATCCTGCTTATGTAATATTATGTCTATGATTTTTGTTATTCATGAAAAAATAATACCTAAGTTGAAATATTTCTGTCAAGAATAAAATTCAAAAAACGAAGAGTTGCATCTCATGCCTGCTCTACTTAATTCCCGTATTGCTTTGTCAGAAGCATGATACATCAAGGTCTTTAAAGAAGATAATGTTGTTTAAAGTTAGCAGCCGATTTGTTTTGTTTACTCTGTTTGACATTGTATTTAGTCTATTTCCCCTTCAAGTTACCTTATCTGCATGTATTTAAATCATCCTGTTTAATTTTACCATGTGACCATATTCATAGTTTGCTTTGTAGTTTATAAAATTGCCAAATTTAGTTCATCCAAGGAATAATGAATACCATCTATTACATTTGCTATTTTGATTTTCAATAAATAGGTAAATTGTATCTACATTTTCTTACTCATTTCACTTTGAAATGATACAGATCATTTTCCCAATAATTATCTTTATATCAACAATAACCAGTCGCTTACAAGAATAGCAAGTAGCTGGGCACAATGGCACACTCCTGTTATCCCAGAGGTTTGGAGGCTGAAGCAGGAGGATTGTGAGTTCAAAGTCAGCCTCAGCAACTTAAGTAGGCCCTAAGCAAATCAGCAAGACTCTGTCACTAAATAAAATATTTAAAAGGGTAGGGGATGTCACTCAGTGGTTAAGCTCCCCTGGGTTCAAACTCCTGTACAAAAAAAAAAAAAGAAGAAGAATATCAAGTAATGGTTCTTTTGCATATTCATAAGTATAACTTTTTGTCAAATAGACACTTTTAGTTATTAAATTGATTGCATTTTCTATAAAAGATAGAATTTAAAAATGTGAGCTAAGAAAATATAGAAAGCAAATATAGTCCCCTTGGTAGTCAGAAAAATGCACCCTATTGTCCTAAAGATATTCATGCCCTAATTCCAAAAAACTTGTAAATGTGTTATGTTACATGACAAAAGGGAATTAAGGCTGCAGATGGAATTAAGATTGCTACATGGTTGACCTTTACATAAGGAGATTATTATAGATTATCTAAGGGGAGGGGGCAATGTTATCACTTAAAAGTGGGAAAAAAATTCAGATGAGGATTTCAAAAGGCACATAGAAGGATTCAAGCTGCCCTTTTGAAATGGAGGAAGGGCACCAGGAGCAGAGGCTTCAGGGCAGCCTCCAGAAGCTGGAAAATACAAGGAACCAGGTTCTCTATGTATCTTCCAGAACAAAGCACAGTCTGGCTCGTCTCTTGATTTTAGCCCAGTAACACTTGTTTCATATTTTTCTGATCTATACAATTTTAAGATATTGAATTCAATTGCTGTTGTTTTGAAGTACTACACATGTGGTAATTTGTTGTAGTAATAATTCAAAAAGAACGCAGTCATTAACTTCTGGAGGGTACTCTTCTCCTTGGTTCATAGTCAAAACAGCGTGTTCACAAAATGAACAAATATGACCACAGACTCATCCAACTTTCCCCCCAGTGAATTCTCCCAAGGAGGAACAGTTCATGGGGTACTGCTGGAGAAACTTAAAATGAGTGCCTACATGTCCACCAATAAGATGGTATATGACAATGGATGCCAGATTCACAGAAGTACCTTTCTTTGGAGGAAAAAAAAATTACCTTAATACATTACACAAGTGTATTTTGTATACTTCAGTGGTTTTGCAGTAACTTTAAATTTTATTCCAATAATGATAAAATCATATTTCTCATATTCTACTTAAAAGCTAAGAGATAGAACACCTGGATCCATTGTTCATATTGCTTTAGGGAAGAAAAAAATTTAAAAGTTATACACACACACACAAACACACACACACACACACACACACATATTCTTTGGCATTTTGATAAATGACTATAGAGTCAAGCCTTTGGTTTGGTTTTGGAAATATATGACTATATTCACTTATGAATTAGCCATAATGAATTGAAATAGTTTTTTTTTTTTCTTTTCATCTTTTTGTAAGAATATTCTTGCATTGCTTGTCAACATTTGAAGAGGAATAAAAAATTTACTAGATAAGGTATGAAGGAGCAGGAAATTCCTTCCTAATGTTGTCATGTTATCTTTCTGACCACCTGGCCAGAAGAGACACAAGAGAGAACACTTTAGCTTATTATTTAAAGCTGAACTTTCAGTTCTTCATGAGAAGGCTCAGAACCCAAAGGAAGTACTTTAATGCAGACAAGAAAGTAGTGTGACCTTGACTACCTGTTTTATTAATAGTGAACTATTTTCATTTCAAATGCCCTTTTGTATTAAAGTAGTAGTAGTTTGTGTCTAATTTAAATTTGTAGAGAAGAATTGTGACACATTTGTATACTGATTGTACTTCTCAAATATATGAGTATTGAAGAGTATTTGGTTTATTTCAGGGTGGCGATGTAGTAATGTCAGAAGGCATGTTCTAAAATATGACAAAAATACATATAAAGAAGATGAACATTAAACTTTTTGTAAAAATTTATTATCAGTTATTTTTCTCTGAGATAAAGCACAATTTTGAATAATTATTTGTATTTTTTTCTCTCTCTTTCTTCTCCTTTAAAGAAACACTAATAACCAATGCTGTTCAACACAAACTAGTACCATCAAATGAAACTATTTTACATCTCGTTACTTTAGAAAGTAGCATATAATAGGATGCCAAACAAATTAAAAGTCTTACAATATCAGATGATGTAGAAAGCGTTGACATGTATATTTACTAAGAGCAAGACACTGTTCCAAATATTTTACATGAATAAACTCATTTAATTTGCACAAAAGTTAGGAACATTATTACTTGCATTTTACACAAGATAGGTTAAGTAACTTGCCTAGAGCCACACAGTGGATCTAGTAGAAAGAATAATCATGCTAGTAGATAAATATTTTTTTCTCTATCCATCCAAAAGTTAGAGTAACATTAATTTAGGTTCTTTGGTTGCAAATAACAGAATAAATTCAAGAAATAAGAGCCTAAACAGTTTAAATAGGTATTTTAAGAAAATATAACTTCTCATGGAAAATAAAGAGAGGAAACCTTGGGTTCAAACCATGCAATAAAAGCATTTAGAGTCACACTTTCATTTTTCACTCCCAGTCTTGCTCTTCTGCCGTTTCAATTTTTGTTTTTTGTAAACTAGTCTTATCTGTTTCACTTTCCTCATAGTTCATAATACATACTACAGAACTCTTATGGGCTGCTATCTTTCTATGTCCAATTCATAAGGACTTCCTCCAAATTATGCATTGCAATACTGGGGCATTAGATTAAGTCTAGTTAATCACCTCTGTCAAAATAGTGCTACTGTTTACAACTTGGCTTTCACATAGCTCAAATAAAATAAGTGGAACAAGTAACTAGAAAACGCCATAATTTTTGGCATCTGGGTTGTTTCAGTGTAGCTATTCATTCAAACTCAAGTGACATCATCAGTGAGAGACTGAATATCTCCTGCTGTGCAAACTATGTGACTAGAGAAAGGAATACCAAAACTGAAATGAGAAGTTATTTCTTGATTTCCAACACTTTTCATCCCAAAAAAGGATTAAGCACAAGGCAACTTAAAATATGACAAAATAGCAGGGATGGCAGTGCATGCCTGTGATCCCAGCAGCTAGGGAGGCTGAGGCAGGAGGATTGCAACTTAAAAGTCAGCCTCAGCAAAAGCAGGATGCTAAGCAACTCAGTGAGACCCTATCTCTAAATAAAAACTACAAAATAAGGCTGGGGCGTGACTCAGTGGTTGAGTGCCCCTGAGTTCAAACCCAGGTATCCCACACCCACAAAAAAGAAAATAATTATTTCAAACTGGTGTCTGTAATTATTTTATTGATAAACATTTTTATAATAAACTTGAAGGAAGCATCATTAAGTGTGAAATAACAGTCAATTCACTATAATCATGATTCTATGTTCATTTTTACATGAAAAATCTTATTATTTGAAAAGCTACATTCCAGTGTTACATGTATATAATTAAAAACAAAACAAAGTGAAAAAAAGGTGAAATTCGAACAGGCCAGGTATGCAAACTGCTCCTAACACATTTCCAGGTGAGATTCCTTTAGAAAGACGCTTATTTATTATATGATGACTAAATTTTGCAAAGATAAGCAAACATAAGTCTTATGAAAATTGACTGATTGCTGCACGATATGGAACACTCTGAGTGAGCAAACAGAACACTGGGCCTGAGGGGCTTACAGGGCACTCTGAAATAGGGACTGGTGTCAGTGAAGTCCTTGGAACATAAGACTGGAGAACGTCCACGTCAGTAGCTCATCGTGACTATAGCAGAGGGAAGTGAAGGTTCTCCACGGAAGAAAACGTCATTAACTTAGGATTCAGGCTTCCACAAACTACAAATTACTAAATAATGAACTAAGAGTGAAATATCATCCCACCTACCCACACACACACATCAGAAGTAAGATGTGGGGGCCAAAAAGGCAAAAGCAGATTTACATTACCAAGCAATTCGATGTTGAAATTTAAAGAAATCAATACACATTGACTCACTTTGAACTATATGAAGAGATGAAAGATGAAAGAGCAAAAATGAGTAGGCAACAATAAAGGGTTAAAACAAAGTAGAATGTATAACACTATTTGTAAAAATTTTAAAAGTAAACTAAACAATATGTTGTGTAAAGATAAATAATTGGCACAACCATAAATCAAAAGGAAAAGGGTGATAAGTTCAAAAATAAAAAATATTATTATCTATGAATGGAAGAGGAGGTGGTATCAAGGATTTGGAACTGAATTTGGAAACGTTAGATGAAAGAGTGATGATAGGTCGTAATTCTTAAGTTGTGTAAGATTCTCAGGTATTCTTCATGTGTCATAACATATGCATGTCATATGTACTACATATATGAACTACTTCAACATAAGGAATACAACTAAAAGAATTGCATTGGTTGTAATCCCTAATGTAAAATTAAATACTATTTCATAAGCAGACTTTAGAGTAAGAGGTGCACAGGTCTAAATCTGTCTCTTTCAGGAAGCCACATATTGCTGAAGGCTCTGAAAGTTTCCTCCCCCTCCCCCTTTTCTTTTTGCTCTACTTTTTTATCCCCTTCCTCTTTCTTTTCCTTAGTGGTTACCTTAAGAAATGTTTGTGTATATAGATTTACTTCAATTACAAGTTCAAACAATCCAGTGTCTACCTTAGAACTACATAGTTATTATAACTATAATGGAAACATTACTTACTGAGCTCTGTAAGGGGATTTGCTTTTAGTTTATGATTCGTTGAGTCACACATTATTTTACTTTTTAATGGGTTCAGGTTAATGAGAAAAGAATGGAGGTCAACAAATAAGTAAATAATGAATTCTCACTTAACCAAGACCATGTACCTCATGGCATTTGTATGAATTCAAGTTTTCTTTAGAATAAGAAAACTAAAATTCATGCAGGAAAGGAATCACAATATATCAATGCTAGAAAAAGTATACTGAACTTAATAAAATCAGATTTGCATGTCAACAATATCTTTATACTTTAAGTGGTGATTTTGTCTCATCAAACTACCAAATTAACATACCACATCAGGATAACTTACTGCCTAACTCATTGATATAGTCATGTTATTTAATGTGTAAATTTTAGTTTTGTAGTTATATAAATAGCAATGAAGTTGATTTCTGGTTTTATGTCTGTGTATATTTAATTAACTTCATGATAAATAATTTGATACCACTGAGAGCTACATTTTTTTTTTTTTCTTTTAAAGGATCTGACTAAACATCTCTGAGACAACCAGGTTGTGCATTAAAATGCTCAGGTAACTTTCAAAGTGATGCATTTCTGTTGACTTGAATTCTCATTTTAAAATCTGAAGGTGCCATAATTAAAAGAATAAAACCAATTAACATCTCTGTTCATGATGATGACTATTGAGAGTAAATTAAAACAATAGTATTTGGTAGTAGGTAAGAAGGCAAGCACGATTATAATCCTACCTCAAATATTTTACAATGCCACTTAAACAATTTTTCAAAGGAGGTTTGGAGGATACTCTGTGGCTTCTTATTATAAAGGAACTCTAACCATTCCTGTAATTCTGACTGTTGATTATTCTTGCCCAACACTCCAGCTCGCTGCATATAGGTTGATTTATACAAGGTATTCATATTTATTTTATAAACGAGTGAAGGAAGGAAGGAAGGAATCTTGCAGGAAACAGTTTTATTCCTGAGGCATTTCACTCTTTAAAATAAAGACCCATTCCAGGATCCTCAGTGTTAGAAATTGATGGAGTCTTATTGGCTATGCCTGATTCTTTTATGCTTTCTTTAATCTCCTGGCTTTATCCTGCCTAAATGCTTCTTCTAAAGTTTATCTGGATATATTTAATTGTATAAGATTCCTTACAAACCAGTGTCATTTCATCATTATGGAATTAAGATTTTTAAATAAAATTTTGAGACTTCATTGTAAGGTTTATATGAAATTCGAGGAGCAAATCACCATGTGAAGAGTCTACAAACAAAATATGAAATAATAATAAATTGACCTCAGGTTTTGAATTCTCTAACTTCAATTTTATCAGAGATAAGAGAAAAAGGAGTCTGCTTCTGGAGAGAGGATATTTTGTTAAAAAAAAATATGATTTGATGTCTATTTTCTCCCTGCCCTCTCCAGGACAGGGCCTGAGGCCTGTTCTCCTATGTTCTGTGGGCTGTGGACTCTCAGCCATCTCAGTAAAGCTCAATATGTGATTCCTTCATTGGTGAAGCAGAGAAGTCTGGGTCATGACTCCCACCTCATAACTCTTGTAAAAGAAAAAAGAATGCAGTACTACTCTTCAGAGAGTGTGGTTGATTTGGGAGGGACCCACACCCTTGGATGTGTCCAAATCACACTGTGCAATTATGACTATTCTGTTGCCATGTGGAGTTGCAGATGGAAGTCAAAAGCAAAAAGAAAGAAGTGCATACTCAGCTCAGCAAAGAACAGTCAATATCAGAGTAGAGGTTAATGTGCCTTGGTTAAGAATATGGCGAATAAATGGTCCCATCAGGGAACCTCAGAAGAAGTCAGAATACGTGTCATCCTACTAGAGCTGAATGATGGGTAAAAGAACAACTATCTTTTACTTGAAAACAACATCGAGAAAAGAAGGCATAGAAGAAAATTCTTTATGAGAGAAATGTACATAAATAAATTGGAAAGCCAAATATACCTATGTTTAATCCCCAAGGCTTCCAGTGAAAATCCACTGGTATTAATGGAGCACAAACATGCTATAAATCCAAGTTCAAAGCTGTGTTGAATATCTTGGGTGAAGCGTTCTAACTACTGAATTGTGTCTATGATGATAATTTAAAGTATTCTTAGAACAAATTTTATTTATGAATGAGTAGGAAAGCCCTGATATTTTTTTCACTAAGTCTATTTCAAAGGGGATGTGGGTGACAAACTAAATTTGGATATGTCAAGAGAATTTGTTCCACATACAGTTTATTTTAAAAAATGTAAAACTTTTCTTCAGCAAGTTAGTCCTTTTTTCTATTATATGGGATAAAAGCAGGAACCTATGTTCTTTGACATGGTTAAGTGTGATTATACTTCTTTTTCCACTATTTTTATGAATTTATTATCCAAATCCTTTGTCATAACCAAAACTGTGTGAGGGAAAACAACACCTTCACAGATATTCATTTAATAAGGATAAGTATAAAATTGTAATAGATTTTCATTATTGTTGCAGGTTAACTTTTAAACACTTTGATAGTTGTTAAAAGTTTAATGACATAGTACAAGAGCAGTTTTTACCACTCTCTTCTACTGGAGCCCTGTTGTGGATGCAATATTGCACATCTGGAATGTTATATGGCTACTCATTTTCAGCTGAGATCAGTGAGGAAGCAAGTTTTATTATTTTCTCTTCCTCACTCTTTGACAGTGAATATTCAGAGTTAAGTCTTTCTTCTCTTGAATTGTAAGCTTGGAGATATCTTTCACGGTGAACATGCAGTTTTATTTAAATCATTTGACTGCATGAAGTTTTCTACACTGCTTTAAGTTTCAAAAGCAGATTTAAGCCTGTACTTTCAGTTGTATTTTGCTTTTAGTTTCTTGTATATTTGTTCCACTTTCCACTTTACAAAACACGGACATGTAGCTGTAGGTATATACATTTTGCAAAGGTACCGTTTGATTAGTGTTCAAGAAAACAAAATCATCTAGATCTCTATTTGCGTTTCTCCATAGCACATCCACCAATTTTGCCATCTTCTCAGGAAAATATGTAGAAAAGAATATCTACAATAGGTCTCATGTAGTAAATGTCTATATTTTGAGGACATAATAATATCACACGTCATCAACAGATGGCACAAACTGAATGACTTCCTTTATAAATGGACACCAGTTGTCAATGAGCTCTGCAGTGTTAAAATTACCACTTGCAAAGAAAACTCTTAGATATTTTTATTACTGGCGCATCCTTTTGACATGTAGTAAGAGCTATAGTGTCTTTCTTGAACAACTTCTGTATATACGACATGATACTTTCAAAAATTTTTGAAGTCATGAAGATTTTTTGGGATAAAACAAATGCTGACAAAATGTTTGTCTCTTATCTTTTTTCTATTTTTCTATAATTTTATGACCTAAAAATGAAGTTTCTAATTAAAACATTTCATGTTTTTTTGATACCTGGGTTTATCTCAGTCTTCATCAATGTTGTCTCATTGGCATGACAATTAACTGATTTTCTATTCTATAAATATTTTTTCAAATATATTATCATGTTCATAGTTGAAAAATATCATGTTCATAGTTGCTGAAATATCTCAGCAAATAAATAAAATATAAATTTGGTTAAGTTAATCTTAAATTCATGATATTTTAGGTCATAAGAATATCTCATTATAAATATCCTGATTTCTTTGATACCTTTTCTAATATGCTACAAGCATATTAGACAGGGAAAATTGTCTGAACAAGGAAATATTTTAACTTTGTTAAAAAGATTGAGTAAGAGTATTCCAGGACAAAGAGTAGACAGTTTTTGAAATAATTTGTCCCTTCCTTTCTTCTTTCTTTTCTTCTTGCTTTTATCCTTTCTCTCTTTCCTTTTTTTTTTTTTTAAACTAACTGCACTATTTGTTTGTGTTTTCTGAAGTCTCCCTTCTTGATATGGGCGTGTATTGTAAATATCAGGTACATTCTATCAAAAAGAAAATAAGACTGTTCCCATTGATCTGTACGGATTACAAATATTAAAACAACCCATCAATTACTAAATTTTGTATATATGGTCTCTGGCATGCCGCTTCTTTAATTCTTAATTTTAGATCAATACTTATACCTTTTGCCCTATTATTTTTTTTACATATTCTGTATATGAGTTCAATCTCTGGGTATTTCAGTATCATTTCAAGGAAATACATATTTCACAACAGTCACTCAACATAAAGAGAAGTGATAGATTTTAACTTCCAAATCCTAAATTGGTCTGCATTTTTAAAATACTGGAGGCTAATATGTTTACTTTCAATAAAACTAATGTCACCTTGTTTTTCTATAGAACCATTAAAATGTCTCTATCAGCATCTTTACCCAAAGCACTTTCCTGACCTTGTAATTTGTACTTCGAAGACTTTGCTGATTAAGCATTTATTCAGATGATATTTTGAATTCCATTTATTCTATGTCTTTGTCCTCTGTACCAGGTATAAATCTACTCTGTCCCTAAAACATTTTGAAATATTAATACCAAATTCTCTCTTCTTATTTCTGTTTGCTTTCACACCACTATTACATTGTACACTTAAACAAAAGAAGATTGAGAATATACATATGTAACAAAGTAAAAAAATGGAATATGTATATTTTTTACTATATTATTTACGCTTTGGTTTTCATCCCATTGGCTATTTTCTCTATTGCTTAACTACCCTCAGTAAGCTGGGAAAACCAGGCTATCGAGTCAGGTGTACTTTGTCTCTTTGCCTCGTTCATAGACCACCCTTGGTATTGTCACCTCCTACACATCCTCTGATACCAGGTGGGTTCACCTGTCACCTCTCTACAGCATCTGTTCTGGCTCTTGGAGAACTGTTCTCCTTCTACCCAGCCTGAAGTGCTGTGTCACAAGGCAGTTCCTCCTCTGCTTTTTTCCCTTTTCTGTCACTAAGATTTTATCACTTCATTGTCCACAAGATTCTAATGACTCCAAGTCTATTTTTCTGGGATAAATCTCTTTTTCGACAGATGAATGGATAAATGCACATATATGACATAATGTTACTTTCCGGACCTTAAAGAAGGATGAAATTTTGGCATCATTGGTAAATGGATGAAACTGGAGATCATCATGCTAAGTAAAATAAGTCAGACCCAGTAAGTCAAAAGTCAAATATTTTCTGTGATATGTGGAAACTAGTCAAAAATAAAGGGGCTGTAGAAGAAGAAAAGAAAAGAAAAGGGGAGAGTTCCATCAAAATAGAAGAAAGACCAGTGGAATAGAGAAAGTGGATTGAGGTGGAGGAAGGAGAAATGAGATGAGGAAAGAACAGTGGAATGCATCTGACCTAACTTTTCTAAGCATGTATATGAACATACCATAGTGAATCTCATCTTTATGTATATCTACAAGACACTCATTTACAAAAAAAAAAAAAAAACCTGTAAGTTAGTAGAAGAATGTTCAGTAGTGTGGAAGGAGGGAACAGGGGAAAGGAGGAAGGGAGGAAAAGGAGAAGCACTGGGGAGTGAATTTGAGTCCCCACTGAATCAGAGATAATTGTATTGCATGTTTTATAATTATGCCTAAACGAATCCTAAATTTACATACAACTAAAAACTAATAACTAATAACATTTTTTAGACACATAGAAAAGACATGGCTACTTGATAAAAGTATAGAAATCACAAAGGACTAAGCACCACTCCCAAGACCATAAACTCCTCCTTCACCCCACTCCTTTCCCTGGATTCCTTCTCCTCAGGATGACAGGTCTCTTCACTGTAGGGCACTGGAAACTGCCTGGGCCAACTTAATCCTTAGTCCAATGCTCATTAGCTAGTCTTACCCTCAGATTCCTCAGATAGATATGTATAAGAATGTAGATAAATCAAATATCTATGTTTTAACTTACTTTTTAAAAGTATTTTTAGTTCTAGATGGACACAATACCTTTATTTTATTTATTTTTATGTGGTGCTCAGGGTCCAACCCAGGGCCTCAGGCATGCCAGGCAAGCGCTCCACCACTGAGCCCCAGCCCCAGGCCTCTTATTTACTTTTATCTAAATGAAAAGAAATAGACAAAAAATAATCAAGCAGCCAAATAAATATACACCATATTATAGGGTAATAAGAAGTGCTGAGAGTGAATGTGATTTAGAAAGACCAATAAATAGTGGTAATTGCCGTTTATTGGAAAAACTGACAAAGAAGTTCTCCCTGAAGAGATGACTCCAAAACACAACTCTGAAGAAGGGTGGGAATGAGTTAGGTAAATGTTTGGAGGATCATCTTCCTAGGTAGAGAAAACAAGAGCTACAAAGACCCAAGGTAGGAACATGTTACACTATATGTTATTACCACATATAGTGGTAATAACATGACTGGAGCAGAGCAACCACTATGGAGAGTGTTAAGAAGCTAAGCCAGAGTTAACTTGGTATAGAAGGTGTAAGGCAGCTTTTCTCTTAGAGTGTGTGTACCTACTTTTTAATAATATGCTGTCTTTCAATGAAAATCAGATTATTTAACATATTTATACATTTTGTTAAATGTCCTACAATAATGTAAAGGAAAAAATTAATAACTTCTCAAATGATATATTTTAATACAAAGGCACAGTTACACCATATGACCCAACAAAGCAGATAGGTTCTTGTCCTCAAGTCTTGAATTACCGTAACTTGCAGCTATAGCTGTTCCTTGATTTTGCAACACAGTATCACTGACAAATTGCTGGTGGCAATGCAGTTGTTCAACTTGTGAACAAAACCTGGCATAGTTATGAGGGAAACAGGCTAACTTCACTTGATTTGTCTAATTTCTCTGTTTCCAGAAATTGGAAAATAACTTACCTTTAAAATGTATCATGATGTTGGGATTGTAGACCAGATGTTAACAAAATATGAACATGCAGGTCATTTTTGGTTGTGTGGTCCCATGGATTTCATAATATCTGACTTTTGAATTTTACTAAATGTAGTATTGTCACAGAAAAGAGGTGACTAAAGTACTTGAAAATTTTCCAAATTGTCCCCTGCACTATTGATAAACATCATAAATGTACTTTAGGTATAATAGGGAATGATTGTAGAGCATTAAAGAAAAATGACATGGTCAGAATTATATTTTAAAAGGATTAGTGTGAGCTGGGTCCTTATCCTCAGGACTTGTGAAGCTGAGGCAGGAGAAAGATTTGAACCCAGGGATTGGAGGCCAGACTGGACCATAGCAAGTTCTCACCTCAAAAAAAGTCATTCTGTTGATTAAATGTTGAAATTTAGGGCATGAAAACCAAAAAAAAAAAAAAAAAAAGGAGAACTTTATTTATATACTTTTTGCTAGTGTTTATTTTACCCATCATGTTTCAGAATGAGTTACTATTTTAGGACAAACACATGAATTTATTTTAAAAAAAATCAAGCTTCAATATTATAACAGAAAACAAGTTTGAAAGAATTCAAGAAGATGGACAACTTGGAAAACAGTCTCAAAATCAAGCTTTGAGTTGATGTTCTTGAGTTATAATAGTGCCTGTATCCGTCCCCAGCATCACCAAAAAAAGAAAAAAAAAAAGTGCCTGTATTGTTAACAACCATGGGAAACTGGTAAGCTGCCTCTCCACCCTCATAAATGTAAATCTGAAATTGCATTCTATTTCCAAATGACTCCCTATTAAGATTAGCACTGTGTTTTGGAGATAACAGTTTCCTCTCTCATTTCTAACATATACATATAATAGCAATGGACAAACAAACAAAAGAAAAAAATAACGGGGTGGATCCTGTTGGCTTAAAAGAGATTGCTATTTGTCTTGTTTTCCTCTCTGTTTCTATTTCCTGGTACAAGGTTGTTAATACTTTAAGTCATCCTGAGATGAACTGGTAGTGTAGGCAGGAAGACTACTTAATGCCAAGAGCTGTGTAGTCCCAGTGGAGTCCAAACTTCTCTCTGAGTCTTATACTATCCTCCATTGATTCAAAAACCGATAGTTTAAGGGAGATGCTTTTTCCTAGGCCCAATTCATCAAATATATTAGAAAACTTTTCACACTAAAAAACTGCATGTAGCAATAAATCACTTGATAGTATCTGTGAGATGGGAAAGGAAAAGTTCCTTTAATTGTTACAGCAGTTAAATCAGTCACAAAGGAAGCACCAATTAAGAAATTTTGACAGTCAAATCTCATTTATGAACCATCTGTTAAGTTCACTTATCAAGACCATCAAGTGAATCATTAATGGCATATAAGGAAGCATTTGATTTGATGTTATTAGTGTCCAAATATTAACCTATATTAATACCCATAAAAATGTGGGTCCAGAGCTGTGTGTGGTAGCTCACTCCTGTAATCCCAGGTACTTGGGAGGATAAGCAGGAGCATCACAGATTTGAGGCCAGACTGGGCAATTTAGTGAGATCCTGTCTCATGATTAAAAAAACAAGCTAGGCATGTAGCTCAGTGGTGTAGTGCCCCAGATTTCAATCCTGCTACCACAGAAAAACAACAACAAAAATTGGGTTCAGAATCAAACAATGATTGCATGCACAGCATTAGAGGAAGTGTGGCATCTCATTTAAGATGGAGCTCTGGATTCTGATTCTCTAGATTTAAATGTTAGCTGTACCACTATCCAGATATGTTACCTCAAGCACAATTCTTTTTTTGACCACAATTTCCTTGTCTGTGAGGGAAATATCTACCTTCAGGTTTGCTATGAGGAATGAGTAAGCTCATCTAGGCACTTAGAAAACTGAAAATATAGCCAGTGCACAGTAACACATGGAGAGAGCTGTGTCATCCTGCTATCATTCAGAGGGTGGGATGCAATAGGTTTTTAAAAGGAACAAATAGATTGACACAGGATGAGTGAGATAAATATCCTATTGGATACTTCTTTGAGCTTAAGGAGTATATTTTGCCTATTACATTGTGAACCATGATGCTTAAATGAGTTTGTCTCTTTCCTTTAAACTACAAAAAACTTGGATCTGAACTTTAATCTTCTTTCTGCAGAATAGGCGGTTTCTGTTGTCACATTTGGATTAAAGACCAGATGCATGTGCTGACAGCACAAATATTCTTAAATGAATGTGTGTGTATGGCTTGAGTTCATAACCTTTATTGAATATCTTAATATGCAAAGGCAGAAATGATGGCTACTGATAACTTTGTGGTTTATAGTTATTTCTACAAGGTCCTGGAGGAAAAAGGAGAAGATGAGAAAATTTATAGTTGATAAGGAAAGCAAAATTTTAAAACTATCAAGATTATTTAGGAAACAAAGTTTCTGCTTTCACTCGAGCCATTCAAACAAATTCACCCAAGATTAAATATTTGATTGATAATCCAAATAACTGCTTCCATTTCCAACTTAATTTTATATGACATATCTTTGATAGAAAATATTAGAATTATCAGAGTATGTAAAATACAATATAATCATATTCTAAATTTAAAAATTAATAAATATGAATTGAATACATTCTTCAAAAAAAGAGAGTTTGAAAAAATCCTAAAATAATATGATACTGTAATAAAGTTGACAAACTGTAAAGGAACCCACAAAAGAGACAGAAAACACTATAAAATATTGATTATAACTTCAAAAAGTTTAATACTACTTGTTTCTTGGTCCTTGATTTAAAAAAAGTCAAAGAAGTTGTGACTCACACTTTCAAGTTGCTTCTGATTTATGTGGAAGCAAATAAGTAGATAAAGTATTATTATAAATCATAATTATATAAGTGTTAAGATAGAGGGATACTTAAATATATTTATGTGTCTTTAAATATTTATATATAAATACACATTTAAATATGTATTTACTTATATAAATATAAATTCATGTAAATATATATTTATACACATTAAATATTTAATATATTAAATAACAAATATCTAAATATATATATTTAAAAATTCTCATGAAAGAAGACTTTGATAGGTAACAGGAGTTAATGAAGAAATGATAAGAAGGAAGGAAAGATTTTATTGAATTTTGAAAGTGCACTTTAGTTCTTCAGGATCCTGAAGAGGACAAGTATTATAAACAGAGAGATAACAGAAAAGATATTTAAAAGACTGTCCTGATATGTGGGAAATTACAAGTCTCACCTACAAAGGAATTATATTGGCTAGCATGAATGAATGGCCAGAGACTGATAGAAAAGGAAAACGTAAATTACATATGTGGATTAACATTTCTTTCAAAGACTTTATAGTACTCTAGTTCCACAATTCTTAAGACTTTTGCCAGAACAATGTTTCCTACTTCCCGATGAAAAGTCTCTTATAGCTCTTTATAAATGCCCTCCCTCCTCTAATGCTGTTTCTCAACAGAAATCTTGCTAATTGGACGAGTGAATTCATTTTTTTAAAGATGAGACTCAAAATGCAATTCCTTGAGAAGCATATTTATTGCCTTCAATTCACTTGGAAGCATAAAAGACTGACAGATACTTTTTTACTGAAGTCTATTTTGATAGGAAATAAGACATAAAAGGTGCTAGAGATGAAAATATTCCCAGTCAGATAATAAAACAAACAGGAGTAAGGAGTAAGCCTTTCTTCCTTTGTTTGACCTCTGAGTGTGAGGCACGCTCACATACTGACACATACACTCAAGCACAGGTACGCAATAAAGATGCGAAGAAAATCTGTATTTACTCCAGTTTATTCACTAACAAATTTTTTAGATAATTTAAGCTCAACTTCATTTATAAATTTTAACATCATTCAAAGTCATGGCAGAACAAGTATAACAATCACAAAAAAAAACCACCCACAAAAAAATCATCATTAACATATGTGGCATTCTTTTTTCAGATTCCTGTTAGGAACATGAATACAGGAAGAAACCTAACCTGCCATTACATTATTAGAACTCTCATAAACATGAACTCTTCATCAAAGCTTCAATTATTTTTGTGTGGGAGTGGGAAGGATAAAAGGAGGATGAATTCTTGTAATTTTTTTATGATGAACTCTTTCATTTTATGTTATTTGTCCATCAAATGTTTAAGAAGCTATTGTGTTGCTATCCATTTACGGAGTTTTTACTGTGCTATGCAGATCTACAATGTAAGTCGTTATTATTTGTTCTGTGAGAAATGTCCTCATCTGTTAGTCCTGACTGAGGTGTCAGTGGCTACTAAACCAGCAGGAATGACCACATCTTGCAAACAATAAAGATTTTTTTTCTGAAAAAGAGGATTGAGGGTTCTCTTTCCGATTATTGTCAAAATAATATGTATTTGACAATATCTACAAGGTGCTTATTATGTGCTTGGTGATGTCTTTAGGCAAGGGGAATACAAACTTGAATAAGATAGATGCTGTTTCAAAAACTGCCACCAAAGCCTCTGCAGCTTTACTCTGGAGCGAATACCTGAATCCATTTGAGTCTACCGAGGCCACGATTCCTGACTCCTCTCCCTTATTATCAGCATTGGCAAATGTTGTTAGCAATAATTCCAATTGAATGAAGGAGCACTGTTTATGAAAGTGAGGAAAAGATGAGGGGTCTATAAAGAGCAAATAAAATTCTGGCAAATTTGTGTTTCAGTAAGGCATATATTCATTTTAGGTGGTGACACATTCAAGTACTCAAGAATTGCTTTCAATATTTCTATTGAAAATATTTCAATATTTCTTATTCTTTGGAGCTGCTAAAAGAAACGCAAACTGGGTGGCTCATAAATGTCAGAAACAGACAGGTATGGTGGTGCACACCTGTAATCCCAGTTACTCAGGAGGCTGAAGCAGGAGGACCCCAAGTTCACAACTTAGAGAGACCCTATCTTAAATTAAAAAAAAAAAAAGAAAGAAAGAAAGAAAGAAAGAAAGAAAGAAAAAAAGAAAGAAAGAAAGAAAAGAAAGAAAGGAAGGAAGGAAGAAAGAAAGGAAGGAAGGAAGGAAGGAAGGAAGAAAGAAAGAGAGAGAGAGAGAAATGGAGTAGGGATTAGCTCAGTGATGAGAACTTGCCTAGAATGCATGAGGTCTTTGGTTGGATCCCATTACCATAACAGGAAAACAAAGTAAAAAATAAGCTCTTTTTTTTTTTAACTTATAATTCTGGAGTCTGGAAGTGTGAGACTAGGGTATCAGCTTGATGGGGTTTTGGTCAGGACCTGTTCCAAGCTGCAGAATAACAACTACTTGCTGTGTCTTTCCTTGGTAGAAGGGACATATGAGCTCCTTCAGGCCTCCTTTGTAAATGTTCTCAACCTGTTCTTCTGAGTGCAGTCCTCATGACCAATCATCTCACAGGAGGTTCCACCCCTTGTACTATCACGTGGATGATTAGGTTTCAACATACAAGGATTTTTTGTTGTTGTTGTTGTTGTTGTTTGTTTCTTTTCCTAAGGGAGGACATGAACATTCAAATCATAGCAGACAAGAATCTAAAATTCAGTGTAGACCTGGATAGGTTTCTAATGACTTTAAAGCTGGCAAATATTTAAAATATTTGAAATCAAATTAGTAATATTTTACTGGACTAGTTGTTTCATTTGCCTAAGGATAAGTAGTCTCTGTACCTACACTGGTTTAAAATTAAACCCAATTGTATCCATATTATATTTCATATAACATAATCTAAAAGTATGTGTTTTATGTTTTAGGACTTAATGATTAAATTAGTCTGCAGATGTAGAAATGTATTGAATTGGTATGTGTATGAAATTGTGCACAGAATAAACATGTAACAAAATTTCATAAATGTGATAAGTAGTATAATCTTTAAATAAGATACTGGATATTTCTTTTAGATCTGTAAGAGAACTTAATTTCCCATTTGAAAATAACTAACTCACAGGAATCATCCTATGTATTACTAAATGTCAACTGTTTAAAAGAAATTATCTGTTTAGTTTATTAAAAATCAATTAAGCAAATTCATACTTAACCTTTTATCAATGTTTCAATTAAACTGCATTGCATAAGGGACAGAAGATTTTATCAGCCAAGTAGAAGTGGGTCTCTGAAAGCTATTGAGCATTACATATTTCCCAATGTATCACAATCACCAAAACACCTGTGTTAGATAACTCTTAGTTGAGCCACTCTAAAAATACAGAGTGCTTAATAGTCCTGAGAAGCAAAGACATTGCCAACAAGCCACAGGTGCTCACCACAGGAAGACATAAAAAATGCAATGATGAAGGATGTGATGACATTTCCCAACTCATAATATATATATCCCCAAATGAACTTATGCATCTATAATTGAGTTGGTTTTTAAAAATTGTTAATGTGGCATTTAGGTTATTAAAAAAGCCATAAAATCTCCAAAATGTGCATAATATATTAGTTTATAAAATTGGATGCAAAGTCATAAAATCTAGTGAGAATCAGTTTTAATTTCAAAAACTTTTATTCCTGATAGTATTTGAATTGCCTGTGTCCTACACTGAATCCAAACTTTTATGCAGATATGTAATTATATGAATGAATCTTTACTATAATAAAATGCAGCCTTTAAATTTTAGTAATACAAATATCAGTCTTCCGATAGACTATTTACTGCAATAGAATATTATAATCGTTTCACCTAAAATTGTGTTTGTTATTGTCCATATAAAATGTTACAGTGAGCCATAACCAAATTGTCCTATATTTTTTAACACTTACACTTAATCTTTCCACTTAATTCAATTCAATATAAAAATATACAAACTTGGGAAGGCATTTTATAAGGTTTGTTAATGTCTCCTGCTTTCTCAACATTTAATTATCCATACTGAGGAGAGTCTGCAGAAACATGGATAATAGAAAAAATAGGTAATTCAGAAAATGGCAAACCAGTCAAATATACACACAGAAACATGCTCAAATATGTTTATTGAAACGTATACTATGATGGCCCACCGCCCACGGGGACAATCACAACGCATACGCTTTTCTTGATCACAGGAACCAAAAGGGCTTTATTCCACAAGTCTCAGACTTATATTGAGAACATCAGCCTATCAGAGAGTAGACTACCAGGAAAGTCAGCCTATCAAGGCACAGTCTCCAGGCAGATACCAGGATCGCCTCATGTACAACAGCCAACCAGAGTTACTTCCTAAAACTTGTTTATGAGTGCAGCTATGTCTGGCAAGCTGCCAGGCGCCATCTTAGAGATCAGGCCACGGTGCGGCTCTGGGGCCCTCAGAGCCCGCCCCTGACAATATACCCTTATTGTCAATCCCATAAGTAAATGATTTTAAATGAGTTGGTGACAGAGACAAATGTGAAGCCCAAAGAACTGCAGATAATAAAGAGATGAGCAACCATCTGACCAAATGTGAAAAAAGAATGTCGGTTTTTACCTCCAGAATCTCACAGATGATTTTATGCTTCCATGTAGGCACGTTTAACCTTTCCCTGTAGGCTGTTTCTGCCTCAGTGTTCCAGTTTTTGTACCAAGTCATTTTCAGTTCAGAGGAGAAAATGTGGGTTCGATCAAACACCATTTTCACCCATAGTTCCAAGCAGTATATGAGTCAGTACAGAGGACTACTTAGCAAAACCCCTAAATTCTGACATTCTGAAATAGAATGCATATTACTAATTGTATTTTTTATCTAATCCAAAAGAAATCATTTGTCAGAAAAACAAAACCAAACAAGGTGGAAGCTTATTTATCCCTTGGATGAATTCTGATCTGCTCGAAGTGAGAAGGTGATATCCAGGATCCTTGGGTTTTCTTCTTCCAGTTTCAACATGTCACAGTCTCTTTATGACACAAGTGAGATCATTCGCCACTACCGTGTCCACTTCCCAGTTTATAGAATAAGGATGAGAAAATGAAGAACAATTGCCTTTCCACATGCTTGACCCAGAAGGAGCCAGCATCATATTTGTGAGGACTTTGAAGCACATGAACAAGACTGACTACAATGAAGCTATGAAAGAAAATATTGAACTAGTGGCTCAATTACTTAAATAAAATTAGGTAGTATAATAACTAAAAGAAAGAAAATAACATGAATGTTTGAAGAAAAACAATAAGAAGTTGAAGATAATTGTCCTCTTTTTTGGAAGAGATAGTAACAAGAATGGCTATACAGTAAATTATAATGAAGAGCAGAAATTCCCACTCACTCTCTCTGCCCAGAAATAGTTAAAATGAGGTAAGATTCTGAGGAAAGAAAATTAAATGAGCCATTTGATCATAAAATTTCCTATGGAAAGTTTTCAGGATGTTAAAAAATCCCATACCCCCATTCAAAGAAATCACCAACTTTACTTCTTATAAGTAGAAAGTCAGAACTGAAAACCATAGTAAAGTTCATATTTTTCAGTGTTTCTCAAGATGCATTCTCTTAAATATTACTCCCACAAGATGATTCTTGGAAAATGATCTTCTTGTCAAATAGATGTGAGAGATGTTGAATATTATAAATTAAATTAATAATGGGTATTGCTACACATAGTAAATGACTTAAATTTCAACATTCTGAGTGTATTTTCATTACATGATTATTTTGTTAAACTCTGAGTTCTTAGAATTCAATGGTTTTTATATGTGAAATCTGCATGTAATGTTACCATGCAGCTTGATGAGCTGAAAGTACAACTTGTGAAGCCATCACCACTTTCTATGCCTAAACTCATCCATCACCTCCAATTTGTTTTTCTTCCTCTTTTAAAAAATTATTATTACTATTAAATTAAGAACACTTGGTATAAAATCTACCCTTTTTGTAAATTTTCAGGTACAAAATACATGTTGTTAAACATGGACATGTTTTAATTCACCAAACATTATAACTTTGTATCCTTTGACTCATACTTCCCTGTCTCCCCCAAGTTCCTGGATGGCCCTTGCACTCTGTTTCTGTGAATTAAATTAACAGTATTTTTCATATAATTGGTCTCATGTGATATTTGCCCTTCTGTGTTTGCCATATTTCCATTAGACTATGTTTGCCAGATTCATTCATGTCACAGATGGAAGGATCTCTTTCTTTTCAAGGTCAACTGACATACTATTTTTGTATTTATCACATTTCTTTATCCAACTGTGTATTGAAAGACATGTAGGTTGCTTCAATGATCACTGAAGTGCAGATATCTCTTCAATAAACTGATTTCAGTTTCTTTGGATATATACCAAGAAATGGGATAGATAGATCATATGGTTGTTTTGTTTTCAGTTTTCCAAAATTGTAACACTTTATATTCCCTTCGAGAGTATGCAAGTGTTTCCTTTCCTTCACAACCTTGTCAGAATTTTCCTTCCTTCCTTCCTTCCTTCCTTCCTTCCTTCCTTCCTTCCTTCCTTCATCTCTTTCATCTTCTCTTTCTTTCCTATTTGATGATTAAAACCATCCTATAGGTGTGAGGTGATATGATTTTGATTTGCCTTTCCTGGTGACTGATGGTACTGAGAACTTTTTAATATACGTGTTTTACTATTTGTATGTCTTCTTTGGAAAATTATTCAGTCTCTTGTCCTTTTTTAATCAGGTTATCACTATTATTTTGGCTATTGAATTATAGTATTGCTTTTAAATTTTGAGTAATGAACATCTAAAATATGCTTTCTCACATTCCACAGACTTTCATTTTGCTGATGGCTTCCTTTGCTTTAAAAGATCTTTTAGTTTGATGTAATGACACCTGTTTCTTACAGGTCTGTACACTGGTTGTTGCCTGTACTTCGATCTTTTAGCTAAGAAGTAACTGCCACAGCTGATGCCCATAAGCTTTGTCCTAATGTATCTTTAAAAAAAAGTTTTGAGGTTTCAAGTCTTAGGTGTGTTTAAATTCATTTTCCCTTGATTTGGGGTTCATTGTGGGACAATGATCCAGTTTCATTTGTTGGTATGTGTTTACATAGTTCTCTCAAGACTTATTTAAAAGACTATTAATTCCTTCTTGTGGATTATTGGCTCCATTGGAAAAGATCATTTTATTCTTTCTCAATGGTCTCTAGGCATAGAGATAGTTTATATGGAACTATCAGGCTATTTTGATTACTGTAGCTTTGAAATCCAGAAGGGTGACATCTACAGCTTTGTTCTCCTTCTCAAAACGTGTTCTGGCTAGTCGGAATCTTTTATGGGTTTCATAAACATTTTGGTACTGTTCACTACATTTCTGTAAAAGATTCCATTGGGATTTTATTAAGGATTACGGTGAATCTGTAAATGCAATTACAGATTACAAAAAGTACATGACCGTCTTTTGGAAACCTTTGGGCTTTATGTATTTGAATGGACCTGACCCTCCACACTCGCTGTGAGTTTTCAGTCATTATTTCTTTTTTTTTAATTATTTTTTTTTTATTATTATTGTATACAAATGGGATACATGTTGTTTCTCTATTTGTACATGGAGTCAAGGCATACCATTTTGTGTAATCATACATACCATTTGTGTAATCATACATTTACATAGGGCAATGATGTTTGATTCATTATTTTTTTCCCTTCCCCCCCACCCCTCCCACCCCTCTTTTCCCTCTATACAATCCTTCTTTCCTTCATTCTTACCACACTCCTTATCCCTAACCCTAAACCTAACCCTAACCCTAATGCTAACCCCCGCTTCCACCCCCTATTATATGTCCTCATCCCCTTATCAGCGAGATCATTCGTCCTTTAGTTTTTTGAGATTGGCTTATCTCACTTAGCATGATATTCTCCAATTTCATCCATTTGCCTGCAAATGCCATAATTTTATCATTCTTAATTGTAGAGTAATATTCCATTGTATATATATGCCACAGTTTCTTTATCCATTCATCAACTAAAGGGCATCTAGGTTGGTTCCACAATCTGGCTATGGTGAATTGAGCAGCAATGAACACTGATATGGCTGTATCTCTGTAGTATGCTGATTTTAAGTCCTTTGGGTATAGGCCGAGGAGTGGGATAGCTGGGTCAAATGGTGGTTCCATTCCAGGCTTTCTGAGGAATCTCAATACTGCTTTCCAGAGTGGCTGCACTAATTTGCAACCCCACCAGCAATGTATGAGTGTTCCTTTTTCCCCACATCCTCGTCAACACCTATTGTTGCTTGTGTTCTTGATAATCACCATTCTAATTGGGGTGAGATGAAATCTAGGGTAGTTTTGATTTGCATTTCCCTTATTACTAGAGATGGTGAACATTTTTTCATATATCTGTTGATTGCTTGTACATCTTCTTCTGTGAAGTGTTGTTCATTTCCTTAGCCCATTTGTTGATTGGATTATTTGTATTCTTGGTGTGGAGTTTTTTGAGTTCTTTATAGATTTTGGAAATTAGCGCTCTATCTGAAGTATGAGTGGCAAAGATATTCTCCCACTCTGTAGGATCTCTCTTCACATTGCTGATAGTTTCCTTTGCTGAGAGAAAGGTTTTTAGTTTGAATCTTTCCCAGTTGTTGATTCTTGCTTTTATTTCTTGTGCTATGGGAGTCCTGTTAAGGAAGTCTGATCCTAAGCCAACAAGTTGAAGATTTGGACCTACTTTTTCTTCTATAAGATGCAGGGTCTCTGGTCTGATTCTGAGGTCCTTGATCCATTTTGAGTTGAGTTTTGTGTAGGGTGAGAGATAGGGGTTTAATTTCATTCTGTTGCATATGGTTTTCCAGTTTTCCCAGCACCATTTGTTGAAGAGGCTATCTTTTCTCCATTGCATATTTTTGGCCCCTATGTCTAGTATGAGAAAATTGTATTTATTTGGGTTTGTGTCCATGTCCTCTATTCTGTACCATTGATCTACCTCTCTATTTTGGTGCCAATACCATGCCGTTTTTGTTACTATTGCTTTGTAGTATAGTTGAAGTTCTGGTATTGCGATACCCCCTGCTTCGCTCTTGCTACTGAGGATTGCTTTAGCTATTCTAGGTTTTTTATTCTTCCAGATGAATTTCATAATTGCTTGCTCTATTTCTGTAAGGTACATCATTGGGATTTTAATTGGAATTGCATTGAATCTGTATAGCACTTTAGGTAGTATGGCCATTTTGACAATATTAATTCTGCCTATCCAGGAACATGGGAGATCTTCCCATCTTGTATGGTTTTCTTGAATTTCTTTCTTTAGTGTTCTGTAGTTCTCATTGTAGAGGTCTTTCACCTCTTTTGTGAGATTGATTCCCAAGTATTTTATTTTTTTCGAAGTTATTGTGAATGGGGTAGTTTTCCTAATTTCTCTTTCTGAAGATTCATCACTTTTGTATAAAAATGCATTGGATTTATGAGCATTGATCTTGTAACCTGCTACTTTACTGAATTCACTTATGAGTTCTAAAAGTTTTCTGGTGGAATTTCCAGGTTCCTCTAAATATATAATCATGTCATCAGCGAACAGGGATAGTTTGAGTTCTTCTCTTCCTATTCTTATCCCTTTAATATCTTTGGTTTGTTTTGGATAGAGTCTCAAGGACAGTGTTGAATAGAAGTGGTGAAAGAGGGCATCCCTGCCTTGTTCCAGTTTTTCACCATTTAGAATGATATTGGCCATGGGCTTAGTGTAGATGGCCTTTATAATGTTAAGGAATGTTCCCACTACCCCAATTTTTTCTAGTGTTTTGAGCATGAAGGGATGCTGTATTTTATCGAATGCTTTTTCTGCATCTATTGAAATAATCATGTGATTCTTAACTTTAAGTCTATTGATATGGTGAATGACATTTATTGATTTCCGAATGTTGAACCAACCTTGCATCCCTGGGATAAACCCACTTGATTGTGGTGCACTATCTTTTTAATATATATTTGTATGCGATTTGCTAAAATTTTGTTGAGAATTTTTGCATCAATGTTCATTAAGGATATTGGTCTGAAATTTTCTTTCCTCGATGTGTCTCTGTCTGGTTTAGGTATCAGGGTGATATTGGCTTCATAGAATGAGTTTGGGAGGATTCCCTCCTCTTCTATTTCATGGAATACTTTGAGGAGTATTGGAATGAACTCTTCTTTAAAGGTTTTGTAGAACTCGGCTGAGAACCCATCTGGTCCCGGACTTTCCTTTGTTGGTAGGTGTTTGAAGACCTCTTCTATTTCATTGCTTGAAATTGATTTATTTAAGTTGTGTATGTCCTCCTCGTTCAGTTTAGGTAATTCATATGTCTCTAGAAATTTGTTGATGTCTTCGAGGTTTTCTGTTTTGTTGAAGTATACATTTTCAAAGTAGCTTCTAATTATTTTTTGTATTTCAGTCATGTCTGTTGTGATGTTTCCTTGTTCATTCTGAATTTTAGTAATTTGAGTTTTCTCCCTCTTTCTCTTTGTTAGTGTGGCTAAGGGTTTATCAATTTTGTTTATTTTTTCAAAGAACCAACTATTTATTTCCTTAATTTTTCCAATTATTTCTTTTGTTTCAATTTCGTTGATTTCGGCTCTGATTTTAACTATTTCCTGTCTTCTACTGCTTTTGGTGTTGGTCTGCTCTTCTTTTTCTAAGGCTTTGAGCTGTAGTGTTAAGTCGTTTATTTGTTGATTTCTACTTCTTTTTTTGAATGCGCCCCATGAAATTAATCTTCCTCTAAGTACTGTTTTCATAGTGTCCCAGAGATTTTGATATGATGTGTCTTTGTTCTCATTTACTTCTAAGAATTTTTTTATTTCCCTCCTGATGTCTTCTGTTATCCATTCATCATATAATAGTGTATTATTTAATCTCCAGGTATTGGAGAAGTTTCTGTGTTTTATTCTGTCATTTATTTCTAATTTCAATCCATTATGATCTGATAGAGTACAATGTATTATCTCTATATTCTTGTATTTGCTAACAGTAGTTTTGTGGCATAAAATATGGTCTCTTTTAGAGAAGGATCCATGTGCTGCTGAGAAGAAAGAGTATTCGTTCTTTGTTGGATGGTATATTCTATATATATCGGTTAAGTCTAAATTGTTGATTATGTTATTGAGATTTATGGTTTCTTTATTCAATTTTTGTTTGGAAGATCTATCCAGTGGTGAGAGAGTTGTGTTAAAATCGCCTAGTATTATTGTGTTGTGGTCTATTTGATTTCTGGAATTAAGAAGGATTTGTTTGACGTACATGGATGAGACAATGTTTGGGGCATAGATATTTATGATTGTTATGTCTTGCTGATTTATGCTTCCCTTAAGCAGCATGTAATGTCCTTCTTTATCCCTTCTGACTAGTTTTGGCTTGAAGTCCACACTATCTGAAATGAGGATGGATACTCCAGTTTTTTGCTGTGTCCGTGTGCATGGTATGTTTTTTCCCATTCTTTCACCTTTAGTATATGGGTATCTCTTTCTATGAGATGAGTCTCTTGCAGGCAGCATATTGTTGGATCTTTCTTTTTAATCCAATCTGCCAGTCTATGTCTTTTGATTGATGAGTTCAGGCCATTAACATTCAGGGTTATTATTGTGATATGATTTGTATTCCCAGTCATTTGACTCATTTTTGTTTTTGACATGATTTGGTTTCTCCTTTATTTGGCTATTCCTTTAGGCTAGCGCCTCCTGTTGCTGATTTGCATCGTTGTTTTTCATCTTTTCCTCATGGAATATTTTGCTGAGAATGTTCTGTAATGCTGGCTTTTTTTTTGTAAATTCCTTTAGCTTTTGTTTATCATGGAAGGATCTTATTTCATCGTCAAATTGAAGGCAAGTTTTGCTGGGTATAAGATTCTTGGTTGGCATCCGTTTTCTTTCAGGGCTTGGTAAATATTGTTCCAGACCCTTCTAGCTTTTAGGGTCTGGATTGAAAAATCTGCTGATATTCTTATTGGTTTCCCTCTGAATGTAATTTGATTCTTTTCTCTCGTGGCCTTTAAAATTCTGTCTTTATTTTGTATGTTTGGTATTTTCATAATAATGTGCCTTGGTGTGGGTCTGTTGTAATTTTGTATATTTGGAGTCCTATAAGCCTCTTGTACTTGGTTTTCCATTTCGTTCTTCAGATTTGGGAAATTTTCTGATATTATTTCATTGAATAGATTGTTCATTTCTTTGGTTTGTTTCTCTAAGCCTTCCTCAATCCCAATAATTCTTAAATTTGGCCTTTTCATGATATCCCATAATTCTTGTAGATTCTGTTCATGATTTCTTACCATCTTCTCTGTTTGGCCAACATTGTTTTCAAGATTAAATATTTTGTCTTCAATGTCTGAGGTTCTGTCTTCCAGGTGTTCAATCCTAATGATTATGCTTTCTATGGAGTTTTTAACTTGGTTTATTGTTTCCTTCCTTTCAAGGATTTCAGTTTGTTTTTTTTTCAGTATCTCTAACTCTTTATTGAAATGATCTCTTGCTTCCCATATTTGGTCTTTTAGCTGTTGATTGATGCGATCATTTAATGCCTGCATTTGCTCTTTCATCTCCTCATTTGCTTCTCTGATTGTTTTAATTATGTACATTCTGAACTCCCTTTCTGACATTTCTTCTGCTGTGCTGTCATTGGGTTTTATTGATGTAGTATCTAGGTTTGTTTGGGACATTTTCTTCCCTTGTTTTCTCATATTGGTCAGCTATCAGTGGGACCCTGAGATACTGCAGATTTCCTCTATTGGCTTATAGTGTCCCAGTAGATTTCCAGTGTATCACCTCCCAGCCTTCAGTAGCCTGAAGTCTTGGAGGAACATGATAATGCAGTACTTCTGAAGAAAGCTGTCCCTAGCCCCCTACTGGTTCCAGAGCTTGGAGCTGGCTCTGTGCGGAAATGCTCTCACTGGGGGTCTGCACCGTGCAGCTGGCCGTGTGGTAGGAGCCCACCACCGGAGTGTGGAAGGCTACCTGGGGAAGACTCTAGCTGCCCTGCCCTGCTCTGATAAGCCACCCCCATCTGTGCCTGCTGCCCAGGCCAAGTTTCGCCCAGTGGGGGAGACTCACCCCGTGACTCTATTTTTGTCCAAGACTCTCAATGCCTCCCCTTCTTGAGTCCTGGGTTCTGGAGCGACTGGAGATGCAGTCATCCTCTAGACCTCCATCTTGGATCGCCCTGTGGAAAGAACCTGCGGCCGGAGTGGGCAGAGCTGCCTGGAGAAGTCTCTGGCTGCCCTGCTCTGATCCCAGAGGCTGCTTGCAGATCGAAGCTCTCTGTTGGCTCAGGGACTTGTGGCTGTCTCTGTGTAGAAAGGCTCTCACTGGGCGGTCTGCTCTGAGAAGCTAGCCTTGAAAGGCGCCTCCCACCACAGGGGGCGGGGCTGCTTGGGGAAGTCTCTGGTTGCCCTGTCCTGGTCCCTGAAGCTGCTTGTGGGCTGGAGCACGCCGCGCTGGCTCCGGGACTTGGAGCTTGTTCTGATCAGAAAGCGTGTCATTATTTCTTCAAATGTGCTTTCTTCCTTCCTGCTATCTTTTTTTTGGGGAATTTACATGGAGGATATATTGGTGCACTTGATGGTATTGCGCATGTTTTGTATGCTTTCTATTTTATCAGGCTCTCTGTTTAAGCTGCCTATTAAAATTTTCACTTTGAACCTTGTGTTTGCCAGTTTCAAAAGTTTTGTTTGATTTTTCTTTTTTTATATGTCTCTTTTATTAAGGTATTATTTTTCTGAATTTGTTCTGTGTTCTCTTATAATTTACTGTGACTATTAATAGGATTATTTTGAAATTTTTTTCAGAGAGTTTATATATCTCCATTTTTTCAGGTCAATGACTGGTATTTAATTTTTTTTCTTTGGCAATGCCATGTTTCTCTCATCCTTGGTGATCCTTTTATCCTTGTGTTCAATGACTGAACATTGAAGAATAGTCATATCTTCCAGTCCCATAGATAAGCTTTGCCTGGGAAAGCCCTTCATCTTTCAGCCTGACCAGAATCTGGGTGGGCCTTCTTCTGGGTTCCTTGCCTGGACAGGCCTGCCTTCTGTGTCCATGGTGTGTGGGCCTTGACACTGGGTCTCTGGGGGCCAGACTGGCACCAGAAACTAATGAGTTGGACTAAAAGTCTGGTTCTGCAGGGGGTGTCCTGGGGATTGGAACTGGGGGTTCTATTCTGTTGCTAGGCTCCACTGGGGAAGTCAGGGGTCCTGGATCTGCTGGGCTGACATGGGGGTGACATAATTTTTTCCCAAATAGCATTTGTTAATGTATTTTTATAAACTTATTTTAATATAAACTGTTTTACTGTGTAATATAACAAAGGTTATCCAAACATTAATATGCCTAAAAGAGCTGAATATGTCAGTTAACACTCCATCCAGTCAATTCTCAACTCTTAGTGTTGTAAATTTTATTGATTCCACTCCAGGATCAACAAGGCATAGTTGGTTCCTGGGCCCAAGCAGGCCACTACCTGAAGCAAAATATGTCTCAAGAGGGTTTGCCCATTTACTGTTTCAACACTTCTCTTGCTGCCATGTCTTTGCAAATTCCCTTTTCTCTGAAATACTATATTTTTCCCTTCAGTCTAGTTTTCAAACTAAGAAACATTATATCAATAGTTGCTGTGATAATTATGAGTTAATATACATAAAGCAATTGGAGCAGTGCCTAACATATAGGAGATATGTAACTTTTAGAAATGAAGGAATCATAGTCTTAAATTATACATTATACTCCTCTCCTGGATAGGGTTGTGTAAACTTTTCTAGAGATCTTATCTCACCATATGAAAATGTTGACTTTCTTTTTTTATTTTTTTAAATTTTTTAAATTTTCCCTAATTAGTTATACATGACAGTAGAATGCATTTATGCAGTTTGATAAATCATATATAAATGGAGTATAATTTCTCTTTTTTATGTTGTACATGTTGTAGGATCACATCATACAGTCATATATGTACATGAGGTAATAATGTCTGTTTCACTCTACTATCCTTCCTACCCCCATACCCTTTCCACTTCCTTCACTCCCTCTATCCATCTAAAGTAATGCTACTCTTCCCTACCACCACCTACCTATTGTAAATTAGCATCAGCATATCAGAGAAAACATTCTGCCTTTGATTTTCCAGGTTGACTCATTTTGCTTAGCATGATATTCTCCAACTCTTTTGTATCTTCTAAGAACTAATCAATTGCTGATGCTGTGTATCTTTAATTTCCACATCATCAGCACTTAATGTAACAGTTTCTTGATTTTAAAGAAACATAAAAACCAGTTGAAATATCTCGAATTATTTTGCCATATTGCTTGCTGATATGTTCTGTTGGTGGGGGGGAGGTAAAGAAAATAATGCTCCTGAAAGATTTTTTTAACTTAATTAATTTTTATATCAACTTGGTTTTCTTTTGAATGTAAGCCTAAAAAGCAACCTGAGAAACACTGGGGCACTGGAGACTTTGGCTTATATTTAGGCAAAGAGAATTAGAACAGCGGTTTCTCTGTAGTGAGCTCAAGAGTAAACATCTTAGATTTTGTGGATCAAACAATTTCTCTTGAAACTACTCAATTTGGTGATGCAATGAGAAAATAGCCACAGATGATGCATAATGAATGAGTGTGGCTGTGCTCTGTTAATAGTTCATTTGTAAAAATAGGCAGATAATGAATACTGATGCAGCAAGGTTGTGATAAACCAAGACATTCACATTAGAAACGTTATCTCCTACCTGAACTTTACCACCAGTAGATTGTTTTTTCCCAGAGCAGTGCGGGGGCAGGGAGGCACTATAATATTCATTTTCCATTTCTTAGTTGTCAACGTTAGGCAACCTAGATCCACATATCCTGAATTCAAGCGCTAACTTTGTATCTTACTAACTCTGCTACCTTGAATGATTTAAGATTTACTTGATCTCTCTTTACTTCTTTTAGCATCCTTAAAATGATTATATTTTAAAGTTAGAAACAGCATTAAGAGGTGATGTGACAATTAAATAAATTAACTTCTAGATTTTATAGAATACTGCCAAAAGATCATTTTATTCTTGTCCTGTAAGTAAAATATCTCTGTTGGCAAGCACATAATAGACACTTGGTCAATGTTTATTTGCTTTCAAAATGTTCCTGTTAAATATTTTGAAGTAAAAATATTAAAACCAAGGAGATATTCTCAGTGAAATTATAGATGAGAGTAGGATAGGTCCTTGGAAAGTACATTAATTCTCTTAAGTACTTACATATTATTTATTGCACTGAAGTTAATCTTAATTCTGAATCATGAACCAGTCACTCACTGCCACTTATACTGGGGAAGAAATAGCAATATAAGGAAATGTATCCTCTGTTGATATCTGAGTTGCTTTCCCTCTTCTGCACTGAGGTACAGGGTTGGAAGTTAAGCTTGGGAACTGTTTTTGTTGTTGTTCTTTAATGCAAAAGTTAGATAAGAAAAGAGCCTAATCAAACTCTTCCACACTTTCTTTCCACTGAGCACTTCATAGAGTGAGGCTACATTTTATGATAAAAAAGGAATTGAAAAAATGATCCAAAAGATTTAAAAACAAAAATGACTATGTATCTGTTCAGTGGCATCTATGATTATTTTTTCTTCTTTTGCAAAAACTCAACAGTCAAGACTCATATACCTGTTTTATAAGTGGACTTACATGAATTTCAGAACTCATCAGGTTCTTCATTGATGGAAACAGCTTGAAGTAATACATATATTCCAGAAGTCCGTTCCTCCTAATGGAATGGCCATCTGAAAAGATTCATTCAAACTCAAAGTCTTTCTTCAAGAATATTCAACATTTACTTTTAAATATTGGGCAAGCAAATGGGTAGCCAGAGTCCTCAAGTGTAAGGAGAAATTAAAATGGTCTAGGTATCCTGCCATCAGATGAGCATGGAAAAGTCTACCCCTTAGGAAATATGAAATGATCATTTACAGTTGATGCCTTCCTTGGATTGCAAAACTAGTGAGGTTTGTCACCAGTTAGACAGACTAAGAAAATAATTTACCTTTGCATTCAAAAGTGATTTTGCTTTTAAGTACAGTAAAGAAACTTATACGTAGACCTTTGGTCTGCTGGTGAATTTCTGTCAATTATATCGCACAACTGACTTGTAAAACCATGTATTTTATATAACAAAAGTAGAAGCAAAGCAAAGTCACAATTGCCTGTTTGAAGTCTTTAATTCTAGGTAGAGTAGTTAAGTTGCAGTTTTTAACTTTGACCCCATGCATGCATGCCCTTACAAAGAAGCCCTTGCCTCCAACTCCCACTTTCCTGAATCAGTGGAACCAACTCAGGGGGGACCTTCTAACTATAAGAATCTTGCCTGGTATTCACGGCCTCCTCTCTTGTGTCTATCACATTTCTTTCTTTAGGACCAAGATGTTCCCTGATGAAAGTGTCATGCTTTTACAAGGTCAGGTTCATTATTTCATTCAAAATTCCAGCAATTATCAGAAAATATATGCAAAATGTGGAATTTTTTTTAAATTTAAATCCCCCATATTATTTATCATCAAATATCTTGAAAATTTTCAGGAAGGCTTTTGTGTTATAGAAATGTTACTAAACAGGGCTGCACTTATGAAGTAACTGAATTATGGAATACATTTTAATTTCTTAACCAAGTCATTAATATATTCTGATAAGAAGTAACCCTTGATCAAGAGTACTCAGTTCTTGATATTATACTTAGGGTCCTCTCACTTTGCTGTGGATTTTTCATACTTTTGGGGGTGATACGTAATTTGCCTAGTGTGAAAGAGATGTGTATTTGATTTTTAAATTTTCCCTTAATTTTATATATGTTTTGTTAAGAGGGTATATTTAACTGTGTTAAAATCCTAGTTTCTATGTAAACAGAAGTGTGAGACTTCTGTGTTTCTCCATTCATCAGTGGGCTTATACAAAAATCTTCACGGAAGCTCAGTTTAATCTGTCTCCTACATGAGACTCTTCAGCTGTGATTTTCAAGCATTGTTCTCTCTGTTGCTGACTTCCCAAGTAAAAGATAATTCAGTTTACAGTGTTGCTTCTGACAAATGAAAACATGAATTATTTGTTGAGTTTCATAAGCACAATAGTCCTAGAGGGTGTGATAAAACTCACAAATATATTATACTCAATACATTTTAAATCCTTAGGAATTAAAGCAGATTTTATGACAGTGTCAGATAAGAATTGTATTAAGATTCTTTCAGTCCTTTACAGTACTTTTAGGCTAAAATAAAAAGTGTATTGAAACATCAACACAAAATTAAATATTCACAATTTGAGATAGAAAATTGGCAATAGTATTAGGAGAACTAAGAAGGGCACACTCTAATAATTAAAATAATTCCATTTCTGAAAATCAAATTTAAATAACCCAAAAATGAAAAACAAGGTTGGGTATGAGAGAAACACTGCATTCTAAAGACAATATGATGAGTATTGTTATGGGGCGCAACTTAAGAACAGACCGATCACCACTGAGAAGTCCGAATTTGAGAGTCTTTATTAAGCTGGCCAGCTGATTGTCTCACACAATACCCCAAAAAATGACTATTGGGAGAACAGCCCTGACCACAGGATTGTAGGGGTTCTTATACCAAAAATCACATCAATCTTAAGTGTCTGTTGCTATTATTCAAAATTATAAACTAACATCATGAGATCATCAACAGAGGGGGAAGTGGGTCAAACTGATCCTTACCTAGGTACAAACTAAAGAATGGTTACTAACATCCACACAATTACCGTTTACATGGTACATTGGTTACTACATAGGAGTTGCCATTGTATATTATTAAACATGTTACACTAAGTAACTGATGATGGGCACAGAGGCACGGTGTTCCCATGGGAGAAATTTATTTCCTACATAACATGGAGTCTCAGAGCAAAATGGAGTCTGTTTAGTCATTTCCCTTAGAGTCTGGCCTATAACATTTTCATGGAGCCAGATCTGTCAGCCCATCACAAGTATATTTTTTTAATTCTTTGGGCTTCAAGTAGTTTGTTTTAATAGTGAATAAATATCAAAGTATGATAAAATCAATAATCATGCCCCCAAAATGATATTTTTTCCACAGTGCAAAAGTAGAAAACAAACCTTACAATGTTGCATAGAAAAGATATTCAGTGGTTCTCATGACTTCCAGCAAGAAAGGAGGACTGGAGTTGTAGCTCAGTGGTAGAGTGCTTGCCTCACATTCAAGAGGCAATGAATTCAATCCTCAGCAACACATACATAAATAAAATAAAGGTATCATGTCAACTACAACTAAAAAAAAAATTTAAAAAAGAACCTCGGAGGAGTTTAATTCCGGAGGTAACTAGGACTTAGTACCTTATTATGTCACTGAGGACTCAGTGGGACTCATAACTTTGTTTTGTTATTATTACAAGAACATAATTATTATTCAATAAATGCCCTTTGAATTGAATGCCAAAAGAAAGGAAGAAAGGAAGAAAGAAATTGCAGGAGGGATTCCTGCTTGCTGGTTTTGACTTTTTTTACAGTACAGTCCCATAATTTGATACCAGAATCTGAGGCAGTTTTTTCTACCCCTATAAAAGGTGGAGAACAAGCTGACAGCTTCCTGGAGCTATCAGTTTTATAAAACTAGGAAATTTTAGGGAAGAAAGGAGAAGCTAAAGCCTCACAATAGGATTTGTACTAAGATGTTCAACATTTTAGTGAAGGTCTATGACAATAATTATATGAATTGAGAGCATAAAATCTCACATTAAAGAAGATGCATGCCTGCCTGGGATGAGGGGGCAGCTGACCACAGTGAAAAAGAGACAGAAATAGATGGAGAGAGAGAGCATTTACATTTAATCATTTTCTAGGGTTATGGGGAATGTTAAATAAAAAGAAATGATAAACAAATCAAAAAAAAAAAAAAAAAAAAAGAATTGTGTTAAAAAGACCTTCGTAACTACATCTAAGGGAATAACCCTCCACCATGAGTGTTCACCTTGGCATAAAAGCTGTAAGATGATAGTCATGTTAGAATTCTACAGACAACTAAGGGAAAAAACTTCAGGGTAAACTGTATTTTCAGACATTCAAAATAAAGACAATTTACAGCACAAATAATTATGCCTGGTCAATACTAAAGAGTGATTTACAGTACAATAAAATTAATCCTAAAAGGAAAGAGTGGGATGCAGGAAACAATGGTCATAAACATCAACACAGGACACTCAGGCAGAGCTGGGGTGGTGAGGTGGGTAATTACAAGGTTCTATGTTTACTCCATTAAAAGGAAGATGGAGTTCCAGATGACTACCCAGTCTGTGCACTAATATATCTCTGTATGTTGAAAATTATGGACAATTATAAAGACACAGGATTCAATATAGTTATACAACTAACTGAGGACAACAGATGGTACTGAGGAAAATCTTATCACAGAAATAGAAATGAAGACACAGGGCAAAAAAAAAAAAAAAAAATTCAATTAAAAACCATGGAAAAGAAACAGAATAGCAGACTATGCTAGCAGAAATATATACACAGTATTAGTAACCATAACACATCAAAAAGGATTGCACTCACCTCAAATTGATGTCTTTAAATCCAATTTTTGCTATTTTCTAATTTATACATGAAATAAACCAACATTTAAGTGTTATATTGCAAACTTCTAAAAAGCTAAACCAAATAATAGCTAATCAAAGAAAACCAGTATTAGCATAGGATAATATATTTGTTTTCTATATATTTGTTTGCTATTTTCTATAGCAAATTACTACAAATGTAGTATTTTAAAACAATGCAAATATACTTTCCTACAGTTCTGATAGTCACAAATTCTGATTCCTTTTGAAGACTCTGAAGGGAGAATCTTTTTCCTAACTTTTTACTCTTCTTAGTGACCTGAATTTCTTGGCTTGTGGCTCCTTCTTCTGTATCCAAAGCCCCCACCATCCACCCATAGACACACACACACACACACACACACACACACACCTACAACCTCTGCTTTTCACAACATTACCTTTTTTCTCTGACTCCTCTGGCATTTTTTAATAATAATAATTGTGCCTAGATAAGTCAAGATAATATCCCCATCAGCATCAGACCTATTGATATTGGCAGCATTCACTGGTTCCAGAAATTGGAATGAGACCATTGTTAATCAGAGTACAGACAGTAAATGAACAAGAATAATTATTACTTGTAGAAATATAGCACTTATACAAATAAGCCTGCAAATTCTATTCTATTTCAGTCAAAACCTCCATAGAATTTTCAAGATAATTGACAATTGTTTGGAAGAATCAATTTCAAGGAGAAGTAAATATAATGAGGATTATTATTACTGACTATGATGACATACAACTTCAAATATTGGGAAAAAAAAGCAAGGGAAGTACAAATTGGTGTAGAAAAATTTGGCTTATGGGTGGAAAATACAAAATATTTACCCTATGCTATGAAAATAAACTCTAGATAAATGAGACACCACATGAAAACACCAGATGGAAATGTATCAGGATGTCTTACAATTTCCATATTTAAAGGATTTTTTTGTAGCAGGTAAAAAAATAAGAGAAAGGAAGAAATCTTAAAGGAAAAGAAGATTACATTTGACTAGGCAGAATTTAAAACTTGTAAGACTGATCAAACGATGTGAAAAAATTAACTGCTGTCTGTGACAAGGTATTTTTATTTATAAAACAGTGCTAATACCATCACGATACAGGGATACATGCATACTCATGTTTGTAGTAGCACAATTCACAGTTGTCAAACTATGGAACCAGCCTAGGTGTCCATCAATGAATGAATGGATAAAGAAGATGTGACATACATAAACATTGAAGATTTATTCAGCTATAAAGAAGAATGGAGCTATTTTATTTGCAGAAAAAATGTATGGAGCTTGAGACCATTAAGTGAAACAAAGTAAACTCAGAGTGTCAAGTCATATGTTTTCATGGAGAGGGGTGACTTGGATCATGGTCTCTGACTGCCTCATGGCCATGGCTGCACTTGTGCTGAGAACTTTCTGTGCAAAGGTGCAGATCAAGATTGCCCAGTTGCTATGGTTCGACCCTGCCCTAAGAAACTCTGTGCAAAGGCACAGAACCATATCAGTCTTCACCCTGAGCTCCTGGGATAAAGAATTCTGGACACAATAAGATAATCACAAAGTCTCACAAGTGCCAAGACCCTCCAGCTTTGCAGAAACTTTCCCACAGTAACCTTTTGATGATAAAAACCTATGTAATAAATGTGCAGTACTAGCTCTGGGTCACTTCTTCCACAAGAGAAGGATGTCCTACCTGGTGCCAACTTTCTCTCCATAAGTGTTTGTCTTTCTAATCCCCACCATTTCTCACTGGTTTCTAAGGTTTGGCCACACGGGTCTCAGTAGTTGGTGCCCTGACAGGAGCCAGACACAGGGGAACTTCAAGGATTAAATGAGGGGACACTCCTGAAGACACACATCAGAGAAAGAAAGGTAAGAATCCCAAGTTTATACCTGAATGCAAACCATGGGACATGTAGGTTCCAAAGAGAGGAATGTTTTTGTGCAAATGCTTAGCACAATGTTTAAAGTTAGATGAATGAAGAAAAAAATAGTTCAAATGCTTCATGCATGAGGTTTTGCCTTTCAAGCTCAAAACAGCAGCTTTTCTTACTTCTCAGCTTCAGCCAGATCACACTCTCTCTCTCAAGTTTACATCTAAAATGTAAATTGCAGCTGCAATTATTCAAGACCAGTTTGAGACCAAAGGGAGAAAAAAAAGGTGTTACTTTTAAATCCAAACTTCTGTAGGACCTAAATGGCTGGCTATCTTATTGGCTCTCACATTCTACCACCCTTCTTTCTTAACTATTTCCTCCCTAAACACTACAGAACAGGGAGGAAAATTAAAATGATCTTATATATAAAGTCTTCTTTTACTTGAGAATCTACCTGGGGATTTCAGGACTCTTGCACTCTTTAAATATCTGGATTGACTCTAATCTGACCCAAAATTGCACTCCGATCTGAAAAAGATGTTCTACATGCTTCTTTACTAGAATAACTAACAATTGTGTCATTGTTTTTTTCTTTTTTATAAGTCCAGTTTTTAAAGTTTTACATATTTGAGCTCATAGTTTGGTGATGAACTCACATTTGATACTGCATGCCTTAATTAATGTATTTTTTCTGATCAGTTTTATTTTATCTAATTACAGAGGTTTTAACACTATTCAGAGGCCAATTTTTCTAGGGTTAGCTTTCAAATATATTGGACAATTTCTTTTTACAAAATCCTAAAAGGGACATAGACATGGTAATATTGGGGATAAGTGTGATAGCTCTTGAGGACAAGTAAACACCTGACCTTTGACTTCTGGATCTACCACAACTGTCAGAATTTGCACCTAGCATTTCTAACTGTATAGGGCTGACCTACATTTAAGTCATAATGTAACAGTCTGATAGACTCCAAACATCAGTAATATTGCCTCGTACTTGTGGGCTTCTATTTACACAAAGCTACAAGATTTTTGTTTCCTGACTGTTTTATGCATGTGTGCACACTTGTGTATTGTATTGCTGTTGTGTTTATGTTTGTGTCCATATATCAGTTATTTGTGTCAAAATTGACATATAGGTAAATGAGCACTTATAAATTAAAATTGATATAAGAAATGGATCTAACTAACTTTTAGCTCACCTGACATAAAAAAGAAGTTCAATTTAAATTAAGTAAATAGATGAGAATAAAGATGTCTTTAAAATTATTAACTCACAAGTTTTTCGAGGTGGTCAGATAATCAAGAGCTGGTTTCTGTAAAATGTCTAAAATGTAATATTCATTGTTTCAACAGCAAAGAGATGGCTAATTCTGTTAATTATCCTGGTTTTTACAGTTAAACATGAGTAAATTAGGTGTAACATGAATGGGATTAATCTTCATAAATGTGTTTGTTAAAAGAAACATCTGATTAATTTACAAAGCTAAAATGCTAGAACATCAACTGCTAAATATAAAATCAAGTACTCTTTACTTAAATTCCATAAGGTAATATACTTAAACATCATGTGCATTTTCATAAATGGGTAAATGAAAAAAGGTTCTAGATTAAAAAACAAAATATTCCATTTTATTAAAGTAGAGTAACTTGTGTAAACTCAGAAATTTCATAAGAGTTGCTTTAAAATGTAAATTAATATGAGGTCATTGGCTAAAAAAGTGATAAAAAAGGTTCTAGATATGGAAAGATATTTTAGTATGAAAAGTAGAAGGAAAAAGAAAGTGTTTCTGTATGAGAAAGTAACTGTTTTGTGTGATAAAGTAAAATGTTGTAGAATATCTAAATAAGTTACAGAAGGCTTGTGGAGGGTTATTTTCAGAAAAGTTTTTGTGTAACTAATCAGTTATCTATAATTAACACAATAAATTAAAGTAGCTCAAGGGTTTTTTTTTAAGGTCAAGTATTAATGTAGTAAGATGTTCAACATCTCTAATAATTACAGAAATGCAAATTAAAACCACCCTAAGATTTCATCTTACTCCAATTAGAATGCCTATTATCAAGAACACAAACAATAATGGATGTTGGCATGGATGTGGGGAAAAAGGCACACTTTTACATTGCTGGTGGAGTGGCAAATCAGTGCAGCCACTCTGGAAAGCAGTGTGGAGATTCCTCAGAAAACTTGGAATGTACTCAACTTGTGACCCAGCTATCCCACTCCTTGGTTTATACCCAAAGGACTTAAAATTAGCATACTACAGTAATACAGCCACATCAATGTTTATAGCAGCTCAGTTCACAATAGCTAGATTGTGGAACCAACCTAGATGCTTTCAACAGATGAATAGATAAAGAAACTGTGGTATATATACACAATGGAATATTATTCAGCCATAAAGAAGTATAATATTATGGCACTTGCAAATAAATAGATGGAACTGGAGAATATCATGCTAAGTGTGATAAGCCAAGCCCAAGAAACCAAAGGCCAAATGCTTTCCCTGATAAGTGGATGATGATATATAATGGGGTTTGGGGGTGAGGAGTGAGAGAAGAATGGAGGAACTTTAGATTACTTAGAGGGAAATGAGAGGGAGGAGGAGAGGTATGAAAATGGTGGAATGAGACAGACATCATTACCCTATGTTCATGTATGATTACAAGAATGGTGTGAATCTACACAGTGCACAACCATAGAAATGAAAAAGATGAACACCATTTGTGTACAATGAATCAAAATGCAGTCTGTAAAAATAAAAAATAATTTAAAAATATTAACTTATTGCTATAAACCACAGTATAATCTTCTATGAGTTAAAATAAAAGGATTTCTTGAAACAATAATCTGTTCTTATCTATCAAGATAATTTCTTGTGTCTGTTAGGTTTTATTATTTAGAGAAATAGGTCTTAAAGAAATTAGGGTTCCTCTCTGGTTAAGCAACACCTGTTATATTATACTTCAAATTCTAAATTTTTCTTTAAAAGCATAATTTGGTTAATATAAGAACATTAGTGTAATTGTGGTGCTGTTACTGGTTTCTTTGTGTATTAAATGTATTTATATTTCCCAAGTATACAAGTCTTTAAAGTATAAAGTTTAGAAGAACATTTTTAGCAAGCTGTCATTCTTCAAACTAAAGTTTAAAGTCATGTTTGAGATCATAAAATTCTGTTCCATGGTTCATAGCTATTATACAAACTCAATATGCTTTTACTCTGGTTAATTTCATTTTGTATTTTCCTTCTAAACTTATAACTATTGTCATTAGTGCCTGACAAAAGTACAACTTCTTAACTGTTACGTCTCCTGGTGAAACAAATGCTGGTCCCTATTTTCATGGTCATATTCATTGTCTTTATTAATCTCATACCAATACTCTTGTCTGCTTGTTTCTCTCATAGAAGTACCCACCTCCCAGATGGCTGTACAACCTGTTCTTTCTAAACCAGACTTTTACCCCAGACCCTTAACTGACTCAAAACATACCAAAAAGGGAAACCTAAAATACTTACCCTACATTGGTCCCGCTAAGTCTGAAGCAACTATTACCCATTTCCCCTTACAGCAGTAAGTGTCCGCTAACTCAGATGGGAGAAGGACAAAGTACAGGTCGCTGATTATATTAATTTTAAAAAAGGAACAAATTGGGTTGACAGCACTCCCCTCATCAATGCTTTGATATAAAATGTTTCAAGAGTCCTCTGAGATCAGGAGGCTGTTGATAATAAACTTAAAGCTAAGTTGAAAGCCTTAGAGGCAACTGTAGTTCTCTTGGGTTATCAGATACAAAGTTTTAAGGTAAAGCAACAATTATGATACCATGTCACTTATCAGTTTGTGTAACACCTGTAACCATGCAATAGCTCTGAATGTGACTGGGAAAAGATAAAGATGCATTTATTAGAAGTTTGGAATCATAACAATGTTTATATCTTTTTCAACTGCACCATTACATCCAATTTATTCAGAAAAGTAAGATTCCCATGTTTTCTCTTGCCAGTTTTGCAGAAAATCTGTTAGATGATGTGAATGGTTTCAATCCTTAAAATATGCTAACACATATTGCATGGCATCTCTCAGGACCTATTTCTTTCCTCTTAACTCTGTGTTGTTTTCTCACAGTCAGCTGCAAATTTGTCTGTTACAAGTTCCAGTACTTCAGAGTAGACATGCATTGGTTACATTTAAGAAATAAAAGAAGGATGGGTGACTTGGATCCTGGTCTATGACCACCTGGTGGCTGTGACTGCACTTGCTCTGGAGACTTTCTGTGCAGGTCAAGAGTATCCAGTTGCTATGATGACGCCTTGCCTGAGGAAGTTCTATGCAAAGGCCCCAAACTATATCAGTCTTGACCCTGAGCTCAGACACCAGCCATTGGGATAAAGAATTCTGGACATAACAAGATAACCACAGTGTCTTGAAAGTGCCACAAGCATCCAGCCTGTCTGCTTTGCAGAAACTTTCCCAGATAACCTTTTTATGATAAAACCTATTTTTTGGAGGGGGGTGATTCTGGGAATTGAACTCAGGGGTACTCAACCACTGAGCCACATCCTCAGCCCCATTTTGTATTTTATTTAGAGACAGAGTCACACTGAGTTGCTTAGCACCTCACTTTTGCTTAGGCTGGCATTGAACTCGTGATCCTCCTGCTTCAGCCTCCTTGGCCTCTGGGATTACAGGCATGTGACATGATGTGCAACTGATAAATTCTGTATAATAAATGTGCTGTACTAGCTCTAGGTCACTGTTCTTCTATCAGAGGATGGTGTCCCACCTGGTCCCAGATTTCTCTCTCTGTTTTTTTGTCTTTCTTAATCCCCATCACCCTCGATGGTTTCTTAGGTTTGACTCTGCAGATTGTGACTTTTTTTCTTTCATGTGTGAAACCTAGAGAAGAAAATGGGAAAATAAATGAAGGAAAAGATTTTCATGAAAACTGAAGGGAGTTCAGTAGAGTAGGGGAAAGGAACCAGGTAGAGAGAGTAGAGGAGGGAAAGGGGAATTACTGGGGATGTTATTGGACAAATTATATTATTGTATCATGTGCATATACAAATATGTAGGAACAAATCCCATCATGATATATAATTACACTGCACCAATAGAAAATGAAAATAAAAATGAAAACAAAGCCCTCAGTCCCCAAAGACAAAATAACATATAATTGAGCTATTGATATATTTATTTATGCATAAATGTATAAAACAATATATCATGGATTCTCAAATCAATTAAAAATTCAATGAAAGGTATTAAGCTTTCAACTTACCTGAGATCTTGAGGAAAATTGAATACTCACCCATAATTAGTGGTAATAGAGAGTTCAGCATCAGCTTGATGTTATCTAGTAAATATAAAAAAAATACTTCTGACAAGTTCTTTATACCTCTCCCTCCCTCTTTCATTTTGTCATATGTCTGAATATATTTCAGATTCAGTACTTACAAAACTGAGTCTATGTTGAAACCTACCCAGTCTGACTCTGAGTTCATGCTCTTAATTCCTTTACAATATTATCTGCAGAGAATTAGAGAATAACTATGATTAGGAAATGTATGAAAAGTAAGCAGGGAAAAGTTAATGGTAATTGTTTACAGATTGCATCTGTAGATCAGTTTATTTTTCTCTTGTTCACAAACTATTCTACAATAGAACAATATTCTTTCTTAATGATGAAAAATTGGCATTACATAGTTATGCTTGCATCAACATCAGAAATATCATTTATAGTATATGTCATTAGAGGGAAACTTGATTAATAAAGAAGTCTTAATTTTAAATAGGATGAAAAATTTACATAAATTTGTGATTAGTGATAAATTTTATTAATATAAATTAATTAATAACTAAGAAGTGTTAATGATAGCCTTTTGATACTATAGCATGTAAATAAATAATTGTATATACATACATATATATATATATATATATATATAAACAAAATAGCTAGATTTTTCTTCCTACCTAATCTTCTGTAACAATCAGATATGTGAAATCATATTAAACAAGTGTGGTTCTTAGAGAACAAAATAGGACTCTTCAATTTTAGTAATGATTTTGTAATTTTTCTAAAAATATTTTAGAATTTTTACATAATCTACTAACATAAAGCATTATTTAAATAAACTTCAAGAATTGTGTGACCAAGTGCTGCCATTGAATTATTTTTTTGTTTGAATATTAATTCATTTGGCATGTGTCATCTAGACAATTTATAAGTTTATAGAACATTAGTTTTCAGAAAGAGGTAGTAATGTCTAGGGAGTCAATTTTAGTTTATTCATTTTACTGTTTTGTTTCATTTGCCAAATAAAATAGTATTTCATTCATAAGGTTGACTTTAATAAATTCCATTGATGGGCTAGATGTGTTCATAATCTTTGTGAAAATATTTAATTTTAATTTTTAAAAATCTGAACGCAGAGCATAGCTAGTTATCATTTTCATGGTTTGTTATGAAAAATTATTTTGTAGTTTTGGTTGTCTTTCAATAAGTTAAATTTTGAAGTAAGAAGGAGAAGGTTGTTGATGCTAGGCTTTAAAATGTGTTAAAATAAGGAATAATTCTGAAATTAAAAAATACTAAGCCAAGAGTCTAAGTCAATTAAATTTTTTAAGAGATCAATATATTTTTTATTAAAAACTAAAGCTGATAAACAGACAACTTCATTGGTTATAATGCATTGATATCAAATAGTAAGAAAAATAACAGATTATCCTTGCTCTTAATGTATTTAGCTACTAGAAAAATCATCTCCAATAAATTAATAATGAATAACAAAAATGGTGACAAATATTTTGCTTACAAGAGAAGGTCCTCATTTACCTCAGATAAAAAGAATGCTGAATTCATCATATACGAATGCTGAATTTGAAGCTTAGATCACTTAAGCTCATCATGCTTTATAGCTTTTATTTCTTCAAGGAAATGAATCAATTTAGGTAAATTTCTTTATTTAAATTTCTTTAAAAAAATACAAAATCTTTATCTTCCTAATCTTCAAGATGCCCCTCTCTCCCTCCATCTCTCCCTTCCTTTCTAAGTAAACACATAAATACATCTTTAAATAAAATGATGTTCAAGTTCATGGTTTGAGATCATATTATACAACATAATATGAAAAACCCTTCAACAGACTACTGCTTAAGTATGTGATGGCTACACCTAGCCTATATATGTTATATATAAAGCATGTATATATATAAACTGATTCTTAACTTTACCTGGGAGACCAAAAGACTGTGTATCATTCATATATATATATATATATATATATATATATTATATAATATATATCATATATGTAAAGTGTATATATATGCATTTTTGCATATAATGTTTCCTTTTTTGCAATGGAAAAGGATACTCATTATTTATTTTTATTTTTTTAGATATAAATGATAATATGGTGTATTTTGATATATTATTATATATATGGGGTACAACCCATTACAATTAAGATCCCATTCTTGTGGTTGAACATGATATGGAGTTACACCGATCATGTGTTCACACATTAACATAGGAAAGTTATGTCTGATTCATTCTACTGTCTTTCCTATTCCCATTCATACTCCCTTCCCTTTCATCCTCTTGATTAATCCAATGAACTTCTATACTTTCCCTCTCTACCCTCCCTTGTTCTAGATTAACATCCACATATCAGAGAGAACATTTCATCATTGATGTTATGGGACTGGCTTATTTCATTTAGCATGATAATCTCTAGTGCCGTCCATTTACCAACAGATGCCATATTTCCATTCTTCTCCATAGCTGAATAATATTCTATTGTGTATATGTAACACATTTTCTTCATCCATTCATCTGTTAAAGGGCACCCAATTTGGCTCCAAAGCTTGGCTATTGTGCATTGAGCTGCTAAAAACATTGGCGTGAGTGTGTCATTTTAGTATGGTGATTTTAAGTTCTTGTGGTATAAGCGGAGGAGTGACAGGTGGTTTCATTCCAAGTTTTCTGAGGAATCTTCATACTGCTTTCCAGAGTGGTTGCACAAGTTAACAGTCCCACAAGCAATGTATGAGTGAACCTTTTCTCCCACATCCTTGTCAACATTTACTGTTGCTTGCATTCTTGATAATTGCCATTGTGACTGGAGTGAGATGGAATCTTAATGTAGTTTTAATTTGCATTTGTCTAATTGCTAAAGATGTTGACATTTTTTCATATATTTGTTGACCATTCATATTATTTCTTCTTTGAAGTGTCTGTTCAATTCCTTTGCCCATTTATTGATTTGGGTTATTTGTGTTTTTTTTTTGTTTTTGTTTTTGTTTTTAAGTGTTTTAATTTCTTTGTATATTCTGGAGATTAATGCTCTTTTGGAGTTGAAGGTGGTAAAGATTTTCTCCCATCTTGTATGCTGTCTCTTCATGATCTTGATTGTTTCCTTTGCTGAGAAGAAGCTTTTTAGTTTGAATCCATCCCATTTATTGATTCTTGATTTTCCTTGTTGGGTTTGAGGTTTGAAGCAATCTTCTTGGACTTGAGGAAAACTTTTCTTGAACTGATATGATGGAGAATTGGGCCTACTTTTTCTTCTAGTATGCACAGGGTCACCAAGGTCCTTGACACAATTTTAGTTGAATTTTGTGCAGGGTGAGATATAGAGGTTCAATTTCAATGTGCTACTTATGGATTTCTAGTTTTCTCAGCACCATTTGTTGAAGGGGCTATCTTTTCTCCAGTGTACACTTATGGCACTTTTGTCTATTATGAGATAACTGTATCTCTGTTTTTTACTATTTTGTTCCATTGGTGTTCAATTGTATTTTTGTGCCAATACTAGGCTATTGTTTTCTGAACATACATACTTTTAAAAAAAATTTTACAGACCGCATTGTGATTCATTGTACACAAATGGGGTACAACTTTTCATTTCTATGGTTGTGCACAATGAAGATTCATACCATTCATATAATCATACATGTATATAGGGTAATGATGTCAATAGCTCTGCAGTATAATTTAAGGTGTGATATTTTGATGTTTCCTCCTTCGTTTTTCTCACTGCCAGAATTGCTTTGGCTATTGAGCCTCTTATTTTTACAAATGAATATTATTCAGCAATTTCTATTTCTATGAAGAATGTCATTGAAATTTTAATAGGAATTGCATTAAATTTGTGTAGTGCTTTTGGCAGTATGGCCATTTTGACAATATTAATTCTGCCTATCCAAGAACATGGGAGATCTTTCTATTTTCTAAGATCTACTTCAATTTCTTTCTTTAGTGTTCTGTAGTTTTCATTATAGAGTTCTTTCACTCTCTTGTTTGATTGATTCCAAGTATTTTTTTTTAACTATTGTGAATGGCTTAGTTTTCCTGATTTCTCTTTCAACTGATTCATCATTGGCGTATAGGAATACAATTAACATATGGGTGCTAATTTTAGATCCTAATACTTTGTGGAATTTGTTCAAGAAGTTCAATGAGCTTTCTGGTGGAATTTTTTTGGGTCTTCTAACATAAATCATGTCTTCGACAAATAGGGGTAGTTTGAGCTCTTATTTTCCTATTCATACACCTTTAACTTCTTTCATTTGTCTAATTGATCTGGCTAGGGTTTTAATGACTAAGTTGAATAGAAGTGGTGGAAGAGGGCATCCTTGACTTGTTCCAGTTTTTAGAGGGAATGCTTCCCTTTTACAGGGAATAAACATCATATCTCAATAATAAAATTAAATGTAAATAGAATAAATGCATCAATCAAAAGATACAGACTGGCAGATTAGATTAAAAAACAAGACCAAACAATATTCTGTCTCCAGGAGACTTAGCTCATGAGAAAAGACATTCACAGATTGAAGGTAAAGGATGGGGAAAATATCAGTCTTATGGATTTTGTAAACAATCAGCATTTCTATCCTCATATCAGATAAAGTGGACACCAATCCAAAATTAATTAGAAGGAACAATGTCATTCCATACTGCTTAAGGGAATAATACATCAATAAGAAATAATGATTGCAAATATTTATGCCCCAAACAGTGCAGCACACATACACATCAAACAAACCCTGTCAATTTCAAGAATCCAATAGATCACAACACAATAATGCTGGGTAACTTTAATGTGCCTATATAAGCACTAGATAGATCCTCCACAAACATACAAAATGAGTGAGCTATAGAACTAAAGAACACAATTAATAATCTAGATTTTAGAGACATGTATAGAATATTTCATCCATCAAGGACTGAATATACTTTCTTCTCAGCAGCATATGGATCCTTCCCTAAAATAGATCATATATTAGTCCACAAAGCAACTCTTAGAAAGTACAGAAAAATAGGAATAATGCCTTGTATCCTATGAGATCATAATGGAATGAAATTAGAAATCAATGATAAAACAAAAAATAGAAGCTTTTCTAATAACTGAAGACTAAATAATAAGTATTGAATGTCCAATGGATATTAGAAGAAATCATGGATAAAATAAAAAAATACTTGGAGGTAATGAGAATTGTGTCACAATTTATCAAAATCTCTGGTACACTGTGAAGGCAATTCTAAGAGGAAAGTTCATTGCACCAACTACATTCTTTAAAAGAATGCAAAGTCACTAAATAAATAACCAACATTACATCTTAAATCCCTAGAAAAAGAATAAATCAACACTGAAAGCAGTAGAAGACAGGAAATATTAAAATCAGAGTCAAAATCAATGAAGTTGAAAAAATAATTCAAAAATAGATGAAACAAAAAGTTGGTTCTTTGAAAAAAATAAATAAAATTGATAAACCCTTAGCCAAGCTAATGAAAAGAGAGAGAGAGAGAGAAAGAGAAAACTCAAATCACCAAAATTTATGATGAAAAAGGAAATATCACCAGAGACAATATTGAAATGAGATGATAAACATAAACTACTTTGAAAATATATATTTCAGTAAAATAGAGAATCATTATGACATTGACACATTTCTGGAGACTATGACCTACCCAAATCGATCCCGGAAGACATATAAAATTTTAAAAGATAAATTTCAAGCAATGAAGTTGAGGATGCCTTGAAACACCTACCAACAAAGAAAAATCCAGGTCCAGATGGATTCTCAGCTGAGTTCTACCAGACATTCAAAGAATCACACCAATACTCCTCAAATTATTCCTTGAAATAGAAACGGAGGGAACACTTCCAAACTTATTCTATGAGTTAATACACCCTGATAACAAAACCAGACAAAGAAACATCAAGGAAAGGAATCTTCAGACCAAAATTCCTCATGAGCATAGATGTAAAAGTTTTTAATAAAATTACGGAAAATTATATACAAAAAGATAGTGCACCACAATCAAGTGTGGTTCATTCTAGGAATGCAAGGTTGGTTCAACATATGAAAATTAATTAATGTAATTCATTATTACAAAAGAAATAAAGACAAAAACACCATGATTATCACAATCTATTCAGCAAAAAGCATTTGACCACATTCAGCATTCATTCACATGCAAACCACTAGAAAATGTAGGGATAGTAGAAACATACCTCAACAGTGTAAGAGCTATCTATGATAAACCCAAGGCCAACACCATTGTAAATGGAGTTTCTTTATAGCTTCAAAACAGGTTGCTAGGATGTTTCGTTGAATTGTGTTGAATCTTTTGATCAAATTATGGAGAATTAACAGCTTAAAAATATTGAGTTCTTTAATCCATCAACACAGAATATGTCCCTTTTTAGTTGGATTTTGTTTTTTTTGACTATGTTTAAAGTTTTACACAAATGCACAGAAACTTGTATGTATTTGTTCAATCTATACTTTAGTACTTCATGTTTTTTGGTGTTCATTAAAAATTGTATTTTTTATATTTAAAGATTTGCTTGTTAGTTGGTGGCATCTAGGGAAGCAATTGAATTTTGTACACTGACCATGTATCCTGTTACATTTTATATTCATTTATTACCTACAGGAAATATTGAAAAAATACTTCGTGTTTTCTATGTAGGCAGTTATGTCCCCTCTAAATAAAAATGTATACTTCTTCCTTTTCAATTTGTGTGCTACCCATCTTTTCTTTCTCATATCCTATTGAAACTTTCAGAACATCTAGTGCGGTATTAAAGAAGGAAAGATACTCTATTTCCAGTTACAGCAGGAAATTACTTTCATGCTGTGAAGAATGGTATCTGATGTCAGATTCTGTATATTACTTTTATATATTTTTATTCACTGATTTAATTCACAAACATTTTAAGTGATTTTCTATTATCTAGAGATACTGGTTTAATTTTTTTCCCTCATAGTATCTTTATCTGGTTTTGGTATTAAGGACTCATAGACCTTGTAGAATGAATTGAGACATAATTGCTTCATTTACACATTTTAGAAGAGATTGTGAAGAACTGATAAAACTGCTTTTTAAAATGATTGGCATTTGCCATTTATTTCTGGAAAATTCTTGGTATATTTCTTATACCTTCTGCTCTATTTTTACTTCTTATATATTGTTACATTGCCATTAATTCTTGAATCTTATTTTTTTAATTTTTATTTACCTTTCATTGTAGGAATATATTATTTATATCTCTTTGAAATCATTGATTCTTTTCTATGTCTTAATAGAGGATTCTTTCTTTGTTCCTGTTTCTGCTATATTTCTACAATTTCCTGGGTTTTGTTTTGTTTTGTTTTTTTGTTTTTGTTTTTGTTTGGTACCAGATATTGAACTCAGGGGCACTCAACCACTGAGTCACATCCCCAGTCCTATTTTGTATTTTAGACTCTCACTGTGTTGCTTAGCACCTCACACTTGCTGAGGCTGACTTTGAAGTTGGAATCCTCCTGTCTCAGTCTCCTGAGCCACTGGGATTACAGGCATGTGCCATTTCTCCTGGCTTGCTATTTCCTTTTGATTCTTTCTTAGAATTTCCATTTCCCTGATTACATCACCTTTCTTGTTTCCTGTCTTCTGTTCACTGGACACCTTAATATCTTACTCTTAGGTATTTTAACTCCTCTGGGTGATGATTCCAGAAATTGTTTTATTTGAGTCTGGTATTATTGAATGCTGACATTCTCTTCAGATTGCTTTCTTTCCTGCCCTTTTCCATGCTTTGACATTGTTTTTTTTAATCCTAAAATATTTCCTGGAACAATAGGAAGTGAGGTAAATGGGCATTTAGTATGATGATGTAAATTGATCTAGCTAATATTTTTTTTCCGTTTTCATGCTTGTTGAAGATAAAGATATAGCACTTTAAATTCTTCTCATATCCATTTTTTTTTATCTCTTCTCTACTTTGGGAATTCAATGTGTACATTTCTTCTGGGACAGGTTGTTTCTTTCATTATTTTTCATTTGTAACCCACTGAAATTGCCACTTAAGTTTTTTTAATAGTTTATGGGTATAGCAGATTTTGTTCTAGATAAGCAGATCTCGGTTGCTCTATCACTCTGGATGAGAATGTCTCCCCAGATTTCAGCGTAGTGTTCTGATGATGACCTCTGTTCTACCACGGATCTAACAAAAGCATCAGTCAATGGTTGATTTGTCTAGGTTTTATTGTTGGAAGAGCTGGAGTAATGACTTTCAAACATGTCATTCCTGAGGCTCGAAATCAATTTTGCTTTTTACATTGTTTACACATTTTCTTGGGCACCATAGTTTGCTCCAATTCCTGAACCGTTTTGGAGTTCTCTTATACAAAAGATTTTTATCTTGATTTATCCCATTTATCACTCATTTTTCATTTTTTTGTTTTGCCAGTTTGGTTTCTACTTATATACTTACTTTGCATCTGAACAACAACAGTGAAAAAGTTGAGCTGACAAGGTAACTCAGTGGAAAAACCCTTACCTGGCTTGTGACAGTGTCTGGGCTTGATCTCCATGAATACACACACACACAAACCCCCAATTACCTATGTTCCTGTTATCTTTTTCTCTTGGTCCTTGTGAATTTATGTCTTTTTTTCTTTTTTATTATCAGTTAAGCAATACTTCAAAAATATTATACAACATGTCTCCTCTTTCACATTTAATGAACATATTTTCTTTTTTTTAAAGGAGAAAAAATTTAGTTTGACTCATGTTTTCAGAGGATTCAGTTCATAGTGGGTTGGCTCCATTGCTCTTAGGCCTGTGGTGATGCAGGGCATCATGATGGAGAGGTTGTGATAGAGCAGAGCTGCCTACCTTATGAAAGTTCAGAAAGGTAGAGGGGGAGAGAGAAACAGGAAGGGGCGAGGAACAAGGAATGCCTGGACACATCCTTAAAGACCGACTTCTATCAACTAGACCTCACCCCCTACAGTTTCCACCACCTCCCAATAGTAAATCCAATTATCTATTCATCAATGGATTAATACTTTGATGAGATTCAAACCCTCATTGTTCAATCATATCCCCAAAGCAAAAGCCTCACCTCTCAACACTGCTGCATTGAGGACCAAGACTTTAACACAGGAGACTTGGGGGGACATTCTGAAACCAAACTATAACAACTAGAAACATTATTTACCAATAATTTTGGAGGACTCTCCTTGTGCCATACACTGTTCTGTACACTTAGAATATGTAGTGATCCAAAGTTCTTTTTCTTTTGAGTATTTGTAGCTCTCTCACTATGTACACAGTAAACATTTGAGTGAATTAAAAATGAATCGAAAGATTACACTTTACTTTAACTTGTATTTTCAGATGGCTTCTGAATCTCTGGGGCCAAGGAACTCTTTCAAGGTAACACAGCCGATCCGTACCAAAGTCAGAGCATGATTCCAATTCAATTCTGTCATCTCTGATTCTTTGCCTTCAAGTCAATCTATCAAAATTATTTGGAGCAATCCACATTAGTGGGTGGGTTCTATTTTTAGAAGATTCTTAGAAATAATTTCAGAGCTTCTGCTTTGTCTCTAACTAAACTTTTGCCTAGAAAAAAATTTTTTTTTAATAATTTGTTTATTTTGATTCATTGTAAACAAATGGGGTACAACTTGTTTCTCTGGTTGTACATGAAGTAGAGTCATATCATTTGGGTAATCATACATGCACATAGGATAATGTTTCTCCCATTCTGTTATTTTTCCTTCCCCCCACTCCTCCCGCCCCTCCCACCCCTCTTTTTCCTCTATACAATCTACCCTTTCTTCGTTCTTGCCTCCCTCCCAACCCCCATTCTGTATCATAATCGGCTTATCAGAGAGATCATTCGGACTTTAGGTTTTTGGGATTGGCCTATCTCACTTAGGGTGACATTCTCCAACTTCATCCATTTGCTTGCAAATGCCATATTATTATTCTTTACGGCTGAGTAATATTCCCTTGTATATATATATACCACAGTTTCTTTATCCATTCATCAACTGAAGGGCATCTAGGTTGGTTCCACAATTTAGCTATTGTGAATAGAGCAGCTATGGACATTGATGTGGCTGCATCAGTGTAGTATGCTGATTTTTAAGTCCTTTGGGTATATGTCAAGGAGTGGAACATCTGGGTCAAATGGTGGTTCCATTCCAAGTTTTCTAAGGAATATCCACACTGCTTTCCAGAGTGGCTGCACTAATTTGCAAACCCACCAGCAATGTATGAGTGTACCTTTTTCCCCACATCCTTGCCAATACCTATTGTTCCTTGTATTCTTGATAATCACCATTCTAATTGGGGTGAGATGAAATCTTAGGGTAGTTTTGAATTGTATTTCTTATTACTAGAGATGTTGAACATTTTTTCATATATCTGTTGATCGCTTGTAGATCTTCTTCTGTGAAGTATCTGCTCATTTCCTTTGCTCATTTGTTGATTGGGTTATTTTTATTCTTGGTGTAAAGTTTTTTGAGTTCTTTATAGATTCTGGAGATTAGTGTTCTATCTGAAGTATGAGTGGCAAAGATTTTCTCCCACTCTGTAGGCTCTCTCTTCACATTACTGATAGTTTCCTTTGCTGAGAAAAAGCTTTTCAGTTTGAATCTATCATAATTATTGATTCCTGCTTTTATTTCTTGTGCTTTGGGAGTCATGTTAAGGAAGTCTGATGCTAAGCCAACATGATGAAGATTTGGACCTACTTTTTCTTCTACAAGGTGTAAGATATCTGAACTGATTCCAAGGTCCTTGATCCATTTTGAGTTGAGTTTTGTGCAGGGTGAGAGATAGGGTTTTAGTGTCATTTTGCTACATATGTATATCCAGTTTTCCCAGAACCATTTGTTGAACAGGCTATATTTTCTCCATTGCATGTACCTTTGTCTAGTATGAGGAAACTGTATTTATTTGGGTTTGTCTCTGTGTCCTCTATTCTGTACCATTGATCTACCTGTCTATTTTGGCACCAATACCATGTCATTTTTGTTACAATTGCTCATAGTACAGTTGAAGATCTGGTATTGTGATATCCCCTGCTTTGCTCTTCCTGCTAAGGATTGCTTTAGTTATTTTGGGCCTCTTACTTTTCCAAATGAATTTCATAATTGCTTGCTCTATTTCTATGAGGTACAACATTGGGATTTTAATTGGAATTGAATTGAATTTGTATAGCACTTTTGGTGGTATGGTCATTTTGACAATATTAATTCTGTCTATCCTAGAACATGTGAGATCTTTCCATTTGCTAATGTTTTCTTTAATTTCTTTCTTTAGTGTTCTGTAGTTCTCATTGTAGAGGTCTTTCACCTCTTTTGTTAGATTGATTCCCAAGTTTTGTTTTTTTTTTTTTTTCAGTTTATTGTGAATGGGGTAGTTTTCCTAAATTCTCTTTCAGAGAGTTCATCACTTATATATAAAAATGCATTAGATTTATGAGTATTGGTTTTATATCCTGCTACTTTACTGAATTAATTTATGAGTTCTAGAAGTTTTCTGGTGGAATTTTCCATCTTCTCTAATATAGAATCATGTCATCAGCAAATAGGGATAGTTTTAGTTCTTCTTTTCTTATTCATATTCCTTTAGTTTCTTTGGTCTGTCTAATTGCTCTGTCTAGAGTTTCAAGGATAATATTGAATAGAAGTGATGAAAAAGGGCATCCCTGCCTTGTTCCATCTTGTTCCATTTTTTTTTTTTTTTTTTTTTTTTTTTTTTTTTTTTTTAGGGGGAATGCTTTCAGTTTTTCTCCATTTAGAATGATATTGACCATGGGCTTAGCATAGATAGTCTTTACAATGTTGGGGAATGTTCCTACTATCCCTCAATTTTTCTACTGTTTTGAGCATGAAGGGTGCTATATTTTATCAAATGCTTTTTCTGCATCTATTGAAATAATCATGTGATTCTTAACTTCAAGTCTGTTGATATGGTGAATGACATTTACTGGTTTCCAGATATTAAACCAACCTTGCATCCCTGGGATAAAAGCCATTTGATCATGGTGCACTATCTTTTTAATATGTTTTTGTATGTGATTTGTTAAAATTTTGTTAAGAATTTTTACATCTACATTCATTAGGGATATTGGATTGAAATTTTCTTTCTTTGATGTGTCTCTGTCTGGTTTTGGTATCAGGGTGATGTTAGCTTCATAGAATGAGTTTGGAAGGGTTCCCTCCTCTTGTACTTCATGGAATACTTTGAGGAATATTAGAAAGAGCTCTTATTTGAAGGTCTTGTAGAACTTGGCTGAGAATCCATCTGGTCCTGAACTTTTCTTTGTTGGTAGACTTTTGATGACTTTTGTTTCATTCCTTGAATTTGATCTGTTTAAATTGTGTATGTCCTCCTGATTAAGATTGGGTGAATCATATATCTCTAGAAACCTGTTGATATCTTTGATATTTTCTATTTTGTTGGAATATAAATTTTCAAAATAGTTTCTAATTATGTTTTGTGTTTCAATATTGTCTGTTGTGATGTTTCCTTTTTCATCCTGAATTTTAGCATTTTGAGTGTTCTCTCTCCTTCTCTTTGTGAGTGTTGCTAAGGGTTTATCAATTTTGTTTATTTTTTCAAAGAACCAACGAATCAACTTTTTATTTTGTCATTTTTTTGATTGCTTCTTTTGTTTCAATTTCATTGTTTTCAGCTCTGATTTTAACTATTTCCTGTCTTCTACTACTTTTCATGTTGATCTGTTCTTTTTCTACGGTTTTGAGCTGTAATGTTAGGTCATTTATTTGTTGACTTTTTCTTCTTTTATTGAATGAACTCTGTGAAATGAATTTTCCTCTTAGTACTGCTTTTATAGTTTCCCACAGATTTTGATATGTTGTATCTTTGTTCTTGTTTACCTCTAGGAACTTTTTTATTCCCCCCTGATGTCTTCTATTATTCATGCAATCATTCAATAGCATATTATTTAATCTCCAGGTGTTGGGAGTAGTTTCTCTTTTATATTTTGTCACTGATTTCTAATTTCATTCCATTATAATCTGATAGAATTGAAGGGAGTATCTCTATATTTTTGTATTGCAAGAGTAGCTTTGTGGCATAACATTTTAGAGAAGGATCCATATGCTGCTGAAAATGAAGTACATTTGCTCATTTATGGATCAAATATTCTATATGTGTCTGAAACGTCTAAATTTTTGTTGTGTTATTGAGATCTATGATTTCTTTGTTCAATTTTTATTTGGAAGATCTGTTGCATGGTGAGAGAGATGTGTTAAAGTCACCTAGTATTATTGTGTTATAATCTATTTGGTTCCTGGAATGGAGAAGGATTTGCTTGATGTACATTGGATAAGCCATTGTTTGGGGCATAAATATTTATGATTGCTGTGTCTTTCTGATTTATGCTTCCATTAAGCTGTATGAAATGTTCTTCTTCTCACTAACTTTGGCTTGAATTTCACTTTATCTTATATGAGGATGGATACCCCCGCCTTTTTACTGAGTCCATGTGCATGGTATGTTTTTTCCCATCTTTCAAGTTTAGTGTGTTGGTATCTTTTTCTGTGAGATGAGTCTCTTGAGGGCAGCATATTGTTGGATCTTACTTTTTAACCGAATCTGTCAGTCTGTGTCTTTTGACTGATGAGTTCAGGTCATTAACATTCAGGATTATTATTGAGATATGATTTGTATTCCCAGTCATTTTGGCTTATTTTGGTTTTTAATTTGACTTGATTTCTCCTTTATTTGGCTATTCCTTTAGGGTACTTCCTCACTTTGCTGATTTACATCATTGTTTTTAATTTCTTCCTCATGGAATATTTTGCTGAGAATGTTCTGTAGTGCTGGCTTTTTATTTGTGAATTCTTTTAGCTTTTGTTTATCATGAAAGGATTTTATTTCGTCATCAAATCTTAAGGTAAGTTTTGCTAGGTATAAGATTCTTGGTTGGCATCCATTTTCTTTCAGAGCTTGAAAAATGCTGTTCTAGGCCCTTCTAGCTTTTAGGGTCTGGGTTGAGAAATCTGCTGATATCTGTATTGGTTCCCCCCTGTATGTAATTTGATTTTTTTTCTCTTGCAACCTTTAAAATTCTATCTTTATTTTGTATGTTAGGTATTTTCATTATAATGTGCCTTGGTGTGGGTCTGTTGTAATTTTGTACATTTGGTGTCCTGTAAGCCTCCTGTATTTGATTTTCCATTTCATTCTTCACATTTGGGAAATTTTCTGATATTATTTCATTGAATAGATTGCTCACTCCTTAGGTTTGCTTTTCTATGCGTTCCTCAATCCCACTAATTCTTAAATTTGGTCTTTTCATGATATTCATAATTCTTGGAGATTCTGTAAATTATTTCTTACCATCTTCTCTGTTTGATCAACTTTGTTTTCAAGATGAAATATTTTGTCTTCAACATCTGAGGTTCTGTCTTCCAGGTGTTCTATCCTGTTGGTTATGCTTTCTAAGGAGTTTTCAATTGGTTTATTGTTTCCTTCATTTCAAGAACTTCTGTTTTTTTTTTCCCCCAGACTCTCTCTTTATTGAAATTATCCTGTGCTTCCTGCATTTGCTCTTTTAACTGTTGATTGATGCAATCATTCAATGCCTGCATTTGCTCTCTGATCTCATCGTTTGCTTCTTCGATAATTTTAATTATGCACATTCTGAACTCCCTTTCAGACATTTCTTCTGCCATGCTTTCATTGGATTTTATTGGTGTAGCATCTATCTAGGTTTGTTGGGGACACTTTCTTTCCTAATTTTTTCATATTTCTCATGTATTTTCTCCTCTAGGAGTGCAAATCTGAGGTATTACAGTTTCCCCTCTATAGACTTATAGTGTCCATGCAGACTTCCAATACTTCACCTCCTAGTTTTCAGTAACCTGAAGTCTTGAAGGAACTTGATAATACAGTGACCCGAAAAGGATGCTGCCCCGCTAGGAGTGGTGGTCTCCAGGTTGGGTATATTCCTTACTAATAGTCAGAGGTGCCTCCACATGTGGAGAGATGGTCAACCACAGGGGCACTAGACTGTGGACTGGGGCCCAGCTTGTCTGGGCCTGGGTCTCTGGTCCTGCTTCCCTGGGGTGGAAATCTTGCCCAGCAGCTCTGTACTGGACCCTGCTCTCTGCTTATATTTTCCTCATATTTTTATTTGTTCAAAATATATTTACTGAGTACATAGTATATATAAAGTACCATAGTAAGCTTGGGTATAAATAGCAATAAAATTTATTTGTTGACTTTATAGTTTTAATCTATTTGTGAATAATAATGCATCAAATGTATAACTATTTTATATACATATATTAAACACATAATATCTATAATAGACTCTATACATGAAATTTAAGTTTTTTTCTTATCTATGTATTATTGGTGTTCTTCTTCTTTCCTTATCCCTATGCAAAATTGTAATAGAGGTCAGTAAATTTTTAAGCATAGAAGTCATTTCCTGGATTTCATAGATTGTAAACATACTGCCAACTCTTTCCACTGATGATGAAAACATATCTGAAAACTAGAACTATGTTTTCAAATTATAGCCATTAACAAATGCTAAAATAGGAGGAGTTTATATTTTTAAAAACATTTTAATTAAAACCAAGACTTCTTAGTGTCAGTCTCAGTTTTAGAAAGGTTTTATATCCTTCAAGGGCAACCTCATTTAATTATTGAGCAAGACTGAGTTTACAGTCCCTTGATCTTGGCCAGATACATGGTAGATCATTTAGAGAATAGTTGCCCAGAATTCCCTGTGGGATTGACCAAGACTTTGTTGGACCTGAATTAAAGTTTGACTTCCCTACTCATGCTTCTTCCATTTCTTCTCAATTATATTATGTCCCTAACAGACATCTTATAACCCAAATCTCATCTTCTATGAAGCCAACATAGAATGATAAAAATATTTGGTTTCAAAATATTTTCTTCTTAACACAGTTGTTCTTGGAAATCAGTTACTTTCTCACTCATTGTTGACAATGTGATCCCAAAGGAAAAATTAATACAAAGGTTAATGTTAAATTATTTATGCAATAGAATAAAGGTCAGTTCTGTCATCTCTTACTTCTTTGTTTTGTGTTATAAATATTGTCATTAAATCACAGTTTCTCAACTAATAGATTTTTCAGTTTTTTCAGTGTTTATTTAGCCGCAAAACTTCAGCTTACATAAAAAGGATTCAAGGTTTGCTTATTAGGGCACATATGCTCATATAGTTTGGATCTTAAGTGTACCTTGAAGGTCCAGGTGTTAAAGCCTTGTTTTCCAACGTGGCACCATTGGGAAATGATGGAGTCTTTATGAGGTAGAGTCCAACGGGAGGTCTTTAGGTTATTGGGGGCTTAATTTTGAAGGGCATAATAGAAATGGGTCTCTCTGTCTCTGTCTTTGTCACTGTCTGTCTCCCTCTTTCTCCTTCCCAGTCAAGAGGTGAGTGGTTTTGTTCTGCATCACCCCTCTGCCATGATGTGCCACCACAAGCTAAAAGCAACAGATCCATTCTTCATAGATTGATACCTCTAAAACTGTGAGACATTAACTTTTTATAAGTTAATTATCTCAGGTATTTTTTACAGTAACAAACAGATACACTACACAATTGAATGAAGGCATTGTGTTTAACTGTACTTGTAGGTTCTCACTGCCCTAAAACACATAATGAATAAATTTTTGTTTTTGTTTTATTTTTATTTTGTACTAGGGATTGAATCCAGGGACACTTAAACACTAAACCACATCTCCAAATCATTTGTATTTGTTTATTTTTATTTTGAGACATGGTCTTGCTAAGTCATGAAGCAAATGTTTTAGGCAGACTTTTCAGTGTCATGTCCAAAAGACATGATAAGAATAATTTTAAGGAGGAAAAGTTTATTTGGGGGCTTCCAGTTTCCTAGTTCTCATTTCATAGATGGCCGACTCCATTCCTCAGGGCTTAAGATGAGGAGGAACATCAAAGTAGAGGAAAGCAGCTGGGGACATGGTATCAGGAAAAGCATAAAGAGAGAGAGAGAGAGAGAGAGAGAGAGAGAGAGAGAGAGAGAGAGAGAGAGAGAGAGAGAGAGAGAGAGAGAGGGAGAGAGAGAGAGTGTTCTTCTCTCCAAGGACAAAATATATAACCCAAAGGCACACCCCCAATGACCCATCTCTTCCAGCTACACACTGCTTGCCTAAAGTTACCACCCAGGTAATCTCTATGAGGGGATTAATGCCCTGATTAAGTTAAGCCTCTCATAACCCAATAATTTCACTCTGAGTTTTCTTGCATTGACTTTTGAGGGATACCTCATAAATAAATCATAACAGCACAGCATTGGAAATATGACCTGGATTAGAGTTTACAGGAGGACATTATTGTCAATGTGTTCCCTGGATTCCTTTTTTTTATAGTAAAACATGGGCTAATAAAAGTTCTAACATTTCTTCCCACACCATATTTACTAATTGAGGCATTCATATAATAATTGATGCATTCCCTATTTCTTGCAATATATTCATTTCCAATTGAACACCACTACCTAAAATAATGTCTCTTTAACAAGGAAACTGAATGTATTTTGTTCCCAGCTATTTTCAGTTCCCTGCATAGTTACTGACACAAACTGTACAGATATGCATGAACACAAACTATACACACACACAGACACACAATTTGAATAGAATTTAATTCAGGTTAAATATTTGGAAGTGTATTATATCATCTGTAATGCCAAACATGTTTTAGTAACTAACTTTTTCCTCAAGCAAGTCAAATTCTTAGACTAAGATATGAAGATATTAATATTGGCTGAAATAAGAGTATAAAATCAAACTCATACACTTTTTGCAAAGTATATGGATTGAACTGATTATTATTTTTCTCAGGCATCATCAATGAAAGAAAATTAAGGAAGTGCAATGGAAAATTACTTGTCTGTATTTGTGCAATATGATGGTTCTCATAGTCAAATGAATGATTTGTGACAATAAAAATTCATAGTAAGGTTTTTAAGTAGCATTATTTCTCTGTATTTTCTCAAACTGTTAGTATTGTGCTTACTTCTGCTTCATTATACTTTCAAATTCAAGTTGAGATCTAGAAAGGAAAGTCTAAAAGATGGTAAATAAATCAAGGGAATAATTTTTTAAGATTCATAGGAAAGAATAGCAGCTGGAAGCCCTAAGAGTTCACATTAAGCTTGCTGCATTTGCAAGCTTCTGCCTTTCTATTTCTTCTTTCTCTTCCTTCAAGATTACTTATATGCTTATCATACTCTGTAGTACATGATTATTGTTTATGCATGTACAAGGAAATTTGTTATTCTCTTTCTCTTAATTGGCATTATCCTTAAACAATCTAAATATGGATTTTTAAAATGAACCACATTCTCTCAGCAGCTGATAAGATCCTTGTGAATAATTTAGACCATGAAAATACCTTAGATGTGGAGAGGTTGTAACTTAATATAGACACTTTCATATTGCTCATGTCTAAATTGAAACACATTGAATGTGGAAGCAATCATCATCATAATATGATTTTTTATAAAAATCATTACCTTTCATGGTGAAAATGTCATTTAAATGTTAGTTTGGAAAATATGGAAATCCAGCATGGACTATAACTACATGCTACCTAATTCACCTATTTTAGATGATTTGACATTTTACTAACCAACCATCATCTTGTCACTAAATATTTTCTTGATTGAGTAAAATGGCTGCAATATGCACAATATATCAGCTAAACTATTTAAATTATTCCTTGTTATTCTCAAGTTTTAAGACCACCAGTGCAAACTGCAACAATAACAAAAATGGAAGTAGAATACCAAAAAAAAAAAAGTCTATTTTCAGGGTTCCTTCTTTCCTGGTTTTATAGATTGATAAGATTTAGTTCTTTCAGAACTTTGCTTGCATGAAATTCAACTATATAGCTTTTCTTGCTTAGTAAAGTATAGGAAGCAAATATCTCCAAATGACTTTACGAATCAAGTGTCAGGAGGAAATGAAGACTCATTATTGAATCCCCTCTGGGAATTCTTTTGAAGGAATTTGATTTTGGTAGGCAAGCTGAATCTAGCAGTTCATTAAATAGGAAAACAAATAATTTTTAGTCAAGAGGTGAGAAAGCATTGTGCGCTTCTTAATAGGTAGTCCCCAAAATATTGTAGAAGTCTTCTGAAAGTTTCATCTTTGGAGTCTTTATGCAGGGAATAAACTTATCTCCCAGAGAAGTTCAGTCTGGCATGGAATTTAATGAGGTAAGTAAGACTCTATTGCATGCATTTCAGTGGAGACACATTAATGACTCTGTAGAGGGGAGATAACACAGTACCATTAACAAGTATTGCCATGAGTTCTTAGAGTTACAAGCAATTTAACTTAGGGAAACCACATGCTTTACAATTAGAGTGTCTCACAACTAGAATCTAAATCCCATGTGATCTCACCACTCATACAAATGAGTCTGTATCTTGAACAGAAGGTTACAGAAAGAGTTGTCATATGTTTTTAAAGATACTAGAGTTTATAGTGTGGTGAAGACAGGCACAATCATTAGTGTAATTTCAAAGTGTCAGCATTTTGGGGGGCACCTTTTCCCAAGATAAAGCTCCTCCCTTATTACTTTATAATAGTCACTAAAAACAGTTACAGAACAATGTAGCAAAAAGAAACGAAGTAAAAACTTTTTAAGAACAATGACACTTTGAAGTCACAGTAGGATACTCAGGGTCTCAGAAATCCTTGTTATAGCCACTCAGCAAACCAACTCTTCCTCACCTAGTGGAGAGGATATTGAACAATTTCACATTTCTCAAATTGCTTATATCTTCTCTACTGCTGGCCTCATCTCCAGATTCATGCATCATGGAGGCTAATGAGCAAGATTTCTATGGACATTTTAAACTTGTCACATCTGTCCCGATAGGGGTCTTTGTAATCTCATAAATTCCACCCTTCTTTCTTTAATCCATGGTTTTATTGAGTAATAAAATCACCTGAAGAGGTCAAAATAAAACAAAAACAAAAAACCAGAGAGTGTTGGACTCCAAACCCAGAATTTCTTTTACAGTAGGTCTTAGGTGGGATCAGACATTTTTTATTTCTAAAATGTTCCAAGGAGGTGATGATGATGTCGTCATGGAGTACACGGAGAACTTCAGGACTTTGGGTCTAAGAAGAGATCAGTTTCCTCCCAGATGAGTTGTTTTACCAACTTTTAGCAATGTAAGCCATATTATTTTGTCACTCTCTCTATTTTTATTCAACTTAGCCATCATAATTCAATCATTTAAATCTCTCCCATTTTGAAAACATTTATGATTTTTGTGTTCATTGCATTAGTAGCACTCTTTTTCCTCCCTCAGATGAGCTTATTTAAATCAGAAGTTTTTGTTTAATGCATTTTTTTTTTATTATTTAAATATCACATTTAAGTGTAGCTTAGTCTTGCCTTTAATTTATGCTGTTTATGTCAGGGTGAGGGGTGTACTTGGAATTGAACCTTGGAAGCTTTTCCACTGAGTTACATCCACAGGCCTTCTTCTATTTTATTTTGAGATAGGGTCTCCCTAAGTTGATCAATCTGGTCTTGAACTTGACATCCTCCTGCCTCAGTCTCTTCAGTAGCTGGGATTACAGGTCTGCCCCACCATGCCCAGCTCTATGCTGTTTTTCTTTATAAATTCAACAACACCTTCTGTGAGGAAAACAGTAATGCCTGCATTTTTTGGGGTACCTTTCCCCAAGATTGGCATCATTCCCCAAAAATATCATATAATTGTTAACAACAATGTCTCTTTTAAAAAAAAAAAAAAAGTCTCTTTAAGTGATTTTATTGGTCAATTAGGCTTGAGAGTCCTGGATTAAAGATAAAAAGAGGAGTGGAATTTGTGAGATTACAAAGATTCCCCATAGGGACAGGGAATGACAGGTATAAAATAGTAATATAAATCTTACTTAATGTTTTCCGGACCCATCGGAAGGTTCATTGTTGCCCATTTTAAAACAAAAGGCAGAGTAATTAAAGAAACATATTCATTTATTTAATTTAAATGTACATCTTCAAAATTGAAGATGCAAAGAAATTGGGAAACCTGTGCATTTTTATAGTTTATTGAAAAGTGAACAATTTAACAAAAAAGATTGGATAAAGTGAGTAGTATCTAATGGGAATAAACTGGAGGAAACTTTGTAAGAGCTGTTTGTTCAGATTCTCTTTGTGTACCTGTGTCTTCAGAGATAAAGATATTTATTTTCTCCGGACCTAGGGTGGGTATTTCTCACATGAGTTCTTACGATCTGCTTCAGAAGTTCAGAGAATTCTTTGATCTGCTTCAGGGGAGAAGGACACAGAAGGTCAGCGTCTTCTTGCTTGGGTTGTTTCCTCAAATACCTTGGTGCATATTTGGAGGAAGCATTTCCTGAACTCTATTGCTTCCCAATTATAATTTAAACAATGGTGTAACCTCTTCAACATTAGACATTCTAACTGCTCCTCTGCTGCTTCTTTTTGAATTGTTTGTTGCTGTTACCCTGACGTCTGAGCGGCTGCTCCTGGCTTACCATCTTTCTCTCAGCTTCTTTCTGGACCTCCACTTCTGTTACCCTTTTCCGGTAGTGCTCACCAGGGTTCTCCTGGAATCATTTTTGCCATTGCTTCACACACTAGGTTGGTAAAGTACTTCACATCCACGGATTTAACAGCCATTGAAACTTTTGTGAATACGAAATCATCTCTCCAGCCTAGAGACAACTCCTGAGGTCGAGCTCCATGTAGCCAAATTTCTGCTGATACTGGATATCCCCATACAACATCCTCAAATTTCATGAAAACAGAAGATGACAACTTACCCTTTTTATACCAATCATTGGTCTTTTTAAAATCTTCATTTCCATTTAACTCGTTATGAAATAAAAATTTTAGGAGTTGGTCTGCTCTCTCTTCAACGTGTAATTAACCAACCAACAAATCCTTCAGGGCTGCCTTGATTATTGCAACCCTCTGCTTATCTTCAATTACCTCCAGGTAAAGTCATTATGCCTGCAGTGTGATCTAAAAACCAACCAACAAAAAACTCTCTGATTTTTACTCTACCACATAAATTTTTTCTTAGTTTCTCTCCCTGTAAGATTCTTAGGATCTACCAAACTTAGTGTCTCTCTTCTTTGCTAAGAGTTTATCATCATCTACCAATTTAATTGTAGTTCCCTAAAGATAATGTTTTTTTTTTTTTTTCTTCATGCTATCAACACTAACTGAGATCTCTTAAATTCCTTTATTAGCTGCAGTGGCGCTCTGTAAAAAGTTTACTCTCTCCATCCCTCAATGATATTCTTTAAATTTTATTTAGGAAATATGCTATTTGGTAATTTTTAAAAGTTAGATTGTTCTCCTAGATTTATTTCCTTAAGTAAAGAATTTTTACTTACATGTTTCCTATACTTAGATTCTACTAGAGAGCCTACAAGTAAATAGTTGCTAAGTAGATATTTATTGAAATGTACTCAAGTCAAATAAGATAGAATATGGTACCAACTAAAAATATGAGACCAACTGAAAATGAGGCGATAAAAGGACTATTGGCTATAGAACTTAAAAGAAATAAATGCGCATCTAAACAAAAACTTGATGCACATGTTTATATCCTTTCGTTATAATAGCCAAATTTGGAAACAGTTCAAGTTCTCATTCACTGAGAGTTAATGAAGAATATGTAGCTTATTTACATTATTCAATATTATCCAGGAATAGAGAGCAGTGAATTATTGTTAGAAACAACAGCTTCCATTTCATGAAAGATACGTTGATTTTGAAAGGCTAATAACAGAATAATACATATTACATGATATCACTTACCATAAATTCTAGTACAGGCACAATTAAGCTAAAGAAACAGACAATAAATCATATTTTTCTTGGGCCCATGGCTGGGAGGGATTGAATTTAAAAGTAACTTTTTAGTGTGATACTGATGTTTGTATCTTTATTGTTGTAGTATTAGATAGGTTTATTCATCATTCATTCATTCAACATTAGTGAATTTTGGACATAAAATTGATGCATTTCATTATATGCAAATAATAATTCAGTGCCACTTATTTAAAATAATTAGTGCTTACTTGAAGTTCATAAATAAGACTAGTTTTAGATGAGGTGTATCAAGCTCAAACTTCATTAAAATAAGGCAATAAGCTATATGCATGGACACCCCAGTGAAGAGCCATGTGAAATGATAATGGCTGTGTTAAACTGGAGACTGCATGCTATATCCAGAATATTCAAATTATTATTTATATTATTAAGTGATCCTCTAGCAAAAGGAAGTCTGTCACCCTGAGATTTAGTCCATGGGCATTGGCTAGTAACTCCTGCATTAGATAAAATAAGAGTCTTTATTCCAAGATCAAGATGGAGTAAATAAATCTGGTAGACAATTAAGTTAATTTATTTACAATGAAGACAATAGGTAAATTTTACTTTAAGCAGTTGTTCCAGTAAAACGGTTCTGGTATAAATTGGTCTGGTAAAACTAATAATAAGTCCAAGTGTAAAAATTATTCTTTGGAAAGATATTGACAGGCCATGTGAGGTGAATTAATAATTCCAGTATATAGAATAAAGAATATCTGTGAGTGTGTGTGTGTGCGTGTGTGTGTGTGTGTGTGTGTGTGTGTGGAGGGGGAGAGGATATACATACTTTTATATCAAGAACACATACATGTATAAATAGACTTTTGTAAATATCATTAAAAGTTGCAAAAACTCAAGTTGGTACAATTTCAAAGAGACATGGGTCTTTCCTGAGTTAAACACAGTTGAAATAGTCTCCAGTAAAGTCTACCAAAATATTTTCAAAGTTCACACCTGCTTACTAACACTGCATTTCCTGATAAAAGAGGGAAGAGAGTTGAGTAAAATGGATTTTTGCCATGAAGCTATTGTTATTAGTCCAGGAGCACATGACTGGTTGTCAAGCTGCACACGGAAATGTGAAATTGAGGTTTGTCAGCTTTAGTCAGAGTCAGGGACAGCAGAGGAAACAGTAAGGAACAGAATCACATGGAAGGAAAGAACAAACTATAGGGACATAGATTGGCAGGAAGTCCAGCTCTGGGTGCATGATCTTTTGGAAGTCTTCCTTTTTAGTTTTTCATCAGATGTAGGTTAGTGAAGTCATTTATTTCTTTATTTATTTAGGTCCTGGGAATTGAACCCAAGGGCCCTTAACATCTGAGCTACATCCCCAGCCCTTTTTATATTTTAGCTTGAGACAGGGTCTCAATAATTTGCATAGAGCCTCTCTAAGTTGCTGAGACTGGCTTTGAACTCACGATCCTCCTTCTTCAGCCTCTGGAGCAGCTGGGATCATAGGCAGTTACCACTACTCCTAGTGGTCTTTTATTTTTTATTCTTTTTTTTTTTTTTGTAACATCTTGAGGGTACTTTATAAGCAAATGTAGATTTTCTGCAAATATGAGTACATCAAAGAACCACCTCAGTCCTGCTAAGTTAGAAGTTTTTCAGGTAGATTCAGGCATCTTCAGTTTTGTTTGAAAAGGTCCCTATGTGATTCTTGTGTTCCCACATATGATATCAGACTTTCTGCCACATATGATATCAGACTTTCCCTTCTGCTTTATCTTGACCTAAGGCAAATATTAGCTAGTATTTAATTATTATTCCAAATTGAGTTAAATAAAGCAGTATAGTGACAATGTTTAAGTATATTATTATGGAAGAATACTCCTAGCATTCAGAGGCCAGATGTCTAATGACTTCCTGTGTCTGTACTCAGTAAAGAGAATGGGCCTCAGTATTAACTTTGCGTCCTTCTCCACTCTTACAGTTATTTCAGATGAAGCCTCATCACCTCTCACCATAACAATTATTTTAGTTACCTAATTGGTGCTCCTGTCCCCATTCTTTTACATTTCTAATCCATCCTACACATTCTTGTCAAATTAATTTCCCTAAATAACAATTTTATTCCAGGTACAAACTTGTGCCTACTAACTATAATACAAAAGTTATTCAAAGTCTTCAAAATCATTTCTAAATCTGTAAATCTCTCTCTCTCTCTCTCTCTCTGTGTGTGTGTGTGTGAAAAGAGAGGGAGAGAGAGACAGAGTCAGAAAGAGAGAGATGTTCCTGAAACAAGTTAATCATCTCAAAAATTCATGTTTTTTCTGATTCTGGGTTCTGAAAAATGTTATTATCTTTCCTGAAATATCTTTTTCTCCACTGAGGTAACTCTGTATCTCTCAATGGGAGATGTTACTAGACTGTTCTTTCCTTGGGTAACTGGCTACTCTTTCATGAAGGTTATTCCTCAAAACAAGAAACTAATATCCTCTTCATTTCCCATCTCTCACTGCTACTATGCCCCAAACTGGAATCAAATTCTTATATTACCTCAGAGTAAAAATGAGTCTGGAAGCCAGTCATGTCTGTATTCCCAGTAGTTCAGGAGGCTGAGGCAGGAGGATCACCAAGTTCAAAGCCAGTCCTCAGCAACTTAGGTTGAGACCCTGTCTCAAAATAAAAAAAAATAAATAGGACTGGGGATATGACTCAGTGGCTAAGCACCCCTGTGTTCAATCCCCATACCAAAGAAATAAAAAAAAATTGAGTCTGGAATATAATTCACACAGTGAATATGTTCACACCAAAGAAACACATTATATGCACGAAGATAGCATTTGAGAATATGTGAGAAAACCAACCACCATCCCCAACTCTGCAAAATCAAGTAGATTATTTAGAGTGGTCTGAATCTGTTAGCACATTTTCATAAATGGGATCACCTATGTTTGGAATGTCTAAGTGAAAACTGAACACTCTGCTCCCATTTTGTCTGTCTGTTTCTTTAAAACCTGGACTGGTCATTGATCCTATTTGGAGAAAGTTGATGTGCCTGATAATCTCTGATAAAATATAGAGAAAATAATCTAAAAAAACTGGGAAATTAAATAATGTATTATTTTATACTCCATACCAGCTCTCAAGGGATATCTCTTTAAAGTCCTCTGAAGTCTCTTCTTTCAACAAATATTTGACCCACACATTTGTGAGGAAAGGTCAAGCATTTTGAACTGTTCTTTACCCACTGGTCCCTGTTGGATGGAAATGCTCAGGAGAACTAAGTGAAAGCTCAGTTTATATGGACTTTCCTTTCTCAGTAACATTGGAAAAATACTGAAAATATAGAGGGTACCTGGAGGGTTACTGTCCAACTCTTCACCTCAGGTTAGAGATCAACCATCTCAATCATTATGTTACATAGGATGTCACACTTTACTAAAGAGATCATACCATGTTTTCTGGAGAGCAGAAAATGACTGGCATACTAAATGCAGTGTTATCCCACATGAGCACCAGTGAACAAGAGATTAATTCTATGTCAAGGGCAGACTCTACTGGCCCCATAAAGTTGTGGCGTATGGGGTGTTTTGTTAATCTGTGTTAGTGGAAAAAAATTACCAAGTTGTTCTTTATCGCGTCCCACCGCGTCCCTTTCTGGCCGCAGAAAGACACGACATACGTCTGAAGCTTCAGAAGTTTATTGTGCACGGTCTTCCTTCCTTTCCGTCCCTCTCTCTTTTACTCTCTCTCTCTCTCACTTTCCCCCTCCTGCGCTCTCCTCTCTCCCTCTTACTTAGCCGTTCCTCTCCTTCTCTCACTCTGCTCTCGCCTGCTTCGGCCGCTTCTGCATTCTCCTGCTTTCATCCGCTTCTGCGACCGACCTTCCACCTCTCTCTTGCACTCTCCTCTGCATAACCCCCTCCCCCAGGAAGACGCCAAGCTTATATACACTTCAACCAATCAGGGGAGAGCACACGAGGTAAATGCGTGGACAGCTGCAGGCATAGAACAGTTACGAGAGGGAGGCATGCTCTAATCAATTAGCCACTCATCAGAATTTGCTGGTTGTTTACTGTATAGCTAGCCGCTTTTGGCCCAGCGCCAGGCGCCATCTTGACTATGCCCGAGGCTCCGGAAACCCCGACAGTTCTTTTCTTAGTGAAGGACAAGTTGACTGACCTTTCTATCCTCTCATTAAAGTGGCAGAATAATGATTGTCATGTTCTTTTGAGTCAACATGTGTTTATATTGCCTTGATAGTGAAAGAAAAGCAATTATACAGATTTGAGTAAAGACCAAAACACATTATGACTACTAGCTGGTCCCCTTCATGCTGCACAAGTATTTCTGTCATTCTAGCACAAGGATCCTGGAAATCCCAAAAGGCTTGAAGTTTTTGGTGAGATTTCAGGATGTTTTGTAAATCCTGTGTCATGCTCAAATAAAATAATCTCCATAGAAACTCAAACAGATTTGAAGTTCATCAGGATGTAGCTATTCTTTGTTAGGAAAATAGTTACTGTATACAGTGGACATTTAGGGAAATGGAAGCTGTAGACTTCAGATCTTTATTAAACACAGATGAGCCCAGAAGCAGGTCAAACATGACAACCTGGAAGAAGTTGTATGAGACCTGAGACCTTTCATTTATAAGCACACCAGGCCTATTCACAAGTTAATTCTGGTCCTTACCATGGTGTTCCTTGTGAAGACTGAAGAGAAGACTACTTAAGTGAACCTAATCTAGCTGGATCCCTCAGATCTATAACTACACCAACTGTTAAGTGAACTACTATCATCTCCTAGAGATGGTCATGAGTGTCTCAAGAAGAAAATGGAAGAAATATCCATGTGAAAGATGTGAGGACCCAATGAGGAATAAAAAGACCATTCATTTGATCTTAATGTTGAGTCTTGAATTTAAAGCAGCAGAAATTGGGTCATATTTCCCTGTGTGTGCTCAGTTTTGTCTGTTGGCTTCTACAGTGTTAACTTCTCACCCAGGGTGTCCAGACTTTCCTGGGAGAAGGCACTGAACCATTGCAAAGAAGAAGGCTTGACTCTATTTCATACCCTTTTCTGTGGTGTTTGAGTTGCAAGCCATGTACACTCATTTCTTTATGTCAATAGCAGATATGTGAATGGTGATTTGTAAGCCATTTTAAATGTATTCTTTATAATTCTCTGTTCTAAAAATGCTGAATGTTATTTAAAACAAACATGCAAGAGAAATATAAAGAATTTTGAAGGTAAAATGGAGGAGAGGTGAAGGGCATGTAGATGTCATGGAAACTACATGAAATGAATATAAAAAGTTACTATCTACTTTAAAATGTAGGACTACTAATAAAAATGATAATATAATAAAAAGAGGGAGGAAAGCAATGGGAAGTGGAGGCTGATGTTTCTGAAATCAAAGTATGTTTCAGTTACAAAAGAAATCACTTTGTCATTTTAAAAAATGAAGCATATAAAATTATTACATCCTAGAGCAACGATTCTCAAACAGAGGACTATTTTTGCCCTCGGCGGGATGTGGGCAATGTCTAGAGACAATTTTGATTATCACATCTTGAAGAGGAGAAGTGATTCTAGTAGCATCTGTTGGGTGGGAGCCTAGGGGATCCTGAAAACCATCCTATGTGACACAGAACAGATTCTCACAAAACAGTTATCCAGTCCAAAATGTCAGCAGTGCTGAGGTTGGTAGAGCCTGTTTGAAGATCGTCTGGAAAGACAAACTTTTATTTTACATCTTTGTGTAAAGTTAGAACATTTCTTATTTTGGATTATTATTCCCATATTTATTTTGCTAATGATTCATTACATTGCAGTGAAACACACTCAGATCTGTATACGTGGAGGATATTTTATTTAAAGGATATTCCTCCAGAATCCAATATTACAATTAAAAAGTGGATACATAAATAGACTAAAAACCAAGTTGACCTCAGAGTTATCCTCTAATGTACTTTCAATATTATCCCTCACAAATACTAAATCCTAGACATAAGCTCCCTAGATAAATTGCATTTCAAGGAGGAAAGTTTGAATTCATGGATTCACTGTTTATCCTAGGAGTTGTTCATCCCTAATCAAAGCAAATTTGGAATCTTCAGTTTCTCTGACTGCTTTGCTTTTGTGCCCTGGATGTAAATTTTATATATCAATATATCATATATTTTTAAAGCATTCTACCTATAACTGAGAATTTAAATTTAGTCATTAGTATTGATACTTGTTAAGCTTAAACTATTAGTGTACATACATTTTTTAAACAAACTTTAAAAGTTAAAATTATACTTGAAATAATGAGTGACAAACTTTTATTTTTTGAACTAATTATTATATTGACATGAATGGGAAAAATAAATATGTGTTATTTGCACAAGGAAGAGACTAAATGCTTGGAAAATAGAAAAAACACTCATAAATATTGATGCAGTTATGTCAGAAAAAGCCCCCAAAATATCAAATATTAATGTGGAGTATGGGGAGAAAGTAGTGGAATGTGTCCCTGTCAATTCAGCTTCTTTTGTATATATAAATGCCAGAGACAATGGGTGAACATAATCTATTCATTCTAAAGGAAGCAAGAAGCAAGGCCACTATTCTCACAGAAAGGTGACAAAGTTGGATCTGTCAGTTAATCTCATTCTCCACTTCCAGAAGATTTCTAAGTAGACACTATATGTCCCTGGAAGAGAATTTAGAAGTGTAGAATGGGCTCTGGCTTGTAGTGTCTTCTCCTTGAGGTTCTCTTACACCCATGGTCAGGTGTCAAGGAAATATTTCACATGCTGGGAAAGCTTGCTTCTCTTGCCAACTGATACATGCTGAGCTGTGGGATGTCATAGGCTCACCAAATGCTCCCACCTGGAAATCATGGTCTGTGCTAGTTTTCTGGAATTGACCTACAGAGCTAGAAATGGGTGCCCGTTTCTTGCCAGTAGAACCCTGAATGTGGAATGCCATCTTCAGCAAACTGGAATAATGGGGCCAGGAAAGAGAGGTGGCAGTATAGTTATCATTTATAGACTTGGCATGGCTAAGGTATCTGAGTTTTCTCTTGGGTCAAGGAGATAAAATATAGCTGGGCTTACATATCTACCAGTTGCAAAAAGGAGACCAAAGAAGACAATCTATAGGTTATTTCCCTCAATCATATCTGATCCTGAAAGATCCAGTAGTCACTGGGGAATGATATGCAGAATTAAAGCACACCCGACTTTCTCATCCTCAGAGACTGTGTAACAAGCTTCTCCACAGAGAATATTTATATGATGTGTTTGAAATTGAGGTATAGACCAGACCAAATTATTCAAATACAGAAAATAAAGATGATTTAAAAATCAAAAAGATCCACAAATTACTAGGGCCCCAAGATAAAGAAAAAAAAATAGAGCCAAATTAAGTGCAATTTTCTTTTTTGTTATACACACATGCCCTGATAATTAAGTTAAAATTTTAACTGTTACCACAGACACAATAGGAAAAAAAATCATACAAAATGATGTTTCAGGAAAGGATAAATTACCAAAAAGCTGAGGAGTTGTGCTCTGATTCAGAAACCACTCCCACATACATCCTCACCATTCAGAAGCTCTATATTCATCAACAGTGTGGGAGAAACTAAGACAGAGTCAGACACAGTTGCCTCTTAATCCTGGGATTGTCAGGAGGGCACAGTGGTGAACCCTCTGAACAGTGTGAACCTGCTGGCTGGGGGAAGTGTTGTCTTTGACCACACCCCAGGTCTAGAGAGGGCAATGCTACCTGGCAGCATGTCAACTTCCACCCCCATTCTTTCTACCATGTCCTTAAGGAACAACCTTGGAGAGACAGGAAAGCAGCCTTCTGTGAATTGGGGAGGTTCTCAACTTAGATAGGAGTTGATCATCCAATCCCCCTCCTGTACGGAAGTTCCTCTTGAGGGAAATTTAGTTTCCAAATCAAATCTATTTTCAACATTGGCAAAGGACTAACTTCTTCTTAAAGGAGTGGGATAGAAATATAATACATGCAGATTATGTGTCATGACTTCCTCTGGTTTCAAATAATGAAACTATGTGTGTGTTTCTATGTGTATATGTGTGTGTGTGTCTGTATGTGTAGACAAAGAAAGAGAAAGGTAAGTTAATTGTAGAGTTTAATTCTCATTTAAAAGGAAATATGTGAGGAAAGCATTTATTTAAATACTTAGTGATTAGTTCATTAAGCTATACAAAAGCAATCTAAATCTATTGGCCAAATCCAGCACATGTCTTAATTTTATCAATAAAGTTTTGTTGGAACACAATTGTACTCATTCATTTATGTATTGCCTATGGCTACTTTCAAAGCTCAAAAGCAGAAGTGAGCATCTGTGACAGCATAATTGGCTGACAGAGTCTAAATTATTTACTATCTGTTCATTAACAAGAATATGTACTGATTCTCCTGCAACAAAATTGAAAGCAATGAGAGATCTTAAGCTAAACTTGTGGGGTGAGTAAGTGCACATAAATTCACTCCTACTTTAACTTTATTAAAATGATTAAGAGAAAACAGAATCTGAGAAAAAAACATTATACAGTTAGGAAGGTAGGGAATATTAAGAATTATATAATAAATCGGCAAAATATTAGAGCCTGGAAATAGGTTCTAAAATATTAGAACCTGGGACCTGGAAACAGATGGTCAAATAGTAATGGAATTAACAGCAAATAAAACACGAATTTTAAGAAGATGATGAGGAAAGTGCAGAAAAAGAGAAATATCTGATACTGGAGAATTCTCCAAGTGCTCATAAAGCAGTAGCAACACAAACTGGGGTGAGGGAAGATGGTAATGATGGTCATGCTTGACTGAACTGAAGGACAAGACAATAAAAATGTGCACCCCTGACAGGAACCAGCGCTTTAACATCTGTACCTCTCTTCAGTCAAGATTCTGGCAAATTCATACCAATCTTTACAAGGGGCCATGTATTATAAAAATATGTTAATAATAGGAATTCTTGCATTGTTGAAAAGCAACACTTAGTATTGAAGTTGTCTTTGTGGTGCAAAACTACATATCTTGGGAGAGTGTGAAAAAGTTTTATTGGTTTGACTTTTTGCACCTTTCACATCTTTTTACCAACATGTATGTGTCTAAATGAAAAATGCCTTATTAAGAGGCATTTTTTGCCTCTTATATATTTTTACCTTATTATACATTTTATTTTACAAATCTGAAATCACATGTTGTCAGGTCCCCACGTCCCCAGAAGCGCACTGATACCTCTCCTTTTCTGCACCAACACCCTTAAACACACACACACACACACACACACACACACACACACATTTATTTACTCCACTGCTGAGCTCCATTAGTTCTAAAGTGGCTCAACAAGAGAGAAGTAGGCAGCCTGGCTCTGAGAGATGAGGGGATGACTCTCAACAGGGAACAGAGATAATAAGTTTCTTTCCTGTGACTAGAGGTAAGTGAGTTTCGGGTTTTCCCAAATATAAAGACCCATGCATCTGGGTCTTACCCTGGTTCTCCCCTTGGTAGGTAACTATGGAGACAGGTAGAAGATGGTGACTGAGGGCCAAAGCCCTGAGATCAGCACTAGAGATGTTCATGTATGTCATCCTCTGGTCAGAGGTTACATCTTCCAGGTGTGGTGTCATAGATTTACCTAGAATATAGCTGAAATGATCCAATTTGTTATGGAGCAAACCACATAAGGTAGGAGTCACTTTGGTCTATGTAGCCCATTGAATTTGTTTCCACACTTTGATTGATCCACAAAGCACAGTATTCCTTTGTATGTGTGTATTTGAGTCTGTGTTATGTTTCTGTGTATTTGTGTGTATTTTATGTATTTGTGCAGACATGAAAGAGAAATGGGGTGAGAAACAAAGATATGTATCTTTGTTTGTTTGTTTGTTTTTCTGTTGGGACTCCATTAAAGTTTTCTATCTTCTATTTATGTGGAAAGCGAGACTAGCACATTTCAAATATTTTTAAATCATATTGACAATGCTGGAAAGAGGACCATACTCTACATACCTAATTTATGGTCACCAAAAGCCCAGTTTACATTTCTTTGAAGCATGGACTTGTTGGAGGACTTACTGATGGAAACATAAAGTAATGAAATCATATTCAAGATGAAAACTGTCTCTGTGACAAATCCAACCACCCCCTATTTTATAGACGTTCAAAGGCTTCCCACCAAACTCTCAGATTATTTCTCTTAAAAGTTTGAAGATAAGTTAGTCAAGGAAAATTAATGCTTCTAAGCTTCATTGGCTTACAACAATTAAATTGTTGCTCACTGTAGAGTGGGATCACTTTCTTTCCTCTTTAATAAACACCAAGTGGAGCAAACAGAACTACTTCCCTAAACCTCTTTGATAAATGATAATAGATCAAATCCCTTGATCAGGGTATCAAAACAAAATAGGTTTTTCTTTTCCTCTTTCTATACGGATTTCTTTTCTTATCTCTCCTTTTATCTGTTATCTGTTTTATCTGCCTCCTCTCTTTTTTTCTTCTTGTCTTTCATCCTTACTTTTGTCACATTGGACTTTTTAAATGTTTTCCTAGTAATATTTTAACTCATATGATACTAATTTGTTCTTCAAAACTTGTACCAACCTTGTTTAAATAAATGCAATAAAGTTGTCAAATATTTTTGCTTTTATTTTAGGAATATGTTTATCAACTTAATATTAGTTAAATTATGGATATGTGTGGTGACAGTACATTTAAAGATTTCTTACAGTGATGGATTTGTTACTTAATTTGTGAATAGTATGCATGAAAATGCATTGAGGAAGCCTGCTAAACAATAGAATATGAAGGTTTTCCACTATTTCCTAAAAATGAATATATTTGGGTCTCATACACTGATAACACAAGAACACTGTTTTAAGCAACTAGATGTAATGGATTTATGGTCTAATAAAATAATTCCAAGTTTTGAAAAATATATCTATCCTAATATTAGGAAGATACATTAAATTTTTATGCATGTATTAGCAGTAGGAAATCTTAGTGTCTTGGGCCTTAGAGGACCCAGCAGATAATGGAATAAAAAGTATAGGAATTCATGTAAAACAGTGCAAAGATGCAAACAAAAATACCAAATTTCTTTGGGTGCAGCAGGGCACTCCTACAATCTCATCTACTTCAGAGGCTGAGACACAAAATAGAGGCTATCCTGAGCCACTTAACGAGACCCTGTCTCCAAACAAAAATAAAAAGGACTGTGGATGTAGCTCAGTGTACTATGCCCCTGTATTCAATCCTCAGTATTGGGAAAAAAATCCTTAAGATTCATCTGAGATGGTGTTGATCATTATAAAAAGCATCTCTGGAATACATATTTTTATTTTGTAATAGGGGGGCATTCCAATAGTGCAATTTCTAACAAAGAGAAAAGTATAGTTTTCTTTTGAAGTTTCATGAGCCTGGGAACTCAAAGTCAGACCCAGAACTGCTGGGGCAAAGAAGAGGAGACACAGAAAAATAGTAGAGAGGGGAATCAGGAAAACAGAGGTCAAATATCAATATGACCTATCTTCTCCATCAAATCTATACTACCAAGATTATAAATTTCCCACTGTGAAATGAAGACCAGCTTCATGGAATTCTAGGATTTCTTTCTCCCAGGTCATTGAAAGGGTTAGAAGCAGGATCCTGCTGACCAACCCAAGAAAGTTCCTATCTGAACAGAGTTCCAGATTCAGGAGGCCTGGAGTTAACTTTCACTGGCCACTATATAGATATTGACACCAATGTGCTGCAGTAGAACATATTGATGACAGTTCATCTCAGCTTGAGGTGGCCGATGTCACCACCAGTGGAAAAGAGCAAAGAAGACACTACTTTATCTTGTTTCCACAGATTCCCCTCCCTGTACTCTCTGCCTGCTGAAAACTTTGAAGATATAGCAAAATTTAAAGCATGCAAAAAGTTCTTTTAAAGAAAGGAGCCTTTGAGAATGACTTTGTGAGCTTCTCCCACCTCTTTGAAGTCAGGGGTGGCCATGTGACAACTCTGGCTGATGAAATGTGAGTGGAAATCATCTGTGGAACTTCACAACTTAATCTTCACACTGCTGGTGCTTGGCTCTCATGCTGTCTCTTGACCTACCATGGTAATTGAAGAGACTTTGATTTCCAGATGATGCAGTTACACAGTTGATGAGCCTTAGCTATCATGAGTCCTGAGTTATTATGAAGAACTGATATTCTTTGATAACTTGCTCTGAGTATGTAGGATGTAGTGCGTGTGTGTGTGTGTGTATGTGTGTGTGTGTGTGTGTGTGTGTGTGTGTTTGTATTGGTTCTTGCATAACATGCTGAATATTCCACCTATGTTCTAAAAGAAATGGAGAATATGGTAATTATATGTGAGATGAAAATCAAAATATTGCACTTATTGCTGTTATTGGCTAAATTGGATGGAAAACAATGTGATAATTGGCCTTTTAATTCAACTGCCAAGATAGGTAGAACAGCCACTAGTCATGGACAATGCTGTTTCTAAGCAGCCCCTGTGAAGTGAGCACTCACAGGGGCTGGCAGCCAACAGCACTCTGAGACTTCCTTCTGCCACCAGTCACTGCTTTTTTTGGACTTGTTTGGAATCCCTGGTGGGAAACAGTAATTTAGTTCCCAAAAGACTTTGAAACTTATTGTAAAAATATATTGATTTTAGGAACTCCAAAGCCACTCTTTGACTAAGGCTGAGAATTTGTTCTTTATTCATCCCCCTTTCCTAAATATGTGCCAAATAGCATACGAGTAGCTTGGAGGAGATTAACTGACATTAGAATTCTCCAACTAATGACAATCAAATAATAATATACAATTGCCAACAATTTAAATATTAGCCATTTTTTATTTTTAAATTCCCAGGTTAATTAAAAGTTAAGATTGAACTTCCCTCTGAATTTGTGTCCAGATATATTAAAGTCAAAAGAATTTATGTGCAATATTAATTTTTTTGGCCACTGTGATTCTATATATTTCAATGACCAAACTTCTTTAATAACCAGTGTCTTCCTCTACTTTCTCTGGCCATAACTGAATACCAAAGTCCAAGTAATTTTTAAAAATAAAGGTTTATCCAGCTCATAGTTCTGGAATCTGGGAAGTCCAAGATCCAGGGGCCTTACTTGGTGAGGGACTTCATGCTGTTGAGGACTCTGGGAAATTGTGAGGAAAAACAGGACATCAGAAGGTAAGACAGATAAGCAAGCCAAAAACTCACTGTAACAACAAAACCACTTCCGAAACAACTCATCAATTCACTAATCCATTCACCAATGAATGGATTAATCCATCCATGAGGGAATAGCACTCATGACACAGTTCCCTTTGGAAGGTCCTGCTTGGTTTCTCCTCTTAATACTTTACAATGGACATTAAACATGAATGGGAACATCTAAATCTTAGCAATCAGCAACCACAATCCTCCCTCCTCAGTTGCTCACTTTCTTTACTGCTAACTCTCAAACTAAATGTTTTGCAAAAGCTAGGAGATGTTGAAACCTAATTGAAATGAAATCTAATTTTTTTTTTAAATCAGTGGAAATAGTTAACTTCAGGACAGGCTTTCTATGCATTCACCAACAAATATCTGAAATCCTTCACTTTAGAGTCTGAGAGTTAATAAAACATTTATAAGTAACGTTTGCCAAGTAAGGAACCACCCCAACACTTAGAAGCGTAAGAATAATCATTTATTTATTTTACAGTGTTTTTTATTGTCAGTTTGTCTGGAATGAGCTTGATCATTCTTCTGAGTCAGCTCAGTTAAACTTTGCTAGTTTATTTGTTAGCAGTAAGCTGTTGTAACATCTGGAACTAAAAGAATTGTGCTAGGATAACCTGACTCTTACTCCACATGGTTTCTGATCCTTTCTCAGGCTAGTACACAGCAGTTCATGTGGTGCTTGAATGCAGGACTGTTCCCTAGGTGGCCTTGGATGAGCCAGTACTTCCGCCTTCTTGACTTATAACTCTCCAGAGTAACCACAGAATGTGCTGAGAATGTGACACTCACTTTAGGGAGAACTGGCCAGAATAGCCATCTGTTCCAGTGCCCCCATAGAAACAGGATCTGAAATACTTTAGCTTAGAAGTCACATTCCTCCAGGATACAAAACCTGGGCAGGCGGCTGCTTTCTGGAGTTTCTCAACTGTGGTGCAAGTGGAAAAAATGTAGATGAGGTTTGACCCACCCTATAAAGATTTTCTGAGTTGTGAGGGACTGACTTGCAAGAATTCTAGACTTCTTCTGTTCCTTGTTCCATCTCTGCAAGTAATAAGCCTGCTTATGTAACCTGTGTTTGTGGATGTTCTGTCTTACCAGATTCATGTGGGTTGGTAACCAGGGCACAGAGGACTTGCTTCCCAGTTGAAGAGGCATAAGAATGGTAACAGGATAAACCCATTGCACAAAATCTTTTTAAGCTTTGATTATATTATGATTACTAATATCCCCTTGTACAAAATAGGACACATGTGGGAAAGGAAATAGAATATATCACTATGTGTGAGTTGTGACAAAGTTTTTTTTTTTTAACCTGTTTTGAAATATGCTGTAACACAGAAAATTATCCAAGTGTAATAAAAATTTAGTATGCTGTATTAGTCAGGATTTTCTAGAGAAATAGAACCAAAAGGATTTATTAGATTGGTTTACTAGATAAGAAACTGGTTAGTTCCTCAATGACCTTTCGTAGGCTGGAGAACCAGAGGAACCAGAGTACCTGCTCAGTAGAAGAAGCTGGAGTCTTAGAAGAAGGACTGTTGAATACAGTCCTAGTCAAGGCCTGAAAGTCTAAAGATTCTGCAGAATCACTGACCAAAGTTGATTTTTGAAAAGCAAAGGAACTGTAATCTTATGTCCTCAAGTGATCAGCAAAGGACCTGCTCTATAAGGTTTGAGCTCACATCCAGGTAAGCTCCCTCCTTCCGACTTTTGTTCCAACCAGGCTCCCAGTCTTTTGAACTATGCTACCCACATTCAGAGTGGGTCTTCCTTCTCAGATTTCTGTTCCACATGCTAATCATTCTAGAAACAGCATTCTGCATTGACACATCCAGAATTTTTGTTTTGTTTTTAATTTTAGCATCTATTAATGAAATCAAGTTGACTATATAGATTAACCATCATAAGTCCATCTCTTGTCAACTTGACACCTAAATATGTCTCTTCAAATCATACTTAATCTCTAGGTAAACACAATAACAAGGTTATAATTCCAACTGTTATGATATAATTCTCATTTTACATAAAAAATGCACCAATTCCTCCCCCCAGAATGGGAGATAAAATTTTCTGAGTGAAGTTTACTCCCCTGAAATTCCACAACTTAAACACTACAATGTAGATATAAGATCACATTAATGTAGATTAACATTACATACTGATTAAGTAAATCAGTATGATGTTTCATGATAAAGGAATAAAGAGGAAAGTAAATAAATATATCTGCTTAATATTTGTGTATATATGCACAAATATATAAACAAAATAGGAAAGAAGTACATAAGACATTTACAATCCTCACTTTTGCAGCTGGTCACATAGCTATAGTTAGTATTCAAAGCTACTTTCTTCTCATACCATGCTGTATTCTCTCTGCCTCAACAAGTACCTCATCAGATTTTGGATCTTTACTTGGCAGGGTGACCCACACCTTCAATTCTGAAGGTTCTTTGAGATATTGGTCATCTTGCCTGGATTGGGTTGTTGTGGTTTTTCATGGACCTTAATAATAACATAACAATAATAAGAGATGCTCTAAGTCATACTCTTATACTCCAGACATACTCTTTCTCACCTCCATGTGGAGTAATAGTCCAATCTCTATTTGGTCATCTGGATTCTTCACCTCTGCCAACATCAAAATTCCCTCCTTAGCCTGTTGACCCAGAGGCACAAGGAGCCCAAAGAGAGTAGGGGTAGGTCTTAACTTCCAGTTCAATGGAATCACTGCTCCTCCTGGTAGAAACATTCTCTGCCTTGGAGCTAAGTCTTCTAGGCTAGTAGAGCATAAAGTTGCAAGAAGAGGAAGCAAAAATTTGCTCATGCATCACTAAAGTAAATGGTGAGTGGTATTCCTCTTTTTCTTGAATCCTAGAGAGAATACCATATAGTGGAAGCTGATTCAGAGCATGCACAGCCTTCTGCAGAATCTTGCTGCAGTCTTACAAGGTATTGCCATCTAGCGATGCAGTAACTACATATTCAAAAGGAATTCCACTGTGCTATAAAACCAGTAACTTCAGAATGGTGGGGAACAGAGGCTAGACTCTCAAGTAATTACACTGTCAACATTTTGTCCCATAACAAAGCATAAGAGTTGCCTAAAAGGAGAGCAAAGATCATATGTATTAGAATGAAGATGGGGAGAGGAAAATAGCTATGATAAATCTAACCTCACCAAAATTCCTGTCAGTTAATGCCATTAGTCCAGATCTATACCATTCAACATGGTAGACACTAGGCACATGTGACTACTTGCATCTCATTTTAAACTACGTGAACTAATTTAAATTTAAAAGTTCAGGTTCTCAGTCACACTTGTCACATTTTAGATGTCCAGTTGCCAAAAAATAAAAAGGGGCTACTGTAACAGTACAAAATTGGACAATTTCATCATTACAGAAAATTCTTTTCAACATGGAAAGAACAGGTTCAAACACTGTGGCTTATGAGCTTATAATAAAATTTTAGAGGTTGGTATAACTTGAGCAGTGCTTTTCAATTCAAAGTATTTTCCTGATCCTACCATATTAATTAAAATTTTCATCCTATGAGGAACCACAATCCATTAAGAGATCATAAAAATGAATGCATCAGAAATTACCAATTTCTTTTCTATCCTGGAAGTGACTCTTTTGACATATGTCCATAGTTAATGGTCTGAATTAGTTACATGTCCATGCCTAACATCAAAAATGTGCAGGGCACAACTGTATTACATGTTCAGAAAGAAGAATATAGTTGAACAATGTAACTGCACCTTATACAGTTTTGCAAACTTTTTGTTAAACTTATTCCCAGGTGTTTTATTATTTTTAGCTGCTATTTTAAATGTGATCCTTTATTATAATATATATATATATATATATATATATATATATATATATATGTATATATACACAATTGGTTGTATTTCTTTGAGTAGACTGTTGACTAATTTTATACCAGTAGACTGCATACTAATTTTATATCATGTTACTTTTTTCAGTATTTTTCATTATTTTTTCAGTTCTGCAGATTCGTAACAAAATTATTTGCAGAAAGATAACTTTACCTTCATTTCTAATAGTTTCTTCAGTGGTACTCTCTCATTCATTACTCCTTTCAGTATTACTACAGTTCCAGTCAGGAATGTCTCTGCAGTAAAGCAGTCCTGGAGAAAGTTCTACTGTTTGTCTACACTGACTGAAATGAAATATGACCAGAAAATTGGGTCTACTCTACATCATGGGCAGTAGCCAGAAAATTTACTGGACAGCTTAGGGCACAAAAAGAACAACACTGGAACATGTATGACAAAAACTCTGGGGGAAATTTATGTAGCTAGACCCCTCAAAATGAGCAAGACGATGCTGATTTATTTCCTGTGTAAATGCTTATCAAGAGACATGCACTGCAGAGAAATGTCAGATGGACAGTAGGATTTTCTCTGATGTCTGTAAGTGCTTCCTTCCTCAGCTACCATGTACTTGTGTACGGAGTCTACATATCAAGTAGGTAGGTAGTGATGGAAGTCATGCTTAAACTCAAGAATATAGATTATCCCAATGACTGTTCTGGCCATAAATACTGTTGAATGGCTGCATTTCACAGCAGATACCGACACTGACTCCCTTATATTATTCTCTTAGGGGAAGCAACTGCCCATCTGGTAGCAGGTTGATTACATTGGAATTCTTCCACTATGGAGTAACATTTTTTCCCTCACTGGAATAATCAAGTATTCAGGGAATGGATTTGATTTTCCTGTCCAAAGTGCTGCTGGCAGCACCATTGTCTATAGACTTATAGAATGCCTTATACAATTTTTTTTTTTTTTTACTATCTAACACAAAATCACTTTTGAGAAAATAATTCATTTTACACCAAAAGAGAGCCAGCATTGGACTCCTGCCCATGAAATCAACTTTGAAACAAAGCAATGGCCTAATAAAAATTTAGTTGAAGCATAAAGACACAAAGGAAAAATCTGGACTCATATTTACAGGAATTAATATATATTTTGAACCTACAACTATTATATGTTGCTCTTTTCCTCAGCCAGAGTTGGCAAGTCTGGAATCAAAGACCTCAATCCATTCCTGGCATAAGGCAAACACTGAATTTTTGGGGTTATTATGCACTGAACTTCCATTATACTATTTCTGAAATTTAATAGATGTTGCTGCATTTGCAGTAGCTTTTCCTATTTTATTTGTTACTAATGTGTTATTTACTGCAGATAAATAATAATGCATTAATCCATTCTCCTGTTAACACGTATTTGGTTTCCATACAACTTAGAGATATATTGAGTACAGTATCAATGAATATTCATGTATCATTTTTTGTCTACACATATGTTTTCATTTCCTTTGGGTGAATTTGGCCATATGTGGGGTAGGCATATGCTTATTTTTTTTGAGTAATTGCCAAAAAATGCCAGTAGTTATATATGGGAGATGCAGTTGTTCTATAATCTCACTAAAACTTGTGATTGCTATGTTCTTGTGTCTGCCCCTAAACATTTTATCTCAATTGGTTTTAAAATGCATTTTCTTGATGACTAAAATGACTGAATTTTTTAATGTGATTTTTGGCCTGTGAATATCTTATCTGAAGAAGTATTTATATCTTTTAACAGTTATCTAATTAAGTTATTTGTATTATTGTTACTGTGCTGTAGGTATTGTTTGCATATTCTCAAAATGTTTTTCATCAATCACATATACCAGAAATTCTTTCTCCCATTCTGATTCTTAACCTATATATTTGAAGTACAAAAACAGAAAATTTTATAAATTAAATTTATATTGATTTATTTTTTGCCTGATATAACTAAACACTTTCTCTACATCAAAGTTATAAATATTTTCTGTCGAGCCGTCTTCTGAAAGTTTTATGATTTTGGGTCTTATGTTTTGGTGTATTGTCTATTTTTACTTAATTTTTGTATATGTTATGAAGGGCTAAAATTCAGTTTTCTTGCCACATAAATACCCATTTTTTAATAACACAATGCACTGAAATATTTTACCCAATTATGTACTCTCATACTTTTGTTGAAATTAATTTGACCATATGTATATGAGTCTGATTTTGAACGATGACTAAGTTAATTTGCTTTCTTTTCCAGTGGAATTTTTTTTGTTGGTAGTTTAAGTAATTGTCATAATTTAGTGGGACACATAATATTTTCAAGATATGTTTCATTCTATTTAGTTACATTTTATTGAAGATTTTAGGTAATCATTCAAAAATAGAATTTATTTTCTCTTAAAAATATTTTAGTTGTAGGTGAACACAATTCCTTTATTTTATCTATTTATTTTTCTTTTATTTTTACAGACTGCATTTTAATTAACTGTACACAAATTGGGTACAACTTATTGTTTTTAGGGTTGTACACGATGTAGATTTGTACCATTCATGTAATCGTACATGTGCATAGGGTAATGATGTCTCATTCCACCATCTTTCATACCAGTGGTGCTGAGGATTGAACCCAGTGCCTCACACATGCTAGAAAAGCACTCTATCATTGAGCTCCAATCCCAGTCCAGAACTGTTTTTCTTTTTATGTAGTATCTATTTGAATTTATATCAATGCATTTGGTATTGTATTTAACAATGCATCTTTTTATCCTTTCTTTGTGCTCTGGAAAGATTATAGCGCCTTGGAGTTGGTTAGCTAATCTTTGAACATTTAGTAACTTCCCATGTGAGAAATTATTCCTTCTTGGTACATTAGGATTTTTTTAAATGTGCTTCTATGGAAATAAGTTTATTTAGAAATTCTAATTCTATCAATTTGTATACTTGACTTTCTTATTCTTTTTTTATTTTTGTATTGGGGATTGAACACAGGAGCAATTTAATGCTAAGGTATATTCTTGGCCCTAATTATTTTTTATTTTAAGAGAGGCTCTTGCCAAGTTGATGAGGCTGGCCTCAAACTTATCATCCTCCTGCCTCAGTCTCCCAAATTGTTGGTATTTCAGGCATGAGTCACCATGCGTGGTTACAATATATCTTTCTATTCATGACTTGCTTTTATCAATTTTATTTGAAAGCAATTTTAACTTTAAACAAACTAATTGCTTATATATTTTTAAATTTTCAATAGCTTTAATGTTATTCTTCATCCTTTTGTTATTTATTATTTGTGTAATTGTGCAGCTTCCTTTTAAGTTAACTTACTGGTTGCTTTTCTCAAATAGCTAGTTTTTATTTAGTTTTGTTATTTTTTTATTGTCTTACTACTTGCTATATTATCTATGTTATTTCTTGTATTCTTTTCTGATTAACTTTTCCCTATCTGGTATTTTATTTATTGTATAATTTGCTTGTTTAATTAATATATATAATAAACATTTCATGCAAGTACTGCTTTAATTGATTTCTATAGACAATCAAATGTAAATATGTTATTACTTTTATTTTGTAGAAGTTCAGAAAAATTTTGCATCAAAATAGGAGGTATATTTTCTATTATTGATAGTGATTTTGGTCAATATATTATTTTTGATGAGATAGCTTAGAAGCTACTTCTATTCACAGAATGACTTTGTGTTTGGTTTTCAGGCAGATTATCTTTGGGTTACAGGAAATAATACAAGTTTTTTTTTTTTTTTCAGAGGTAAACATATAAGCTTTCGTTAATATAGAGCTTCGATTGGGAATTGAAAACCCTGACCTCATCCTTTCCATCTTCTACTGTCTCAAGATCAATTATAAGCATCTAGCCAATTTCATTATACTCCATTATAAGTAAACTCCATCAATTCCATTATTTAAACCAAAATATGCTAAGGTATCAAACCTGAACCTTGCCTTCTGTGGGCATTCCATTACCTATAACCAATGGTGACATCCTGCATATCTCTAGTATCAGCTCATACTGTGGCCTGTCTCTGCTGCCTTTACCAGCAGAAATTGAGTCATTCAGGCCTATACATCTCATAAGATCAGAGAATCAATGATTTTCAGTTTCTAACTCAGAAAACTCATTCTTTTTTTTAATATTTTTATTTAGCTTTTAATTTTTTATAGACTGCATTGTGATTCATTGTACACAAATGGGGTACATGATTTAGTTTCTACGGTTGTACACAATGCAGATTCATAACATTCATGTAATTACACATGTATATAGGGCAATGATGTCTGTCTCATTCCACTATTTTTCATACACCCCTCCCTCTCATTTTCTTCTACATATTCTAAAGTTCCCCCATTATTCTCTCATTCCCCACCCCCACCCCCATTATATATCATGCTCCACTTATCAGGGAAAACATTCGGCCTTTGGTTTTTTGGGATTGCCTTATTTCACTTAGCATGATATTTTCCAATTTAATCCATTTATTTGCAAATGCCATAATATTATTCTTCTTTATGGCTGAATAATATTCCATTGTGTATATATACCAGAGTTTCTTTATCCATTCATCTGTTGAAGGGCATCTAGGTTGGTTCTACCATCTAACTATTGTGAACTGAGCTGCTATAAACATTGATGTGGCTGTGTTACTGTAGTTTGCTGACTTTAGGTCCTTTGGGTATAAACCAAGTAGTGGGATAACTGGGTCAAAAGGTGGGTTCATTCTAAGTTTTCTTAGGATTTTCCATACTGCTTTCCAGAGTGGCTGCACCAATTTGCAACTCCACCAGCAATGTAAAAGTGTGCCTTTTCCCCACATCCACACCAACATCTATTATTGTTTGTGTTGTTGATAAAAGCCATTCTAATTGGAGTAAGATGAAATCTTAGAGTTGTTTTAATTTGCATTTCTCTAATTACTAGAGATGTGAACACTTTTTTGTATATTTATTAATTGCCTGTGTGTCTTCTTCTGTAAAGTGTTTGTCCATGTCCTTGGCCCATTTATTGATTGGGTTCTTTGTCTTTTTGGTGTAAAGTTTTGTAAGTCCTTTATAAATTTTGGAGATAAGTGCTCTCTCTGAAGTACATGTGGAAAAGATTTTCTCCCACTTTGTAGCCTCTCTCTCCACATTCTTGATTGTATCCTTTGCTGAGAAAAAGTTTTTTAGTTTGAGTCCATCACATTTATTGATTCTTGCTTTGATTTCTTGTGCTTTGTGAGTCTTATTGAGGAAGTCTAATCCTAAGCCAACATGATGAACATTTGGGCCTACTCTGTCTTCTATTAGATGCAGGATCTCTGGTCTAATAACTATGCCTTTGATTCACTTTGAGTTGAGTTTTGTGCAGGGTGAGAGATAGAGGTTTAATTTCATTTTACTGCATATGGATTTCCAGTTTTGTCAGCACCATTTGTTGAACAGGCTATCTTTTCTCCATTGTATATTTTTGGCTCCTTTGTCTAGTGTGAAGTGACTGTATTTATGTGGTTTTGTCTCTGTGTCTATTCTGTACCATTGGTCTTCCTGTCTATTTTGGTACCAATACCATGCTGTTTTTGTTACTATTGCTCTGTAGTATAGTTTAATGTCTGGTATTGTGATACCTCCTGTTTCACTTTTTCTGCTCAGGATTGTCTTGGCTATTTGAGATCACTTGTTCTTCCAGATAAAGTTCATGATTTCTTTCTCTATTTCTATGAGGAATGTCATTGAGATTTTAATTGGAATTGCATTGAATCTGTATAGTGCCTTTGGTAGAATGGCCATTTTGACAATGTTAATTCTGCCTATCCAAGAACATGGGAGATCTTTCCATCTTCGAAGGTTTTCTTCAATTTCTTTCTTTAATGTTCTGTAGTTTTCATTGTAGAGGTCTTTCATCTCTTTTTTTAGATTAATTCCCAAGTATTTTATTTTTTTTGAGGCTACTGTGAATGGAGTGGTTTTCCTAATTTCTCCTTCAAAGGATTCATCACTTATGAATAGAAATGCCTTAGACTTACGTGTATTGATTTTATATCCCGCTACTTTGCTGAATTCATTTATTAGTTCTAGAAGTTTTCTAGTGGAGTTTTTTGGATCTTCTAAATATAGGATCATGTCATCAGCAAATAATGACAGCTTTAGTTCTTCTTTTCCTATTTGTATCCCTTTAATTTCTTTGGTCTGTCTAATTGCTCTGGCAAGTATTTCAAGGACAATGTTGAATAGAAGTGGTGAAAGAGGGCATCCCTGTCTTGTTCCAGTTTTTAGAGGAAATGCTTTCAGTTTTTCTCCATTAAGAATGATGTTGGCTGTGGGTTTAGCATAGATAGCCTTTACAATTTATCAAATGCTTTCTCAGCATCAATTGAAATAATTATGTGATTCTTAACTTTATGTCTATTGATGTGGTGAATTACATTTATTGATTTCTAGATGTTGAACCAAGCTTGCATCCCTGGGATAAACCCCACTTGATCATGGTACACTATCTTTTAAATATATTTTTGTATGTGATTTGCCAGTATTTTGTTAAGGATTTTTGCATCTATGTTCATCAGGGATATTGGTCTAAAGTTTTCTTTCCTTGATGTGTCTTTGTCTGGTTTTGGTATAAGAGTGATACTAGCCTCATAGAATGAATTTGGGAAAGGTTTCCCTCCTTTTCTATTTCCTGAAATACTTTGAGGAGTATTGGTATCATTAGTTCTTTAAAGGTCTTGTAGAATTCAGCTGAGAATCCATCTGGTCCTGGGCTTTTCTTGGTTGGTAGGCTTTTGATGGCTTCTTCTATTTCAGTGCTTGAAATTGATCTGTTTAGATTGTGTACGTCTTCCTGATTCAGTTTGGGAGGATTATGTGTCTCTAAAAATTTGTCAATGTCTTCGATATTTTCTATTTTTTTTAGAGTATAGATTTAAAATTCATTCTTAATATTCTGTTCTTAGATATCCACTTCTAGTGCCAGAATTGGACTCACTTAGTTTTCAACCAGAGAAGTACAATCAATAAGAGATACACATTAATACACTTGTAAGGAGTTGATTTACATGATTGTGAAGGGTGGTAAACCAAGTCCATTGTTTTGTCTATGTTTTTTTATATTATTGTTAAATTTTTAACTTGTTCTATCTTAAGAAATATAGTTTATTACTTATCTCTTTCTATGTAGCAGATTATTGTGAACATGCAGGACTCAGGCTTAGGGATTCTGTGATAGTTTACCTGGGTTCTTCAACACATTGTCTATCAAAAGGCTATATTTAGCTGTTTTCAACTGATGAGCTCTCACATGAACAATTGTCCAGGTAGAGTCCTATTTCCAAATTCATTTATGTAACTTTTCAGCAGCTTTGGGTTTCCGCTGAATCCTTGGATTGAAGGCATCAGTTTCAAATTGGCTAGTGGCCTGAGGTTATTCTTGGTTTCTTATAAAGTGAATTTCCCCACATGGCAACCTATTTCATGGAAGCCATTAAAAGAGAATGTACCCTAACAAGACAGTAGTCAAATGCTTGCAATATAATGTCTAAATGACATCTTCCAAAATATATGGTTAGTGAGAATAAAGTTCTTCAAAGAATCATAGGAGGTTTCCAATATCAGAAAATTCTCTCCATCTTCAGTTATTCATATATGTCTGTGTAATCCTCTCTACCTTGCCTGCAGCTTCCTTTCCTTTGGTGAAACTCTTTTCTTACACACACACACACACACAATGTTTTGGTACTGGGGATTGAATCCAGGAGTACCTTATCCCTGGTCCTTTTTGTTCTTTATTTTGAGGGTCTCTCTAAATTGCCTAATGCCTCTCTAAGTTGTTAAGGTTGGCCTCACACCCGAAATCCTACTGTCTCAGTCTCCTGAGGTCCTGGGATTACAAGTGTGCACCACTGTGAAAAGGACTTTGCATATATTTTCATAGTTTATCTCTATTTATGTAAGACATTAGCCTTTGTCCCTTGTCCCAGGATAAGTTCATCTTTGAATAGTTTTATCTCTGGTAAGTTATTATTGAAAGATATAGGTTAACTTTAAGTATTTAGGTACCCTGGAAAACTTTAATGTTTTACAATTTTGAAGACACATTTAAGTAAATATATAAGCTCAGAATTCTTTATACTGCTAAGCAACATGGCACTCGACTTTCAAGAAGAAACAGGCTTATACATTTTTACTACTGATGTTTTATTTTTCAATTAAATAAATTTTATTGTTTGTTCAGGAGTCTTTCATACATTTGAAACTTATACATCATTAAAATATTACTAGGTTGCACAAAATATAGTGCCCAATCAATAATGTCAAAAGTAGGAGGTGATTATTAAGAGCAAAATTTTTCAAATGTTAATTTGTAATCATATTCTTCCTTTGATACATTACTTCAAGGAAGATTTTAAAAGATGTTGTTTTTCTTAACTTTATTATGATCATCTCTATTCCTTTCCACATTTAAAGTCTATCTCATCTACTTATTTTCTATCATTTTTAGTTCCCTTATTTATAAGCACTTCTATGGGAAAAGTTAATGAAGTAATATTATATTCCAGCTCACTCCTAACCCACCCCACATTTAAAACTTGGCATCTCCTTTTCTTCCAGGGAAGATACTGGATGGCAATTGTCAATCTACCAGGAATTCAGATGACCTGGAACTTTCCACCTTCCCCAATATTCCTGCCTAATAGATATCTTCCCAGATACTGTTGTCCATAATTCTAATGTCTTTGTCTTTCACTGGTTGATAATGAAACAAACTACAGGAAAATATGGTTGCTTCTGAAGGTTGTGCTTCTTTTTCATTTTCAAGTTCAAAGCTTATGCTATGGATTTAATTGTGTTCCAGAAAGTTCATGTGTTGAAACTCTAACTGCCATTATAAATTGTTTTAGAAGATAGGGATTCTAAAATATAATTAAGGTTAAATGAAGTAATATGTGTGGGACCTTTTTCTAATAGAATTGGTGTCCTTATAATAAAAGGAAAGGAGAGATCTTTTCTTTTTGCACAGGTCATATGAAGTCAGCTTGAAAAAGACTGTCTATAAGCCAGAATGATAGCCCTCACCTCACCAGGAATACTTGGCTGGCACCTTGATCCTGAAGACCTCCTAGTTTTCAGGACCATGAAAAATAAAATCCTTTTGGCTATGTCATCTAATCTATTGTATTTTGTTATGGAAACCTGAACTGAGTGAGATGTACGGCATTCTGGATCAAGGGGTATGGATCTACTAACCTGGCACCCTTCTGTTCTTATTATCTATGTCCACTCACTTTGACATCTAGGTTGAGAACATTTTATTAATTCTTTCATCACTAATCTGCACGATGGATGGAGAATAATGTGATTTACATAAAGACAACATTAAAGAAAACCAAAGGGTACGACTGAATTCAGAGATGAATATGCAAAGCACGGTTACCCTCCAATACTTAGGCCTTCATTTTGTGCCCACAGTCAGTCAACTCCCAATAATGCCAACTGCCTAGGTGATTTTTGTCACTTACTTTGATAGGTTGACTTTTCCTGGTATTTTTATTGGTTCATTATAATCATATGTAATGAGTGAATTCATTCTTACAATTTATACATGCACATGATTTAGCTATATAAATTTCTCATTATCATTCCCTAGTATTTCTCCTTTTCCTCCCCTCCTATTTTCCCCTTGTCCTTTTCTTCAACTCTAATGGTCTGCCTTCAATTTTCATCCTACACAACCTTTTTTCCCTTTTTCCACAAATGAGAGAAACGAGTTCCACAAATTATAAAAATATACTACCTTTGTTTCTGAGTTTGGCTTATTGTACTTAACATAATCCTCCCAAGTTACATCCATTTTCTTGCAAATAATATAATTTTATTCTTCCTTATGCCTGAGTAAAACTCCACAGTGTATATATAACACATTTTTCATCCATTAATACATTGATGGACAACAAGACTGGTTCTATAACTTGGATATGGTGAATTGTGCAGTTATAATCATGAGTATGCCTTTATTGCTGTAGTATGATGAATTTCTTTTTTAGGATAAATACTGAGAAGTGATATAACTGGATCATATGGTGGTTCCATTCCTAGTCTTTTGAGGAAACCCCATACTGATTTCCCTAGTGGTTGTACTTATTTACAATCCCCCAAATAATGCAGACTGCTTCTTTCCCCCGTATCCTTTTCAATGTTTAAGAGTTTGTATTCTTGATGCCTGCCAGTTTAATGGGAGTAAGATGTAATCTCCACATAGTCTTGATTTGCATGCTCTCAATTGCTAAATATGTTGAAATTTTTAAAAAATATATCTGTTAATCATTTGTATTTCTTCTTTTGGTATGTAGTTTGAAAAATATGTGCACAAGTAACAGGTAACAGTCTCAGCAAATTCCTGAGAACTTAGCACTTGATGGTTAATGTATCAGGAATATCTTTTCTTTATCAGATGCTTATTAGGCTAAAAATCTATCCTTCCAGAATACTATAAATATTTTCACTTAATAATGAATACCGTGAACACAACTACACTTGAGATCTATTGGATATGAAGAAGCCAAAATGTATGTGTTTAAACTGATTCTGATCATAATGTTTTATATTTTTAAATCATAGTAAATTACCTTTATTGGTTCACTGAGAGACATAAAAAGATTTTAATGTATACTTTTTTTTCTATTTATGAAACTTTAGAAAAAATCTCATCAGTTCTTTGGTGTTTTCAGTTTCCTTTCCTTATAAGTCTTCTTAAAACACTAATAAAAATTTACAAATTTCCACCCCATTTCACATAAAATATCTGAAAATATTATTTTTAAGAAACACAGACTTGAATCTATCTGGAAAACTGAGTCAATTTCTTTGCTATTGTTCTTAATTGGTTCTATTTACTCACTAAGTCATTCATATTTAGTCTTGATGGTAAAATGAAAACATGTTTATAATGAGTAGTTATATAATCTTTCTTAGATAATATAATTATAAAAGTTTAATATTGAGTTTATTCCAATATGAGATATCCAATGCAGTTAGGTGATATATTTTTCACACACACACACACACACACACACACACACACGCACACACATACACACAGACACACACACAAAAATATCTATCTTACAATTTTGGACTTTCTTGACCACCCTGCACAATCATGTAAATCAATTCCTTACAAGTTTCTTAATATCTATCTCCTACTGATTATGTTCCTCTGGTCGAAACTGAGTCCAATTTTGGCACTAGATGCAGTTATCTAAGAACAGAATATTAAGAATGAGTTTTCTGAGGTAGAAACAGAAAATTATTGATTCTCTGATCTTGTTAGATGTATAGGCCTGAATGACTCAATTTCTGCTGGTAAAGGCAGCAGAGACAGGCCATGGTATGAGCTGATGCTAGAGATATGCAGGATGTCATCATTGGTTATATGTAATGGAATGCCCACAGAAGGCAAGGTTCAGACGGGGAAAATAAAGTATACAATTTAGGGTATATACTTTAATATATACTACAATGAAAAATGGATTTTAAAAATTCATTTTGTTACTTTTTTAAATATTGAAGTAATATTTTTAGGATACAAGTGATATATTAAACTTATTAAGATTCTTTCTAGTAATCCCCAAAAGATACGTCTCATTTTTTCAAATTAATTTAATTTTTACCATTAACAAACATAAGCAGCTCGACTGTCAAAAACACCAAAAAGCTTATAGATTTGAAAACTCCATTCTGCTGATTAAATTTTAACTATTTCTAAGGGAAATAATTTTCCATAATTTTATGTACAGTCCAGTATTTATCTCCATAATTACAGATTTATACCTTCTTGTCACTTGGTGTTTTAATTTGTTGTGATTTTTCACTTCTTTTATGATAATTCAATCTTTCTATTCCCAAACTGTCTACAACTCCTCCCACATTTTCTTCAATACGGTGATTTCATGTAACTTCAGTTTAAATTATTATTTATATTTTACATTTTTATAAATGTGAAATTTATAAGTATTAAATATCATTATCACAATATAATTATAATCACTTTATTATAAGTGCTGTAACTATAATTATTTATATTATGAATGGATCTATTATAACTGTCAATATAACTGTATCTGTGGTTCCACTTTTGAGTCAAGACTTTGTTTTTGATATATATTTTTAGTTGTAGGAGGATACAATACCTTTATTTTTATTTGGTGTTGAGTATCGAACCCATGACCTCACTTTTGTTTAGCAAATGCTTGGCTAGTACTTCACCACTGAGCCACAACCCCAGTCTAAGAATCAAGACCTTTTATTTGCTTGAGTCCATGTTTATACTTTCTCAGATTGTGTTATTTAAGCTAATTCTCAAATAGTTTCCTAAGGAACCTGGTATGTTATACTTAATTTTCCTTCAGAATTCCTAAACTGTCATTTCACCTTCTGTAACCATACTTCAAGTTTCAATTGAGTGATTATATGCTTTCTCAATTTTATAGATTTTTGTTCTCTCATATTTGAAAGTACTTTGTTGAATTCTTATTTTCATGTTTCATGGTCATTTACTTTGAGGGTGGTCATTTTTAAAATCCCAATTAGCAGTAGATAAGTCTTTAATTTAGAGATTATTTTCTTATTTGTGGACAATTTTTGCCCAAAATTTGTTTTGTAATCCTTCATCTTGCATATTCACTTTTATTCATTTCCCTTTCCTAGATTCCCTATCATACACAGCATCTTCAAGTTACACAGTGAAATATTTTATAATTTTTTCTATTTTTACATTCCTTTTTCTTTATTTCCTGATGGAGGCTATTCTCAAAAGGATAGAAAGACTATCCTTTCTTGTCCACTTATATTTAAGAAGTAGACATTGAAAATCAAATATGGGTTGGGGATTATGACAGATGGGACTACTTAAATGGAAGTACATAAACTGAATATTTTTGGATTTCCTTTTCCTGTGTTCTCTTTTAAATATCTCTATGATACTTTTACTTCCTTTATTTCATTTTTTTTATCTTCCTTTAATATTGTTGCTTAATTCCTGGTCTCTTTGGGGCATAAAGTAACAAAAACTGAAAAATCAGGGAGTAGCAGGGCCAACTTATGTCGACTTTAAGCTATTTTTACAAATGCAGCTTTCACTCTGAATGAAATGAAGATGACTATAGACTTCAAAAGGAGGAATGATATTTTTCTAGTCTATCAGTCTGTTTTTCATTATAGTGAAATACCTGAGACAGGCTAGCTTTAAAGAATAACCTGAGACAGGCTAACTTATAAAGAAAAAAGATTGATATAGCTCTTATTCTAGAGATTCAAAGACATGGCAGCGGCATTGGCTCTGCTCAAGTAAGGGTTGTCTTGGCTGCATAACATTGTGGTAATGGCATGTGTGGGAATGAACAATCACATCTCTAAACTAAAAACTAGAGGGAGACTAGTCTCCCACAATCTGTTATGTCCTAAGGAATTCCACTAGGCAGAACCTCTAAACGGACCATCTCCCAGTATCTCCATCATGGGGACCAAGTCTTCAACACATGAACCCTTGGAAAACAGACCACATCCAAACAAGAGCATCTGCATAGCTACTTATTTATTTATTCATTTTTATGGTACTGGAAATTGAGCCCAGGGGCACTGTACCACTGAACTACACCCCAGACATTTTGTTTGTTTGTTTTTATTCTGGTAGGTTCTCACTAAGTTTCAGAGGTTGGCCTCAAACTTGCGATCTTCCTGCCTAAACCTCTTGAATCACTGGGATTAGAGGCAGGTGCCCCGTGCCTGGGTAGATAACATTTCAAAAGAATAAAATGGTAAATTTACTGTGAATAGATTTGGGGTAGGAGAGATGGGAGAGAAAATAAGGAAACAAGTTAGTGTCTATTAAAACAAACTCAGTAAGCTTTCAGTGTTTTAAGTGAAATCATTCTAAGAACTGATACTATTCTAGCTATTGTGCACTCACAAGTGTATATGTAGTGGTATATTATGTTCTTTGCTGAAATTAGACCAAAGATAGACATTTCAGAGTACAAAGATATATTAAGACCAATCAGACATTTCCTAGTGTTCTCTCATTGACTATTCAAATGAATTTACATTGTGCACAACCATAGAAGCGAAATGATGTTTCCCATTGGTGTACAATCAATCAAAATGCAGTCTGTAAAAATAAAAAAAAATTAAAAAATTAATATTACATTACTATCAATTTCAATGGTTGATTAAATAGTGTCATCTCACTCCTTACTCCTTTAGAGAGCCTTTTGTCTGCTTGAAGAAGGCTTATAGACAACTTCCCTGGAGTTCCTAAGGTTGCAAAGGATTTTGAGTTACACTGTCAGCTTCTGCTTTAGGTCCTGCTTTCCCATGATAGGCGTAGCTATGATCTTTGATTGGAAATCATTTCCTAACTTTAGCACTGTTTGCCATTTGGAGAGACTATGAATCTTTAATACCAGTTAGTCCTAGTTCCTTTTAGTTTAACAGTCATGCTTTAGCTTATTACTCTCTTTTTATATTTTACTGTAAGCAGCAAGAAGAGAGAGAGAGGAAAAAAAAAAGAAGGCATATTTCAACACTATAGTTTGAAATCTCCTTATCTGGGTCACCTAGTCCTTTGGGTACATTTTTTACCCTATGCCTTGCTACAGACAATAGGTTTTTGAATGTTCTGCAATTCGTTAACATGAAACTCCTTTCCTACAGTATTTGATAGGAATTTTTTCACTTTCTGTTAAAATCTCACCAGTACATCTTCAAAGCATCAAATTCTACAAGTCATGTGTTCAAAGCTAAAACTTTCACTATGTCTTTCCTCAGAATTCTTGCAGTATTTTTCAAAATCTGTTCAGTGATGTTTTCTAAGTCATCCCCAGATCTTATGTTATTGCTACACAGGGACTCAACTTTCTTTAAAAAATAAAACTTCATTAATTGCATATTAGTTATTTAGTAACTATGTATAGCTACATAATAAATCACTTCCAAATATACAAGATTAAAGTTTACATATTTATTATAGCATAGGCTCCTGTGGGTCATGCACCTGCTCAGCTCCCTGGGTGGTTCTAGTTCAAAGTCTCTCATGAAGCTGCATTCAGTTGGTCAGCCAGACCTCTGAAACGCTTCTTCCAAGAGCCCACCTAGTTGTTAACAAGCTTTAGCTTCTCTCTGGCTGGAGACCTCAGATCCTAGCCAAATGTGCCTCTGCTTAAGCTCACTAAGTGTTCTCACAGTATGTGAGCTGGCATCCCACAGGGTGACTGTTGGCATATAGAGAGAGGGAGAGAGAGAGAGAGACTCCAAGCAGAAGCTGCAGTCTTTGAAGTGCCATTAAATAATTTATGCTGTTAGTCACCAAGACTGTTTCTGCTGCTATAACAAATGATTACAGACTGGGTAACCTATAATGAACAGATTTCTGCTTTCTTACAATTTTGAATCCGGGGAATTCAAGAGAGAAGAGCTAGTATCTAGTAGGACTTTCTTACATCATATCACAGCAGAAGGTGAAAGGGAGAGAAAGAGAGAATGTAAAGGGGCCCAAACTTGCCCTTTTATCCAAAACCTCTCCTATAGTATATTAATCCATGGAGGCAGAACACTCATGGTCTAGTTTCTTTTTAGATCCGGCTTATTAATACTGTTACAAAGGCAAATGGATTTCAACGTGAGTTTGGGAGGGGACAAATATCCAAAACAGAGCAAGTCCCAACAACCTTGGAACAATGAGGAAGATGTGAGCACTAGGATGATGGAATTCTTGGGGGCTACCTTCTAGGCTGCTTCCACACTGGGAATGATTGGGCTTCTCTCCTATTTTCAGCAGCAAGTCTGAGGTTTTCTGGCTGAACAGGTAACTCCTTTGAAGCAAGCAGCTTTCTGACACTCAAATTTCTCTTGTGGCGGAAATGTCTGGCACTGAAAACATCTAATAAACTGCAGTGACTCATCTTAGGAGTCACTGAATTTAACATGTTGATTTTTGTTTTAATTAAGATAGTTCATTTGGAAAACATGATTGGGTTTTAAAAATAAATGCATGACTGCTATCAAAAAAGTCATGATTTTTTAGAATTAGAATTTCTGCATCAGTTTTCACAAAAGTCAATGATAATGTGAACTGGCATCCAATATAAATATTAAATACAGGTTGATTCTCCTCCTGGTCATATGCATTTAGATGATCCCAGGTGGATTTCTTTAGACCTCATGAAGCATAGCCTTTTAAAAGCAGCTGCTGTTCTTATGAAAACTGATTTGATTTTCCAACAAAGTAAGCACTTTGAAAGAACACTGACATAAGCTATGGGATGTGTAAAGGTGTGGGTGTGAACTATATATTTGGACTGTAGGAATATTGAAGATACATGTACTGTTTTAAATTAAAAAAAAAACTGTACATTTGTAATTTCTAAGATAGCTAGCAAAATAAAATATCTTTTCATTCTGGAACTATCCAGATTATGAAGTATGTGGAAGTTGTGGTACAAATATTTCTTTCTGATTAAGATCCAAGGTCCCCAAAGAAAGAGTGAACTACTAATTTACTTTAGACCTTGGTTGAGTGAAGTCTATAGTGTATTAATTTCAATGGAAAAAAGAAAGAAAACAAAAATCATCAACAGTTATATATATATATATATATATATATTCCATTTACATTACATTCTCAAAATAACAAACTACAGAGATCAAGAATAGATGAATGATTGCTAGGAATATATATGGTGGGATGAATAAGTACAATTTTGAAAAGATGACACTTTTTAAAGTGACAGTGATCACATTAACCTATAAATGTGGTAGAATTGCATGGAAATATATGCACACAAAGGAACACATGTACAGCATGTTGAAGTCTAAATAAGGCCTTTAGATGTCATCATCTAACCAATATCGATGTGCTGGTTCTGATATTTTACCACTATTATGTACATGTTATCTTTGAGGGAAGATGAGTGAAGAATACATAAGGCTATTCTCGTCTCTCTTTCCAGTTCCCTATGAATCTATATGTAGGGCATTATTCCGGAAGGCCTTGGACTGACCACTTGTCCCCTTGCCTTCTTGCATGTAGCTCTCAAAAAGAACAGCAGAGTGCGCTAGGAATGCAGTATCTTCAGATAGGAAGGCACTGCCGCACAGCTCAGGCCTTGTCTTGTCCCACCTACTGAATTTAACACCTAGAGCTAGGGAAAAACTGCTAGTCACAGACTTTATTTTGTTCCTCTCTTCTCTAGAGACAGAATGGCCTTAAGGCTTTTCTCAGTGAGTGAGATTACCCCTGAGGTAAGTAACCTGGGGTGAACTGACATTTAGGGCTCCTCAATTGTATCGGAAGTGAAGCACAGAGTCAAGACTCCCTCTACCCAACAGCTTTCTCTAGGCTTTGGGAACCTGTCATGATGAACTCTGTTCTTTTATTCTTTACTGCCTCTTTGTAAGTAGTACATGTGCTTCATGCAAGTGGCATGCATTCTGTCTCACTGGGCCCAGACAACTCTAAAAGCTGCAGATCAAGATGCAGGGAGGAGGGGGCCAGCGTTGTGGCTCAGTGGTAGAGCACTTGTCTAGCACATGAGGCATCACATACAAATAAATAAATAAGATAAAAGTATATGTCCATCTACAATTAAAAAAATAAAGAACAAGAGAGAGATGCAGCAAGGAGTGTTAGGACTCCTCTTCCTCATGGTTGGCAAGGTTATAATCTTAGCTGTATTCCATGCAGAGCGAGTCCTTCCTTGGGTTTGATGATTAGAGAATTTGCTCATCAAATAATAATTTCAAGATGAAAAGTTAAAAATAAAGAAGCAAATAAATGAAATTTTAAGTGGAAATCAATTTGAATGGTCATTTTTAATATCAAATTTTTCCTTTTCTTTCTGTTTTTTTTTTTTTTTTGTATCAGGGATTGAACTCAGGAGCACTCAACCACAGAGCTACATCCCCAGCCCTATTTTGTATTTTATTTAGAGACAGCCACTCACTTTTACTAAGGTTGGCTTTGAACTGAAAGTCACTGGGATTACAGGCACCACACTGGGCTTAATATCACTTTTTATGCCATGTTCTTTCATAAGAATACATAGGACTCATACTTAGCTATCAAAATTCAACAACAATTAAACTAACAAATAATAATTTAAGTAAATGGCATACATATTTAATAAATATACTTGAAAAACTAGCAATTATACTTTGAGACTGATATATTATAAATGATATACTACAGTTTTTAGAATTAATTTATGACACATACATGGTTTTAATGAAATGATTATAGTAGTGTTCAATTCCAAATTAAAGAAATTAACAGTGTCTTTACAGCATTAAAGGTGCTATTCTTCTAAGTTATACAATTTAAATGTTACTGTATTTTTCTACTATTATATTATCTAAACCAAACTGTCCAAAACCTGTGTAAATATTCAAGAATTTATATACCCAAACACCATTCTACAGTAAAGCAACTTTAATTATTTAAAACATGGATACATGGACATGGTGATTAGAACTATGTATGTTTTTCTCCAAGGTTCTCATTTTCTTATCTTTTAAATTAGCAAAAATGTATTATTCTTGGTCATTATCCCAATATAGCAAATTAAAATAAATAAATACTTATCACATCTATCAAGAATTAATTAACATTGTATTTAAATGTGAAAAGAAATATAATGTCATTAATTTATCTATTGACACACTTTTTGGCAATAAAATTTAATGTGCCCAGTGAAGTATAAATTTTAAACTATTATAAAAATTATGAAGACAGATTTGTGTTAAGTCATGGTATACATTGTATTTTTTCTCTAATATTGACAGAAGTAAAATGAAAATTTTTGATATTTTAAATGTGTGTAAACTAAATGTTTATTATTATAATTGAAACTATACTTCATAAGTATAGTTCTAAACTACTTCATAAGTACTTTCACTTTTGCATTAAATATAATAAGCATTGAGTTCTGGAAAATTCAATAGTGTGTCAAACTGAGATATGACCATTATAAAATAAGATACAAGTTTTATAAATAGATAAGCTAAGAGAATTAACAGAGAAGCTATAAAAAATTAGTAAACACATTATATAGCTCTACAAGTTAAAATATCATTGAAAATTCAGAGTCCAGGGCATCAGTAACTATCCTAATCAATGACCATTTCTTCACAATATTGCAAAAGCTCACTGTGCCAGAACATGTTTCTTCAGATGAACAAAATAGAACCCTCCTTTCGTAGAACAACAGCAGAGCAAGGCATGACATAAATCTCTCAAGAATAACATTAAAATGTGAAACAAAAAGAGTACATCTGTATGTGAACAGATAAACCATGGTATATACTCGTGATGTTCTGATACTCAGCAACAAAAAGGAACAGCCTACTGATTCCCATAACAAGGGGAAGGTGTTAACTAAGAGTGAACATATAATGTAAGAAGTCAGATGCAAAACTCGACACGCTATATGATTTAAATTGCATGGTATCCTGCAAAAGGCAAAACTGCAGGAAAAAATATCAGTGTTTTGGTTTTACTACAAAGAAGCAGCAGATCAACATTTTTTGTTGTGGAAATGTTCTATATATTGATAATGGTGGTGTTAATATGTGACCATGTGTATTTGCTCAATCTTACTGATTCATACATTCAAAATTGTGAATTTTATTATATGCAAATAATACCTCAGTGTGCCTGACTTAAAATAAAGGTAATGATGATAACAGGAAGCATAGCACTTAATTGAATTATGGTGATTACATAAGATAATTATGTAGTGTATTAAAAACCTAGTAAATGTGTTGAATTGGGGAAACCAGTAGAAAAGTTTGCAAGTTCAAAAGAAAGCTTGAAAAAGTGTTTCCTTGAAAAATAAAACAGGAGAAATGAGAATGAAACATACTTTCCAAATCTTTTCCTTAGTTATGTAAAATATCACAGAACTACAGCAATTTTAATTATAAGTTATCTGTAGTATTTGACTGTATACTTAATAATGGAACAGAATGAATAGTTCAGGAATAGATCCAAATTTTAAAAATGTGAAAACAAGCTAAAACACCAAAACAAAAGCATCACAAGTATTTGAGAGGAAACTGATTATTAAATAAAATGTGTAGGAATGTTATGTTTTGCCAGAGGAAATCTTAAAGTAGAGCAAAATAGCTTAACAATAATCCACAAATTCACAGATGGGTTAATTTGTTTTTAAAATAGAAGAAAAATATGGTTGCATATTTATCTAATATTAAAGAAAGTATCTGGGTCATATTTTGCCAGTGGGATATTTGAAAGGTACAGTGCAGCAATAGCCACAATATTGCACTTTGGGTTATGTACTGATTCAGCAGGCAAGAAATTTCTCAGGGGCCTCTGGGTATTTCCCTGAAAGTCTCCCTTAGTGTGGAACATCACTAGCATTCTCATGAGTTTTCATGCTGTTCCTGAGGCTAGCAGAGGTCTCTCCTTGCTTTTAGTCCTCTAACACATCCCAATACTTCCATATGCATTTAAGTCTCTGTATTTAAACTTTCTTGTTTGGTGTGTAATATAGGTTTCTTTTTTCTTTTTGGACTGGATCTAACACAATAATCATTTGTAAGTGAGATAGAATTTTGAGGTAGGAAGGTGCATGCAACAGTTTGAATGAACTATTGTTTCCAAGCAAATTGTAAAAATATATTTATATTCAATCCAAGATCTAAATGATTATTTTATGAAACATAATTTATTCAATTGATTTTTATTAGTTTCTGGAATAAATCTATTTGTTCAATGGTTTCTAATTGAACTGGATATTAGATGCTTGAAAATGTCTAGTTGTGCAACAATCTGAACAAATTATGAGTGAAATAAATTTCGAATGTGCATTGGGTATATCTCACTATATAAAAACTTAGATTATTCTGTCAAAATAGGTATACCAAATTTAATGTCCTCTTTAAACCTTAACACTACTCTTTTATAAAACATAAATCTGATGATAAAATACAGGGAAGGAAAATAGCTCTGCTTTTTTTCTTCCAAAAATATATTACCTAATGATTGCAGAACTTTTTGCTCATAAATGAAATTCCATTTTTCAGGGGTACTGTGAATTTTATAGAGAAGTTTACTTTTAACCACTTATTATTTAGATTTCAAAAATATTTTCTTGTATTTTGCTGTACCACAAATCTTTATTAATGATCAGTTTAATGGGTAAGTTTTCTAAATGGTTGTATTGAGTAACATAATACTTTAGAATAACCATTAGCCTATGATCCTTACTGTTGTGATTCTGAGGATATATTTTGGTCAAGTCACCCAACATTTTGAAATAGTAAACCATGTTTTTATTGGTTTGGACTTCAGATGTGACTAGCTTTCAGATTCCCATGTGGAGACGTGTAAGTATAAAATAGTCACGTAGCCAGCATGGTGAAGTGATTCTCCATCACCAAAGGCAATAAGACTGAAAAATTAAGATCCTTTTAAAGATAAAAACTCAGTGTCACAAAGTACTCATTTCTCCTGAAATTTTGAAAAAAAAATTAGGTCATTCTGTCCACTATACAAACGTTTCATATTGTCCAAAATTATATATGCTATTGTAGAAACAAAGTAAACAGTACCCAAATTCATATACATTTTTAAGAGAACCTCCATTGTAGGATAATTAAGAATGTTCTCAGAAAATTAGAAGATGGTGCATAATTAGAACCACCATTTTCAACATTTTTTTAAGAAAAAAGAAATACGGTAATGATGTAAAACTGGATTTTCAAATTCTATAATATAAGATAGGTGTGATCTGGCGGCAGCCATCCAAATAAGGTGCATTCTTATTTGTGTGTTTGGAGATAGACCAAAGAAAAACAGCCATGATTTAATTATGAGCTAAGCGTTGAAAGGTAGAAGTATGAGAATAAAAATAAGAAGGTTAAATATGTTAGGTGAGTTTGATGCTCATTTGGAAAACTAAGGATCTTTGATTCTCCTGTCTAAATGACAGCCTGGAAGAGCACTAACCACCTACATGATTACTCAGCAGAGTTTCTCAAGTAATAGGTAAAGTTCTGCAGAAATTGAGTCCTAGATTTTGTTTGTTTGTTTCTGATTGCTACTGAAATGAGCCCTCCCAACTAATAAGTTAGTTCAGTAAGTTGTCTAAATTTCCAAAGTCGGTAAATGAAGAATTTTTAAATCCAAATCATTGGATTCAAAATCCCTATTTCTCTGTACCACAAAAAATGCTGTGTGTGTGTCAACAGTGTGATGATAAATAGGTATAGCTGGAGCAACATCCTCCTGGCTGTGGTCATGCACCAGGCATATGGATATTTCTGAAGAAACTGATTTGTAAGCAGCAGGTCTTTGTAAATAAAGTACATATCATTCTAAAAACTGTTCTTTCATTTGTAAGATATGACAGCTTATGTGGCACTATTTGTAATACTTTTAGACTTTCTTGACTTAGTAAAAAGGAAGAAAACAGTCTCTATGTTTCTGAACATCGCAGACCAAGAGTCGTTATGTTTCTTCTCTCTCGCTTTAGAAATTCTACATGATGATGCTTTTTTGTTTTATTTAATTATTTGGGAGTTAATCTTCTGAGGACATGTAGATGGCACAGGCCATCAAACAAGGATCATTTATTTGACTAGACAGCTACTAGTATTGATTATGTTCTAACTCTTTAAATTTATATCATATTTAATATTGCAATTTGTTTCTGTTCATAACAAGTTACACTACCTGTTGATAATATGGTAGAGAATTTTCCTAAGTGAGAAAATTTTTCCTAAATTTTTCTGCTTGTCACTCACACAAATACAAAAAGAAAATAGTCCTTTGGCTCCCTGTTCTTCATGCGTTCCACCCACTTATTTATCCATGGAGATAGGCAGTTTACCTGGACTTCCTCAAAATCATCTTATTGTCCCTAAAGTAATTTCTTTCATCAACTCTCCATGTCTCATGAAGACTGATCTTACTTAAGTACAAGTCTGATAAAATGTTAATAGCTTCTACTCTTAAAAGATTTTTGTAATCAAATGACCATGGGACAAAATCTTATCTTCTGCCTCTATAAGCGGTATAGTACAAGGTTTCAGAAAAATTTCTTACCTATGTTAGGTTCTTCATAATTAATTTTGAATAAATTTTGAGTTTATTTAGCTTTTCAATCATTAAATTTTTAATTAAAGGTTAATTACAGGTTGATAGAGGCCTGGAAATGTTGGTTAGTGGAGAAAACTGAGTAATGTGTCAAAGGATTCTACACATGGATGGTTGTGGGATAACATATTACAGACCCTTAGATAAAACAGTAAAAAAAGGTGTTTAGAAGTCATAGTAAGGAGTAAAGGTAATGATGTCAACTGTGGACTTCAAAGAGTTGAGATTTAAACAAGGTCACAAGGTTCAGGGAATATTCAGTTACAAGATAAGGTCATGCTAAAAGTCTCTGTTGTTTTTAATGAAGTATGCCTATCATGTTCTGCAACCTCCTGCATACATCCTCTTGGATGTGTGATTAGCTTCAAAATGACTAAAGCATCTCCGTATCCTCTAACTCTACCTAACCCCCTTCTTTCCCTGTGCTCCTCATTTCCACTAGTGACGTTTCTTAGTGTCTTTCAGTTACATAGGCCAGTGACCACAATCATCCCAGAATCTCCTCTTTCCCATTAGGACTGTTACTCTTCAATTTCCCTCAGCTTTGTTATTCTATTTCCACCCATTTATATTTTTTGAATACTTACACTCATATACAAGTTGTCATTTCTCTCAAGTATTATAATAATTTCCCATTTGTTTTCTGGCCTCATAGTGAGAGGACTCTTAGCAGAAGGTGTCCAGAAAATCCTGGATATGAATCTTACTTGTGCTAAAGATTTTGAACAAGTTGATTATCTACATTTTTTATTTGTAAAATACAGCTAATAATAACTGCATAAGAAGTAGGGGCATAAGATAAGAGGAAATTTCTTGTAAATTAAGTAAAATAATGTATGTAAACAAAGGCTGATATTTTCATTAGCAAGTTTTGCTTGTGTTGAAAATGGCTTCCATTCAACAATGGGAGTAATAATTATGAAAGAGAATTTTGACTAAGTCAATTCTTTTTAGGTTAACAATGATCCTATTTATTTTTATAAAATTATGTTTTCCATAATTAGTCTTCTGCCCTTTCAACATCACATTCTTTTTCTTACTTCTGGACATGCATACCATGAAAAAAATTCTTACAGTTTGAATCTGGAACATTAACAAAGGGCTCATGTATTGAAGGCTTGGTTCCAATGAAGCAATGTTCATAGGTATTGCTTCTGGGAAGTGATTGGATCATGAGACTTCTGACCTCATTAATGTAATAATCCACTGATGGTTTAATTATTAAAAGTTCTATTAGGAAATAGGGATTATGCCACAGTGATGGAAAGCTAACACAACATGGAACTCCTCAGAGTTGCAATACATGATACTTTCCCATTTCTGTGCCTTTTTCTGATTGACACTCTATGTAACACCTGCTTCCCATGTGTTTGCCTAAACAAATCTTATGCATCTTACAAGCCTGAATCTACAAGTTCATGGAACATTTATCAGACTTCTAGGATAAACTCTTAGCTTTTTTCCATAATACTTCTTACAATATACCACCTAAACAGTAGAATAATTATACTTAAATTATCTATAGAGGAGACATCTCTCATGAAATAAATACTGTCAATAATGAAGGTCAAAAAGTACTCAACTTAGTACTTACCAACACAAGGTATGCAATTAATGCACCACGGGCACTTAAAAAAATTTTAGCTGAAGTTAATTTTGCATTTCCAGTCTCAAAAAATATTAAGATTTCTCTTTCCCCATTAACTACTAGGAGTTTATTCTTGCTAGTCTTGAGTTCAAGGTATAGTATTGCCACTAAATGTGTATTTTAGATTTTAATTTCTTTCTCATCTATACTCCCATAGTCCAGAAATTAGTATTAAACCAAACTTATTTGTTGGCATTTTTTAAATGAAATTTCTGTATATCACTCTGGCTTGTTCTTAAAAAAGGTGACCTAGAATGATACTTACAAGTTGTATTCAATAACCATAGTATTGCCAAAGCTGTTCATAATGATGGAGCACATTCTGTACAGTATGAGAAAAACATTTTTTATAATGGTGTGGCAGAAGTCTATGCTTGTATGACAAGACTTGGAAAAAGGTGACTGGCTTACTGATATATTCAGGTATATTTATTGTCTTCCTCTGAAGATTAATTATATATTTCTAGAAGAAAATGAGTATGTTTCATACCTTTCTATTTTCCAATATCCCCAAACACATTCAATATATAATTAATATGTCTTAGCTAATTTAAATGACAGATTCTATGGATTAATAAGTCATAAAGGGGGAAACTATCTGAGGCAGGACAGTAATAATTGTTCAAAGAATGGGTTGGAAAAACAGACTTGAGACTCAGAATTAATCATGTATTCTTTATTCGTGTGTCTTGAACAACTCAGAACTTTTCTGTTTCTTCAGTGTGGGTTGTGTGTAGCACCAAGCCAAGCCCCACTAAATGCAAATGAGAGTTTTCCTTCTTGTCTCCTACTCTGATGTCCTCATGTAGATTTAGGGGAGAATGTAATAAATATATTTATCCCATGGAAGTCCCATATGTTCAAAGTTTTAATGAATTAAAAGTGTTTTTATAACATCTACACTCTTATAAAGGTATAAATTATTGTTGTCATTATAAAATACAGGTTTATTGGAAATTTATTAACTAATTCATAAATTTGCCTCTGTATAATAAGTACTAGTATTTATTCATAAAATGTTGCTAAATTGAAGATTATATTAAGGGAAAATATCAAAACATTAGAATCTTATAACATATTTTGGCCTTAAAAAATAAATGATGCAAATGAGACATGAAGCATTCCTAAATAAAGATAAGACATTTATTATAATTTGGGAATTCACATTTCTTATTTTGGAAATTGCTGGAGTACATGGAAGGTAACAAATTATACGAAGTACATAATGTAAATTAAATGGTTATATACATTTAAATTCACATACACTCAAGGGTACTACTTCTGAAAAATCTTACTAAATGTCAAGCTTAATTATACAACTGAAGAAACCATTAATTATTAATCAATATAATTTTAGGGGCTTTTGAGAATTTGAGAATCTCTCCAATCTTACTTAAATCAATTCTATTCCGATTGTCAATGTAGCCAGCTGTCTTAAAATGCAAGAAAGTATATTTACTACTAACATTTTAAATATTCTTTGTAAAGTCAACAAATAGTTCTAAAATTGAATCAAAAGGACACATAATTATTATTACTAAACTCTAGAGGTATCTTCTGCCCTCAAAGTTTTATGATGATAAAATCTTCTATAGAAATTTTTTTTCTGTGATTTTCGTATCAACTAACTCAATGATGAATTAATAGAAAAAAATCTAATCAACTAGTTTTATTAGTTATCTCTTGTTATGTAATAAATTACCACAAATCTAGTGGATAATAACAGTAGCAGTGACCACACAGATTCTGCAGTCCATCTCTGGCCATGGCTTGCACAGCTGTGAGATCCAGGTGTTGGCAGGGCAGAGGTCTCATGCAGAGGCTTGAACGGTGAAGAATTTGCTTCCTCCTTACTTAGGCTATTGGCAGAATATGTTTTCTTTCTTCTGTAGGACTGAGGCCCTCACTTTTTTTTTTGCTTTGCCCAAAAAATACTCAAAATGAACCTGCCTTCCATTCCTGAAGGCCACCTATAGTTTCTTACCATATGGGCTTCACATAAGGGATTTTGACTTCATTAGACCACTAAGGAGAATTTCAAGACAGACCCTGTCAGCAAATCACAAATTTATTTAACAATCATGGGACCGATATCCCATCAACTTTACCTCATTCTCTTTGTTAGAGGCAATTCACAATTCCTCTCCACACTCCAAAGGAGAGGAAAACATAAACGTCTATACACCATTTAAGGGCAATTATGGGGAAACTGGAGTCATTTTTTTTTTTTTATTGTGCTGAGAATTGACCCTAAGATTTGAACTTGCCTCATGTATCAAGCTAGGCAAGTACTCTACCACTGAATCACATACCCAGCCCTCCACTTGGAGTCTTCACACCCACTATTAAATCAACGCAAATCTAAACTTGTAAGTAAAATTTCTAGAGCATTATACGAATTGTGGTAATCTAGACATTGAATTCTCTGAGCATCTTATCATTTTACCCTAATGCATTTTAGGTTTTAGTATGCTATAGTCAAACCATAAGTAGCTATTGAAAGAATTAATAAATGAGGGACTGTATGTTTAGTGTAGGCTTACATAAAGGCAGAAATTATCTTTTTCCATAAATAATAGAAAGGTAATGACCTGGGGAATATGAGCTTAATCACTTTTTTTTTTTTAATGACCAAATTGGCACTTTTCCTTTTTTAAATGAAGTAGCTCTGAATGCACTTTCTGATAATGTACACAAAATACACCGATTCCCCATACAATCAGCAGCCCTGTATAGACAATATTTTTGTTTCAATTTTCCCAATACAATAGCTCTCATGATATTTATATACATTATTTGTGAAAGAAAAAAAATATTTACAAATTAGCACATCATTTCAATTAGGCCAAAAAAACAATAGTATTAACAGTATGTAATTTGGTTGTCTAAGCAACAGGTTTTAAAATCTAATTACCAGCCAAAGGATAAAGTGTCATAGGGTAAATGTAATTTATAAAATATTTTTAAATTCCAAGTACTTCAAATTTTTACATTCAAGTATACCACCTCTAATAATCACATAGCCTTTAGTGCCAGATAGATGACTCCCTAGCCACATATTGCTGTGAAATCAATATAAGGGACTCAAAATAGAAAGTGATCTTATATTGTTGTTTGTCTGTGGTCAAGAAAAAAACCTCAGTGAGGGATTCTGAGACCCAAGGAATAATACTGGAATGAACATATGAAGAAAACATTCAAAGAGTTCTGTTAAAGTTGATGAAGAGCTCTGGCTGGTTCATACAAAACTGGAACTCTAGAAATGCACTGATTTCATATAACGTTCTTATACATAGACAACCTTAATTTATTTTACTTAATGACTATAATTATTTTAGCTGCAATGTTTTTGAAAGAATACATTCAAATAAAATACATCATTTTTAGTATTTTAGAAATTGATATTCATGTTATGCTGTTATTATGACCAAGATTAGAAAAATATGTAATACTGGAATTATTGGATTGGCAAGCATTCATTCAAAAGCCTCTACCTGGCTTCCAGTTTTCTCCCTCTTATAAAAAGATTTTTAGCTTTCAAACATTTTAATAATTTTCAGACATGCAGAAAGAATAAAATAGGGTTATTTAACTACTGTTTGTTATACATGTTAAGATATTTTAAAACTCTTGAATATGAGTAAAAATAATTAACTTAATATTTTATATGCAATTTATGCAAATGAATTATTCTAAATATAATTAAAATTCAAATAAATATCAACTAACAACTGACCCGTGTGTACACTTTATCAATGCAACTTTGGATGCTTCTTTGCTTTCCCGAAGTTCTTTCCTTCTTGTTAAACACTGTGTTTAGACAACTACATAAATTCTGGCTTCTAATACTTTTTCTCTCTTAAAATCTTTAGAAAATTTGGCATTCCATTATGACCTTCTTGTATGCGTGAATAGTGTTAGGCTAATAATTGGCAGAATCAAAAGTTTGGAAATCATTTAATGTGTTCACATTTCTTTTCTTGTGAAGCCAAAAGCATTATTTTAAGTATGTATGTAAAGTCCTTGTTAGTCCCTCATTAGACATTGCTGCCATGCCATTAATGCTCTCACCTATGATGCAATGCTGTCCTGGTCAGGATACTACCCTTCTTTGAATAAAGACCTTACTGAAGTGTGTGTGTTTCAACTGTTTACAGCATTCATTGTCAAAGGTAATTGAATGCCAAGAAAAATTTTGCACGTTTTCTTTGAGTATTATATCACATTAAGGGACATCTCATCAATATATTGACATAATATTGGATAATGGAAGTAAATATTGACCCACTTGTGATATCTTTTGACAGTTGAGCCTTTTTTTGCCAAGTATTTTATTTTAAGTAGACCTTTTATATGGAGACTGAATCATTTCCAAACTCAACATCTCTTTTCAAAATCATAGCATATTTTATTCTAACAATTAAATATCTGAAGACTAGCACATTCTTTGAGATGTGTCTTGAAATTTGTACACTTTTACATAACTATTTCTTGTTATTATATTTCCCCAGATTTCAAATGGTGTACTTGATTTTGACTTGAAATTTTAACCACATCCACCATTGTACTGATATTAGTTTTGCCATGATAGATTACTATTGGTGATATAATAAATTATTTTACCTCACTGTTATTAGTATTATCATTTTTCTTATGAATGTTCTGCAAATTTGGTATTTAAATACTAATTTTCCTCCTTCCTGCAAAGTTTTTCTCCATATCTTTAATTTTGACCTTTTCAACTCATCTCAAATATCATTCTCATTATGAGTCCTATATTGATCTTATTTCCAATTTCTACTGTGCCATTTTCTTCTTCCTCTAAACCTTACACACCAAATTTACCTTACCTGAAAATATGCACTCATTTTTATTATAGCACTATCACCAGTTACCATATGAAATTTATTTTACATAATGTGCATTGATTATTACCTATCTACCTTAGAAGTCTGAAATAATTTATTCTGTTCATTGATGTGTTCTGTACTCCTAGGAGAATCAATACATTGTGGGTAGTATATTCTGAAAGTTTGTACAAACTTTATATGTTGATCACTCTAGAAAGCAGTATGGAGATTCCTAAGAAAATTTGGAATGGAACAATCATTTGACCCAGTTATTCCACTCTTCAGCTTATAACCACAGGGCATAAAATCAGCATACTACATTGATGCAGCCACATCAATATTTATAGCAGCTCAATTCACAATAGTTAAGTTATGGAAACAACCTAGGTGCCCCTCAACGGATGAATGGGTAAAGAAAATGTGGTATATATACACAATGGAATATTACTCAGTCACAATTAAGAATGAAATTATGGAATTTGCTGGTAAATAGATGAAACTGAAGACTCATGCTAAGTGAAATAAGTCAATCCCGGAAATAAGTCATCTCTGATATGCAGATGTTAACACACAATAAGGTGAGAGGGAAGAATAGAATTTCATTGTATTAGACAAAGGAAAATGAAAGAAAGATGTGAATTGGACAGACAGTAGAATGAATTGGACATAACTTTCTTATGTGCATATAAGCATACACAATTAGTTACTCCACATCATGTTCAACCATAAGAAAGGGATCCTAATTAGAGCAAGTTATACTTCATGTATGTATAATTATGTCAAAATACATTCTACTGTCATGTATATCTAAAAAGAATGAATTTTAAAATAAAATGAAAAAAATTATATGTTGAAAATTACTTCCCAATATGGTAGTATAAAGAAGTGAGTCTTTGGAGAAATGTGTCAATTAATTTCATGTGTCATAGAGAGTGAACAGCACAGTATCTTGATGGCTGGTGAAGTATTGTTTCTGGATAGTTCTGTGAGCATGTTTTCAGAAGACATTGGTCTGTGAGTTGGTGGATGGAGTGGTAATTATCTTTCTTCATCATGAGTGGGCATCATCAAATTAGTTGGAACCCAAGAAGGAACAAAAGATGGAAGGAAGATGAACTCTGTCTTCCAAGTAACCTGACTTTCTCCTCCTTTGTTTGGACATCAGAAGTCCAAGTTCTTTTGTCTTTGACTTGAACTTCTACCATCAGTCTACCAGGGCTTCCAGACTTTCAGCTTTGTGATGAAAGTCACAACATTGGCCTTTTTAGTTCTTGGAAATTCCAACTTGGACTGAGCCACTCCATGAATTTCTCTGGTTCTCCAACTTTCATACAATCTATAATGGCACTTCTTAGTTTCCATAATTGCAAGTCATTTACCCTAATTAATTCCTTCCCATGTATCTATATCTATGTCACCTATATTTATATCTGTGCAGATATCAATATTCTATCCCATTCACTCTATCTTTCTAGAGAACCCTGACTAATAAAGGAGATGATTAGCATGTGAGGATATAGTGCTCATGAGTTGTTATGGTTTAGATATGAGGTCTCCTTCAAAACTCATGTATAAATAATGCAAGAATATTGAGATGAAATAATTAAATTATGAGTGCTCTTATATTAATCCCCTGATGCAGATTAACTGGGTGGTAACTGTAGGCAGGTAGGCTGTGGTTGGAGGAAATAGGTCACTGGGGGTGTACCTTTGGAGTTTTATCCATAGGGAATAGAGTTCTCTCTCTGCTTCCTGATTGCTATGTCCTGAACAACTTTCCTCCCCTGTGCCCTTCCACCATGATGTTCTGCCTCACCTAGGAAACAGAGTAATGGATTCTAACATCTGTTGACAGAGACCTCTGAAACTTTGAACCAAAATAAACATTTTCTTCTTTAAGTTGTTCTTATTGGATCTTTTGGTCAATATTTTGGCCAAAAGTGATGAAAAATTCACCAAAAAATGAGTGGAATTAGTTGCCTTATAAAAGACATTCCAGGGAGCAAACAAGACCTTTTAACGAGTGAAGACACAGCTAAGAGTTGCTACACAGGCCTAAGCAGGGTCTCACCAAATCTGCATGTCTTCCTTCATCTTGGGCTTCTTAGTCTCCCAAATTGTGAGACTTAAATATTGTTTAAAATTCACTCCATCTGTGCTATTTTCTTATAGCAACCAGAATGGACTAAGACAGTAGAGGTTCAGTTGGGGAAATATATATGTTTATATTTCATCAGTGAAGGAATATATTCCTCCATGAAGGAATCAGTGAAACTTTAGACTTCATAGGTGGCATAATTAAAAGTTTTTACTAAACACAAAAATTGAGACTTACATTTTGATATATTTTTGAAACAAATAAAGATAAACAAGAAAGAGCAAGCATGAACCATAATGGAAAAAGGAAATAATTTGAAGAGCTGAAAGAAAAAGAATTTCAAAGAACAATTCTTATTGTGAAATAGGAAGTTGGAATCTATCAATTTAGAGAGAATATAGGTGAAATATTATCTGTATTGCTTTATGCCAAAATTCTGTACATAATTTCTAGTTTTTCAAAGAATTAAATATGGCTATTTTACCCTTAAGGAATAGAACTGTGAACACATTTCAGAATTACGTGACTGAGTTTTTAAGATCCTGTAGAGCTTTCAGAGTATAATTCTTATTTCTCTTTCCTCCATTATATTTAATAGATAATATAAATCTTTTTTTTTTACCTTTTGTGGAGATGGCCAGCTAAAGGTCCAATTCATAACCAAGAGATTTCCCAAGAATAAAGCATATAAGGTAAAATCTTTCCAAAAGTTAATAACCCACTTGGGTTAAAATAAGCCTTGAAACATCCTTAAGACAATATTTTATTCCAGAAACACTTATTCTTTCAAAATAAGCCCAGCCTAGCCTATTGCTTCTTCAGTGAGGAATGATAGTTATTTCCTCAGCAGAATGCCAAAAAAGACTTTGCCTGGAATTTAGGAGTTTAATTTAATATTAAAAAAAATCTTTACATATTATGACTACATGCAGATTGGCTAGTTGGGGTGAAAACTGAGGGAAAAGGGAAACCATATATCTCATTGCAAGAAATCTCACAAATATTGTTTCATTGAGTAGAACTGCAAGTGGAACTTCTAGGTTTCTGTCTTTCTTTGGCTCTTTCTGCCCTCTGAAGTATGTAGAATGTTCCACTGAGGACACTTCTAAGACATAGAATTTGATTCTTTCCATATCTCTGTTGATATTGTCAATAATACCTACTCAGTATCCCATCATTCAAATAGTTTTGGCTTGGTAAAGATCAAACTGCACTTTGGCCTGCACATGAGTACTCAGAAGAAGGACCTGGCTCTAAGGTTAACCTATTTTCTCTTCCAAATTTTTGATTAGTCTGTTCCACTCCTTGGCTATATCCCAAGGACTTAAAATCAGCATACTACAGTGATGCAGTCACATCAATATTTATAGCAGCTCAATTCTCAATAGCCAGATTGTGGAACCAACCTAGATGCCCTTACAGAAAGTCTTTAGAGAACCAAGCATAATTAATAAACCATAAATGAGTGGCTACTGTGGGGCTAAACTCAAGCCAGGAAAAAATCTGAAAATATGACCAAGTATTTTGTTGGTAAATCTGGGTAGTTACATATACCACTTTATAATGCTTGAAAAGTTAAATAAACTAGTATGCATAGAACCAGAACAGTGCCTGGAACATGGGAAGCAACAAAACGATGATGATGATGATGATGATGATGATGTTGATGATGCTGAATTATTTACTGCTTAAAAAGTCATTTTGCTATTTAGTTATTTGAAGAAGTTTTTATTTCAGGACTACTCCACATTCCTAGACTTTATCAATGACTCAAATGAGTTATTACTTAGGTAAATTGTATCTACACAACACGTAGTGCAAATTGGAACTTAAAAAATTTCAAAATACTTATTTGAAATATTAAGACAAATATTTATTTATGTGTTTTAAAATCACAAACAATTTATGTTAACATAAAGTTAGCATAATTTTATAAAAATAAACACAATTTACAAAATAAAAAATTTGGAAGAAGTGACACCGTTTTACATTTGCTTTCCATGTTACTTTTTTCAAATTTATTTATTACTTGCTTAGTATTATTCAATAGGAATACAGTACAATATAGTATTCAATAGGAATAGAGCATTTATATATACATATAAATGTATATATAGATACATATGTATCTATATATACATAGATACATATATTACATATACATGCAATATTGTTATTTTCCTATAGTCACATAAAACTATACATGGGATTCATTTAAACAACATTTATTTCTCCACAAATTCAAACTACTTTCAATGCAACAACAAGTATTAAGATATTTGACATTCACTTTTTCATAAAAAAAATCTTTGAAATTCAATATTGGTTTATACTAGAGTTGACCTCAAGGGAGAATGATCATATTTTAAGTACTTAATAGCCATTTATACACTGTGGATTCTACTAACTCAGATGTGATTTAGTAGAAAACAGCTACATCTTACCTGTTGGTCTCACACATTATGGAGCCTTATGAAGTATCTATGCTCATGAGACCACAAAAGGTAAAGAGTAGTTTATGATATTGTTTTAAGACTAGCTTCATCTCGCAGACCCTCTGAACATGGCTCAGGGAATACTTTGGGCCCACAGATCACACTTGGTAAAGCACCATCACTACTGAAATATGAGCTGATACATAGCCTTTGAAGTTTTAAAGTGTAGTGAGTCTCTTTCCTACATTCTTGCCCCTACTCAATGCTGATGGAAATATACTAAACTTCTCTCTACCTCTCTGGGCTGCAGAAGGCTGGGAATTAGGAGTAAGGGGTTGCACAGTTTTTCTGCTCTAACTTGTTCAACTGCTGTGCAGACCTGGAATATCAAAATACTTTTCCTCAGACTGCTGCAGCCTTCAGGTTCACATGAAAATGATCACGTCCTCTGAACTTTAATCCTTCAAATGTGCCTGCATTTCTCCCTTTTTCCTCAGTAGTTACCTTTAAAGCAGTCTCATCACAACCTACCTGTATTCACCCATCTGTACCTGGGGAGAAGACACAAGGCCAGTCACTCTCTACAGAATTGGTCCTTTTATTCATACTTAAAGCTTTTCATTCCTTTTTGGGAAAATTGAGGAGAAAAGAGGCATTCTAATTTTTTTTTTTAAATGACACTAACATAAATCAGAATTAATAGTTCATAATTTTATTCCCTCTGCAGGATAAATTCAATATCAAATAGTTTCTATCACTATTTTAAAAAATAAATGATCAAACAAAGACCACATTAAAATGTCATAAATAAAAATAAAGAAGTTTTTTTTTTTTTTTTTTTTTTAAGTATGCTGCTAAGGTTTGGATCTTAAAAGTCCACCAGACATGTATGTGTTCAGGCTTGTTTACCAGTGGTATTGTTGGGTAGTGTGTGGGACTTGTAGGTGAGGCCTGGTGGATAAGTCACTGGGGACAGGCATTTGAAGGGGACGTTGGGACCCCAACCGCTTCTTTCTCTCTCTCTTGCTTCACGGCTGCCTGTGACTGAACAACTTGTCTTTCATGTGCTCCCACCATGATTTACTGCCTGGTCATAGGCCTAAAGTGATCCAGCCAAGTAACCATGGACTAAAAATCTCTCAAACCATTAGCTGCATATAAATATTCCCTATATTTAAGTTGATTTATCTCTGGTATTCTGTCACAAAGATGGAAATCTCACTAAACATAGAAATGAAGTGCTGTTTTGGAAGGGAAAATGAAATTTTAAAAAGTCTAGTTTTCTTCATTAGAAATAAGGGAAAGATATCTGTTCCTATCTTTTATATACAACATATACTTTAAGAACATGATTTTATGTATTTCTATATTTGTTTTATATACAAATATAAATATACTATATATATGTATTCTTATGAAAAATATATAAACCTTTCACCAGTTTTATGACCTAGGAACATTTTTTCGCAAGAACCTAAGAGTCCCCACTTTAAAATAAGTGCCAAGGGACCCAGCTCCCCAAACTTCTTTTCAGAATGTGTAGGAAAATAATTTATTAATTAGGAGCTTGGCCCCACACAGCAAAACCACTTTCTGTCATAAAGATGTGAGATGTTTGTCTCTTCCCTATTAAGCCAACTAATAAACTTCATGGTCACTTCAATCACCAGACAAATCTAGAATAAACTCTATGTGATCCATGTTACTGCTGGGTGTTTCTGGGGGACTAGCCACTGTGTATATTGAAAAACATGAACACAATGAGTTGAACCTACCTGGCTATATATAAGGATGACCTTTCTTTCATTCTTTGCAATATCTTAGGGGACTGACTGGAAATCATGACACATTCTGTTTTAAAACTTATTTAATAATGAAAGTGTTTTCTTTCTGTAGTATGTTTGAGCAGAGAGTTTTTGGTTTGGGAGAAATTTTTATTTTTAATTATATTTGTTCAACATTTTCATTTTAAGAAAATGTCTGAAGAGCTAGACAGTAGAAATGAGACAAAAATAGCATTGTTATATATTATAGGTTAATAATAACACAAGACACAGCAGCAGGTGTGGTGGTGGCCCATGCTTGTCCATGAATTTGAGGCAAGTCCAACTCTCCTGCTGTGCCACACTCAATTCACAAAGGTGGCTGATTCTGCACCAAGGATGTGTCACTACTAAGGCAGAAATGGTCCAAGTTCTGAATGAAGCCCAGGAGAGTGAGTGAGAAGACTAGGACAATTATATCATAAAGAATAATTATAAAATTGAGCTGATTCCCAGACAAAATGGGCAAATACAGAACTCAAGTGAAAATTATCCATATTGCTGTCCTTGGTGAAGCCAGCCCTGTGCACATAGTTCTTCTCTTAGTAGAACAGCATTGACACGTCTTTGTGAGGAAGAAGCAATTCCTACCATTTGAGAATGCGTGTCAGGTTAGGTAGTGGGAGAGTGAACTCACAGATTTTACTAGCATTCTGGAATTCACATTTTGGACAGTTTCCTCTTCTGGACGACATGTTTGTGACACACAAAGTTCTTATGTTGAGTCTTTATCATGGTGATGGTGTTTAGAGAAGCTTGGGTAGTAATTATCTTGTAAGGGTGAAGTTGTTCTCAAGAGACATACAAGAGAGCCTGAATCTTCTTTCTCTACTGTTCATGTGAGGATACAGCAGAAAGACAACCATCTGCACACCAGGAAGAGGGACCTCACCAGAACCTGGTTCTGTTGGTGCTCTTATCTTGGACTTTCAGCTTCTAGAACTGTGAGAAAAAAATTTTTGAAGCACAAGCCACTAGGTTTATGCAAATTTCTTATAGCAACCCAAATTAAGTCATATTCCAATTGAAACAACTAAACTGCAACATGCATAATCCACCTCCTGCAATACTTCACTAGCCTGACACCAATCATAAATGTAAAGAATTTGACCAAAACTAAATTGAAAGCAGGAACCAGGAAGGCCCTCACAGCACAATAAACTTGTAGCCTGTTTTCTACCAACCCCACAGACCAGGAACTACCATTCAAAGAATGCATAGGATTTTAGCACAGGAGATAAAACTCTGGGTTGAAGAAGTTGAGAACTTTGAATAGGGGATCTTGGCATAAAGCATGAGCTAAAGCTGGTTATGGGAGTGTACACCTGTAATTCCAGAGACTTGGGAGGCTGAGACAGGAGGATCATGAGTTAAAGGTCAGTCTCATCAACTTAGCCACGACTCTCAGAAACTTAGCAAGATCATGTCTCAAAAAAATAAAAAGGGATGAGGATGTAGCTCAGTGGTAAAGTTCCCCTGAGTTCAATCCCCAGTACCACAATAAATAAATAAACAAGCAAACAATTAAGATATTGGGATCTATAAAGAACTCAAAAAAAAAAAAAAAAAAACTCTACACCAAGAATACAAATAATTCAATCAACAAATGGGCTAAGGAACAGACACTTCACAGAAGAAGATGTACAAGCACTCAACAGATATGAAAAAATGTTCAACATCTCTAGTAATAAGAGAAATGCAAATCAAAACTACCCTAAGATTCCATCTCACCCCAATTAGAATGGCGATTATCAAGAACACAAGCAACAATAGGTGTTGGCGAGGATGTGGGGAAAAAGGTACAATCATACATTGCTGGTGGGGTTGCAAATTAGTGCAGCACTCTGGAAAGCAGTATGGAGATTCCTCAGAAAGCTTGGAATGGAACCACCATTTGACCCAGCTATCCCACTCCTTGGCCTATACCCAAAGGACTTAAAATCAGCATACTACAGAGATATAGCCACATCAATGTTCATTGCTGCTCAATTCACCATAGTCAGATTGTGGAACCAACCTAGATGTCCTTCAATTGATGAATGGATAAAGAAACTGTGGCATATACATACAATGGAATATTATCCAGCCATAAAGAATGATAAAATTATGGCATTTGCAGGCAAATGGATGAAATTGGAGAAGATCATGCTAAGTGAGATAAGCCAATCTCAAAAAACTAAAGGATGAATGATCTCGCTGATAAGCGGATGAGGACTTATAATGGGGGGTGGGAGGGGTTAGTGTTAGAGTTAGGGTTAGGTTTAGGGTTAGGGTTAAGGAGGGTGGCAAGAATGGAGGAAGTAAGGAATGTATAGAGGGAAAAGAGGGGTGGGAGGGGTGGGGGGAAGGAAAAAAAATAACAGAATGAATCAAACAACATACCCTATGTAAATTTATGATTACACAAATGGTATGCCTTGACTCCATGGACAAACATTTGTTTACAATTAAAAAGAAAAAAAAGAATATTGGGCCATAAAGAACTGCCAGGGCAATAATGACTGCCTCCTGAGTACAAGATGAATAAGAATTTACCATACCATATAAAAGGTTATGGTAGAATTTTTTTCCTAACTTTTGTGCCTTAAAATTGTTAAAAAATAGAATGAAATTAAAAAAAAGTAAATAAGCAAACCAAAAAAAGCAACCTCTCACCAGTAATTTGGAATCATAGGTGGAATCTCTTGTGGTTTGCAATCCAAATGCACACTCTCAAAAAATCCTCATGAGAAATAATTATTTTCTAATGCTTCCAGGCTAGAGTCAGTATCAAATATAATCCTTTTCTAGAGGAAATTATAAAACCCTTGCCTTGAACACAGACAAATTCCAAGAAGATGCCACTCAGAGAATTATTATTTAAAAAAAGAAAAGGACACAAAGGAAATAACATATTATAATAAACAATTTTCAGAAAAAAAATATAGAAATATATTCACACAGAGTTCAGACATTAGAATTATGACAGACAGAAAAAAAACAAATGACTGGGAATGGTGGTACATGCCTGTGATCTCAGTTGTTTGGGAGACTGAGACAGGAGGATTGTAAATTTGAGGCCAGTCTCAGCAGTTTAGGGAAAACCTAGGCAACTTAGTGAGATCCTGCCTCAGAATAAAAAATAAAAAGACTGGAGACATAGCTCAATGGGATAGTGCCCCTGGCTTTAAAAAAAGAAAAATAAAAAGAATAAAATCTAATGTGTAAAGTAGCTTTGAAAAAAATTTAAGAGAAGTTTAAAGAAATAATAGCTTAGAATAAGAAAATGTAAAGAATGGCCAAGCTGAGATGGAAAAGGACCAAGTAGAATTCCTGATAGTAAATTAAAATCAAAATCCAACTGAAGAACTGAAATTGGTGAAGGATTCTGGTATGGTTCCCCCGTATTCAAGCAGATGCCGGAGGCTTGGCAGTGCTCACTGTGTACCGAGCTTTCTCCCCTGCCCCGTTGATGCTGGTTAGCCCAGTACTTTCCATGACTAACAGAGTATTAGTAGATGTGATGCAAAGCAGCCACCAAGATAGGTACAGAACTTGTTTGTGCACAAGAGAAAAGCATATCATAACTAGTTGCTGTCACTTCCTTCTGACTCCAAAATAAAATTAAGCAGAGAAGACAAGGACTAACCAAAGCCCGGAGGGCAGCTAGCCTGCTAAGCTCAGGCACAATAACCCAAAGCACAAGGACTAGTGTGAACAAGAGCATGTGCCCACCCACAGTGATAAGAATGAATGTTTTTTAGCGCTGCCTGTCATGCGGTGACATCTATCCAATACAGAGTAGGTCATACATAAAATAGAATATACGTAAGTAATTAATTAGAAAGAAAGGAATAGAATGAAAATGGGTTGTAAAGAAAACAAAACAAAACAGCAAACTCGATATTAAAGATCAAGCACCAAGAACTATTTGTTTGAAATGAGTAACGAGATAACAATACTATAAAAGGAAACCAGGGGAAGAGAACAATGGCAAAAGTAACTAATAGCAAGAATGCAGGATGTCATATACCTACATATGTCGAAAAGTTAAAAATAATATTTTACGGATTCTTATGTCAATACATTGATTCAAGGAAAGATAGGTAATTTTTTTTCCATAGCAGAAACAGATTGAATAGTTTCTAATTAATTTAAATCTGACAAACTTTGATATCAAAACTAAACAAGGTCAAGTTAAGAAAAGAAGATTTCACACTTATCTTATTCAGAGGTAGATTTAGACTGTAAGACTGACTTTTAGTAAATAAAGCATTATTTTTATCAGTGTGATCTAAGACAAATAACTTCAAGGGTTAGATGATGAGTTTAGTATCATAGAACAAAAACCACATTTTGAGAGCCAGTAGCAAGCATTGTGTACATCAAAAAAAATTATCAGATTTCTTTATGTTTTCTAATTAGAAAAAGAGAATTGCTGATGATGGAAAATCTTTTAAGAATGCATGAATGAGGAATCTCAAATGGCTCTTTGGTTGAGTTACTCTCATGGAGTTGTTTTCCTGCAAAGTTTCTGGTGGTCATCCATGATTTCAAAACTGTGTGTTTAAACAGGTAAAGTATTCTCCTGTTGAGAATCACCACAAGACTTGTTTGTTTATTTTTGTGTTTAAAAGCACAGCGCAGGAGATCTGCCCTCAAAGAAATTTTGGGTGCACACTGTAGTGTTTTCCTGCAGATCTCTAGAAATTTTTCATCTTGCACAACTGCAACATTATATGCATTAAAGAACAATCACCTTTGCCCCTCTCTCAGCCTCTGGATATTCCCTGTTTAACTTCCCCTCTGTAAGGTTGATTATTTCTACCTTATACAGGTAGAATCAGCAGTATTTGTCCTGGCCAGAAATGTGAACTTGCAAACTTTGTAAGTATTGGTGTCATTTAGTTGTCTGACTGCAAAGCAATTAAATAGAACAAAACCTCAATATAAGCAGAATTGGCTGATTTCACATAGCATAATGTATAATAGCACAGTTTCTATGGAAAACAAGATGAAGCTTGCTTAGAAAATTGAAAACACATTTACTGTATGATCCAACAATCTTGTTTCTGAAAATGTATCCAAAAAAAATTAAAATAAGGATATTGAAGGGATATTTATACTTCCACGTTCATTGCCTCATCATTACGACAGTCAAGATATGGAATCATATCTTCCATAGATGTACATATCTTGACCTAAATGTACACTTACAGATGAAAGGATAAAGAACATGTGGTAGATACATGAAACCCAGGTTGGTTCTGTCTTTATTATTGCCTGGTAGACAGAGTTAATTAAGTTTACACCTGACCCCTTTTCTCTATTTCTTGAGGCCCATGTGACCACATGTCCCTCTATTCTCATATTGTCATATGCAAATGTGTATATCATTAATACGCACAAAAGATTTGCTTACAGTTATAAATCTAGGATAATTGTATTTCCCAGATTCTAAATCTTGTTACCTTTTTAAAATCAACATGAAGAAAATAACTTCACACCTTCTCATACTTGCCTATAGTTATAATTTCTGCAATCTTTTCCTTAGAATATACATAGCATATTCATTTATTTATCTACTGTTTAACTTCTACTTCATTTAAATTTAAAGATTTTTGCCTTTTTCATTTTTTCAATCCCTTATTTTCTTCATTTTATCTTATTATTCTTGGCTTTTTATCCTCTGAAACTCCCTAGATTTCAATTTTTTGAACCTCAGAAATTGCTATTCAGTTACTCAGTATTTTTTGACTTTTTAATATTACTAATTTCTAAGAATATGTTTCTTTACTTTGAGGATTTTTTTTCCTTTTTTTTCTTTTACAGACTGCATTTTGATCCATTGTACACAAATAGGGTACAACCTTTCATATCTATTGTTGTGCCCAATGTAGATTCACACCATTCCAATAATCATACATGTACATAGGGTAATGATATCTGTCTCAGTCCACTGGATTTTTCTTCTTTTATAGAAGTAATATATTAAATCAAAGATGCTAATAAGATTAAACAAATTCCAGCTGGTTTACTTGCTAGTTGCTGAGAATAGAAGGATAATAAAACTTTAAGTGACTAAAACCTGCCTTTAAAATTCTGTTTAAATTACCTCCACTTTCTCCTCTCTCTTTCTTTCTCTCTCTCTCTCTTACACACACACAACACATGCACATTTATTTACTGAATTATTTACTGAATTATTATTTTATGAAATAATTCAGTAAATATTTATTGAATAATGTCTCTGCAACTTGTCTATCTTTAAGAGGGAAAGAAACATATTTGCAATATATTAACCTCAACATGGAAAGTTACTAGAGCATTTTGAATAAGGTGAAGGTGGACAAAGCACTATGGGTAATGATGAAGACGGTTGCTTTAAAATCAATTATACACTTTACGGGGAAATGCCTTCTAGAGCTATTGCTGCATGGTATTAGTATCATTTCCTATTCATACTTAGATATTTCATTTTTAATTATTATTATTATATATGTGAAATATGTTACATTTCAGAAGAGTATTATAAATAATTCAATTGCCTTGGTATACTTCCCAAGGAATTAAAGTCACCATGCTTCAGAGATAAATGTATACCCATGTTTATCATTGATAGAGAAAATGTGGTATACATCCACAAAGGAGTTTTATTCAGTAGAGTAAAATTATGTCATATGCAGAAAAAAGAATGGAACTGGAGACCATGATTTTGAGCAAAACAACCCATATTTAAATAGAAAATTATCATATGTGCACTCATATGTGGAAGCTAGAAGGAAAAATTGGGGGACTGTGGGGAAGGACTTGAGGCAAGTCAAAGGAAGACCATTAGGGTAGAGGAAGGAGATGTCAGGGACAGGGAAGAGGTGGGAGAGGCATTGGTGACTGAAACTGATCAAACCGTGTTTCCATGACACATGAATATACCCCAAATACCACAATGAAACCCACTATTGTGTAGAATCAACTGCACCAAATAAAATAATTCAATTAAGCATATTATTACAAGTGTTTTCCTAAATACCATCTAAATACACAAAAATGTGGCCTTTGTGGAGATTATTTTATATTTTATATTGTTTTCATGAGCAGGTTTTCTTTGTATGATTTGCTTAGGAATTACATTTTCTTCCACATTTAAAATGCTTTCAGTATTTTTCATTTTCATTCCATTACATATGTATCTTCTTTATTCTTTCAAATTGCTGCATAATATATTTTTTCACAATTTATTTAATTCAGTGTTTATGGTCAATTTGTTTCTACAAGTTCACATTTTAAAGCAAAGTTAAGTAAAAGCTTTATCTGTTTTTTTTCTGCCTACCTACCAGTACTTTTTTTCTATAACAGTAAGCAAAAGGTGCACTTTTTAGTTCAAATGTTTTTTTTCTGAGTGTTTCTCTTAAATTTTCAGTTTTTGGGGGGGGACTTATCTTTATCCTTCTCTTTTGCCTATTTCTGTTGTTTAGTTCTGTGACATAGTATTTTAATGTTAATGAATGAAAATTAGCACAATCAATTTAGTTGGTAGTGTGTACATTTCAAAATATATGTTTTAAGTCACTTGGCCCATGCAAATTATTTCCTGAAATAGAAGACTAGTTGTAAAGAAATATAAATCAAAGGAGTTTATAAAATGTCAGGAGCTTATGAAAATAGTTGAAAGTATGGGTCCGAATTTATCTTACTTTCAAGTTTGAAAATCAAACTCCTGCTGCTTACAAAACTCTGATCCACTCAAATTCGCCCTTCTAATACTGATAAGATTTAGATACAATGCAGCTTAATAATACACATTTCGAGGTTGATTGAGGAATTAGTCAATGATGACTAAGTTTTGTAATTTTCCATTGTGCTCAAGAGGTTCCCCTCCAGAACAACTTTCTCAGTTCTCTAGACAAATCTCTGTTCTCTTAAACTCAGCAGGATTATTGTACTGCACGAGATCTTATAAACTGGGTTTTCTGGGAGCTGCATGTTCTTTTCTACTGAGAGAGTCCATTCTGATTTAGTAATAAACAGAGGAAGGCATTTACCAAATCTAAGTGTCCTCAGATTTATTTACTTGAACTTCAGAAGCACAGTCAGTGAACCAAATAAAATAGTCCATGACTCCTCCTTGAGTAGCACAACTGCACCAAGCAAATATGAAACAAAGTTCACACACACACACACACACACACACACACACAGAAATTCCTCTGATCAGTTATTTTGAAGTGATTCTGAAACTTGTTTTTACCTTGAATTTACATCCAAAATGCACAGTATTGATTCTCTGGCCTCACTTCAGCCATTTGATTCAGGCTCCCCAGTGCTTTATCCCAGAAACTGCTGTATTTATGGTCACCCAGAGCATTCTTGCACATCAGTGGGTTGGGAATAACCATTGGTCATAGATAAAGAACAGGCTGTCTTGCTTGGGAGATTTCTTAAATCTATATCAAGTAATTATAACTTTTTCCATGTGAAGAGATTAGGGTATCTCCTTTTGTAAAAGGGCAAATATTTTTTATTTCAGTGCTTGTGTATGTGTATATGTGTGCATGTGTGTGTGTGTACAAACAGAGAATCAACATGTATCCCATTTGTTTACAATAAAAATAAATATTTATAAAAAAATAATTCATAAGAAAAAATCTAAATTGACACAATTTCTGCAATTTTTTCATATACAGGGATTCTGAGCCAACACCAAAGTAATGAGAGTTAGTTATTTCAAGACAAGAAAGTTTTCTAGTTGTCCTGGGAACAAAGGCCTGGGGCATATAACTCTGTCTTCAAGGCCTTCCTATTTGTAGAGAGAAAGGTAAGGAGCAGACCAAACTAACTCATTCTAGTAATAATATGGTAGCTCTATAATTAAGATAATGATTAATTTTAAATAATTCTATAATTAATATAATTAATGCCACAACATCTGCCTTTATTTTCTCAACCTTAAGGAAACTATTATGCATGGGTACATTTGGGCTTGTGGCTTGCTTCTCTTGGGTTTGTTTTTTATTTTATAATGCTGGCCAACATGTGTTCTTTAGTAGCTTACCAAACTTTCTGGATTGGAAATGGCAATCCATCTTCTATCTTTTTTCCATTACTCTTATCAATACTTTTTTTTTTTTACATTTCTAAAACCATACTGTAATGTCAATATAATTTTAGTGAGGTAAGGCAACAATGCATGCATTTGGATCCTTTATCTTAAATGGAAAAATGCTTACTTATTTGGGTTTTAAATTTTTACTTCTACTCTATTGAATATTTGTTAGTACAGTTCAAATAAATGCAGTTTTATTACATTCTAAAATTTTAGTTGTTTTTAACTAATTTTCTACTTATTCTTATATAACCTCAAATACAAAACTGTGGAAGAAATACAGATGGAAAAGTGTGAAAATCATTGGTAACCAAAGTCAAGTCTAAATTGTTAAATGTATTTCCAAAAGGTCCTGCAGCAAGCATGATACTCCACGATAAAAAACTGAAATCATTCCTCTGCGGATAGAGAGCAAGATAAGGGTGCTCATTACTCACATTTCTTTCAGTACTATAGTTGTAGTCCTAGTCATTTCATTAAGACAGAAAATAAATCATCCATATAACTTCAGTACAAAATTCAAAAGAACCAAGAAATAAAATATTAAATTAGTAAGAGAGTGTTACAAATGAAAATTTGAATATATATATGAAAATTCAGTTTTATTTCTATACTTCAACAAGAGTTAGAAAATGAAAACACAAAACATACAAATTAAAATAGTGTTGAGAATGTGAAGTGTCTAGGGCTCACTCTAAGTAAAAGAGTGGCATGGTATTTGTGGAAATAATTAGAAAACACTTTTTAAAATTTAAGTTTTAAAAATAAATAAATATCAATCTTCAAATTTTTCTGTAGATAGAGCATTAACATGAAGTTCCTATAAAAATTCCAATTTGCTTGTTGCAACAGCATAATCTAAGTTTATATCAAGGAGCACAGTTCAAAATATCCATTCCTGAAGACTTATAAAATATCTAAAATTATATCAAGGTGTTATGATTAATAAAGTGATCAAAATATGACATTAAACAGCAATTTGAAAACAGAACCATGATATGGAATCAAGAGTCCAAAGACCATGTAACACATATATTTGAATTCAATTAGTCTATTTTGCTTATTTATTGCTGCATAAAAATTGACTATTTAGTATTTTAAACCACAATTCAATTTATTTGCTCATAAATCTGTGGATTGATTTCCTTCTACTTCATTCTGTAGAGAAGAAGGTCAGGACTGGTGGGACATTCAACATATCCTTACTCAACTGGCTTGCAGTTGGGACTTGCAGCAGGTAAGACAGAGGGCCTGGGGTACCTTCATGTGGGTCTCTGCATTCCCACATGGGTTTCCTCAGAATCTAAGTGCTGGAGTCTGAAAAAGGGCATTCTCAAATAAAGAAGGAAATTGTTGCTCTCTTGAGACCTAACTCAGAAGTTAAAGAGTTGTGATGTTCTACCCAAGGTTGTTGGTGAAGTAGCTCACAGGGCCTGCTAAGCTTCCAGAAAGATCGTCAAGGTCACTTCACAGAACATGTAGAATTGGAGACACTACCCCAGCAAGTTTGGAAACACGAACTCAGTGTCATTCAGGCTGTTGTCCACCACTGGAAAAAATAGTAGGATTTTCAATATATTGTGGTAAAACAAATGATAATTCCTTTGGTGGAGAAACACTTGAAAATTCACAAACTTTAAGCTCTAGAAATTTGGTTCTAAATTCATAATAAAGTAACAAAATGAAAGTAAAAAACAACATATAATGAAAATATTTGTAACTAATTGACCCTGAAAAAGAGCAAGTAACCCAAATATGAGCAAGAGATATTATAAATCATTAAGAAAACAAAAAACTGTCAAAATAAATTAGCAAAATTTTCACAAAATTAGAGAACAAATGGTCCATAAATTTATGAAAAAATAATTTATCAGCAATCAAGGAAATAAAAATCAAAACTATAATGGTATTTCTTTTTATGCTCATAGGATTGAAAAGAAAGTTAGAAATTGCCCTACGTATAAGATATGAAATGAGGGACTGACTTACTATAAATTCTTTTTTCCTTAAGTTAGTCTTTTTTTTTTTTTAATGATGGAATTCATTGCACACCATTTAATTCCACTCCGAAGTTTCAGCAAGGGTACACCAACTTTTATTTCTTAATGCAAATCAGCCAATTCCTTTCTATACCCTTTCACTTCTGATAAAACTTTGTCAAATACTGCTAACTGAAACTAAGGCATGCCATCCCATTAACGTTGCTTTCCAAACACTTCTGGAAATGTTAGATGATCAGATGTATATTATCTATCTTCCAAGTCATCTTTACTAAATATTTCAGCTCCACATTGCGTGGAGTGTCACATTTCAATTCTTCAATAACTCTTTCCTCACTGCCCATTCCTTCTGCACATGTGCCCCACCCCACACACAGGTGAGATGTTGTGTAAGCATACATAAGTGACAAAACTGAGGAAAAACCTGAGATAATTATCATTAAAAAAATCAGGTAAATGATTATTCTTGTAGAGAAAGGAAAGATAATGCTAGTGAGAAAAACACAATGTACTTCTACACTGTGATAAATTCTATTCATTGCCTGAGTTTCACGTACATGCATTTACAATCTTATATTGTTCATTAAAATAGCAGATATTTTTTATGTATGCTATAATGCTTTTCCTGTTTAAAAATACTTGGTGTTCAAATCAGACATACCAGGAAACTAACATTATACCAGGAAACTAACATTATTTAGAGAGACTGATTTTATGATAGATCATTAAACCTGAATTTCACATATAAGGTAACTATATGGGAAAGACTCTTAATGAAGAATAAAACACTAAATACTGTTTTCATGATATCAAGGTGAAACAAAGAATCAATGCAAATATTCAGAAAATCAGTGAGCATCATGATCTAAATGTGTACTGACAGATAAATTTGGGAATAGTAAATTTACTTTGCTAGGGAAATAAGAAGTCACTTTAGAGTTCTATTATTTTCATTAGATTTCACATATCCATGTTTCCATTGAGTAAATTCAGCAATCAATGACAGAAAGTATATATGCTATTGCATTTTTGTTTTTCAAGTGTCAAACTCACAGTAGATTTATAATGTGCATAAGTATAAAAGATAAATGTTTTAGATTATTAATTCTATTTATTACTTGATTTTTAAAGTGATAGTGGAATTTTTGAAAATACCATGTTTATTGATATGAAATAACTCAATTGTTCATAACAATAACCTAGTTAAAGTGTTTGTGAGAATACCTTCTTTTCACACCATTTATAGCTGTTCCAGATAAGAAAGTGGGAAAGCCCAGGATTATAAGCATAATGCAAAAAAATATTCCAAGCATAGCTTGGACTGGAAACTATCTATAATTCATTACAGCAAAAAGTCACTCCTTCCAGAACTAAGAGTAAAGCTTTGGTCTGTCAAAATCAGTTTTTGTATTCAAAGTACAACAACTATTCTAAGTGGTATCAGATATATATTTCTCTTTTTTCTTTTACATTATGACTTTTGAATATTTAGAGAGGGTGTTTACTTTGATAAAGGAAAAGATAGAGGTAAAAGGATACTCAGGCATAATAAAGAAGAGTCTTCTTTTCTGCTTGTGATTTTAGTTACATAAATTAATTCTTTTGGTTGGAGTGGATCAAGGCCAGTCAAAAAATTAGGAGAAGGGTAGCATGAGAGGATTAAAGTTGAAAAGACAGACAATAATAAATGTTGGGGAGGAGGTGGAGCAATTGAAATCCTCAAATATTGCTAGTAGAAACTAATGCTTATTTGGAAAACATGTTTTGTTTTATCTGTGAAAGTTGAACACACATTTCCAGGTCTATTTAGAAACATAAGTTACCAAGACACACTTACATAGCACATCCGTTTATAACAACATACGCTCACATACACTACCGTTTATAACATCATTTTTTGCAGTCTCAAACTGGAAATAACTCAAAAGCCCATCATCAACCCAGTAGATAAATTAATAATACCAGATTTATAAAATGGAATACTGTACCAAAAGAAATTAAAAATTATAGCTTGACAAAAAACATAGGTGATGTTCCCAACTCATTAGAGCAATAGAATAGAAACCAAGAACAAAGCACATTGTATATGGTTGAATTTACTATATATGTTCAAAAAGGTGTAAATAATTCTTGTTAACAGTCAGCATAGAAGTGTACTTTGGGAAGGAGAAAATAGAGATTTGGAGGCATAAGTAGGCTTTTATCCTTTGACATATATTAATTATATGGAATGAGTCAACTTGTGATATTTTGTGGAGCTGAGTCCTTATGATGATTGTACTTTTTACATGTGAATTTATTTATTTATTTTAGTTGTAGATGGACACAATACCTTTATTTTTTTTTTAATTTATTTTTATGTGGTACTGAGGATTGAATCCAGTGCCTCACCTGTGTTAGTCAAGTGCTCTCCCACTGAGCTACACCTCTAGCCCCATTAATAAACAATCACTGTGTTGTTTTAATTATAAGGATTGGATAAATCAGCATGAGCATTTTTCCTTGATCATTTGGATTAATTCTTTAGCTCTCTTACTCTCTCCTGTACAACTTACTTATATCAATGTATACACACAAGCATTTTTAGGTCCTTTCCTTAAAATCCTATAGGATAAATATGTTAGTATCAAGAAGCAGAATAATGTGTAGTACTTGTTTTCAAATTTATACAGACATTGATTTACATGTTCTACAACTTACACATTGTGTTAACAGTGTTGGAGGTGATGTATTTGTGTTTGAAGGCGTTTGTTAGTTAATTCAGCTCCTTCCATACAAGCAATTACTTTAGATAAAAATATTATAGTGGTGACTTGAGTACAGGCCATACATTCTGCAAAATTATGAAACTCAAAATTTGGGAAAGAAATGAAGATAACATTATATAAATTGTTAAAATGTGTAGAATAGTTTGGAGGAATAGAGATGAGAGTGCACAAATGTCTTACTGGTTAAGAAAGTTACACATTGGTGTCTGTTCCTATTGAATGAAGGCCTTCTTACCTTTATGACCCCGTTAAATCTTAATTACTTCCTTAAAGGCTACTTTTCCAAATATAGTCACATTGGAGGCTGGGACTTCAGCATATGAATTATGGGAGGACATAATTCAGTCCATCGCAAGTATAATTTTATTAATTTTGTGTCTTGTGAAAGTAACAAAATAATGTACAAAACCTGTACCATGGAAATCACAAAACTTTACCAATATCTGTCAATATTTCCATCACATCATTCTTTAATTACTGAGCGATTGATGTCATATTCCTGATAAAAATTTTCCTAAGTGTCATTTCTTCCTCCCTAAATTGATATGTAAATGCTTTCAATAAAATGCTAAAGAAAAATTTTAAGATAGTTCATTTAGCAAATACTGAATAGCAACTAACAAAAATTTGAAACAGTGGCGTATTTAAGGAGACTGTTTTTCCAGACATCAAAATGAACATTACAACTATAATTTTCTTAAAACAGTAAAACAAAACAAAACAAAAAAGTAGGTCTGTGAAGTACTGCTAGACCTTATTCTCACGACATACAAAAAAAAAAAAAAAAAAAAAAAAAACAGAATCACAAAACTGGTCTGGGTTTTGGTTTAGTGGCAGAGCTTGTGTGAGGCACTGGGTTTGATTCTTAGTACCACATACAAATAATTAAATAAAATAAAGGTCCACCAACAATTAAAAATATATATTAAAAAGTCTAAAAAAAAGAATCACAAAACTAAGAATTGTTTAAGTATATTTTCATACATATGTTCACATATATTCATATTAGGGGATGTGTGTGTATGTGTGTAACATAAAAGTATCTTAAAGTGACAAATATATTAGACAAAAGTTTTAAAATGAGGCAATATAAAAATTTAGTTTAAAATAATGACTGTGCAAACAGAATGGAAATATTAACATGATTTTGTAAGCCAACATAAGTTTAAAAAATTTTAGCATAAAAAGCAGCAGAGATACCGGGCGTGCTAGTGCACACTTGTAATCCCAGCAATTTAGGAGGCTGAGGCAGGAGGGTTGTGATTTCAAAGTCAGCCTCAGCAGATTAGCGAGAAACTTTGCAACTCAGGGAGACCTTGTTCTCTAAATAAAAATAAATAAAAAAGGACTCAACTCAGTGAGACCTTGTCTCTAAATAAAAATAAAGTAAAAAGGACTGGGAATGTGGCTCAGTGGTTTAGCAACCCTGGGTTCAATCCCCACCCCACCCCTGTACCAAAAAACAAACAAACAAACAAACAAACAAAAAAACAGCAGAGATAAAGACAAAAGGATATAACTCTCACAGTATCTGTATCCCTGACATTTTGAGCAGCTATACCAAAGTTACCATGGCCAGGGAAGCTTGAAGGACAAATGTTTGTCACAGTTCTGGAGGCTGAGAAGTCAAGATTAAGGCACAGACTCATCTGCTCCCTCATGAAGACCCTCTTACTTTTTGGCAAGTAGGCATCTTGTTTCCACAGGGGTAAAGGCAGAGAAGGGGGAGGAAGTTCTGGTGTCTCTCTGTACAGGTACTAGTCCCACTCGTAAGTGCTCCGCTCTCTGAGTTAACCACCTCCACAAGTTCCACCACCTAAAGCTATCAGGTTGGAAGTCAGGATTTCAATGTATGAACTTTGGGGAACACAATATTCAGTCCATAACAGCATGTATCACAGAGTACTCAAATATATATAAGTAGTCATATGCATTGAGAAGAAAAAATAATATATCACCAGGAAGAAAATAGTCATTTAACTAAAAGAATTCATATACAAATATGTCAATTGTATTACAGTGTTGGGGACTGTGCCAGAATGGCGCCTGATCACATCGGCAGTGAGGAGGTTAACTGACATAAGCGCACTCAGGTGATTTATCACTGGCCATTAAGTCCACACGCACAACGCGTGCACAGGTGTTCCCCAGCCCGCCTGCTTGGGCCTGCTCCTTTTGACCCTTGGCGTGATGGGGCAACTGGCTCCTCGCCTGATCGCAACTGGCGTGGCCCCGCCCTCCTCCTCCTGGAGGTAATATAAGCGGGCAGTAGGCAGGGGCGCACAGTAAGAGCAGCAGCTAGCAGAAAGAAGCAGAGAAGCCAGTAGCAGAAAGGAAGAAGAAGAAGCGGCAAGCAGATAGAAGCAGCGAGTAGGGGCAGCGGCGGAAGGCAGATAGCAGAGCGGAGAACTGAGAACACATCTTTAAGTTGCAGATATGCAGATCACAGTACACAGGACGCATCATTAAGAAGCACCTCAGATAGACGCACCCTTAGTTCACAGGATGCAGGACGCACCTTTAAGAAGAAGCAGCAGAACTAAGAAGAAATAGATCTCTGACAAGCGTAGAAGCCTCTCTTTCTCTAAAACTTTCTCTCTAAGCAATTCTCTTCCTCTAAGAAAAGTCTTTCTTCCTGATAAGCAAAGTTTCTCTTCCTCTAAGCAAAGCCTATCTTTCTCTCAAAGTCTCTCTTCCTCTATAAATTAGTAAATATAGGAAAAATAGTTTATTTCCAGGCCCCTCCGATAAATACCTGTGCAATTGTTGCCGCAGGCGGTGACATTACAGTAAGAAAAGTATAAAGTAGTGAAGTTCAATATTATCTTTGACCCACTCCAATGTGCAATGTATGTTGTGTGTACACATGTTCTCAGCCATTGAGGATGTGAGTATAGAATGTTGAATTCTTTTGTATGGTGCTTTGTTATCACTTAATAGAAATCAAATTGTGCAATAACTTTTAAACTGACATTAAGGCTATTCTCCAGATATTTTAATCACCCTCTAGTAAGCCAAATAATTTACAGACTACCTTTAGGTCTCAAAACAAGATGTTTTGATGATACATTCATGACAAAATAAACATTTCTTTCAAAAGAGAAGACACGCAAATATAGAACATATAAGTGATATAACATTAAAAAATAAATTCTGAAACAATATGTATAGATACATGATATCCAGAAGGAACCTGAGTTAAAGAAGTTGAGTAGAAATGGAAGCACAGATTTTATTTAGTTACTACCTACAGCAGAACTTGGTGCTTGTTTGCACACAATGGTATGAGAACACAGGACTTGCTGTAGTTTTACAGTTTGAGTAACTGGAAGCAGAGGGTACATGACAGCTAATAGGTGACATTTATTCTGCTCCTACTATGTGCTATGTCACTGTCTTCTATATAATCTTCCTCACAAAAACCATCTGATATAAACACTATTAAAATAATCTCAATTTTTGAGTTGCAAAAATGAGGCAGAGTAAGAAACTTGCCAAAGTCACACAGTTACTAATCTGTAAGGCCAATATGCAGCCCACACAGTCTATTTTAGGACCTGTGATTTTAACTGTTAGATCAACAATGAAGAATTTAGGGTGGTTGATATTGAGTTAAAACCACCATTTGATACACAAATGGAGTCAGGAAATAAGAAGGAAAAGTGGGATAAGTTTGGTACCTTATGATGAGCTTGAGATTTTTCTAAAATGATGATAAGGGGGAGTAAGGGCAGGGCAAAGACCTAGATTAAATAAATCAAACAATGTATTCTTTAGACAAAATAAGTGAATAAAATGGATCTCAAGAACAAGAAATCTATAGACAGTTTCACAACTAAATATTGTTTACATGAATCTTAATCTGTTTGAGGGCCACACACACTGAGCCTTTTCTTCATTTCTTAATGGGTATAGTTTTAGTTTTTGCATTTTTGTGTCATATCTCCCATCATTTATGTGATAAAAGTGGGCAGCTTTTTAAATAAGTATGTCTGGCTAGGCAGACATCTCACCGTCTTTCTAGTACATTTTACCCTTTGTCTAGACAATATTTTCCCCATGATTAAAATCTAAATTTGCCTCCTCATAGCATGCAGTTACAATTTCACCTAAAATGCACTCACTCTGTCCTCAATGGAAGATAATGTACCGCCTCACCATGAATTGCACACCAGTTGCAGAGTAGCATTATCTCCAGTGTCATTTTCCTGTTTTTGTCCTCAAAACAGATCAAGTCCTGCTTCTCATTATCCTCCAAGTATCAGTACAAAAAAAATAAATAAATAAAATCATCTTCAGTGCATCTGATATAGAGTTTGGGACAAAGAAATGATGCAAATTCATGATTATGAAAAGCTCCCAGGAAAAGACATTCTAGAGTCAGATTGCCTATTTATTATTTGCCACTTCCCCACTCACCAGTGGTATAACTGTGTGCATGCTATTTCACACCTCAGTGGCTTGTTTCCTCATCTGTAAGAAAGTCTGTACAAGCTGACTTCCTCCATGTGCTTACAGTGCCACTGGGACTCTTCAGAGAACCAAACATGGATTAACTCCTTTAATCTTTACAAATACCTCATATGCCAGATAGTAATCATATCCCTATTTTAAAGGTGAGGGATGTGAATCACAGGTTTTCTCAAAGTGGTAGAAGTAGAAGTTGGTCAGGCCAAGGTGTTATCTCTAGTGGCAACAACTCACCTAGGTTTCAATTCAGAGAATTTTCTGCATCCTGTGAGGGAGCTTGTTCCTGTTGAGCTAATTTGGCTGCTTCATGAGATGTTTATGAGGAGGGTTATCCTGACACGAGTGCTTCAGAAATTCTCTGAGGGGAGTGCTAGAGAAAGGATGTGCAGTTATGAATGCCCACTTCATTACAACCCTCTTCAGAGCTCTGAGATGCTCTGATTTGTTTAGTTTAATTCAAGCACAAATCCATGTGTGTGTGTGTGAGTGTGCGTGAGTGAGTGCACTTGTGGTGTGTTTGGGCTGTTTCCTCTTTTGGATATGAATTCCCCATGGACTCTTTACCAACTCCAGTTGTTTTCCTGGTCAGGTCTGTCAATGAGTCAGTCTTAGCTTGGAGATTTGCAAGTAACTGTTCTAGAATAAGCAAAACAGAAAGTTTCATCACTTAGCAACCAAATGTGATCACCCCAAACACACCTCTTTCAGCCTGAGGGTGCTGGTGGTATCCAGTGTTCTTTAAGGCTGAGGATGCAGGGACTTTTCTTTCCATAAAATCTTTGAGTTTATTGCTCCATCTCTCCTGATGCTTAGCACTAAGGAAGCTTCACAACTAATATGTACACAGAAAGCTTCTGCTCAGTCTGCACAGAATCCAGGTAGATTGGGTTCTACAGTTCCCAAAGATCTCTTTCATGTCTCTATTTTATTTATCAGAATGATGCTACTTGACAACAGACTATAAAAATAAGTCAACTTATTTGAGGTGGTGACAGGTTGTTATGAATATTTATTAGTACACCTTTATTAGGTCAAGTAATAGTACATTTCATAGTTTAGAATGCAAAATGATTGATTTCTGCCAAAATATCACTTTAGCTCTGTTTTATTTTTCCAGCATGCCGAAAGACCACATTTTCACTTTTGTTCTGAATTTAGCAACCTGAGACTATACTTTTCTTCTGTTTTTATGGTTCAACAATGGTTGTAGCTGTTTGCCCTAAAGCATCAACTTCATGTGACACAAGGTCTAGGCTCCTAAAAATGTCAGGAGACAGGTTAATTCTTTGATTTGCACTCTGTTATTTGGTGGTGGCAGGTTTATGGTCTAGGAATGGGGAAACCTCACTATGCTCCACGTTTTCTCACTTTCAGGTGTTTGATGCTTGTAACTAAATTCTCTCTCTTACAGTGACAGTTGCCCTCAAAGAACAAAGACCACGAAAGATAGCTGAAAGACGGCAAGAGCATTCATAGGTGTACGTCTCAGTAGCCAAGGACTATATATCACCTAACTCCACTAAATGACCTGAAGCCCGACTGGGCAACTCAGAAACTGGGGTTATGCTCTCTCTTTGAAGCAACAAGGGCTCATGGGCTTATCTTGCTCTTATGTCTGAATCATTTATGTTGTAGAAACTTACTTGTGGAAGATATCACATTACGAGGACTAGGTCAATTGTTCATCTCCTATCAAATTAGAAGAAAAAGTCTTTTATACTTAGATGGAGGCCACGATCATCCTTTAGCAAGGACCTCCTGTGATGGACAGTTCTCAGAGAAAGCAACAGAGGCTGCACAGAGGTCATCAAACTTCTCCAGGTGTTCACCATGAATGTGAGAGATCATATCCCAAGAATGGGGGGAGAGTATATAAAACTGTTAACGTAACAAAACTGGAGATAAAGCAAATTATAATTCACAAAGAAGAAAGCATCCATTCAGAAGAAAAGAAATAGACAGAGGGGTCAGGCCAATACTATCCAGTGGTTGAGAATATAAATAGAGCAGTTGAGATTGGATAGCTGATTTGGGTTGGGTAACATTTTCTTCATTTACCACCTGCTTGACACCAGACAAATTGATTTCTCTGCACCCCAGTTTTCTCTTTAATAGAATATAGACAACAAAGACAAACTTTCTTAATAAAATTTTATTAGATTTTCATATAGCAAAATGTATAGTTTGTCACAAGTTTTCCTGTCCATAAAGCCAGTCCATAAATAATTAGAAAAGGTTAGCCGATGCAACAACAAACAAGGAGAGTTTATTCTTATGCAGTAGAGTTATAAACAGAGATGATGAGCAGCAGAGACAATGAAGAAGATAAAGTGAAAAAAATATCCTTTGTGCTTGACACTCAGAACTTTCCTTATGAGAAATGTCACTGGTGACTGTAGAGACAGTGGGAGGGGAGGATGCAGTGGAGAAAAATTGAGTTCATATTATCCTAAGTACTAATGATCAGTGAGAAATAAGTTATAGGAAAAAAAATTAAAACATAGAAAAAGAAAATAAAAAGGCAGAATGGTAGACATATCTCCCTGGTATTGATGAGATTACGGAAGAAAATATATGGTGTTAGGGCTAAAAAAGGACAACCTCAGTAGGGTGCAGTGGCACATACCTATAATTCCAACTACTCAGGATACTGAGGCAGGAAGATAACAAATTCGAGACCAGCTTTGGCAACTTCGTGAGACCCTGTCAGGGAAGAAAATGGGGTGGAGGCCCTGAGGATATAGGGCACTGGTAGATCACCCCAGGTTCAAGTCACAATATCACACACACACAAAAGAAAGTGTGATGGACACCCTTGCTGAATATTTTTCAACAATTTTTCGCCGTTTCAGATACAGATTTCAAAACATTGCTTCTCTTGTTATACCAGATATTCCTTTAAAATTATTTTTTTCTTTAATATATTTTTTAAGTCCAGGAAGATTAGAATACTGAGTCGATGACTCAGAAAACAGAGAGGCTTGTCCCAAAGTGATGATGGGACTGCAAACATGTTTTCTTTGATTTTCTGCTGCCATCAGTGGATGTTGATGAGTTGGGAAAGTGGGAAAGAAAGGTATGGGGATTCAGGGAATGAATATTGATTCAATAGTTCCCTGAGATTTATATAATTTTAATGTTTTTGGAAAGCAATTGTTTTCAATGAATCCTATTTTTATAGGCCTATACATCTGGATTATTTGAACCAATTTTATTTGACAACTGTCATGCAGCAGAGACTTCTCCTGAGCTAGTGTTGCCCAGGTGAATACATGAAGCTGGGTGAGGTCTTCCGAATCAGAAAGGAGGATGGAAAGATGAGTTCGCATAGGAGGAAGTCTATGCATACAACAGCTAGCAACTGCTTTCTCCACCTCCTACACTGCATTTCAAATTTTGTGGAAATATCTCAAAAAAACCCTTGGCACATTGATGAACAGAAATTGTTCTAGGGTTGAGCGAGTGAGAATGATTCTATTGTTGACTCTGCTCCATGCTGGGCATGTGACTCAGGCAGAACTCTGAGCCTCATTGATCCTGTTTGTTTGCAGGGAAACCTGGATTTGTAATATCTTTCTTTTTAGCTGCTTTGAAGATCAAATGAAATAGCTTGAGTAAAGTTACTTTGAAATCTATTAAGATCTGGAGAAATGTAAGTTATTATGACACTTTCTTGAAATTGTTTTCCAAGTGACATTAATGATTAAATGACCATCTGATTAAATACAGCCATCATTGAATCCTAGATATTCATTATAATATTTCTAGGCATGCTTTGATTGGCACATTCTATGCATAGCTTTGGGACCATATAAACATATTCATTGATACCTTTAAAAAATAGAATCAACTAAGGGCAGAGATATTTATGATTAGGGCATATAGTCAGAGGCAGAACATTAAGAGGACCCGTCTCACACTGTAACATATAAAAATGCCAATTAAAAATAAAACATAAATTAAAAATTAAAGATAGATATGCAAAGAGAATTTTTTGAAAAAAGATTTTCTTGCGATCGTTAACCAGCGATGATGTTCTCAGTTTCTAAGTCAAGTCGAGATTCTGAAATCATTTTCATTTTGTGTCACTTTGTTTGCTTGAGCTATTCTGTAAAAATACCTCCTGACAGCCCAACATCAAAAGAAACAATGTTGTTTCCCTAAGCTGAAAGGACAGAGCTGTGGCTGGCCAGCCTTTACAAGTGCTAACAGCATTTCTTTCTAAAGCACCTGCTGTTACACATCAGCCTCAGCCAGCAAAGGACACAGACAATGACAGCAATTTTTTTATTAGTATTATTCCTTTCCAGCGTGTGAAAGGAGGGTAATGAATTCCATACAGACAGCATTAATTTATGACACACAGACAAGCACTTGCTTCCTTAACCTCTAGACTCATGAATCGTAAATATTACTGTGGAAGGTAAGGGAACAAGTAGCTGCTATTGAAAGTAATTGACAGCAGAACCAAAGAAAGGAGCCAGTTCAGAAGGTACAGGGCACTGGTTGTGAAGCAGAAAATGAGATATGCACACAGGAAAAAAGAAAAAGGAAACTTAAAACTAGTTAGGGCAGGCTTTTGCTCATCCTTTCTTCAGATCTTCCCATCCTTTCTTTCCTCTGTTATTTCTCCACTCTCATTTGATTTATGGGAATAAAATGAATTTTTAAAATTCCACTTTCTGTTTATATATGCAAATCTAGGTCAAATATGGAGGTTCATTCCTGACACCCCCATAAGATGTATGCAATTCAATACTCCCTCTTTTTCTTGTTTTGAGGTTCTAATAATCATCTCTGAGTAGCCTATCATCAAAAACTTTCAGGTGACAAGTATCAGTCCCAGTGACAGGGTCTTGTATTCCACGTAAGACACTATACAAATACTTTTATACTGATCTCACAAACTTAAGTTAAAAGTTCCCCTTAAGGTACTAGCCATTCCCCAAATATCTTTTATTGATTTGCTCCTGCCTTTATCAACACTCTCTTTGGGAGAATTCAGACTTCCTGCTCTCAAACTGAATTAGGAGTCTTCATCAAACCTCTGCATACTTCCCTGGTTCTTTATATTATGTTCTAATTCTTCTGTCAGTTCTTGTTTGCAGAAGGTAACCTTAACACTGTGTGAATTCTTCAGTCCTTCCTCTTCTCTTTCCTGCCTCCTTTATTACAATAACTTTCTTTGTTTTCTTTGTAATCACTTTAAACAACTGGAGATTGGGAAAATTATAAATTCCTTCAAATCTATGACATGAAACAGGGATTAATTTTTCCTCCTATTAAAAGTGAGAATGTGATTTTTATTTCTTTTATTTTTATTTTAAAGTTGTAGCAGTGATAAAATCACTTTTATAAAAATTTCTACTTTGTCCCTGTGGTTAAAACTGCTTTTATTGATAAACCTGGATTTGTTGACCTCTATAAAAATGGATTTATTTTCATGATGGTGGCAGAAAGAAATGTGAAAATACCCATGTGCCTCTTCACTTGAGTAATTCTGGAGTTCAGAAAAGGCTGATTGGATATGAAGGACTGAACTTGAAGGATTTCCACTGCCCAGAAAGTTTCTGAGGTGCCTTTCATCCCAGAAAGTAACCAGGATTGTTACTTTGCATTTCCTATGAATTTTATTTGATGTAGAGTATAAAATAAATGTATTTTACTTTTAAATATTTATCTGCTTAAGAATACTCAAAACATTATTTTTCATGTTAAACTGTTGACTTTACTGCTACAGAGGAATAGTTACCCAGTCCTTGCTGCCTCACCTCTTTTCCTCCAACATAAAGCTTGAAATACAATGTTTTCTTTCCTATGGCTGATGCTGCACAAGGCATCTGCAGGAACTCCCCAGTTCCAGGACAAAAAACAATTCTTTTTCTCACATCACCTGTTTGGGTTACATAAATTTAGATTGAACCCTGGGGTCTTAAGAGATCAAGAGAACAAAGTTATTTGGTACATGGACAAAATAATATAAAGACAATAATATTGATGTCAATATCCAAAGCTTTTCACTACCTTTTTCTTTAGCTTCCTTCCTCCCACAGTGTCCTCTGTCAATCACCTCCTACAGTCACTTTATATAGACAAGGTCCCTTGGGAACCATATGGCTTTAAGAGGCTGCAGTGTTACTCCATCTCTCTGGAACCTGACCTTGGTTATTTGTGCAGATTTCTAATTTTCATGTCTCAGCAAGAGTCACAGAAGTATGACTGGGCCTCAGGTTATCATCAGTGAGGGATGCAAGGTCATCAGCATCAGCTTTCCTCTTTGGCTAACACTAGCATTTGTGCATCAGAGTGAAACCAAATTACCTCTGGTCTTTCTCCTCTATAGCAAGCAGGAGACTTATATCTCTACTGCCCAATGACTATGTCCTAGTTCAATTTCTTGCATGCATTTCACACCCACTTTTTTTCTTTTGCCTTGAATTAATACTTCATTTTTCATTCCCCTGTCATTCATCCAACCAGGTAAAGTGCAAGTTTATTAGTATGCTAAGAAAAACCTAGTTTAACTTGGCACTGAATAACTTTTTTGTATGGTACTTAGCAACAACCAGGTTTTATGACTGTTTTACAAATTCCATGTGCTTGCATTCTTGACTCTTATTTCTATTTTTCCCTATAGTCCGAAAGACCTCAATTTGTCCTTTCTGTGAACTTTGGCATATTTCCATGATCTAGGTTGGTTAGTTATTTCTTTTTCTGCCCATACTTCTCCAAATTCTATATTCTAGGTGTAGTTAGGTGGTCCTCTGACTTCACACACAAAAACCACTTATATTATTAAGTCTTTTGTTCCTATTCACTACAGCAGGATCCATTTTATTATTAAGAATAAATAAGAATGCTTTAAAAATCTTTATATCCACAGAGTTTAATGTAATCTCTGGGAACACTGGAGTTAGTAAGTATTCTTCCAATTCAGGTAGAATAGTGTATCCGTTGAACTAAGAATCTGGTGCCCTTGCATAGCAGTTAGTTTTGCAACAGTAACAAGGACACACACAAATCTTAGTAACTTAGAGTCACAGATCTTTGCTTTTCTTTCATTTTATACTTCTGTGGCCAGGAGTCAGTTCTGGCTGCTTCTGCTCTGCTGAACTCAATCTGATCACTCTGCTTCATGTGTTTCCTGTTTTAGTGCCCAGGTCTAAAGAACAGTGTGTACTTCAAAGATGCTCCTCTGATGGCAGAGCATGATTACTGACAAAAACGTAATGTGTTCCAAAGTTTCAGCTCATATCTGACATTTTGTCACTTTGACTCACTTTCCATTGCCTTGATCAACATACTCAACCAAGCTCAACAGCAATGATCAAAGATATAACTTCTTCCACACTTTTCTTGACCCCTTTTGTCTACCAATGAAGATTTTAAGTTTTCCCCAATCTTGGCTACTGAGATGATGCTGGAACAAGCATGGGCATGCAGATACCTCTTGAGTTCCAGGTGTCAATTCATTTGGATATGCACCCAGAAATAGTATTGTTGGTTTATATGTGAGTTCTATTAATATTCTGTGGAAACTTCTGTATTGCTCAGCTTTTTGTTGCCATGAAAAATACATGAGATAAACATCTTACAAAGAAGAAAAGTTTATTTGGGTTCTTGTTTCAAGGTTTTAGTCTGTGGTTATTTGGCCCTCTTACTTCAGGCCTGGAAAGAGCGAAGGAGTACTATGGTGGGCAGCAGAAGGCAGAGCAAATTATTCACCTCGTTGTAGCTGGGAAGACAAAAGTAGGAAGAGAGGTCTGGGATCCCAATAGCTCCTTCAAGGTCATGAACACAACAACCTAACTACCTTCCAATAGGCTCCTCCTCCAGGAAATCTCAACAGTGTCTCAGTCTGGTGACCAAGCCTTTAGCATGTGGGCCTTCAGGGGAGACTAAAATTCAAACCATAACACCTCCTTATTCTTTTCCATAGTGGTCGTACCAATTTACATGCCGACCAACAGTGTGTAAGTGCTTACTTTTTCTGTTGCTATGATAAAATGTCTGATGCTGAATATTTTGTGGTTTATGTAACTCACAGGTCTGGGGATTCAGGAGCACCATGTCAACAATCTGTTAAATTCCAGTGAGGACCTCATGGTACATTCATCACAATAGCAAGATAGAAAGCAAATGGCCACGAGAGACCAGGTTCACTTTTTTTACAATAATCCTTTGTCACTGGAACCAACTCACTCTTGTGAGACCCAACTCATTAAACCACCATTAATCCCTTCCAAGGACAGTGACACCTAGACTTAATTTCCTTCTCCTAGGCTATCTTTCTAAAGGTTCTGCCAACTTAATACCTTTGAACTGGAAATCAAGTTTCTAGCACATGCACATTTGAAGGAAAATCCAATTCAAAGCATAACACGCATATTCTATAGGGTTTTAGTTATGTAAACTAAAACAAACATTATCCCTGAAATTATGTATTTGTAACATATTAAGTAAGAAGGGAGTAGATAATAAGAATCTGTTATGCATTACTGTATGTGCTATGAACAGATAGCATGTGGCATTCTAGAAGCATGTGAAAGGTGTCAAGACAAATGTTTAGCAAAATGTGATCTGAACTTGGGGGGTCATGTCATAGATCTGGAATAAGTCAGGAGATACAAAGCCCTAAAGAAAAAAAAAAAGAAATATAAAATGTATTTTGGAAGTTCAACTTGCAGGACTGTGTATACTGGATTTTAATGTTGTCTCTGAAACTATTAACTATATTTCAGTATAAGCCACCTTATAGGTCCCTATATTGAGCTTTTATTATACATATTTTCCTTGTTTGTTTTGTCTAAGTAATAGAATTTTTTATATGAATCATAAATTTAAGAAAATCAAACTGATGACAAGCCATCAGTAATTGCAATGACTTAAATTTATTATTAGTTAACAAAATAAGGAAAAATGTTAAATATAATGGATATAGAAAATATTAAGTGACAGATGCTATACATTAGTAGCTCAATTTATTCCAGAAAAAATACTTAATTTTTTCATATCAATATATTTTCTATTGATACTTTACATTAAAAGTATCTATGAATTGATATATATCAATTCATAGATGAATTTAGACAAAAGATTTTTGCATGTGGACTGATGACAAGTAGATGATTAATTCACTGAACACCTTGAAATGAAAAGGTAAGTAGTAAAATGAATTAAATAATAAACCTAAAAACATATTAAGTTTTTGATGCATCAAATGTATTCGTGTGTATATACAATGTTTAGTGCACATCAACAATGCAGATGTGTGCATTTGTGTATGCACAAAAATAACTATGTGAATTATAGTATATGATTAATAACTCTGAATTTAATCTGAGTGCTCAAAAGACAACTAACATAAGAACCCTGGAAAGAATATTCCCACTAAATAGACTTATAAATACATATGTGTAACAAATGGAGCATCAATTTCCTATTTTTCATTACTTTAAAACAGTTAGGCCACAATGATCTCTAAATTCATTTTAATATTCAGCATTCTATCATATGAATAAATACTTGGAAATCAATTTGCAGAACAGATTCAGGTTTCCAATTAGGAATTGAGCAGACAGACACACTTGAAACTATTTTTTTTTGACCATTTATTCTTGGGAAGAAGACCTCCATTTTCATCTTTTAAGCACTCCAGTTTCATACATTGTCCTTGAATTGTAAGAAGGGTAAAACGGAAGAACTCTGTGTATCTTTATTCTATTCTTGACTTAATATGCCTCTATATTATCACCTTTACCCCTCCATCTCCTCAGCACAATTCAGTCTAGTCTTTTTAATCTCCCCCTCATTTGGAATCCACTCCTAAAGTATTACTCATTATTACAGTCCTTGTCATTGTCCTTCACCACATCTTTTCTATTTCTGTTAGGTTTATTTAGAGATGAGGTGGTCACAAATGAAAATTTTATTGAAGGTGAAATTATATGCATATTTTGTGCAATGCAATGGGATTTATATTTTAATTCATTTACTCTCTTTTATAAAGAAATTATAACACTGTGAACATTTCATGGAATGTTCAAATTCCTTTTGTCTGGGCTGCATTTGAAACTGGCAACATTTTGAGTTATTCATTATTTGCTTGAGTAGCACACTTAGAAGTGAATTTTATTGCTTTCAGAATCGTGGTTTTCTCAGAAGCCTTGTACAAGGAAGAGTAAACTGTTTGTCACTGTATAGAGTATATCCTAATACACATTAGATCCAAAGATACAAAGAAAGAATTGTCAGTCCCCTTCACAGTTTCAAAGTTTAACTACTGCCCACAGACCTGCGAGACTTCCCAGATGCATCTGTAATGTTTGCCATGTCCTGTCTTCCAGATCTAACAGTCCTGATCTCATCTAGGTACTTGCTAGCTTAATGCTCTATGTGAAACCAAGAGGAAAAAAAATCCTCCTATGTTATGATATGCCAGAAAGCAAATTTTTACTGCTCCTCCTATTCTTCATTATCTTATGAGAATAGAAAAATTTCTGAGCTAATCTTTCCTTACTGGATTATGGTATTAGCTTCATTTGTTCAAGTAAGGTACCACATGTTAGGACAGAAACTGCTCTTGGTATCAGCATTCCATATTGGCATTATTCTAGTTTTTTTTAATATCAATTTGTCTTTTGCTAAATCACAAGTCAAACAAGCGAGTTTAAAAAAAGGTAAGATCTCAACTTCTGTATATTTCGTGATATAGATGGAAATATTTGTCCCCACAACTCCCCCTAACGAGTGATGCTGCTTCTTTTCCTGACCAGTGAGTAATGAGTATTTCCACCAGCTTCTATTTGCCTTGTCCTGTCATCACCGGGTCTATCAATTAGGAAACCAAAGTTGGAATTAACAACTGTAAACGGGCACTGTTTTTTAATGCCTGCATTTGTGTATTTATTTACTCCTCAGTTTTTTTATATAATAACTTGAAATTTCTTTGCTGTACATTATTATTTAGTAAAAATTTAAACGTGTGCTTTATAGATATTTTAAAAAGTGTTATAGACTTCAGTTGCACAATGACAATGAAATTTGTTAAATGAAAGATATTAACTAAGATATAAAAGATTTCACTTTTTTTGTTTCACAGGATGAATATTAAAGTTATTGATATTCTTAAAGTGAAAGATTACCTGTGTAATTAATATCTTATGTTCAGATTTTTCCTTTTTTTAAATGTAATGATGGATATGGAAATGAAGGCAAAGGAATTAAAGATAATTTTGTGAGGACACATTACAAACAGAGAAAAAAGAATAAAAAATATGTAATATTACTTGTACTATCATGCACTGAGAAGATTCAATAATATAGTTTGCATGTCCACCCCCTCCACACTAAAAAAAAAAAAGCATAGGAAATATAGAAAGCATAACCCCCAATGACTAGGGACCAAGTAGACAGTGAAGATTAATAAGAAATACACAAAAGTAATACATAATTCTTGATTGTGATGAAGGTTATTATTACTTGAGTTTCTCAACAAGAAGTGGAAAAGTGCAGAGGTTGTGATTGCAATTGAAGGAAATGAAGGTTTTACCCAGCATTTAAAAATAGCTATTTGATAATTGCATGGCTTTCTTTGTAGGCTAAGTGAAGTACTTGACTTCCTAAAGAGTAAAACATAGTAATTACTATGAAATCAAGTTGGATTAATGATAGAGTTTCTCTACTCTTTTTTTATTATTCTATATATTGTGATTTGAGTTAATATTTAGAGTAATAGATTTTAGAGAATAGAGAATTTGGAGAATATAAGAATATTACAAATAAGATTTGATGACTATCTGAACAGCCTACACTTTACTTTATATGGATATATGACAACATATTTTATATAAAATCATACCAAGTGACCTAATAGTTTTATATTGCTTACTGTATTTACTTATTTTAATTTTATAACACTAAGGTGAATATTAGACTTCAATTTTAAATATATTCCTATTTGTATTTTACGTTGTATCCATCAATAATTTTCTTTCCTTGTGTCTTTAAACTGCTCATTTTTTATGTATGTCTAATATACTGGTGGCATAAAACTTTTGCAAACCATGCTATTAGTTTCTAAATATTTGTTTCTACTAATTTTCTTGATTTTCAAAATAAACCCATGTTTTTTCTACCCTTTACAAACATTGATAGCTTTCACTTCTTTTTTATATATTTTTGCACTGATGAGAATTATCAAATAATCTCAAAAATGAAGATGAGAGATGATGAGCATAATATATACGACTGGAATTTGTGCAAATATTTCTATTCTGTCATTGTTAATATTAGATCTATGATATGTGATAGTTCGAATCAATTTAGAAATATGTTATTTAATATTATATTTAATTAAATAAATCAAGAATTTATGGAGACACTGTCAAAGATCAAACCTATAATCAGATGAGTCTCCCTTGCACAACTCAGTAGGCATGGTATGCAGAATTGAATCACCAAATTTTCCACACCTAAGTATCCTGGCTTGTTCCCCATGGATGAAACTCTGCTGACTGGTTTACCTTATGTGATACAGCTGATTTTAAGAAAGGGCCATCAGTAGGCTGGGCCTGAACAAGCATTTGGGGGAAATGTCATTTACAGATAATATTCTTAATTTATTTGTTGACTTTACGTCTCTCTAAATTTGCTAATTCTTCTTTAAATAAGCTTGCTATGTTTACATGATTTTAAATTTTGCTAATTTTATTGGTATTCCTGACTTTTTGTTAAACTGAAGTTTTGTATTTTTTTAATATAACCTAAATTAAGCTTATTTCCCTCAAACACTGTTATAAAATATTTTTTTTATTTTGCTAAATTTATTGGTATTCATAACTTTATTAAGCTGAAGTTTTTTATTTTAGTTTTATGGACATAGCCTAAATTAGGTACATATTCCTCAAAGATTAAAGTATAAAATGTTTTTTTTTAAATCATTTACTTGTGCATCTCTTGTCCATTTATAAGAAAAATCCCCATTCTTAAGTTTCATTGTTTAACTTTAAAATTCTTTCTTAGCTGAGAAACCTTTTTAAATGTGTACAACTAGCCTAATACCTGATATAAATTTTTGGCTCACAATTTGGAAAGTTGCAGCCTTACTGTGCTTTGGGTCCATAGCAAGTGTTATGGTTTGGGAATGAGGAGTCCCCACAAAACTACTGTGTTAATGCAGGGATGCTCCAAGGTGAAATAGTTAGATTGAGAGCGTGGTAACTTAATCAGCCCATCCTGATTTGAATGAACTGGGTGATAACTACACACAGGTGGGGCATAACTAGAGGAAGTGTATCCCTTGGGGTGTGCCCTGGAAGTGTTCGATTTCTCTGTGGTCCCTTCCACTTTCACTTTCTCTGCTTCCTATTCAACCTGTCATGTGTCATTTCCCCCTGGCATGGTCTTCCATCTTGATGTACTGCCTTACTGTTGGCCCAGAGCAATGAAGTTGGCCCACCATCAACTTAGTCTCTGAAACCAGGAGCCAAAATAAATTTTCCCTCCTCTAAATTGTTCCTGTCAGTTATTTTGATCAGAGTTAGGCAAAGCTAACACAGCAAGGCAGTGCATCTTGGTGGAAACACATGAGGAAGGAGGTCAGTTCCCTCATGGTTGGTGAAACAGCAAAGAGGAAATTGGTGGGATCTCAAAATCCCCTTTAAGGGCATGACTCCATTGACCTACTTTCATCCTACAGTCCTACCTCTTAAGTTGCCACCACTTCCCAACACTGTCAAGCCCTGTACTAAGTCTTTAACAGATGGTCCTTGGGAGACATTTTCCATTTATAGCACCACACAATTTGAGGCAACAAATCTACATAAAATCATGTTCTTTGTTTCAATTTTATTTTTCTACCTGTAGGTGGCATGTTCTCACCTTTTCTTATGTGCATTAGCTATTTGTCTCTTTGCATATAAATTGCTTATTTAATTTATTTATAAATTTTTAATTGAGAATTCATTTTCCCTCCTTTTGCTATTTAGTAGTCACATATATTCTAAAGAATGATTTTTTATATTTATTACTTTCTTCTTTGTACTTTTGTTTTTATATTTTCTAACTTCTTGTTTTCAAAATACATACTGAACAATGAACCTTGCTTTATAATTTGTTTTTCCAAACCAATAAAAAATTTATGCATATAAAGTACTGTATTCATAGTGTTTATTATAAAGTTTACCTGAGATGATTGCAGTGGTGTACACCTATAATACCATCTGTCTGGGAATCTGGGGCAGAAGGATGCAAATTTAAAGCCCCTCTCAGCAAATTAGCAAGACCCTAGCAACTTAACAAAGACCCTGTCTCAAGATAAAAAATAAAAAAGGGCCAATTACCAGCACCAAAAAGAAAAAAAAAAAAAAAAAGATCTGAAACACAATTTTTATGTTAAGTAAAAATTTATTGTTTCAGATATAGTACAAGAAACTTTATAAAGAAAAATATTCACAAGATGTCATCAATATCTCAGGGTTTTCTAACATTACCCTAATATAGGTTATCCTTTAAGTTTGCATTTGTGCATATATTCCAAAATATATCGTGATATTTCTATCCCTAGAAAACTAAAATATGTTGCTACTATTAATATTTCAAAATCAACTTGAAGTAATTGTGTTTCTTGAATATTATGACTTTGTATTTGCTTTCTAAAATGTCTTATTCTTGCAAAAGTTAAGTCATTTTAAAATACAGTACATAAAGAAAAGTGCAATGAAATGGAGACAGATATGACAAGACAAGTTTTTCTCTCTGGCGAAATTATTGATATTTTCCACAGCATTTACTCTGCATACATTTTATTCCCACAAGCTGCTTTTCAAAAAATTTTTTTGTAAACAGATTCTGCAACTAATCATATGTTGTATTTTTTGTCATCAAGCAGAAGTATACTCTTAACAAAAAAGGAAAAACACTTTTGATACAAAACATACAAAACGTTAAATGTTGAAATTTTTCAACATTAATTTTGAATAAGTGTTTTAACTTCTTACTTTTGGACTCTAAAACCTGGTAAGACTGAAACCAATATAAGAATAGAAATAAAACCACCAATAATTGAATAATCTATATTTATTTACTAGGATTATATTCATTTATTAGGATATTTTAAAAATACAGAATATTTAATAACATACATTATGACGGAGCAGTGTTGTTTGCAAAATTCAAATGCAAATGAAGAGTTATCGGGTCCCCTCTGGCCGCAGAGAGAGACACGACAAATGTCTGAAGCTTTGGAAGTTTATTGTGCACAGTTCCTTTCCTACACTTCTCTTACCCCTAGCTTCTGCGCACTCCCAGCTTCCCTTTTCCCAGCTTCTTCCACTCCCGCGTACTCCCTCCTTCCAGCTCAGCTCCAGCCACTGCTGCTGCTGCCGCTGCCGCTGCTTCTTCCGCTTCTTCCGTCCCTTCCTCAGCTTCTGCCCCCTACTCTCCCACCCACCAGGCTTATATACACTTCAATCAATCAGGGGAGAGTACACGAGATAAACGCGGACAGCTGCAGGCACAGGATGGGTACACGAGGGGGCATGCTCTAGTCACATCGTTAACTAGCCAATCATTGGAATTCGCTGGTTGTTTACTGTATAGCTGGCCGCTTTTGGCTCAGCGTCAGGCGCCATCTTGACCACATCTAAGGCTGGGGGCTCTAGAAACCCCGACAAAGAGTATCATCTGAAACTTGATAGTCATTTTTTCTATTTTCCTAAAGTTGTCCTTTTGCTCTGAGTGTCAAATTAAATATGAAAGTCAGGTTTTTTGACCCTTGTAAGTGAAGATGGTGTGTGTGTGTCTGTGTGTTTTGGGCAGAGTACTATTTATAGCCTCATTTTACTTCTCATGCCATCATTAGAATGTAATAATTTTTCTGTATTTAGTGTTTCTGTTGGACCTATTATAGAAAGTACACACTGCCCTTTTTCTCATAAATTCTTTCAAAATATTCATTTTATTTCTAGGATGTCCTAAGCTACAACCTATTTATACCTTCATTTATGCTGATCTTGCTAAGGGTCAATATCATTCATACTCCTGAAAGGCCCTGCACCAAATTCCAGAAAGCAGTTACCATCAATGACCCATAGTGAACGATTCATGCAGGCATGACAGATTTTATAATTTCAACACTCGTTGAAATATTTAAGAGCATTCTGACACAGTATTTTATCAAAGTAATCTTGGATAATTTATTCCTTTCTCTAATGATTGTCTCTTGGTCCAGAAATGCCCTTATTTTAATATATAGCTCAAACACTATTCAACTAAATTTTATTTGTGATTTTAGCTTACCCATTTATAGGTGCCATCAGCTTGAATATTTCCTTTTCTGTTTCATTTCTGAAAAGGTTGAACAAGCATACACACACAACAAATACGTTTTGATATATTTTCCATCCCTGGAAAATTTTATACAATTTAATTAATTTTCTACTTAATGATCTGAATAAAGTTATCTTGACTTCATTGCTTGACTGCTGTCCTTTATTATCCTCTCCTCTCAATTCACTATTTCTATTTTGTTTTGGATTTTCTCTCTTGTATATTAACTATACATATGGATTTAACCTTGAAGCTCTCTGATTATGTATTTAAAGTCATAGATCTATATTTTATATAATAGATTATTAAAGTTTTTAATAAAGTAGCTCTAAAATTTAGCAATTATTTGGTCATAAAAACTTTTATAATTCAGAATTATCTATTATTTCCACTGACTTTTAGCATTTTCAGTTATTGACTCACATATTCAATACAGTATTCTTGTTTTCATAACTAAAATTTTAATTTTTTAATAAAGCATGTTTCAATATTTATTCTCATGAACTCTTTTAAAATATATTTTGACTGTTCTTAAAATATGTTACTATAGTAGTCCCTTTTGAGTACTGTGACAAATCACCACAGAATTTGGTAGCTTATGCTGCAGAAACTTATTCTCCTATAATTCAAGTGGGCAGAAATCTGAAGTCTGCAATACTGTGCTAAAATCGTTGTGTCCATAGTTCAGCCATACTCCCTCCGGAGTTCTAGGGGAGAACCGGTTCTTCTCCTTTTCCAGTTTCTGGTGACTCCTGGGTATCACAGTTTAGACCCTTATATCTCCAACTTTTAAGGTCAGCATTTTTAAATCTCTCTCGACATTTCATGTTATTCCCTCCCTCTGTGAATCTATTAATACATATTTACATTTTGCATTTTGTTTTCTTCTCTGTTCTTAGTCTTTAGAACAGGAAATAATAAGAAATTACAAAGCAGCATGATACTATATTTTAAATGTAGAGATGCAACAAGAGCTGAATTATAAGAATAATATGATTTCCATAAAATTGCATTTTTTTAAAATTAAGTACTTTTTAAAATTTTTTATTTGTTCTAAATAGTTATACATGACAATAGAATGCAGTTTGACTCATCATATGTAAAGGCAGTACAACTTTTCATTCCTCTGATTGTATATGATGTAGAATTACACCGGCCATGTAATCATATATGCACATAGAGTCATAATGTCTGATTCATTCTATTATCCTTCCTACCCCCATACCCCCTCTCTCCCTCACTCTCCTCTACCTAATCTAAAGTAACTCTATTCTTCCCTAGCCCCCTCCCTTAGTCCACAAAATTATTTATAAGCACAAAGAATGTAAATATAAGTATTTTTAACACTAACACAATTGTTTAATATGTTGCATTAACATATTAATGATGGTTCATTCTCTGCTTTTAAAATTCATTTTATAGAAGAATATTTAATAACATACAAAATGGTAACAATATAATGAAGCAAACCATCAAGGAGCAAAGCCACAATAATTTCATTTTTTTAAAGTATGTCACCATTATTTCAATTATGAAATGACATATAATTATCAAAACAAAGAAATCACATTTATACATTCTATACCCCTCAAAAAGAAAACATTTTGATTTCATCAATTTTCCAACTACATTCTTTTTTTTCCCACTAATATTTCTGGATCCCATGTGAAGTGATATATAATTATCAAAACAAAGAAATCACATTTATACATTCTATACCCCTCAAAAAGAAAACATTTTGATTTCATCAATTTTCCAACTACATTCTTTTTTTTCCCACTAATATTTCTGGATCCCATGTGGAGACCCTGTTGCATTTAGCCTTTGTTGTATATTTAGTTTCCGATATAGTACAATTTCTGGAGATACATTGTTTTTCCACACCTTGACACTTTTGAAGAGTTCTAGGTAGGTTTGTATAAAACACTTCTTAATTTGGTGTGTCTGATGTTTTCTCATAAGTCCTGAGGTTCCCGATCACCTGAAGTTCATATGACTTATTATATGTAATGTCAGCTTTAACACTTGATGAGACAGATGGCTTCCAGGTTTCTCTACTTCAAAGTTACTAATTTCATATTTTCTTAGCTAGTGAGAAAGCAGCATGAAAAAAAAATTGTGGACATATGTTGAAACAACCAACGATCACAGAAATTGACAAATATTTTGAAGAATATATTTTTTGACATTGGAAATATCCTATTTTTCTTTGAAGTTGCTCCTATTTTGCATTTGTTCATTGATTTTGCCCGCAGCAATTTTTATTGAACATTGAACTGTTGGGTTTTATTCTTATTAGAAGTCTTCTGTAAAGAAAAAAATTTCCCCCATTAGTTTAATTATATATTCATTTATATTATTGCAAACTCAGATATATTTTATTTGAGGAACTATAATTCAAATAAACTATGAAAAAATATTTTTACAAATTTTGTTCTTTGCTTTTTTTATTTGATTCCTCCACCTTTGGCTATTAGGACTTCTTTCTGGTTGGTGACTCTTTTCTAGTAACTAGTACTCATTTTCTTTTTCTTCTCCCCCCCCCCCTTTTTTTTTCAATCTCCCTTTTCACCCCCTTTGGTTATATAATTGCTTATATGTATGTTTGAGCACTTTCTTCTAATCTGCTGCTATGATATGCTCCAAACTTAATGTATATATATATATCTTGCTTTAGCCCTAGCATCAGACTGTTTTTCAGAGAACCCAGTTTTCTTTTATTGGATAAGGATATTTAAAAAACAATACCTTAGTGCTCTGTATGCTTGTGTATACTGGAGGGTCATTATTTCTGGGATACTCTGTTTTCCAAGTTACAAACATATGGTATGCTGACTCATCTATATGCATCCATACCTGCATTTATTTCAGTCTCTACCTGTGTGTGTGTGTGTGTGTGTGTGTGTGTGTATACATGTGCACACTCATGCTTGCGTTAATGCTCATTTCTTTGACTCTAGTTCAGTGCCAAAAGGCTCTTTCTCACTCATCTGTTTCTGATTATTTGTAACTTCTTTCACTGGAAGTAAACAGCCTGTCTCCCACTATCTACAATTTATTTACTAATTTATTCAACCTTACATACACATAAAGAATTTTCAGAATGACTAAATGATAAATCAATGAAGTAAAAATTTACCAATGAGAGATTTTGCACTGTTCCATTGTCTTTAGCCTTTAAAAAATCCAGATAAAACACTATTTTCAAAGATGCTTAGATCAGCTCCATTTCCACCACTCCTTTTCATGAGGTTACATCATGAATTTGTACAACAGAATCAATCGTCACTATCTGCATTCCATTCTAAGATCCCTTTACAGATATCCTAATGGATTTCTTCTTTTTAGTTTAAATACATTGCATTCCCTATTTATGGCATTATAGTTACATGGCTTTTGACATACATGTATTGCCATAAAGAAAATACCATACAGACACATCCATCATCCTAAAATTCTCATTGTGCAGGTTCATTTTAATAACTTTCCCTCACCTCAAACACTTGTCTCTTTTTCCTGCTGATAATTTTGCTTCTACTAGAGTGTTATACAAATGGAATCATACTATACATACCATTTTGTATCTGGCTTCTTTCAAATAGCAGAATTTTTTAAAGATGCATACAAATTTAAATGAAATGAAAATGATCTTATTATGTTAGGTGAATTTTTTTTTATTGTAAACAAATGGGATATGTGTTGTTTCTCTGTACATGGAGTAAAGGCATACCATTTGTGTAATCATAAATTTACATAGGGTAATGTTGTTTGATTCATTCTGATATTTTTTCCCTTCCCCTCCACCCCTCCCACCCCTCTTTTCCCTCTATACAGTCCCTCCTTCCTCCATTCTTGCCCCCCTCCCACCCCGATTATGTGTAATCATCTGCTTATCAATGAGATAATATGTCCTTTGGTTTTTTGAGATTGGCTTATCTCACTTAGCATGGTATTCTCCAATTTCATCCATTTGCCTGCAAATGCCATGATTTTATCATTCTTTATGGCTGGGTAATATTCCATTGAATGGATATACCACAGTTTCTTTATCCATTCACCAATTGAAGGACATCTAGGTTGGTTCCACAATCTGGCTATTGTGAATTGAGCAGCTATGAACGTTGATGTGGCTGTATCTCTGTAGTATGCTGATTTTAAGTCCTTTGGGTACAGGCCAAGGAGTGGGATAGCTGGGTCAAATGGTGGTTCCATTCCATGCTTTCTGAGGAATCTCCACACTGCTTTCCAGTATGGCTGCACTAATTTGCAACCCCACCAGCAATGTATGAGTGTACCTTTTCACCCACATCCTCGCCAACACCTATTGCTGCTTGTGTTCTTGATACTCGCCATTCTAATTGGGGTGAGAAGGAATCTCAGGATAGTTTTGATTTGCATTTCTCTTATTACTAGAGATGTTGAACATTTTTTCATATGTTTGTTGATTGCTTGTAGATCTTCTTCTATGAAGTGTCTGTTCATTACCTTAGCCCATTTGCTGATTAGGTTATTTGTATTCTTTGTGTAGAGTTTTTTTGAGTTCTTTATATATTCTGGAAATCAGTGCTCTATCTGAAGTATGAGTGACAAAGATTTTCTCCTACTCTGTAGGCTCTCTCTTCACATTGCTGATAGTTTCCTTTGCTGAGAGAAATCATTTTAAGTTGAATCTATCCCAGTTGTTGATTCTTACTTTTATTTCTTGTGCTATGGGAATCCTGGTAAGGAAATCTGATCCTAAACTGACATGTTGAAGATTTGGACCTACTTTTTCTTCTATAAGATGCAGGGTTTCTGGTCTGATTTTAGGTCCTTGATCCATTTTGAGTTGATTTTTGTGCAGGGTGAGAGATAGGAGTTTAGTTTCATTCTGATGCATATGGATTTCCAGTATTCCCAGCACCATTTGTTGAAGAGGCTATCTTTTCTCCATTGCATATTTTTGGCACCTTTGTCTAGTATGAGAAAATTGTATTTATTTGGGTTTGTGTCCATGGCCTCTATTCTGTACCATTGATCTACCTGTCTATTTTGGTACCAATACCATGCCGTTTTTGTTACTATTGCTTTGTAGTAGAGTTGAACATCTGGTATTGTGATACCCCCTGCTTCACTCTTCCTGCTAAGGATTGCTTTAGCTATTCTGGGTTTCTTTTTCTTCCAGATGAATTTCATGATTGCTTGCTCTATTTCTATGAGGTACAACATTGGGATTTTAATTGGAATTGCATTGAATCTGTATAGCACTTTTGGTAATATAGCCATTTTGACAATATTAATTCTGCCTATCCAAGAACATGGGAGATCTTTCCATCTTCTATGGTTTTCTTTAATTTCTCTCTTTATTGTTCTGTAGTTCTTATTGTAGAGGTCTTTTACCTCTTTCGTGAGATTCATTCCCAAGTATTTTATTTTTTTCAAGGCTATTGTGAATGGGGTAGTTTTCCTAATTTCTCTTTCTGAAGATTCATCACTTATGTATAAAAATGCATTGGATTTATGAGCATTGATCTTGTAACCTGCCACATTACTGAATTCACTTATGAGTTCTAAAAGTTTTCTGGTGGAATTTCCTGGTTCCTCTAAATATATAATCATATCTTCAGTGAACAGGGATAGTTTCAGTTCTTCTTTTCCTATTCGTAACCCTTTAATTTCTTTGGTTTGTCTAATTGCTCTGGCTAGAGTTTCAAGGATGATATTGAAGAGAAGTGGTGAAAGAGGGCATCCCTGCCTTGTTCCAGTTTTCAGGGGGAATGCTTTCAGTTTTTCACCATTTAGAATGATATTGGCCCTGGACTTAGTGTAGATGGCCTTTACACTGTTAAGGAATGTTCCCACTATCCCAATTTTTTCTAGTGTTTCGAGCATGAAGGGATGCTGTATTTTATCGAATGCTTTTTCTGCATCTATCGAAATCATCATGTGATTCTTAACTTTAAGTCTGTTGATATGGTGAATGACATTTATTGATTTCCTGATGTTAAACCAACCTTGCATTCCTGGGATAAAACCCACTTGATCATGGTGCACTATCTTTTTAATATATATTTGTATGCGATTTGCTAAAATTTTGTTGAGAATTTTTGCGTCGATGTTCATTAAGGATATTGATCTGAAATTTTCTTTCCTGGATGTGTCTCTGTCTGGTTTAGGTATCAGGGTGATATTGGCTTCATAGAATGAGTTTGGGAGGGTTCCCTCCTCTTCTATTTCATGGAATACTTTAAGGAGTATTGGAATGAGCTCTGAAATGAGGATGGATACTCCAGTTTTTTGCTGTGTCCGTGTGCATGGTATGTTTTTTCCCATCCTTTCACCTTTAGTATATGGGTATCTCTTTCTATGAGATGAGTCTCTTGCAGGCAGCATATTGTTGGATCTTTTTAATCCAATCTGCCAGTCTATGTCTTTTGATTGATGAGTTCAGGCCGTTAACATTCAGTGTTATTATTGTGATATGATTTGTATTTCCAGTCATTTGACTCATTTTTGTTTTTTGACATGATTTGGTTTCTCCTTTATGTGGCTATTCCTTTAGGCTAGTTCCTCCCATTGCTGATTTGCATCATTGCTTTTCATCTCTTCCTCATGGAATATTTTGCTGAGAATGTTCTGTAATGCTGGCTTTCTTTTTGTAAATTCCTTTAGCTTTTGTTTATCATGGAAGGATTTTATTTCATCATCAAATCTGAAAGTAACTTTTGCTGAGTATAAGATTCTTGGTTGGCATCCGTTTTCTTTCAGGGCTTGGTAAATGTTGTTCCAGGCCCTCCTAGCTTTTAGGGTCTGGATTGAAAATCTGTTGATATTCATATTGGTTTCCCCCTGAATGTAATTTGATTCTGTTCTCTCACAGCCTTTAAAATTCTGTCTATATTTTGTATGTTAGGTATTTTCATAATAATGTGCCTTGGTGTGGGTCTGTTGTAATTTTGTATATTTGGAGCCCTATAAGTCTCTTGTACTAATTTTCCATTTCATTCTTCAGATTTGGGAAATTTTCTGATATTATTTCATTGAATATATTGTTCATTCCTTTGGTTTGTTTCTCTAAGCCTTCCTCAATCCCAATAATTCTTAAATTTGGCCTTTTCATGATATCCCATAATTCTTGTAGAATCTGTACATGATTTCTTACTATCTTTTCTGTTTGGTCAATTTTGTTTTCAAGATTAAATATTTTGTCTTCAATGTCTGAGGTTCTGTCTTCCAGGTGTTCTATCCTCTTGGTTATGCTTTCTATGGAGTTTTTAACTTGGTTTATTGGTTCCTTCTTTTCAAGGATTTCTGTTTGTTTGTTTTTTTTCCAGTATCTATATCTCTTTATTGAAATGATCTCTTGCTTCCTGTATTTGTTCTTTTAACTGTTGATTGGTGTGATCATTTAATGTCTGCATTTGCTCTTTCATCTCCTCCTTCAATGCCTGCATTTGCTCTTTCATCTCCTCCTTCAATGCCTGCATTTGTTCTTCCATCTCCTCGTTTACTTCCCTGATTGTTTTAATTATGTACATTCTGAATTCCCTTTCTGACATTTCTTCTGCTGTGCTGTCATTGGGTTTTATTGATATAGTATCTAGGTTTGTTTGGGACATTTTCTTCCCTTGTTTTCTCATATTGGTCAGATGTCAGTGGGACTCTGAGATATTGCAGATTTCCTCTATTGGCTTATAGTGTCCCTGTAGATTTCCAGTATATCACCTCCCAGCCTTCAGTAGCCTGATGTCTTGGAGAAACTTGATAATGCAGTGCTTCCGAAGAAAGCTGTCCCTAGCCTGCTACTGGGTCCTGGGCTGGGGGCTGGTTCTGCGTGGAAATCCTCTCACTGGTCAGGCCTGCTCGGAGAAGCTGGTTGTAGACAGGTCCTGCCTCCGCAGGAGGGAGCAGGGCTGCTGGAGGAAAGCCTGTCGCTGTCCTGCCATGGTCCCAGAAGCCGCCTGCAGGCTGGGCCCACCGCTGGGTTCAGGGCTTGGGGTTGGCTCTGTGCGGAAAAACTCTCACTGGGTGGACCTGCTCCAAGAAGCTGGCTGTGGACCCCGCCTGCCACCGGAGAGAACAGGGTTGCTTGGGGAAGACTCTTGCTGCCCTGCCCTGCTCTGAGAATCTGCCCACTGTCTGGGCCTGCCGCCCAGGCCGAACTTCACCCTGTGGGAGAGACTCACCCTGCAGCTCTATGTTGGTCCGAATCTCTCAATACCTCCTCTTCTTGAATCCTGAGTTCTGGAGTGACAGGAGATGCAGTCACCCTCTAGTCCGACATCTTGGATCTCTGATCTTATTTTTTATTAGAAATTAACAAGAAGGTGCGGCCAGAGCAGAGTACTTCAGTGCCCCAAATAACATCTTCCAGTATGATTTGTCATTGTACTCAGCCATATTTCGAATTTAATAGTTATGGGTTAAGTTGTGGCTCCATAAAGATATGTTGATGTTCTAACTCCTGGTACTTGCATATGTGACCTTATTTCGAAGTGGGACCTTTTAGTTATAACCTGAGGTCATGAATTAGTGTTGATCCTCATCCAATGTAACAACTGTCTCCATAAGATGAGGAGAAGAGGAACAGACAGATATAGACAGGGGAGTGTCATGTCATTTACACAGAGGCCCAGAACCAGGAAGCATACCTGTGACAACAGAGGAGGTAGAGGCTGCATTTATGTAGTCATCAGGAATGAATGTCAAGGATTCCTAGCAACTTCAGGAAGCTATGGAAAGACATGGAAAGATTCTTTCCCAGAGTCTTCAGGAAAAACATTTAAGATTTAAAAATTCTTCTGACAATAGAAGACCCTTGAGTATACAAAAGGCAGAGTCTTCTCTGCATGAGAGAAGGTTCTTGTGATGGATTACACAGCAGTTGTACACAAGACAGAGTATCAGGTGGAGCCCGAAGGCTGACTTTTGAAAGTTCAAGGTATAACTAGGTCATGCCTTTGGGTTATGGCTAAGTTTCTCAAGATCCCTGTGGCTCTGGAAATAATGTCTGTCTCTAGTTTCCTGGTACTTGTCCCCTGGTGATTAGGATGGTTGCAAAGTGACCCAGAGTGTGATAATACAATACAATATATATATATATATATTGTTGTGTGGACTTAATTAACTACTTCAGGACAACTGATGAACCTCCAAGCAGGACCCCCAAAAGCAGGTCAAGAAAGCATTAAAAATAAAAAAGACTATGCTTATAGCAGGACACTGCCAACATCTTGATTTCTAACTTTGGTGCTCCAAAACTTAAAGACAATAAATCTGTTTACTTAAGCTAACAAGTTTTCTAATACTTTGTTAGGGAAGTCTTAGAAAATTAATACAGTGGGTACTATCTACGCTTCTGGAAAATACTGGGTGGATAGTGTGGTCCAATAAATTGGAGGAGCATTCATTTCTATGCTGATTAGTGTCATAATCAAACAGAATTTTTTAAAGATGCATCCTTGTGTTATGTAAACCAATAATGTTTTGATCACTGTGGAATATAACATTGGTATGATTTACTAGTTTATCAATATGGCCTATCAATTTCTGAGAGTGGACTGTTGAAGTCCTCAATTATAATTGTAGATATACTGGTTTCTCCTTTCCAATCTGTTTTTAACTCATGATTTGAAAGCCCTAATGTACATTATATACACAATAAGGATTATTATATCTTCTTGAAAACTGCTTACTATATGTATTCATTTTCATATTTCCAACTCTTTTTCAAGTTTTATATGACTACCTTGAATTTATATTATATATTTTAAATAATCTAAATCCATGTTTAAATAATATTATAAGACTGCGGAATAAAAGACTTAAAACCCTTTTATTCCTAATTGATGTCTTTCATTCTTTATTCCATTACAGTCAGATCTTTCCCTTTTTAATATGCTATAAACACGATGCATTGTTACAAGTTTGACTGTAGGAAGTTCACTTTCTTTTAGATAAGTTAAAATAGAATTTAAAACTTATACTTTTGTCTGAAACTGTTCCTTTGTAATAATTCTACTGAATTTCACTCTTTCTGGCTAAAGAACCCTCTCCCCATCTTTTCTGTGAACACCTGGTAGGAATCATGGAGGAAAATCCTATAAGATAGCACAACTTCCATATGTGTGCAGAACACAGGGTTCTGGCACTGTTACCCTATGCGGCATTAGGTCTTTGTTAATCTGTTAAGCATTTCTTCCCTAATCATTATCTCATGTGGGATTGTGTAGCATTTACCTTCTCAAAGAAAATGTGAGACCTTTTTTCTTCCAGGAAATGCCTCCGTCTCCAGATGCAGGTTTACTTGTTCACCCTATACTGTCAGTTTTCTTGTGGCTTCAAGAAAAAAAAAAAGATTACAATTTGGAATATGAAGTCTTTTCTTTTTAATAAGGGTATGAGTAGCACTCATTTTTGAGCTACACCTCATATTTGAAGACAGAAGTCAATAATTTTATTTTTAAGAAAATACATAAATAATAAATAGAATAAATTTATTTCAGAATTCATAATATCTATAGATTTACATGTTGAACTTTTCCATATTTCCCAATACTAAAAACTTCCATATAATTATGTAATTGAAATTATCAAAATCATAGACTTATGAACACAGTATTGTGACTATTCAAAACAAGAAAGTACACTGTAGATATGTGATGGAAAATTAGAGCAATCGAGAATAACCATGCTGTTGAAAGTATAATTATTTAGAAACCATAGACTAGTATGTACTAATTTTTAACAGTTGCTATTTCAAAAAATTAGTAGTATAAAAATAAAAGGGACACAACTTAATAAATAGTACCTTTTCTTTTCTTTGTTCCTGGCAGAGGAGGAAGAGAAATTTTTGTTGTAGTTGAATTCTGTCTATGTCATTTTCCACAGTTCCATCCCATACATGTGGTATAAGTTGTGAGACCTTGGAACCCTTCTTGATTTTACCAGTGACTTCTTGGAGTGATATGGGGGAGAAAATTACTAACCCTCCCCTTCAATGCTCTTTTTTTTTATTTGAAAAGGGGAATGGCAATAACTTTTTGTGTCTTCCAAGTCTATTTTGATGATTGATGATATGGCATCCTAAATTCCATGAAAGAAAAGTGATAGATAAAAGTGTATGTATAATAGAGCCAGATTATAAGTAAAGTTTAGAAATACAAACAAAATTGGAAAACTGAAAATACATTTCAATAGGAGAGCCTCAGCTCACTAGTCAAACTTGTTTTGATCTGTAAATTGACTTTCATGTCCCTCACCTACAACAATTACAGGTCTCACAACCACAGCTTGTCTCATATTAAGTATACCTCAGAGGGGCTCCTTCCACTGGCCTATCCACTGTCACTAGCTGACTGAATGTTAAAACTCACACCTGCTGTGGAGCAGCATGCTCCCTAGTCCAATCGCCAGAGCAGAAAAAATAGCGACACAATAGCACCAAGGGGAGCCTTTCTCCACCTGCAGTCTAATTGCCTCCAAGAACCCTTGAGGAAGTCTGGAACTGAACATTCTTCAAGAAAGACAAATAGAAAATTAGGCATGTTTAGTTTCAAGTCCGTCAATTCCTTTAGATGTTAAGAGATAACTGTATATATTCACGTACATATATAACTATACACTCACACACTCACTTTTTTTTTTTTTTTTATTTTTTAGTACAAAGTGTCACCATGCTGTACAGACTAGCCTCCAACTTATGGGTTCAGCACACCCTGTCTCAGAGGCTTGGAGGCCAGGTGTCTGCCACTGCCTGCTCATCAACACTATCTCTTTATGATTTAATGGTAATTCTTGTCCTACTGTAAAGTAGATGTGGGAATTTTTGAATAACTTTTCCTGTAGCAAAATGATAACTTGGGTCTAGAAATTTGGCAGAAAACATACATGATGATAATAGCTGCTCCCTTTGTTTTGTTTTGCTTTAGCTCGTTTTCAGTTGAGTTTGTATGAAAGAACATCACTCATGTTTTGTGACTCATGTTTTGTGACGGGGAGCCTAAGAATAAAGAGAAAACATTAGATGCAATGTCAGGACCAGAAATGGGAAGTGAGACCAAAGCTTGGCACCAAGGAAGACCATAGAGAGAAGAAAAGGCTGCATAAAAAAGGGATCTTTGTTTTTGCACAGAAAAGTGCTGCTATTAGATTATTTTAAACATAATGCTGTTCAATTATTTCATGTATGTGTATAAAGAGCCACAAACTATTTGAAATCAACTTTGCTTACATCAAATAAGAGAAATGTTATATTTTCTTACATACTCTTTTGAGCAAAACTGATTACATACTTTCTATGAATTTTCACTTTTTGGAGGTAGATAATAGCTAGAAGAGTGAATATATTTGAAATAAAAATAAACATAGATGAAAATGATGAATTTATACAGTATTTAAATTAGGTATCAGTAGTTCACCATTGAAGTATAACAGACCACTCCTGCATACTCTGTCTCCACCCCAACTTCTGGTCTGTGTTTTAATTTGTTTCCTCTGATAGCGCACAATCTCCAACTTTCACTCTAATATCAGCATAGCCTTTGAATACTTTTCCCACCTTCATGTCCCCATCACAGCCTTTCAACATTAGACAGCTCTTGAGTTACTTATTTTAAGACTCTCTTGCAATGCCCTATCTTACAGAACCAAACACTCGGTTCCATGTGATATGGAAAGGGAGATTCTTCATGAACTGTGACCAGACTTTCCAGCCTTTGTTGCCCCATACATGAAATCTAAAGTTGTTTGTGCATAGCGTCCAGTCACTGTCAGTAATCCTGGTACTAAAAAAAGAAGTAAAGTCTTATCCCAGGGAAGTAGCAATCAGAGTATACGGACAACTCCTGGCAGTATTCAGATATCTTAATCCACTTCTTTAAGGGAAGTGTTTAGAACCCTACTCCATGAATCAAAGACAGAAGTCACAAGTGCATGAATCACAAAACAGGAGACAAATATCTATTTTTGAAAATATTATCTTGCAGAAGAAACATTGGAAACACTGACGAATCAAATTTGTAAAATCTATGTGCTGATTTTCAAAAGCCTAGATCCTTGAATAAATGAATACATATGTCAAGCAGCAGAGAGAAGAAATTCTATAGAGAATCATTATTGTAAAACTTTTTAAAACTCCTGTAAATTTTATTTTATTGTTCTTGGCAACTGAGAAAACAAAACTTTCTATTTTCAAACAGTTTAGGATATACAGAAAATGTGAACGAATTTGATCCAGACTGTCTTGTATATATTAAGGCCTTTTCTATTTTAATGTCTCCGAATGAATTATCTTTCTATTTGAATTTAAGTGACTACCTCCTTTTTATCATTTATAGTTATTGTGTTTTTTATTTGTTGCTGTAACAATTTATCACAAAGAGTGAAACCACACATGTTTAATGTCTTATGATCCTGTAGGTCACAAGTCAAATGTGGGTCTCACTGCCAGCAAAGCTGTGTTTCTGTGGGCTCTAGGAGCAAACTGGAATTCTTCCCTTTTCAGGCCCCTAGAAGATGCCTGTGTTCCTTTGCTCCGGGGCCCTGTTCTGTCTTCAACAACATTGCATTTCTCTGACAATTCTTCCATTGTCAATATATCTTCCTCTGACTTTCCTCTTCTTGTGTTCCCTTCCACTTTCAAGGACACTGATGATTTCATTGGGTCAAACTTGATATGTTAGGTCTAAAACCTCTATTTTAAAATCAACAACCTTAATTTATTCTGCAAACTTAATTCCCCTTTGTTGTGGAAAGTAACATATTCACATGTAATACACATTGAAATTAAGACATTGGCATCTTCAGGAGCCCTTGTGCTGCCTATCTCAGTGAAAAATAAATGCCATCTCCCTGGAGAGGACTTTATTTATATATCTAAATTGTTCCTTACATACTCTCTTACCACATTAATTTCTTTAATTCTTCCTCCTATCAGAAATAGTACCCGTTTTTAATAATTAATTAATTTCTTTACCTAATGCTACTACTGGAAAACGTGATGTGTGAGAGAAGGAATCCTGCCTAGGTTATGTGCTCAGGATCTCTATCACATAGACTAAAAGAGTATTGTCTTCAATAAATAATTATATAAGCTTGTCCACGTCAGAAATTCTTTCAGTCTCTTCTTTCTCTCATTCAGACTGGCTGTTTACCAGATGGGCTGCATAACTAATATAGAAAGTTTTATCTTTGCTCTTTTTACTTTGTGAATTTCATAGCTTCCTTTTCTCTTTTTCTAAATTTCTGATGTTTCATTTATTTTTTGAAACCTATCTTATGGAATCTTTCAGAAAAAAAAGGAATGTGTAAAAATCAATACATTTTATATTATATGGCTGACATTTTCCAAGAACTTTGTTCTCATTAAAATTTAGCTTTATTCACCTAAAGATTAATCAAGTTAATATTACTTTATTTAAACTTAATTTTTCTATTAAGATGGGAACTTTTGGTCACTTATCTTAATGTATACAGGAAACCATTCATATTTGCAAACTATCCTTTAAAGTTTCATTTTTTTCCTAATTGTAATTTGATTCTTTAAATAAACAAAACTATTTTTTACCATTCTGTGATTGCAATTTATGTCAATGATATATTTTTCCAAATGAAAGCAATAAAATTGACTACAATAATGAAAAAATAAATGGAAAATTATAAAATATAGACATAGGAAAGCACTTTATATAAATCATTAAATGACAGAAAGAGAAGATGAAACAACTATTAAAAATTTGGAAAATTTGAAGTGACAAAGATTTACGAAAATTGAGGTGTTAACATTTTATAACATGTGTTTTAATATTTAAAGTTAGTATTTATAAAAATATACTCCATGTAATGTTTAGATGTTTTTTCAATGCATTAGGGATAATATGTTTTCATGGAGCAAATTATATTTTTTTAAACTTGAAGAAAATTGATAAGTGTAGTGTACATTATACCCACAGATACAAATTAGTTTTATAATGGAAATAGCAACTTAAGAATATAAAAATATATGTAACATAGACTAGGGTTGAAGTTCAGTGGTACAGCACTTGCCTAACATGCTTAAGATTCTGTGTTCAATTACCAGTACTGCCAAATGTATACATCAATAAAAAAGTAGCTAAATGCTCATATATATTTAAAACATATTTAATGTGCCAATAATTCATTTCAACCCAAGACCATTAAAGCAATCTTTAATTCATTTTTATAAATTAAAAGACAATTAGATTAAAATGTATCAAAATAGTAAATTTATGTTAAACTTATTCATCTACATATTTATTGGAATTCCTGAATAAACATTAAAATAAATTCTAAATAGTTCTTTAAGCTTCTTGAAGTTGAATTAACCATAAAACATTTAATTTCTTCTACAACACAGGCAATAATTAGTGTTTCTAATATGTATATCTTTTTGTCCCCAATTTAGTTTACTTTTGCTTGTTCAATGAACTGTAAATAAGATCCTCACAAATAAATGTCAACTAAACATTAAAATGGAAAACCAAAGTTAATTTGTAATATTTGTTTTCCTCCTTTATCTAGTTCTAGGGAAATATATAGTATTGGTTCTGTTATTGATGATTCAGCAGGATAATGTTGGAAACTAATCTTGTAGTATTTTAACTTTAATAGCTTTTCTCTCATAGTCAAAATTATCTTGGAGAATTCAGTTTTGAAGAACAGGTATAACTTTTCAGTTGTGAGGCACTCTGAAAACCTATTCTTTAGCTTGTTTTTTCTTTCTGCACTGACAAATAGTAAGATAAACAACGTAGGCATCAAACACATCTACCTTCTTAGAGCTGCTTAAGGGCCAAAGAGAATAAAAATGAAAGAAATGGGAAAAGCAGTAGACGAAGACCCTCTGGACTCTTTCTACTAGATAATGTAGCTTAGGAAGAAAGAGGATCACTTACAGTGAAGGTGAACTCTCACAGCAAGTTTTATAAATTGTTATCATTCCAGGCAATTTGAGATAATGCAATCTTCAAGTATGAATGAGGTAATTACCAGATATGCAGTGAGCTGTCAGAAAACAACTAGGTCAATCACCCAAAGACTGGACAGATTCGCACCTCTTTATTTCCACCTGGGGTAAAAATGACAAGAGAAAGAAATAAAAAAGACTTAAAAATAATAATAAAAAAGGAGAGTAAATAATGAATACAGATGCTTACTCTCTAGTTTTTAGCACTGAAAACTTTCAAAGCCATTAATATAAAAAGAAGTCATGATGAAGTTTATTTTCACATGTTCTGTCACATAACATCAGAATTTAAAAAAAAGAAAAGCTACTTTTATAACTTAAAATACATTAACTTGAATTAAACGCTTTTTAAATTTTTGATGCAAATTGAAGTGAATTTTTGTTTGTAGAAAGTCCTGTATGATTCACGAGAAGTCAGAATCAAAAGGGAGAAAATATGGAATGTATGTTTCATTCACGTTTCTCTCAGACGAGGCTGAGGTATACAGGACTGAGCCATCTCCAGTCAGTGAAGCAATACGAAAACATGTCATGCAGTCACTCTGACACTTGGTTTATAATGGCTAAACTAGAAAATGTACAGAATACATAAAAATGTCATTTTCCTCTTCGAGGATATTTTCCATATGTGGTAAATGAAAAACAAAGACAAAACAAAACAAAAAACCATCATCCATTACAAATGGGAACCCTAAATACTGTGTTATGACTTTATTTCATATGCATAACTTTCCCTAATGGGTTAAGAAAATTTTGGAGGAAAAGATATTATGCTCATAAAGAATCTGTTTCACTTTCTGAGCAGACTCAATTTCCCCTACATGGGTCAGCCAAGTTTGAATGTTTCATCAGCGATTCAATCTAATTCAACAAAAACTGAAGTCATCATCTTCCTCCCAATAGTCCTGATCCACTTTCATGCTTCCTGTTTTACTTAATGGTATCATCATTCACCCAATCAACAATTTCAAGATTGTGGACTCTTCATTAATTTTCCTTCTCTCTCATCATGTCAGCAAATCTTATTGGTTTCATCTTGACAGAGTATTTAAATATCTTTCTCTTTCCATTAAGATAGCAACATTCAGGCCAATGTTTAAATGTGTTTATTTTATGAGTTCATCACCAGCCTTGGCAACATAGTAAGATCCATCTCAAAAGAAAAAAAAAAATGTGTTTATCTTGTCACATTATTTTCTTGTAGACCAAATTATTTAAGAAATCCTTTTCTGTCAATCTATCCCAAACAGTGCTATCTCAGCAGAATTTATATAGTTTGTCTCTAAGTGTGACTGCATTAGCTAAAGTTGAAATACAGCTGTGTGAAACACAGTCTATAATACCATCTTTTAAAAAATAAATATAGGTGTTCTTTTCCCTGCTACAACTGGGATAGTGTGAGCACGTTCTTCAACGCAACCCAAGTAGCCTGATTCTTCCTATCTTTATCTCCTTGATCCATATTATCATAAAAGTGAGTTTGCTATTTTGAACATGTTTGTGTTAGTCGTCTTTCTGTACTGTAACAAAACACCTTAGATAATCAATTTAAAGGGAGGGAAGGTTTATTTGACCAGTTCAGAGGTTCCATTCCATCATTACATATGGGTCTCAGATCAAATTACCTAATTCCCTTAAGACTTCAGTTCTTGATCCATTCAAAATGGATGCAAACAGTTCTCCTCCCATATGCTATGATATATAATGTCATGAGATAATGAATGTAAAGTGCTTAGAAGAGTGCCTAACACAGAGGAGTATTTCCCTCTTTCTCTTCCTCCTTATTATCTTATTATCATTGCTGCTCTTATTTATTATTATTTATTATTATTGCTTTCTGTAACAAAGTGAACTATTGCTATATTTTGAAAATCCCATTGCCTGTGGGGTGGGGAATGCCCACATCCCTTGGCAAGTTCACTCCATATCATGAGTATTGGTGGTGTGTTGGAGCAAAATTATTTGAACCTTTGTGAGAAATTAATGAGAACTCTAGGCATACCCAGAACAACTGAATAATTATAAATGTAGATGCAGTTGTGCATTAGAAAGTGTGAACAAACACTAGCAAAGTGTGGATTGTCATTTTTCACGTACAGCCACCTCCAAAGTGCTGTAGACATGAGAGAGAAGCTCGAGCATATCAATTACTTTTCTGATATTCCTCCATAAGATTGCTATGAATTTTATTGACATTTCCCCTTTACCTCATCATTGAAATCCCTGAGTAAGAGTAAGGGCAACCTGAGAAGAACTAACTGTTGACCAAATAGTACTGCAGGTGAGCAGAGCTGGTCATTTTGATACAGAATGAAATAAAAGAGACAAGGTGAAGACATTATTGATTATTTGGGGAAGTGATCTAATCTTTTTTGAATGTCTTCTGTTAAATGAGACAAATAAGAACATTAATCAGTAGGCTTAATGTTATTACTAAATTCTACATGTAAACTGTGTATCATTGTGCCTCTTACATAGTAAGTTGGGTAATGTGCTGCGCAATATTTGAAAAGGAATGAACTGTATAATTTTGTGAGTTGTATGAGCTGAGAGGATGATCAAAATTTCTCTTGACAATGTTCAGACAAGGAGGGTTCTGAAATCATTTGTGAATAATCCTTCCCTCCCCTCTAACCTGTGAGGAGACCAGCTACATTGGATTGAACAACAGTCCCTGTCCTTCAGCAGATATCTAGTTAGAAAAGTCTCAGTAATTAAACTCACGCTCCGCTGAAAGCAATTCAGCAAGCAATAAAGCTCATGAAAGAAGCCACACCATGTCAATAATTACAGTTGTCCTTTGGATATATGTCCCTAAACTCTGGAGAGAAGGCTTTTTAATGAGCGCTAGATGAAGGCGCTGAGATGTTACAAATCTGGCAGTGTCTTGAGGGAGAAAGAAAAGGCAAATGGCAAAGGATGCTCCGGGACTCTGAACTCAAAGCCATCTGTGTTAGGAAACCTATAGCTCACTGCTAAAGAGGAATGGGGCAATTACTTGACAATGTGGAGAGCAACACTTTATGTTGGCAAGCATGCACTAGAGGAAAGAGTGAAAACAGTACAATTTTTGGAGGTGCATAAATTGTCACACCATGAGCCCATCTAAACAACACTCATGAAGAAGGAAAACATCATCAAAATGCCAGAAGTACTCCTTTGCTTTCCTTTACAGTCACTATCTTTGATGAGTAATAATATCCTGAATTTTATCACTAATGATGAATTTTGCAGCACAAACAGAACTCTGTGCCCCTTTTGAGCTTCTGCCTATTTTGAATACTGCTGCAATGAACCTTCTTGTATGGCTTTTTGGTAAACATGTGCATGTATTTCTGCTTAGTATACAGTGCTACTTTTATTTGCATCACTTTCTGTGGTTTCAGCCATCTGAGGTCAACCATGATCCCAAAATATTAAATGGAAAATTACAGAAATAATTAATAATTTTTAAATCGCATATATTTCTAAGTAGCATCATGAAATCTCATATTGTTGCACTCTGCCTCAACTGGGGTGCGAACCACTATTTGTTCAGTGTATCCACGCTGTATACACTATACATCTGTAAGATGTTTCACAGTTGTGTCAGTCACCAGGTCTACTGTTGTGGTATCAAGAGGCTTGTATTAAAATAATTCTTATTTTACTTAATGATGGCTTCAAAATGCAAAATAATAATGCTGGCAAATCAGATATACCAAAGGGAAGCCTTTAAATTTCTTTAGATATTATCTCACATCATTATCAGAAAAAGTAGAGTATATTTAGAGGTGAGAGAGAAATAGAGACCACATTCACATAACTATTGTATATTGTAATAATTGTTCTATTTTATTATTAGTCATAATTGTTAATTGCTTACTTTGCCAAATTTATATATTCAACTTTATCATAGATACACTTGTACACAACAAATCATAGTATACATAGGAATTAATACTATCTGATATTTAAGGCATCACTAGAGCTCTTGGAATAAAACTCCTGTGGATAGGAGGGGAATACTCCACACTTAGTGAAAATTATAGTATCATACAGAGAATATCTACATCAGTAGTGGTTACAACCGATTTTTCAAAGAGGTTGAGAAGAGGTACACTTTCACCAGAAATGTAGAAAAGTTACAGTTTATTTCCATATACTCATGATATTGAGAGATTTTAGAATTATATTTATTCTGTAAGTGTATTGTGGGACTAACTTGCATTTCCCTGATGACTAATGATGTTGACTACTTTTTGAGAAATCTATGTCCATTCCTATTCTGTTTCAGACTCTACCATCATCAGGACATGCTTCTTTATTACTATTTTCTTGAACTTATTAATCAATGCCACTTATTTCAATGTTTATATCTATTTACTCCAATATCAGTATCACAAATGACACTGGTTACATTTTTCTTTAACTTTCTTTTGCTTAAGCCATCAGTTCCTGTTTTAGACATACATTTTAATATTTTAATGAATGATGAGTATATGTGCACATCTTTTATTTTGGGATGGTTTGATGTTTTCATAAATACTTAGGATACAGATACATTATTTTGATGAAATTGGGAACTGAGATATTGTCAGGGTCTTAAGCCCCTTGCTCTTCTCAACCAGCAACAAGGGAAGGGGACACTCCCCAACAAGGTCAGATCGGGATAGGTAGGGCCGACTGACCGCCTGCTCCCAGCCCTCCAGGCGGAGGACAATCAGACCATCAGGGAGACCAGTCACAGCAGGAACTTGTTTATTGAGGAAGTCACACAGCTTTTATGTAGGGTGGGGGCTAGGCGGGAACCAATCAGCTTAAAGATCAGCAAGGCACGGGCGATTCACGCAGGTGAGAGTCCCATAGGACCATATGGCAAGCACGAGCTGATCACGTTTGCGGAACTATTGTTAACCAATCCCTGACGGTGGTCCAATTTATCATCATTAACTATTGAAACCGCCTTGAGGCCTTGATCTTGCTCACTCGCCAGGGAGTAAGGAGTCAGCCTGAGTTAGTTAACGTGTCATTAGTCCCAACAAGATGTTATAAATTTTGTGTGCACTTTTCTGTTTCCATGATCTCCTTATTCCTACCATGACCCTACACTTGAGTTTAATTGAGATCTGTATATTTTACCTGAACTGTCCTCCTTAAAACCAAAGGAAAGGTGAAAAGTTCTCAGACTTGATAGTAAAAGCATGGTTTTTATAAAACAATTGAAAACTTAATAAACTGCTCCTTATAAAATAGCAAAAACAAGAACCAAAACTTCTCTGAAAATGACTGAATGAAAGGATAAAAAGTTGTACTATCCACAGGGAGAAACTATTGCACGCTACATATCCTATAAGTGCCTGCATCCAGACCATATGGAGGACTCTCAAAACTAAATATAAAAAATACAAACAATTTAATTGAAAAAGAAAGAAAGAAATTAACCAGTATTTCACTGTTAAGGAAAATGCAAATTTAAAGCACAATGAGATAACACTATACAAATATCAGAGTAGCTAAAGTAGAAAATAATGATATCACTAAAGTTTAGAGAAGATGAGTCTGGAAATATAAAGGGGTGCAGTCCCTTTAAAAAGGGTATGACAGGGGTTTTTGGAGAGCTAAAGAAACACTTATATGACCTAACAATTGTACTTTTGAATATTATAGAGAACTAAGAAAGTATGTTCTCCTAAATACTTGTACACAAGTGTCCACATCAGCTCTAACAGCAATGTCTGAAAACTGAAAACACCAAAAATACATCAACAGAGTGATAAATGGAATCAATCCATGGTAGAGAAAGGCAATGAAATATTACTCAGGAATTAAAAAAAAAATAAACTACATATCTACAACTTGGATGGATCATAGGGGAATAAGAGTAAGATGTAAAATTCAGTCTAAAAATTCTGAGGACTATATATGTTTATGTTTTACCAGTATTTCCCAAATGATAAAAATATAGAAAGCAGAACAGATAAAAGTTTACTAGTAGTTAAGGAGAGGGAACACAAGGAAGTGGTTGAGTCTATCAAAGGATAGCCTGAATGACCCATGTGAGGGAACCATTCTGTATCTTTATTCTTTTTCAAAATTTGTTACTGCAAGAGTTTCCTAGACCAAGAGGTAAAGAAAAAACCAAACTGCTGAACTATGCCTATGAATAATTATTTTGGTAAAATGTTATAATATCTTTTAATATGTATTATTTTAAATGGAATCATTTGTGCAAAATAAACTAAAAATGTTTAGTTCAGCTTCAGATAAAAAATATGTTTATTTAGTGGTCTCTGCCCTGCTATATCTCCCTGGGGAATCATTTTTATCACTTTGCCTAATTTCCAGTTTCAGTAAATATTGTCAGAACATTCAAATTTTTCAATGGCAGCTACACACAGACTTTTATAAATAAAATAAAAGTGCACATTAGTCAAACCAATTTTTAGAGAAGTGTTTATAATAGTGGAGGCTATATTTTGAGTCTTAAATAGTGAAGATAGGCAGCAAAGGTTTTAATTGCTGTGCATACAGTTTATGAATGATGAATATAAGGATTTAAATAAAATTGCAAGTAAAATAAGTACACTATAAAGTGTGTGCACTAATTACCATTCATGGTAAGGTATGCAAAATAGTGAAATGAGTATAGTGTTCTTCAAATCCTCAAAATACATATAAAACTACGTAATTTCATTTACATCTCTGTATTGTTCGGGGTTCTCTAGAGGAACAGAATCAACAGGAACTAAGATTATAAAAAGGGGATTTATTAGATTGGCTCACATGACCACAAGCTGGATAGTCCACAAAGACCTTCTGCAGCTGGAGAGCTGGAAGAACCAGCAACTGCGCAGTCCAAGAGGTGGAAGCCCTAGAGCAAGGCCCAAGAAGTGGAAACCCCAGAGCAAGAAGGATCAATAGTGCTACCCTAGTCTGAGACCGAGGTTTCTGGAAACTACCTGGAGAATCAATGGCAGAGTCGACTTTGGAAGACTGAAGAAGCAAGAGTCTGATATCCTCAGTCAAAGCAGCAATCAAGAACCCATTCAAGAAAAGCCGAGCTTGCATTTGCATCTGCTTCCTTGTTCTTCCAACTTTTATTCCATCCAAGCCACCATCCTATTGGGTGGTGCTACCCACTGTTAGGGAGGGTCTCCATTTTCAGTTCACTATCCCACATTCAATCATTCCTAGACATGCCCTCATTGACACACCCAGAAGTCTCTTAATCATCAGCATCTCTTACATCAATTAAGTTGACAATTCTAATTAACCATTACAATATCTTTCCATTCCAAAGGATTTATACTAAATTATAAAATTGAAAAAAATTAGCTAAGTAAGAAATTAGACATGCGAGAGGAATGTAGGAAGTTAAATTCAGAGTGGAAATTTAAAATAGTATTTCAAAAGGGGTGACTACACAAAACATGTTCATTTTACAAATTTGAAAATAATTGATAATTTTTTCCATTGTTGGGATAGGGAGAACGAACAAACTATGCAAAAGTAAAAGTCAAATAAATTCCAAATTAAAAATTTTATCAAATATATCTAGATATATACAAAATAAAAATAATAAGCTTTTGCCAAATAACACGAAAGAAAACAAAGAAAGAAGCAGGGAGTGAGGGAAATGCTTTTGAAAAGAGGAAGGAAATTCCAGAAAAACAAGTTGAAGAGAATTCCTTTTCATAATTTTTTACTCAAAACACTCAGGTCTAGATATATTTTTATATCAGGGCTTTTTAAGAAATGTTATTTCATATGCATATTTATATTAAATTTTTGACCAAACTGAAATGGATATAAAATATTTCCATATTTTATAAAACCAGACAACCTTCCATATTAAGAACCTATTATAACTTTAATACAAAAGATACACATAGAGAAAATTCCTGTAAAATACCACCATTAAAATTACAGTTTGGAATAACAGTCAAATTCAGTTTCATGTAATAGAAATTATATTTCATGAACAAGAAAGTATTTTTGGAATGCAAATCAAATACAGTTTAGTATCAGTACATACAGCATAATCAGTAGAAAAATAATGTTTGCCTGTAAGTCTATGACAAACAGATTTTATAAATTTCCTGTAAGTTTAGAAATAAAAATCTTGTTAATGACTATGTCCTTGTCAGGGTAGAAAACGCCAAATTGCCGCATATTTTCAGTTTTGCCCAAAATAGAGATATAGCTGAGGTTCTTCAGTTAAAGTTATTGTTCTGCTTTGATAAAACCTTGAACATTTAAGGCATACTAGTAATAAATTTAGAAATAAAAGTTCTAATTTAAGTAAGGAGAGTCAATACATTATTTTCTAAGTTTCTGAGTTATCTATAAAACCTAAGATGATTAGTTAGCAGGGATTCACATTTATTCCTATACATTACAGAGTTCAATGAGTTCTTATTATGATAAACATCAGGAGCTTTTCTTACCACCACTATAGCCAGTAAGTGCATATTCAGTAAATATAATTCACTCATGAATCCAACAATACATAAAACCTCTAGGAATTTAGAAAGTATGAAGTCTATAAACCATTTATTCACTAAATTAGTTGATAATTTAAAGCTTTATTTTAAAATTTCATTGTGATATATTTACAATTATTCCCATCATAACTTTACTTGAACTTGCATAAACTCCAGTTTAATTTAAATATGCAGTAATCTAGGAGGAAATATACCCACCTATAGTAGTCTCATAAAATATATGATAAACAGAAACAAAAAAAGAAAGTTCACTGCAAGCTGAAATAATATCAGGGCAACCAATAATATATATACGATAATGGCAGCTTTCTAAACATAAAAATAAATATTTCATAAATACATATTTATTATATTTTTATGTAAGTGTTATATACATGTATATATTGCATGTGAACATATGTATCTGATATTTTTGTAAGTTTGTGAATGAATACATTCAACATTAAATATATGCTACCTTAAATAAAGACAAATGATACATGATTATATACCAGGTTTCTTTGTATGCTGGATTTATACATACTTTTTCCTATTTTCTTGTACAAGTTTGCCTATAAGTTGCTTATTTAATTAAAACAAATAAAAATTAATTCACTTACAAAGTCATGGATGTGAAAAAAAATTCATACTCAAATATTCCCTTCTCTAAATACAATTCTTTTACATAGCTTCAAAATTTTTATAAAAAACTAATATGGTAACCATATTTATAGGAATTTTATTAGGGAGAAAAGCAAGTATTGTTGATATTGAAATGAGGACAAATTTCTCTAGAGTAACTCAGTAAGATTCCCATGCAATCTCACTAATTCCATCCTAATAAATCTTTACATGAAAATAAATGATAATTCTATGTGATTTGTAAAATAATATTTATCTCAGAATAGGACATTGACATCTTCCCATATTAAGTTAGCTAAAGCAATTACAATCATGGCCAATCTTGTGAACTGACAGAACACATTGTTACATAGTTACATATGGATATATAGTTACATAGTTAATGGATTGAAATATATAGTTAGGCAATGGTATAATTAATGCACAGATAAATTTATTAAAATTGGTATATAAGTGCTCTTTTGTTATAAATATGCCAACAATGCAAAAGTAGATATTTTAGAAACTGAAATTTCTTTTTAAAATTTATCTTCCCATTCTGAACACCACACTACTTCCCAGTGATAACCTGTTTTCATATTTACTGGATTTTATTCCTGAAATTTTGTGTATGTATATATGTGTACGTCTTACAGATGCTACCATATCAGGTGATGTTGAACTACCACTATTACTTACATATCATTTTGGTTCTCTCATTATATATTTAAACTATTGTCATAATTGTTACGTAATAAATAATGCTATTTATAGATATTTTAAAACAAAAATGCCATAGATATGCTCTCTCTATGTGAATATATATGTATTTTTTTCATATGTGTATTCCTGTAATGCAAATTTCTAGGAGTAAAATTATTGTACAATAATAACAAGAGGGACAAATGCACTTTAAATTTTGGTAAATGCCATAACATTTTTTACCAGATGTTATGGATATTTATATAGATAGTAGTTTCTATGAAGAATCATTTTCTTATGTTCTTTGCTTTTATCCTTCTCTGGGGAAAAGTAGTTTATTTTTATTTAGTGTGCATTTTTAACCAAATCATTTGTCAATTTTAGTCGGGTTGTTTGTTTTGTTTTATTAATTTTCTAAAAGACCTCATATATTCTTATTCCTAAGATTATGTCCATTATCATCTTTATTATCTATTTTTATATGTTGTTTACAGTATTATATCAATTTATTAATAACAGGACCTCTTATTTTGCTTTGGGAAACTTTCTAATTTGATTAAAAGATGATCCTAATAAATTCTCATTTATAAGCTGCTATTTATGTTTAATGTGCTAATCCAGATGGAGTTACTTTTTTTCCATTTAATTATTGCATTCACTTTTTAACTGTTTTCTTTTCTCAATGATTTCTTATTATGCCAAAAATATTTTCTTGCCTATTGTACCTTTTCTCTATTTAAATTCCCAGTTTTCATTTTATCCAGAATCTTTTCTATTTCATCAATTGATATGTGCATTCATATCAATTTACCTTAATAGTTTATACTTAATCTACCTTTTTAAAAAAGTTGCTTTCCATTAAATAAGTAAATAAACATTTTTCTTTGTATACTAATTTACCATTTTTCATTTATGCAAAATTGTTACTATAATTTGCCAATAATTTTGCATTATTGTCACAACAGTCTGTTGTTTTATTTGTAATCTGTTAGTATGTGAACTGTATTAATAAATTTATTTATGATAATTGTTCTCAATTTCTAGAATTAAACCTACTTGTTTAATTGACATTAATTCTTGAATACATGACTAAAAAGGATTTTCTAAAGCTTTATCTAAAGTCATTTGCCTCTGTGTTTATAAGTGAAACTACTCTGCAAAGAGTGTGTGTGTGTGCGTGTGTATGTGTGTGTGTGTGTGTTGTGTGTTGTCTGTGTGTTTCTATATTTGTCTTGTTTGGATATCATTCAAATTACTTTTCATGGCCATGACCCAAAGTCCTAAAAGAACAATTGAGGCAAGGAGAAATTCATTTTGGCTCATGGCTTCAGATGTTCAGTCCAGGGTTGGCTGATTCCATGACTGTGGGCCCAAGGTAAGGCAGATAAAAGATCCCAGGAACTGGCAACCAGGAATTGGAAAGAGTTTGAGTGCAGGAGTCAGGGATTATATAATCCCCAAGTGCACACACCTAGTGACACCACCGTGCCTGAAGTCACTACCCATTAATACATTCTAATTCTTAAACCATGATATTAAGTAATCCACTGATTAGATTATAACTCTCATAATCTACTCATTTCATCTCTGGATATCCTTGCACTGTCTCACACATGAGCTTTTGGGGAACACTTAATATACAAATCATAACATCTAGCAAGTGATATCCTCTTAGATTGAGCTTTCAAGCATTTTCTATTTTCTATATATTTGAAATAGTTATATAACATGGAATCTTTTTCATTAAGGGTTTGGTAAAGAATACACTGCATATGTAAATTGCATGTGATGGCATTAATAATATTGTTTACAATCACTGTGTAGTTATGAGAAAAATGCTTTGGGTTCTAAAATGATTGTTTTTCTAATATACCTTCAATCTCTGTACCTCATAAAGAAAAATCATAGTGATTTTTTTCCCTATTTTTAACTGTTTTTAATTAGAGCAGTACATAGTATTTGGATTCATTTTGAAAAATAATACATGCAAGGAATATGATTTCAAACCCTATTCTCCCCCTTTCCCTCTCCTCCTCCCTCTCACTTGAATCGCTCCTTTACTCTATTGCTCTTTCTTTGACTACTTTATTTATTTATTTTGACTGAGATATTCTATATACACGTAAAGGTGAAATTCCTGTAAATATATTTATATATGTCCATAACATAATTTTGTTAAATTTATTTCATAGTTCTTCCCCTTTCCCCTCTTTCCTAACTTCTTCTCTTTCTCCTTCTAATCTCCACTAATCTCCCCTCTATCTTTATGATATCCTATCCCCTCCCTCACTGCCATTTTTTCCATTTTGCTCTAGCTTCCAGAGAAAAGAGAAAACATTTGACTCTTGATTTTCTGAGTCACTTCTTTCACTTAGCATGATTTTCTCAATTTCCATCCAATTACAGACAAATGTCATTATTTCATTATTCTTTATGACAGAGTAAAACTCCATTGTGTATAAATAAGGCATTATCCTGTTGATGGGTTTCTGGGCTGATTCTATAATTTGGTTATTGTGAATTATGCTGCCATACATATTGAAGCAGCTGTATCTCTATATTATGGTGATTTTAGCTCTTTTGGATAACTACCAAGGAGTGGGAGAGCTGTGTTATATAGTGGTTCCAATCCTATATTTGAGAAATCTCCACACTGCTTCCCATAAAGGGAAGCATATATTTATGTTTTACTAAGAATGAAGCTAGTAAAGATACAAATGTGATGTGACTCTTTTTTCCAGAGTGCATTCTAAATTAGTAGAAATTAGAGCAAATCGTGAGTAATCATAGACTAATTTTCAGTCACACAAGCAACATATGAGTCGATCTTTTACCCACACTTCCTCATAAGCATTTAATTATTCAGGTATTTATTCATATAATTGCAATTTTGACTATTAGTGATATGAAACCTTAGTGCAGTTTTGATACTAAGGCCAAAAAATATTTTTTAAAAAGTTTAAAATATTACTTTTTAAAAAAAATCAAACAAAAAACCTGACTGAAAACCGTAATAAGTGATGGTGTTCTTTACCAGGAAATTAAAAGATACTTTTAAAATGAATGAAACTGCACTGGAGGTGAACTCAATGTAGAGCACATGCTTACCAAGTTCAAGGCTGTGGGTTCCATCCTCAGTACTGAAAATGAAAAGAAACAAGTAAAAGAAAAGAACAAAATGCAGCCTTTAAAACAGTTAGATATGACTAGATATTCAGAGTTTTCCTGCCATTTTCAACCTATATCATCTTTCAGTCATTCATTGGTCTAGGAACTATCTGTTGTATATTTATGTATTTACTAAGAATGAAGCTAGTAAAGATACAAATACGATGTGACTCTTTTTTCCAGAGTGCATTCTATTTTAGTAGAAATTAGAGCAAATCTTGAGTAATCATAGACTAATTCTGAAGAATACTTTAATCAACTCATGGAAACTTTATTACAATCAGATGAAACATTTATATTATGATTTCCTTTCTGTAAAATATATTGCTTATAAATAGGATAATAAAATAGAATAACACTGCAATATTACAAGCTATTAACAAGGGTTTAATTAATTTTGCATTCTCTGCCTCTATCTGAAAATGAGCAAAATTCTCTCAAAACATCACAACTGATGGCTGCCAATACTGTGAATGTTGGAAAGATGCAGTTATTTTCCTTTCTTTGCGTTTTAGTTAACTTTTGCATCATCGTAACCAAAGTACCCCACAAGAACAACTTAGAGGAAGATAAGTTAATTTGGTGTTTATAATTTCAAACATCTCAGTCCTTAGATGACAGGCTCCATGCTCTGCTCACGTGGCACATCATGGGGGATGGGGCCAGCAGAGGGAAAGCTGCTTAGCTCCTGGCAGCAGCAGGAGGCAGATGTGGGGGAGGGATCTCAGGAAGATGCACCCTTCCAAGTCACACTGCCAAGTGACCCACCTCCTCCTAACACTCCCCGCCTGCTTATAGTTACCACCCAGTCCTTTCATTCAAGCTTGATGCACTGACTAATTTATGGCTCTCACAGTTCAATCTTTTGAATCTTCCTGCATTAACAGAAACTTGAGGGGAACACCTCATATCCAAACCACAATACTAGTACTTAGTCAAGGATCAAATGAATCCTTAGAATGTATTAACAACGGTTATATTTTACAAATGCCAAACCATTTGACTTTTTTTCTCCAGATTCTGTTGAACTTTGTTGTTGTTGTTGTTGTTGCTTTAATATGGAACACTTTATAAATTTGTGTGTCATCCTTGTACAGGGATCACACTCGTCTTCTTTGTGTCATTCCAATTTTAGTATATATTCTGCTGAAGTGAGCAGCTGTTGAACTTTTCTTAAAGATAACTTTAAGCAGTTATACATTTTGCTCTGTGGGGAAAAGTTAAGTTTCTTAGTGTTCTAAAGTTAATATAATATTCCAATCTGTCAAAAATTATCATCAGTAATGATATCTCAAAATTGTCATTAGTAATGTTTAAGTAATGTGATAAAACTTGATGTTGCTTGAGTTACATTAAATTTATTCTCAGATTTCTTTTTTGTCTGATAAAAATAAACAACAACTCTTGCCCAACATCATGATATTGACTTTTGAATACTTTTTTATTCTAAACTTCAATGCATTTGTTGCTAGCATAACATAGGCTTGGATAAGTTAGGAGTTAAAGGACACATTAGATTTCTTAAAACTTGAAAAATAACTTCTTTGAAAAGAGAAAAATAGTGTAATGTCCATACTATATGATTCATTTGCAACCATTTAAAAAGCATTTGGTAGAGAGTAGTTGAAACTTCTACAAAAACACACACAAAATATAATTTTCATTATATACTATATGAAATTTTAGCTTTCAAATCCATAATGGAGCTCTGGAAACAACACATTGGCATTAAAATTTTATTTCAGAGATTAAAAAAAGAAGAAAGAAAAGCATTTATTTTTGTATTCCTAATAGGATTATGTATTCACTTTATTCAAACATAGTATCAAATAATTAAGATAAAAGAACCAGCCAATACAACTGTTTCAACCAACTGGAAATTATTTCTGAATAATCTAAACATTATTCTAACTGATATAATGTCTGGAATAGAGTATATAGTCCCTCTATTTTTGCAAATATTATTGCACAGTATTCCATTTTATAATTGTCATTTTTGGTTTTTGAATAAAATGATGAAAGTAAAATTGAGTAAGCTGGATAGTTAATTTAAGACACTAAAACTTCCAAAAATAAACAGAACAGTTCTTCAGGACTTAAGCTTTACTTCAATTGAACAGCATTGCTGTTCATATGAATTCAGTAGTAATTGGTAATTAACCCTGAAGACTGGGTGACTAGGAGGTTGACTACACAGAGCATATTGCTACTGAGCTTCAATTTGTTACCAATGACCCTTTTGCTTCTTAGTGAAATTTAAAGTATAGATTTCTATTTCTAAACTCTGATATGTTTTGGGACTCAGTTACCTTGGAGATTGCTTCTCTACCCTTGCCAGGAAAAGGATAACATGATGATACCTGTTTTCCAGCTCAGAACAATTGAGAAAATAACAGGCTTTCCTTTGAAATACACTCACAGTTCAAGATTTCTGCTATAGTTTGCATCAAAAACATAAGCCACATCATCAACAGCTGTATATCACAGTTAATGTGATAGTCTACATTGATTCAATGCAAATTATGATCAGCATTTGTTTGAAGTTTTTTATAGAGGGTCTCTCTTAATTTTCTTAATAAATAAATAAATTTTCATAATAAAAAAATAAACCTATAGTGCACAACTAAGGACCTCCCTTTTAAATATGAGAAAATTGAGCTTGTTGAACACAATCCTTCCACTCTATTTTACAGAGTACATTATCAAAAACATTCTTCCTACCTCTTACGTTTACTTACATTTCAGTGAGTTTTCCTCAGTTGTCACAGAATGTATTCTGATTAACTACATGTGCAACAAGGGCAATATTTCTTCAATCACCTGAACTCATTAAAAATGACCATTCAGTCTCAACTTGGTCAGGGGCAAATTTTCGCCTGCCATTGTCCTTCAAACACACACCTTCAAGGTAATCAAATATTTTACTCAAACTTTAGAGTTCTAGGACCTTCCAGGACTGTTAAATATGTATCAAATATGTAATCGTGAAGTGGTAGGTATGAATGATTAGAATTTTAGGAGTACTAGACATTCATTAAATCTATGGTTGATGTTCTCATCATTGAATATTCAGAGATTATAGAAATATAGGTTCTATACTATTAATAAGTTCATTATTTTAAAATAAGCATTATAGTACACGTAGTTACCATACTTTTTGTAATCATGGGATTTGCAGCCTTGAAAGATTTAATAAGAAAGCATTCCTTTTAATGAATATGAGATGGGTATTGGAAACAGTAAGTGTCTATAATATGGGCTACTCATCAAGAAATGATCAATAATGTTTCTCCTTCATTCCTATCTTCCTTCCTTGCCATCCTTCTTTCCTCTTTTCCTTCCTTCTGTCCTTCTTTCCCTCATTATCACTCTCTATTCTGTTGCTCCTTTCCCCTCCTTTCCTCTAATTTATTATCATTCTTATTCATTCTCTGTTTCTACATTTGTTATCTAAGCCTCTACAATCACTACCTATTACAAAATTGTAGGCTTGAATTAGGATTAGAAATGAGATTAACCAACACAACAAAAGTTTCCCTAAGTTCTCATGTGATTATACTATTTTATGTGGACTTTCACCTCTAATGGAAAAGAAGTAAGGTTAAACCTGAAGTATTTATTGAGGAATGATTAGCACATCACTGTACACAGAAAAAAATGCATTCAAATTGTAAGAAGACATTTAAATATCATTTTAAATAATTTCATGATAAATGATATATTTGCTTTCTTTTACATACTACAAAATCTTCTCTCTGTAAAATATGTCAACTTGTCCCTAAGTTTTATGACATACATTTTTATTTTAACAAAACACAGTAAATTATCTTGATATGGGAGCTCTTCAATGCCAGGATTTCTTTTACCTGTGTTCAAACATTATTACAGACATTTTTTGTAAGAGTGTTTTTAGGTGAAGTGAGCATTTTTAATTTGTGCACCCAGTAAAGCAGACTGCTTTCCATAACATGTGTGGACCACATCAGTTGAAGGTCCAGAAAGAACAATAGAAAGAGCTTCCCTGGTGCTGAGGTAGTTCTGCAGCAGACGGCCTTCATTAGAGGTGCAGGACTTTCTCCTGCACCTCCAGCCTGCCTGCTCCCAGGCAGATTTCAGAGCTGCCACTATGCATTATCACATGTCATTCCTAAAAATAAATCAGTTTCTATATACATATGAACCTATTGGTTCTGTTTCTCTGGAGAATTATTTTCTTTTTATTGTAATAGTTTGGGCCTGTGGTGCAAAATTCTTGATTGGATGTTTGAGATGTGTTTTGATTGTATCATTCATTCATCTTGATAAAAATTATGTAGCTTTCTTAAAGTCAAAACCTATTATAATGGTGTGGACACTTCCAGGGTGGTGATGATAGAACAGAAAACTACAACAACAAAAAAGAAAAAAAACAAGCAAAGATATATTGCAGTAATGTATAAAGAGAAACATCAAATTACTCAGATGTTTGCTGTGTTGATCATATGAGATGAATTCATCTCAAAATTATCCATGGAAGAGAGAATTGAGGCTGAAAAGATGCTTGGCTTCCTTCTTTTTCATAGTTTTGATTCATTCATCATGCTTAAGTACATGAGGAGGCAGCAACCCCAGATTACATGGGTGCACTGCATACTGGATTAGGAAGTAATGGATTTGTTGCCCAATGATATACTATTTAATTAAATCCAAGAGTGTGGGGAAGATGCTATGAAAGTGGAATCCCATAGAAAGATTAAATAAGAAGATATTTAGAGGAAATAAAGTAGTCACATAGACAGAACCTTGTCAAATTCAATCTCTTCCATGTATCATTTAGATACCTGAATCATGACTTTCTATATTATCTTGGTTGTATATCATCTACATTTCCCCTAAACGTAAAATCACTCTCACATCATCACCAAAAGGTGATTTCTGATCAGAGTTTCCTTCAAGAGGCCAGTCAGTCGCCTTTGCTTAGATAATGTAGTAAGCAGAGGCTCATCCTCAGCTATCACTTTGGCTCCTCTGCTTTGTTTGGTTGGTAGAGTGATCAAGATCATCATCTCCAAGATTCTTTGGTTGTACCTTGGATAGTCATAACCAGGAATGAACCTGTGATTCCATAATCTCCCAATTACAACCATATTCTTTTATTACCTTGTCAAACACAATTACTTCTTTTTGACCTAAATAGTAATTGACCCAAAGAGACACAGCTTTCAATTTAGCAGAAGGTAAGATTGTGTTACCAAGAATTCCCAGTTCCAGTTACAGGATAATAGAGATCATAACCCAGAAGAATAATATTGGGGGAAGGGAGAAAAATTTCAAAAATGTGTCTCCGATTTTGAGAGAGAGAATTTCCACTCTTCCTCCAGGCCTTTGGGTCCTGGAAAGTGTCTATTAAAGCTATAGTAAAGCTTTATATATTGGGTTTTTTTATTCAAGGTGTTACAAGATACAAAAGGGATGCTTCATAAACTGATATTAGTGCTTTAAATGATGTTCAGCATTATAGTCCAACAGGATATCCTCAAGAGTTAGGGTCACAGTAAGACCTGTGGAAAGGTGTCCATGGCTACACATTGGTTGCAGGCTATATTTGTTCAAAGATACATTGCTTCAATAGGCATTTAAAGGCAGTAGACTTTTTGTACTGGTGGAAATACTATAAATAGAGATAGGAACCCCATATATTGAGTCCATGTCAACTCTTTTAAAAACAAGTCACTGCTTCCTCTTAGTTGCACTCCTCACGTGGCTATATGGCCCCACCAAAATGGTTCCATTTTTGAGGCTCAGTACCTACCTCTGGCATCCTTTTGGAAATTAAGCAATGACACTACTTAAATCAACTGTCACTGAGAGAAATACCCTGTTTTTGGAACCATAAATATCTTCCATCCCTCTCATCATATTCTCTCTGTTCATGGGATTGTGGGAGACTTAACAAAATAGCTGTCTGACAATTGAAATATAGGTGATGCTAATAGATGGTTCCACAAAATTGACTTACTTATGTCACCATCATGACATGAAAAATCCACATAGTTCATGCCACTCTCACAGTTTCATCACATATTCATTCCCTGAGACTTGTCAATGATGCTGTCTTCTTTAGTTCAGTCCCTGATGAAAGAGCCCTGAAGTTATATACAATCCAGAAATTTATCTATATGGAATCCCCAGTGTTTATTTACTTTTATGAAGTGGATGGATAGGTAGGCTCCTTAGAGCTCTTCTCATTAAGAAAAGTTAGGTTCTTCATTTTATTTCCAAGTCATCCTTAAATGGGGCCACTTTGCATCTGCATTATTCAATCTAATATCAATATATTGTGAAAATCTATGTGTGCACCAGATTCATGTTCTTTCCTTTTGTATCAGTTGGCTTTGGGAGAACTTTACTAAAGCTCCAGGTGTGGATTAAAGATAAAAGTGGCAATGTGGCAAGGAAGTTGTCGTGAGAATCTGCTCATGTAGTTTATCTGGGCTTTATGGATCTGCTTAATTCTGGGTTAAATGATGGATTATTGTTGTACACACTGTTGTGCAAACATGGCTGATGAGGGAAAATTCAGTTTCTGATGAGCAGCTTTAGGTCTCGATAACAATTTGTGACTCTGGGTAGAGTCTTTCTTTTTTTGTATCTAAGAACATCCCAGATGCTGCTAACAAAGAGTAGTTCTCTAAGCTCAGAATGGATTTTCTTTCCTCAAGACCCTAAATATTCCTGTTACTCCTAATATTAGGACCTGACAGAGATTCCATTTAGCAATATTACCTACCTTGGTGTATATCACTGAATATATTTTATTTTAAAGCACAAGAAACAGAACAATTTTACCAAAGCCTGGGCCTATCAAAGAGGCAGTCTTTTCTCTGAACTTTGCTTGTATTTGGCAACCTTCAAAGTAATTCAGTAAATAGGTTGGAGCAACATTCCAAGTGTAGTCTATGTTGTTTCAAAATCTAGACGTGTCTAATCAGACATATTTCTCATTCTTAGTGAGTAATTGAGGTACAATGGTTCTCAAGCATTCTCAGTGAGTGATTCAGAGTTACATACTACCAGCTATGTCTCCATCACAGTGACTAAGGCTGGCTTTATCTTGCCATGTCTCGTGTTCCTTCACTATTAATTAAAACAAGCTGTACATGTGGTGTTTTGTCTATGTAACCCAACTCCATACATTCCTTGATTCATTAGCAACCAGATTGTTGTGAATCAGGGCATGATGATTATAGAAATGCATTTATATTGATCTGAGTATCAAATACTGCCATTTGGTCTCCGTTATTGTGGGGTCCCACAGTATCCATTGGTATTTGAAAGAATAAATCAAGGGTAGCATGTACTTTTTTCGCAACTGGGCTTGAGACATTAGATACTACCACACAATCTGAAAGTAGGTAGTACCTTTTTCTCCAGTTAGTCCACTATTTTGTTGTGAGGTTGGGTGCTTAACCCCTGGATTTAAGCCAGGGGAAATTCATCACAGAGCTGTATCCCCAGCCCCTTTTTATTATATACATATATACATATATATATATATATATATATATATATATTTTTTTTTTTTTTTTTTTTTTTTTGAGATAGGGTCTTACTAAGTTGCTTAGGGCCTTGCTGAAATGTTCAGACTGGCCTTGAACTTGCAATCCTCTCTTCTGAGCCTCCCAAGTCACTGGGATTATAGATATGCAACATCGCATCAGACCAGTCTATTCTTTTAATTGCATAAGATAGGCTTGTGAGCGTGGGCTTTCATAGCAGTGCAGTACAACATTACTGCAGGCCTTCTTTTCTTACATATTCTCTAATGCAATGCATGGACATTCTTGTATTTCCATTTTGTCTACAATAAGACAAGATTTAAGTCTTTTAAATCTTAAAGTGTTTTAAGTTATACACATCCAACTGTCTATCCATCCATCTTCTATTCAATTATGATGCATTCTTCTTCTTATTATTATTTGTGGTACTAGGGATTGAACCCAGAAGTGCTCTACCACAGAGCTATACACCGATCTTTTATGTTTTTTTTATTTTTTGAGACAAGGTCTTGCTAAGTTACTGAGGTAATACTTTTAGATTTGTGATCCTCCCAAATCCCTGCGATCACAGGTATGTGCCATTATGTCCAGCTCTATGATATGTTCTTAGTGAAAGAAATTCAAGGAAATTTATGAATTTGTAGATGTTTAAATTTATTTTTCCTTGAAATGATCGTTTGGCTACATTTATATAAAGTTGAAAATTTAGAATTATTAGGTTTTCTGAATGTTCCAATGTTTTACAAATTATTAATGATTGTTTAAATCCTTGAGAATAGCTTTCTGACATTAACATGGCTAAATCAGTTTTTTTTTGTTAAATATGCTATCATTAGATATATTCTGTTGCTTATACTTCAAGTATTTTATGTCGTGATAAGTTGCATATGTTAGGAATAAATAAAAAATGGTTCATTAATTGTCTACTTAGCTAAATTAATCTTCTCTTTAATGTGTTGTGATTTTAATTTTAACATTTATATTTCATCCTAAAAATTATATTGGATGCTTGCAAAGAAGTACAGACTTCTCTAGATTTCATCTTAAGTTTTTAAATTTATCTTATATAATTTCTCTTTATTTTTGGACTGATTTCAAAAGATCATTAAGTATATTGATGCGTAGAGTGTGCATATTAGTTCCTACTTTTTTCTGCTGACTTTTACTTATGTTTGACTTCTTTTCTTCTGTAGTTGTTCATCTTTGATATTGAGGTCATATTTTTTTTCAATTTAATCTGCTAATATCCTGAGGGCTTAAATAGAGAATGATTTCCACTAAAATGGGTTTTAATTTGCTTCTGCTGGGTTACAATGAAAACTGCTAACCTGGGAAACTATATTGAACTTTACTTTTCTATATCAGTGTATGATTCTTATGACTAGATAGCCATTGCTAATTTGAACTTCAGATCCCAGTAAGATCTATAATTGAAAATACTCAAGACTTATTATTTTGAACCCACAGCCATAGAAGTAAAAGATGGTTTTATTGTACTCCTTCCATTGCTGATAGGCTTATTTTGGTCCTCTTCTGCTTTATGTTTTAGCTCCCAGTGAATGTCTGCTTAATATGGGTTTCAGATTCAGCCTCCTTTCTCTTCAGAAATCCATGATTTAACTGATTTTTCCTAAACTAATGATATATTTGCCCATTAAAACAGACCCATATTTCTTTTTTGAGTAGGATCACTTCTCTGATTATAAATAACCATGCATTGTTTTGCATTTTATTTTATTTTATTGGCAGGGTACTTGGTCACTTGCCTTATTTTTTGCAATCTCAGCAGCATGTTAATTTTTGTTTATCATATTTTATCCTATTTATATTGCAGACTGATATGATTTTAGAAATCTAATCTAACATACTTACTAATATAAGCTGATTTTTAAAAAAAATGTATGCTTGTATCATTAATATCTAAATTTTTTTGGTGGAGTACCAAGGATTGAACTCAGGGGCACTCAATCACTGAGCCACATCCCCAGCCCTATTTTGTATTTTATTTAGACACAGGGTCTCACTGAGTTGCTTAGTGCCTCACTGTTGCTGAGGCTGGCTTTGCACTTGCAATCCTCCTGTCTCAGCCTTCCGAGCTCCTGGGATTACAGGCATATGCCACCACACCTGGCTATTATGTAAATTTTAATTTTTATTTTAATATAAAATATAATGAAACATTAAAAGAGGAAATTCAACAGGACTTCCCACAGAAAGAATCACATCTAGATTGGATTGAATTTTCTTGTAGTCTTATAATAAGGAAAAATTACACATGAAGTAGCTATGATTACTGGTTCTACCTACAAGGTAATATTGATATGCTTTCAGCAACTCAATCTATTTTCATGCTCTGAAACTTTATAATTTTTTTCCTCAACAAGTCCAGTAATTTCCTAGTATCCCTCTAGCACACACATTTATTGATTTAGACTAGAGTATTCTTTCCCTTTAGTTAAAATAACTTTGATTTCTAGTATCAGACCTTAGGATAGTAAGTATGGATCGTCCCATAGGTTTCTGGCTGAAAAATTGAAACTAATCATATGTCCTTCATCAGGTATACAGGTTAAACCAAGTCATTCTATTTGTCTGTGATTTGTTTTTCCAGAAATAGTAATATAATGAAATTTGGACCACAAAGAATAATGAAAAATTTGCTTTTGGAAAATTTCTTTCACTGTCTACAGCCATGATTTCCAGGTACATTTCTTGTTCCACCACTGATGTGAAAGAGAAAACAAGCAATGATGAACATTTTGGCAGTAGTTTTACACCTATGTGTACAATCAGAATTAGGATGGCATCAATACTGTGGTCAGTAGACCCAGGAGATAATAAACTTCTTGAGACGTTTTAATACCAGTCAGATTTTGATTTGAGAAACTCAGAAGATTATGTTTCTCCAAGATCTCCCCTATTCCAGTCACCATGTTTAAGCTGTTTTAATTAGGGTTCCTAGTGTTAGAACCCTAAGCAATCATATATGTCTATTAGAAATGGAGAGTTAAAAATAGCATTCTAAAAAAAATTTGATTGAGCAAAACTGATACTGTGCAATAAGAATAGTCTTTTTCTGTCACAGGAATTTGAAAATACTAGTAGAAAAATGAAGAAAAAAATTAAACTGACTTATTTTTTATTGATACTTCTATCAAATTCCTAGTGACTGAATCATCAGGAAATTTGGTAAGAAAAACTTAAGACATTGGACTAAATGTAATCTTTTATCTGATATTTTATTATGTCTTAAAATATGGAAGAAACCTTCGCATATGTATGACTTGCTTGAAATCTGAGAGAGAAAATTATGTCTCTGGTAAGACAGATCATCTTTACTTATGGAATATATTAAAAACAACAGAAATTTTAAAGGTCAGGGACATGGAAGAATTTCAAAAGCTAAGTCTTCTAAGAGTAACAATAGAAACACTTAGAAATTTGTGTGAAAATAAAATTGGAACAAAAAAATAATACTTATCATGACCTGTCCCAGGTGGCTTCTCTGAAGTATTGTGAGTCAGAAGAGGGACAACCTGATTATTGAAAAGATATAGCTGTCTAAAGCAAGCAGGTTTCTGCCAGAAGCAACTGGTGAAAATCACCTGTTAGCTGAGACCAAGCAGAAAGGAAAGTAATAAATTGTCTTCATGACCAACAGAGCATAGTGCTTACTCTGATTCCTAAAACCTTCCACATTCATAGCCACAGACAATTTCTGATTCTGTATATTTGATCAAAGATTTGATTTAAAACACCTAGATTTGACAACTAGTTTTGAAAAAACTGTATTGCCAGCGTGACCCCAAGGTGGGTTAAACTTGTGAAACTCTTAAATACCAGTCCCAAGAATTTTTATCTATAGAAAGCATATTTTTAAACTGTTACAGCATTCAAAAAAGAAATTTTTTATAATGCCTAAAGTGTCACAGAGAAAACAGATACATTTAGATTCATGAGAAGAGAAAACAAAAGTCTGTTTGATTCACAACTTATGAAAGTCACTCTCCTATCAGAGGAGGGAGTTTCACTGTCCTTGTCCAATATGGCAAGTGTATCAGAGAAACTGCATATTGCTCTCTTTTTCCATTTTATAAAAGGGAGTTTTTATTATAAGTATCATCATTACTAAATTATTTTCTTTTTATGTAAGGATAGTAAATCATTCTTCCGCAAGATACAACTGGATCACTGGAAGGTACATCTAAGCATGGTAGAGAGGGCTGTGCTCGCCTCAGATACTGTACTTCAGGCTTAAGTCAGTAATTGCTCTTGGCTTTTCTCCCTTTGGGGAGAGTTGGATATATTTCATGTGTGCATAAACATTTTAAAATATACATGAGTAGAATGTGTTGAAGTGAAATTATTCTTGTGAAGGAAATTCTCAGGTAAGAAGAGACGGAGGAGAAAATTAGGAGAGGTAGAAGGGGCAAGAGGAGAAAGAGACTCAGCCAGTCCACTTTCACGTTCATCTTTGCATTTCTGTGCTAGAAAATAAACCCATTATTTACAAATGTCCACCTGTTTTATGAAGCTTATATAATTAGTAGAAACTGAGTCCTAGGTTTGTCTACATCAATCAAAATTTGCTTTTCTACTTTTCAGTGATTTGTTAGAAAAATGACATTAGTTATATTCTGAATTGTAGAATGTGACAAAACTTCTCATTGTCAGGAATTCTACCTTGAACTTCAGCAGGAAGCCTTATAAATAGGAGTAAGACTGTAACACTGGTTGATGCTGGTAGTTAACTTTGTATCCCTGAGAGCAGTCAGTCCTAGGATAAAGCCAACTCTGAGGACAGAAAAGTCGAGAGACAGATAATTTAATGACCGATTACCTCATTACATAATCTATTCAAAGAATTCGGAAACTTGTTGTAATTTCCAGTTACATAAGTCAATAAATATTCTCATAACTTAAATGAGTTTAGATAAGTCTTTATAAAGATAGTTATATAAATAAAGATTATTATTCACCTATAAAGAAATATTAAATCATATCACTTGCAGGAAAATGAGTACAAAGAAAATTACATGCACCTATTAAATTGTCACAAAGAAATGCACTGTTTTGTACAATTAAAATGGAATAATAAAAATTAGAAAATAAATAAGGATTTCTATTAATTAAATAAAAAATCAAATTAGTTTAACCATTTTTTTCCATTTATTCCTTTCAGAAAATTTAGAGGGAACTCCGAATAAGTACCAAAATTGTCTCGAAACATTGACTCATCTCACACTCATTGGGTATCTCAGTTGTAGAGTACATCATTTTTAATCTTTTTCCTTCAATCTGTCTCCTTTAAAATAAAATGAGGGGGTTGGGGATATAGCTCAGTTGGTAGAGTACCTGCCTCACAAGCACAAGGCCCTGGGTTCAATCCCCAGCACCCCCCCCAAAAAAATAAAATGAAATGATTGTTCTATCTGATTTGTCCATTCATTGAAAGAACAATACGCAATCATGTTTTGTTGCTGTTGTTACTTTACTTTTTATTTTTACTTTAATTTTTTTTCTCTTCATGGAAACCTGTATTCACATGGCTAATTATATGAATAGTAGGTATGGGGTACATACAATCCTATGCATGATAGAGCAAAAAAAAATTAATTAATTAAAAATAAAATTAGAATAGCAACTAAAAGAACTGTGTATTTTTTCTAATGACTGGATGAATTGAGATAGAATAATCTATTTCATCTTATTTTTTTATACTACTCAGAGGATATGGATAACCAAGTCAAGGTAGCATTTTCTTGTGCTTGGAAATGGTAATGCTTATCATTACTATTTATTCCTTCGCAGGGCTCCAAATTGCATTTCCACCTAAGGATCTCCTTCAGCATTTCTTGCTGTTCAGGGCTAGTGGTCACAAACTCCCTCAGAATTTGTTTACATGAAAATGTCTTAATTTCTACCTCTTTTCAAAGAACAGTTTTGCTGACTATAATTCTTAGTCAACAGAATTTGTCATTGTTGTTGTTGTTTGTTTTAGTACTTTAAATACATCAACTAATTGATTTCTGGCCAATTTGGAGAAATGTGTTTATAAACTTATCAGGATCCCTTTTATGTAATGTTGTTTCTTACTATTCTTAAGATTCTCTTTGTCTTTTTTGAATGTTTTTCTCAATGTGTTTCTCCTTTAGTTCATCTTATTTGTAGTACATAATCATCATGACTGTTTATATTCATTTTTAAATAACACTTGGGGAAAATTCAGATATTATTTAATAAAATATTCTTTATACCCCTTTCTCTCTCTTCTGAAAATCCACAAAGGATGTGTGAGGTGTCTCACAGATCCATCAGACTCTATCACCTTTCTTCAATCTTTTTCTTTTCACTCCTCAGACCCAATAATTTTAATTGTCCAGCTTCAAATTCATCAATTCTGTCTTCTGCCTGTTCCTTACTACTTTTGAATTTCTCTACTGAATTTCTCATTTAAGTTATTTTATTTTTCTGCTGTAACATTTCTTTCTATATTATTTTTAGTTCTTCTATATTTATTGAAATTACATTTTGTTCATAAATTGTCTTCTTGACTTATTTCATATATGCCTTTAATTCTATGAGCATATTTAAGAGAGCCATTTTATAATGTTCCTACAGTAGAACTGTCATTTGATTTTTTTCAGGGACACTTTTTATTGATTAATTTTTGTCTATAGTTTAAATATATTCTCCTGTCTTTCAATAGCTTGGGGTTTTGTATGTATTGTTGTTGAAACTAGAAATTTGAATCTAATAATGTGGTAACTCTAGGAATCAGGTTCTCCCACTTCCCCGGAGTTTTATTTTTAAAATATATTGTTTATTTACTTTTGTCTTTATTTCATTTCATAGGCTGTCTCTATGCCAAGGATCAGGCTGAATATATACTTAAGTTCTTTTTTCATATCTTATGAGCCTGAACCTGTACCTTTTCCTGGGTATAGATGCTTATTTTCAAATTTTCCCAGTATACATTATTATTTTTAATGAACTAGTCTTAAATTCTTGACCTCTAAAAAGAGGAAAGGAGAAATCTGAAGGGAGATTAATGTTATCCAGGATACCAATCCTTTAAATCGTGTGGAAATAACTTCAGCTTGAGAAGAAAACACTTATACAGTGGGAACCAGTGAGAACAAAAAAAAAAAAAAAAGGGACACTGGTCTTTGCCTTCACCTGCTGCTCTGTGACCAAGTGCAGTAATCACTGATCACAACACAGAACTGCAGTGCTTGTAGGACAGGGTGTTTTGGGTCTACCCTGGCTCCTGAGCAGTGTGGAATTTGTGCCAGGAAATGTGCACAGATACTTGCCCTTGGCTGGTGGTGGGAGATAGGTACTTGCAACTATGTTAAGAGCTAAATTTGATCAAAATTTACTACAATTTACCTATCCAACAATTCCTTGGGAAGTCACAAGCCTGAAGTAAACCAAAGTTCTATCTAGGTGCAGTGGTGCATGCTGATAATCCTACTGGTTTGGGCAACTGAAGCAAGAAGATGGCAAGGTCAAGGCCAGCCTCAGCAATTTAGAAAGATCCTGTCTCAAAATAAAATATATATATATATATACCTATGGTCATTTCTATGATTTTTTTCTTTGCCTTTTTCATAATTTGAATATGCATGCCTAGGTATAGTTCATTTTATATTTTTCTCTCTTGGGATATGCAATAGTGTTTTATGAATCTGTTGAGATGTTGCATCAGTTTGAGAAATAAAAAAACTGTTATCATTTCAAATGTTACTTTTCTTTCACTTTCTCTCTCAGGTTCTTTTAGAACTCAAAATGTACAGAGCTATATATATCTATATATATAAAAGGATGGGGATATATATATATATATATGGGAATTTATATATATATATAAAAGGATGGGGATGCCTAGTGATTAAACACCTCTAGATTCAAATCCTGGTACCACTACCACAATTAATCATCAGTAATCTTCAGAGTTTGAAAAAATTCTGAAAATGTCATTATTGTCTATGAGGAAAGACTTGAGTTCTGATATTTCCAATTCTGTCATTTTCCCAGAATCATCACCTTGTTGTTATTCGCTTTTATAAATAAGAACTTTTTGACTATGTTATACATAAATCAGTATCATTAAATCAAAATATTACTTTAGTGTCTATCTTGTGCAAAGGGCTTTGCTGTTTTATGTCAAGCACTGGGTATTCATTAACTTGGACTTTTCCCTCATAGAGCTTACACAGTAGTGAAGAGAGAGTCATGAAATAAAATCTCACAATTACTTATTTTTTGTGGTAAAAACTACCCAGATATGTATAATATTTTACAGGACAATAAAACTGGGAAGCAAATATATTTTTCAGTAAGAAAAAACAAAACTGTCTGAGAAACCAATGTGTATAATGAAGTTGGAATGATTAATTGGAAGGGAAAGTGAGACTTTCACAGAGAAAAAACAACCTGCATGAATGTCCAAACGTGGGGAAGAGCTCCCTGTTCAACAGAAATTAAAATAAAAAATACATATCTAGAAGAAGGAAGAAAGTACACAAGATAAAGCTGAAGAAATGGGGAGTTCATGTGTGCAAGGAAATTAGATCATATTAGGAGTGAAATGATATGCCACTTATAGATTATTAGGAGCACAGCAAATACTTCACATATTGAAAAAATACCTGACACAGGGCTTTAGAGTTTTATAATGTTTTTGTCTTGTCGATTAAAATCTATTTCGATTCAACATCATTTGTATAATTCATTTGTAATATACTGACTGATGTGTATAAGAGGAGAATGTATTCAGAGAGACAATAAGATTCCTAATGTGTACATTTAGATAGGAAAGTTGGAGGAATGATTATAATAAAGAAATAAAGTGGTTATATTTTGAAAGAAGGTAAATGAAATGTGGTATAATTAGACTCAAAAAGAAATAGAATAGCTGTATTTGTCATTACAAGTATAATCTGTCTGAAAATTCCAAGTACAGGAATTAAATTCAAAACATTTTTCTGTATGTTTCTTTTTAAGAATGGGTAGAAAATATTTTCTGCAAATTACCAGAGAGCTTTGGGGCTGGCCTGAAGGCAAGTCTCTGTTGAAATTAGTCAAATCTAGCACTGTAAAATAAAAGCTCTCCAGTCTAACACACACGACAGACAGAACAGCACAGACAGAATGAAGAAAAATACATAATAAAACATTATCTGAAATTCCATTTAAATAAGTTAAAACATAGTAATAAAAATGTTATCTTTACAAAATATCCATCTTTGCTTAAACTAGGAAACTTTAACAGACCCATTCGCATAGAAAACAGGTAAAATACCTAACATTAAAACCATCAATCTCGAAGGAAAAGGGAAAATATAAAGACATTTATGTAGTTAATTTCTGCTTGACCTGTCAATAATTGATAATTCTAATGATAATTAACTCACTCCAGGCCACGTACTAAAAATAAGACTCATTGACTTATTTTGAAAAATAAATGAAAATGCTACAGCACAGAAACGTTAAGTTTAAAGATCACTTTTACATCAAATATAATTAATATGTTCACCTCTACTATAATAAAGTACACTGTACTGAAACTATAGCCATGTATCAAAATCACATTTTATAACAATGTAGAATGTATCACAGGAATGAAGAGTATCACCATGTAAATCATTCCATAAAATAAATATCCATAAAATAAAACAAAAATACATCTTGGTAATATGTGTGCAAAATTCTTAGTAATATTAAAAATCATTTGTAGCAAAGTTTTAAGCTAAATAGAATTATATGATAAAATAACTTAGCAAGTCCAGTAGCAAACACCTAAAGCCTTCACCAAAGAAAATCAGGAGGATTAGGAGAGGGAGGAAGTCATCTTCATTATTATGCAGTATTACAGGTTTTCTTCTACAATCAATAAGACAGCATGAAATAGTCATTATAAAGTCATATAAAATGAAAAGATAAGGCATATCCTTTTGATGATGGGAATTAAAAACTACAAAAATCAAGAAAGTCATGTAAATTCTTAAAAAATATAGGGATCAAGAGAAAAATGAATGGGTGCCAAAAAGAAATTATATAAAAAACATTAGGTCATCCTGGTTAGAAGCAGTAATAGGATTTTTAAAAACACATTAAAAACATTGAAAAATTTCTTAAGTACTTGGAATAAAATTGTAAAAAGCAATATAATTTTAAAAATATTTTACCAACATGACTTAATGGAAGATTACTTGTAAACATCAGACAATTAACATTGAGTAAGTCCCATAAAGAAAAATTACATGATTATCTCAATAGGTGCAGAAAAAGCATTTGACAAACTTCAGCATCCATTCATACTCAAAAGAAGAGAAAAACTAGAAAGAGTATGAACATACACCTCAACATTGTAAAAACTATACACACTAAAGCCACTGCTAACAACATTCTAAATGGAGAAGAATTGAGAGCATTTCTTTTAAAAACTGGAACAAGACAGGAATGCCCTCTTTCATCACTCCTATTCAACATAGTCCTTGAAACCCTAGCCAGAGCAATTTGACAAAAGGAAGAAATTAAAGGAATATGAATAGGAAAAGAAGAACTGAAACTATCCATATTTACCCACAGCATGGTTCTATATTTAGAAGAAACAAAAAACTCCACCATAAAGCTTCTAGAACTCATAAACAAATTCAGCAAAGTAGCAATTAACACCTGTAAACCAATTGCATTCTTATATACCAATGACAAATCAGCTGAAAGAGAAATCAGGAAAACTACCCCATTCACAATAGTCTCAAAAAAAAAAAAGATATTTTATTTGGGAATCATTCTAACAAAACAAATGAGATAATTCTCAATGAGAACTACAGAGCACCATAGGAAGAAATTGAAGAAGACCACAGAAAATGGGACTATCTCCCATGTCCTTGGAGAGAAAGAATTAATATTCAAAATGGCCATACTACCAAAAGCACTATACAGATTTAATGCAATTCCTATTAAAATTCTCATGACACTCTTCTTAGGAAAAGAAAAAAACAATCATGAAACTCATTTGGAAAAATAAGATGCCCAGAATAGTCAAAGCAATACTTAGCAAGAAAAGTGATGCAGAAGACACCACAATACCAGAACTTAAATTATACTACAGAGCTATAGTTAAAAAAAAAAAAAAAAAAAGAAAAGCAGAATGGTACTGGCACAAAGAAAAAAAAAAACATAAACAAACAAACAAACAAACAAAAATCTTATGAAGACCAATGGAACAGAAGAGAGGGGACATAGAGACGTACCCACATAAATACAGTTATCTCCTACTACACAAAGGCATCATAAACATACACTGGAGAAAGAATAGACTCTTCAACAAATGGTTCTGGGAATAATGGAAATCCATATATAACAAAATGAAATTAAACTATCGCTTGCTCATCCAGCAAAAAACTCAAATGAAAGTGAATCAAGGACCTAAGCATTAGACCAGAGACCCAGTGCACATTAGCAGAAAAAGTAGAGCCTACTTTCCACCATGTTGGCTTAGGAACCAACTTCCTCCATAAGCCTCATAAAGAGCAAGAAGCAAAACCAAGAATAAATAAGTGGAATGGTATAACAGTTCTTCACAGCAAGGGAAACAATCAAGAACATGAAGAGAGAGCATACAGAATGGGAGAAAATCTTTATTACCTGCACCTCAGATAGAACATTGTTCTCCAGTATATAAAAAGAATCCAGAAAATTTAACACCAAAAAAAAAAAAATCAAATAACCTAATCAGTAAATGGGCAATGGAACTGAACAAGAATATCGCACTCCCTGCCCGCAAAGAGATAAGACACAAACCTGGTTCTTTTGAGCTCTTTATTTTGCGCGCTTACTTCCTCATAGTTCTTTCTTTGTTCTCTTTCTTTGTTCCCTCTTTGAGGAACTTACACTCCAATATATACAGTACTTGTAACCAATCAGCCTTTGAGCACGAGGGGAGAGCATTAACATATACAGGCAGCAAAGGCAGGCATACAGTGGACCTGTACTGTCCATCAGGGAGCTCAGCCAATCCCTCGAACTTCCTCAATACGATGTCAGTTGTTTGTGCAAAAGTTAACTGCTCTGGCTCACTGCCAGGCGCCATCTTAGCCTTGCCACACCTAGGGCCAGGGGTCCGGCCGAAACCCCGACAGTTCCCCCTTTTCTCTTTTAAAAAGAAAAGGAAAGCTCGGGACCGTGCCTGTCTTAGGCGGAGTGGTCAACCACCGTCCTTACCCGTCATCGGATAACTGCAGAGCATGCTACAGCTCCTGTCTTAGGTCGGTACGGTGGTCACCTCCTTCCTTACCCGTCTGGCTAGCGATCCAGCATCGTGAGCCATACTTGTGGGGAACTGCCGGCCTCTAGGGCAGCCATGGCCTGATGGAAAATGATACGATCTCTAGCTTGATCTCGGCGCATGCGCATGATAAAGCGTGTGAGGAAGACAACAGCAACAACCATGAACATACAAAAGGCTCCCATACCTGCCCATTGCTTACAAAGCGGAAAGAGGAGGATAGCCAACTTAGCACTTCGGACATAGGGGCTACATTAACTCTAGTAGCATTGAGACTAACAATTTGAGATCTAAGAATAGCAGTAAGATTATCAAATGTATAAGACCAATTTGTTTGTAGCTGAGCAGACAAGATTCTAGACAAGTTTGCTGCATAGCTAAGGTTATGGTAAGCTACAGGTGTAACGCACAGTCCCGCCAGATGATAAATACATCCCACGTTTAACAGTTCCTGTAAAATGTCCATTTGTTCTTGAAGTAAGTCCACTCGCTGGTTCATAAGGAGTATGCCTGCTGTTAGATGTTGGTTTAGGGTCTCTTTAGTCTGTAAGGCTGCAGCTATATTTTCGGCCAAGTGATTGACTGCTGTTGCTGTAGGTATGGCAGTTGCTAGTGCTGCTGTTGCAGAAACCACTATTGCAGTGACCATAGCCGCTGTGATGTCAAATTCTCTCCTGTTTCTTGATAGCAACACTGGCAATTTTGCATCTGTAACAGAGACTGGGACTGGTAGGAAGGTAGGAACACACATTAAGTCTGCCAGCAGGAACCTAGAAGCATTTTAACATTGAGGGATAGCACAAATCTGAAGTACAATTGAGAGAAGCAGTTGTTTTGTTACATAGTTGAACTGTTCCTCCTAAGAGACTAAAAAGAGGTAGTAAGTTAGTTTATTCCGTGGAAACACACAAACTGAGCCGCAGCTCCAGTAAAGCACCGGGTTACCCTTATTACCCAGAGTTAAAAAAAAAAAAACCCCAAACAAAGAGACAAAGAGAAAGTTTATCTTTAGGGGACCTGAAGGTCTCCTCTATTCCCCCTTTTTGTTTATAAAGAACATTTTTGAGGGTGAGATGTGTATGTTCAACAATACCTTGTTTTTGTGGGTTATAAGGTACATCTGTGGTTAGAGTTATTATAATTTTAGTGAGGAATTGGTTCTTACCAATTTTAGTTTTTAAAGAAAAATTTAGACTTTATAACGTAGTACAAATTTTTAACAGTTGCTTAACCATAATTGTATAAACCCCTATTTTTAATAAAACTTAAGAGACACAAAGTTAAGAATGAATTGGTGTTTCTAAGAAATCCTTGTCATTTTACCATGTCATTTTACCATATAGATTAAACTTTGGCTTATATCAGAACATTAGTATTTTACCTTAGGAAAAACCTTAAATAGCTTTAGCTGATTTACATACATACAACCAACTTAGTTACACACCGACTTGTTGAAACTTGCCCTTTATTACACACAGACTTTTTTATCCAGAAACATTTTCTTTTACCTTTTACTAAATACATTTCCATACCCAGAACCTTTTATTTTTTCTTTCCTATTTGTTGACCCCTTTTTGTTCACATTCTGAAACAACTCTTATGAAATTTCTGAATTTAGATAAATCACTCTATTTTAATAAGATTAAATATTTTGTTGTTTATAGTACTCTTAATTGAAACACAGTTGAAACTTTTGGGACCCTTTATATATAGAATTCCACTTGTTAGGACATAACTTCTAATAACCTTGTTTTTAGTTTAGTGATGACACAAAGCAAGTTTAAACCCTTTTTATTTACCAACCTATGAAAACACCAATAATGTTTAAGTATGATACCCCATGAAATTTGAGGAGTTAAGAGTACCTGATGTTATTTAACAATTAGCATTTTAACTTTGTAAATTAACCAGACGTCTCTACAAACACATTTGAGTAATCCCATACATGTTAACTCCAATTTATTTATTTTATAAAACCAAGATATCAGACAAGTGTCCTGAACAGGATCTGCTGCCTCTTTCCTGTGAAAGAAAAGTCCTAGAAGCAATTGATATTAGACATTGTTTAACATTAACATTTCATTAGTTTGACCACCTGGAGACTTGTAAGTTATTTTTAAAAATATTTTACTTTTATTAGTTTACCCAATTTAAATTGAACCCTTTTAAATCACGTGAATAAAAGTATTTGGATCCATTTTTAAATTTTAATTTTAAGAGCTCTCAGTTTTGACGCAGACAAAACAGGACATTAGACAGCACAACATAAAACATAACACAAAATCAAAGGCCTTGTAACTTTATAGGTAAATGTTCATTGCAATGAAACAGCTGTTCAAAAACTTCAGTTGGAATAAAAAATAGAACTGATCAAAAATAAAATCATTAACCTAGGTATGTAGGATCAAAATTATGAGCTCAAAAGTACAGCATTAAAGAAAAAAACAAAACAAAACAAGAATCCTGAAGAATAAGTTAGTTTTGTGTAGGGCCCAGGAGTTTAAAACGGACACTTTTTTTCTTCTTTTCTTCTTATCTTTAGGTTACCCCCCTTTTCTCCTTGAGACGCTGTAGTTACATTCCAATGTGGCAGGGGGAGGGAGGATCACCCAGGACTTTTTAACCCTTTTTTACCTGGTTGAGAAATCAGGTTAGGTTTGAATGCAGAAAATCACAAAACATTACTTTTTACTACTTTTAAGGAATGGAGCTGCTGAGCTCTCTGCCTAGGGGGACCCTCCCCTAAACTGATTTCCCTCTTTCTAACAAGTTGTTCCTTACACCCACTTTCATTTTTATTTTTGTTTGTCCCTGATCTTATTGACGCCCTTTTTGATGTTTTAGACCTTTTTTCTTACATTTTCTCCAAAACCTGACTGCCCTCAGTCAGAGGCTCCACAAAAGAGTGTTTTTTAACTATTGCCCACAGGTCTCGAGTCTTCACCGGTGTCAATGTCATCATTAATAGGGCGCTTAGACTGCATTGTTAGCTTCCCAAATGTCCTTTCTAGCTCCCCCCCCTGAAAATTCCTCTTTTGAATCTTCCCCTTCTGAGTTATTATTTCTTTCTGAGTTCTGAGAACAGAACCGTTTCTCTTTAATCTCTTCTAAAACCTGACTTCCCTCTTCCAGGGGTCCCTTTAGATTTTGTTTATCTTTATGTTGTAAGCAAGATTTAATCAGGGACCAAATGGCTAAAGTTCCAACAGGTAACAGCTTTTGCTTTTTTGTTATGTGTAGATCCTCTCCCAGGTGCTTCCACTGAGGAATATATTTAACAACCCTTTATCTAAAAACCACGGAGAGACCTTTTTTATTGTATCAAGGAATGCTCAAGCTGTTCTGCCTTCAGCAGCGTTCCGTGATTCCCCAACAACTCCCTAAGAGGCTGCTTCATTCCAGTCCCAGACAGTTCTGTTCCTATGATTAAATCTTACAGCACTAAGAGCTCCAAGCACACAAACAAGCCACACAACAAACACAAAAATAACACACCACACACACAATTTGGTACCACTGCATCTATCTATGAAGTTTTAATTTTTTTTTCTGGGTTCTTTACCCTTCACTGCCGGCTACCAATGACGGACTCAAGGTCATAAATGAACTACCAATGACGGACTCAAGGTCATAAATGAAATACCAATGACGGACTCAAGGTCATAAATGAAAATAAATAATTACCTTTTACTTTATCTGTAGATTCCCGGGTTTCGGCGCCACTTATCGCACTCCCTGCTCGCAAAGAGATAAGACACAAACCTGGTTCTTTTGAGCTCTTTATTTTGCGCGCTTACTTCCTCATAGTTCTTTCTTTGTTCTCTTTCTTTGTTCCCTCTTTGAGGAACTTACACTCCAATATATACAGTACTTGTAACCAATCAGCCTTTGAGCACGAGGGGAGAGCATTAACATATACAGGCAGCAAAGGCAGGCATACAGTGGACCTGTACTGTCCATCAGGGAGCCAATCCCTCGAACTTCCTCAATACGATGTCAGTTGTTTGTGCAAAAGTTAACTGCTCTGGCTCACTGCCAGGCGCCATCTTAGCCTTGCCACACCTAGGGCCAGGGGTCCGGCCGAAACCCCGACACAAGAAGAAATATAAATGGCCAAAAAATATATGAAAAAGAAATCAGAGGAATGCTCATTAGAATTACACTGAGATTTCATCTCATTCTAGTCAGAATTGTAATTATCAAGAATACAAGTAACAATAAATGTTGTTGAGGATATGGGGGAAATATTCACTCATACATTGTTGGTAGGACTGTAAATTGGTATAATCACTCTGGAAAGCAGTATGGAGATTCCAAAGAAATCTTGGAATGGGACCACCATTTGACCAAGCTATCCTACTCCTCAGTTTATACCCAAAGGATTTAAAATCAGCATACTACAGTGATTCAGCCACATCGATATTTATAGCAGTTCAATTCACAATAGCCAAGTTTTGGAACCACCCTAGATGCTCTTCAACAGATGAATGGCTAAAGAAAATGTGGTACATATACACAAAGGAATATTACTCAGTCATAAATAAGAATGAAATTTATGGCATTTGCCATTTACTGGATGGAACTGGAGGAAAACATACTTAGTGAAGTAAGCCAGTGCCAAAAAACCAAAGGTCGAATGTTCTCTCTGATATATGGGTGCTAATCCACAATAAGGGAGGGTGGGGAGTGGAAGAATAGAAGTCCTTTGGATCAGAAAAAGGGGAATGAAGGGATGGAAGGGGAAGGGGAAGAGGAAAGACAGTGGAATTAATCAGATATAACTTTCTTGTCCTTACATATGAATACACTCCATATTATGTACAAGCACAAGAATAGGATCCTCATTAGAATAAGTTATATTCCACATGTGTATAATACGTATAACTTTATTAAAGGATATAATACAGGACTATCATGAAAAGAAGGAACATGCCACATTATTTGATGGAAGTATATATGTTCATAAAAATGTCAATTCTTACAAATTATGCTAAAAATTCACTGTGATTTCAATGCGAAAATTTTAGAGTGATCTTACTGCCAATGTGAAAGTTCTTCTTTTTCTTTTTCTTTTTCTTTTTTTTTTTTTTGCTGCTCATTTTTCTGCAATGCAGGAACTACTTATTGTTTACAATAAGAAGCTTATATAGTGCAAGGCATGAGAAGGAAGCAACCGCTCCTGTGCTAGAAAAGGTGGTAGGCCTGACTACAGACCAGGAGTCAGCACACAACTGGGAGAAACCTGCTGGTCTCCTGAGTGTGCCTCTGGCAGTCAGGGACCAGGCCTACTGGAGTGAGCAGATGAGGGTGGATCTGTAGGACCAGGATTTACCTGTAGGCTTCCTGTCCTCCATATCCTCAGTGGGGTCTGTCTGGATTAGGTTGGGACATAACTCCCTCCCTGATTTTCATCCAAACATTGCTCCTTCTGAGTCTCAGATCCAGAAGTTCGTGGCATGTTATCTAAACTAGCAGATAAATTTATTAAAAATAAATAGTTAGGAAGAATCACCCAGATTTTAATAAGTAAGTTCAGCAGAAAACAATTAACAAAACAGAACCTGTTAACTCAGAACACCAGAGAAAATAACCATGGGTAATATTCAACAATGAAGATAAATTAAAGACACATTCAGAAAAATGGGGGCTGAGAAAAATTGTCAGAATATTAAAATGAAATATTTAAGGGTCTTCTTAATGCCAAAGGGATTTGCCACTCATTAGAATGCATTTGTGTAGAAAGAAGGGAAAAAGAAATCAAAAATTGTAATTATTAAGAAAAAAGAAGCCAAACAATATTTTTCCTGCTACTAATTTGACTGAACTGTCTCTGCTAAACCAAAATAATGACAGTAAATGGTGTAAGTGTTCTGAGACAACTTAAAAATGTTGAGATCAATGAAATACTCAATTCTCAAAATAAATTGGAAAAATTATATTTTTTGTGAAAAATTATAAAATTCATAGACTCCTAACATTAATTATTTAAAAAATGGGAGAAAGAAAGAGGGAGATAGAGAGAGAGAAAGAGACTGTCAATACCAGAGCATAAAGGAGTTATATGATGATTCTACATGTTGGTGACTGTCATGAACCAGAAACCAAAAGGAAAGTTTGGTTTGAGGAAGATTAAAGTACTGAGATTATTTCCAATAAGATATTTGCACAGGGGCTGGAGTTGTGGCTCAGTGGTAAAGCACTTGCCTGGCATGTGTGAGGTCCTGGGTTCGATACTCAGCACCACATAAAAATAAATGAAATAAAAGACTCCTTGACAACAACAACAACAAATTAAGATAAAAGATATTTGCACAGAAATGACCCTTAGGCTTGGCAACATAGGACTTGTTAGAACCTCTGGAGAACAGTTTGAGTGGGACAAGAGGATAGATGTCAATCTGTATTTGATTAGTGTTTAGGTGATGGTTTGAAAAAAATTATATGCAGATTGTTCATTCAGGAAATTTGACTATGGAGTGGAAAAGAAGACTGTGGTCTACTTGGAAAGTGTATGCGGTCAACAAGAATAGTGAACTCTTTATTGTCTTACAATATCTGCAAGGAAATTGACTGGTCAACAGGAAAATAGAACATAATTCCTTCTGTTCTGTAAACACTAGATGGACATACACAAAATGGCGACAGATGCTTTTATTATCAGGAAACTTTGCTACCAAGGGACCACAGTCTTAGTTAAGTATAAAACATAATGGAATTTTGTTTGAGTTCAGTTTTTTTTTCAATAGCAAGATAACTCCGAAAGATTTATAATTGTAGCTTATTGAAAATAGCGTTCACAATGGAAGTGACAGTCAATTAGTCATGAATCTGTTGAATTAAGAAAAACTACAATTTACATGCTGTAAACAAAATGAAAAGAAAAAAAAACACTAGTTAAGAGATAAAAAGATTTAAAAATCTTGTAGGTAACCAATCTTCTTTTCAAATGATTACATTTATGTACATAGAGACACATTTAAGAGTAGTAGACATATCTTGAATTCAGCGGATAAAATGGCCAAAAGTTCATAATTATGTTGTTCATTTTGTTAGGCAATTATTGTCAGTTTTAATGTTTTGCCACTGTATTATGCCTTAGGCAAATACTCTCCGTGTTCATGAATATTGGAGAAAGCAAGTCATAAATCTGTAAACTGAACAGAAGCATCTTTCAAGCTGTCTGGTTGCTTGCAGTGTTTGCAAAGCTTAACATATATTTTAATCTATGCACTGTTGTTTTTATTTAGTGCCTTCCATCTTTCTGTCCATCTCCCTGCCTCCTGTCTTTCCATCGATCCATCATTTTTTCCAATTAAGGGCAAGCAAGATGACAGACATGACAGGCACTCACTGTCCGTCGCCATAGACTCTAAGTAGAAGTAATTACTGTGTATGAATCTGAAGCAGTCTACCAGGGCTGCCACCCCAGGTCCCCATGTCAGTCTGCCCGTTGGCTGGAGTAATAAAAATGGGGATAAAGTGAAGGGTGTAGAAATCCTGAATGTAATTCCAGAATTATATACCTAAGATAATCTTTTTTTCTTATTTTCATAAACTAAGAATAAATTTTATCTTTCTATGAATTTATAATTGAGAAGATCACTTCATATTGGATAAAGTTTATAGATGAACAATGCAACCCTAGAGGGGAAGATTTTTGGAAAAATGCTACAGGCTATATATGGCAGCAATATCCTTGATTTTCTCTTGTTATGTAACTTGTCATGTAGCAGTGACTTTTGGCTGAACTGTGATAATGATATCTGTTTATTCAGCTATGAATGCAGAGTGAATTGTGTATAAAATATTATACACACACATAATTTACACATATCACTACATTTTATAATATACATTTAGCAAACTTCAGAAGGTTTTGTTTGTAACCCTATTCTAAAAGATGTGTCAGATTTTTAAATCAATGTCTCTATCCATGACTCTTTAAAATGAAAACATTAAGTCCATTATCTTGTTAAAACTAGGTTTCATAAAATTCAAAATAAAAATAAATCCTAACTGCATATAATAATATAATGACATCTAAGGAGACCCTAAGAAGTTATTTTACTTGCCCCCAGTGTGATAGATTTTGAAATAACACTTTTTTATTAGAAAATAGAGGATGACACTTTTTATCATAACATAATAGCCCTCCTAATGAAAAGCTATTTTTTCTAATACAACCCAGGTAATTAAAAATGCCTGAAATTTGGCCTGAGGAAATGGCAGGTTTTCTATTTGAGGCAGAACATACACAATACAAATTTGATGCATGCTAAGAAAATAAGGTACCAAAAATAACAGGGCAATGTCAAGTGTCAACCTTAATATAATTCTATAGCTCAATTATAAGACAGTTTAACTTTTTAATAAACTACAATTGATTAAACTACAACTAAAATTGATAAAAATTATTTAAATTTAAACACATACTCTTTAAGTGAATTCATAAAGATATTCATTAAAAGAAGGAAACAATAAACGAACACCAAATCAAAATGTTAAAATCATGTGTGTTAACTAAAGAATCAACTCACTGCTCTGAAAATAAGTAAGTTAATGTAAAGGCCCATTTTACTTTCTTTCTGGTAGGAATTTAATTTTCAGGATAATCAAATCGCTTTAAGGATTATGTGTTCTTAGAATAAAATTATTTTGTGAAGCTGAAGAAGAAATAAATTTAATTAATCATCTTGAGTGTATATTGAAGTAATTGAGGCAAAGATCACAGTAGCTGGTACCAGTCTTAAGGTGGAATATTAATGGGAATCATTATCATGATTAACTTAAACAGGTTATCATGAAGATCATTAAGTTTCAGCCTTAAATTCTCTTACTTTCCTATGGGACTAATGAGGGGTAGATATCCAGAATCTACAAAGCTCTTTTCCAACTCAAAACAAAATACAGGCAACTGGATTGTAGTGCAAGGAACTAAAGTGGAAATATTCCTTGGAGACTGTATATTTAACCAATGACAATGTGAAGGAATTCTTAACATCACTAACCAAAAATTTTGACCAGATCATCATAACATTTCACTTACATCCATTGGAATGGCTGTTGTCAGAAAACTCCACAATGAAAAGTGTTAGGTAGGGGGCATGTTGGAGTGTTGGAGCCCTTGTACTTTGATGAAGGGAATAGGAAAAGACAGCTGTGGTACAAGATGACACAAATATCGGTACATATGTTGAATTACCATGTGGTACAGGAGTTTTCCATTTGCCTAAATACCAAAGGAAGAAGAAAAATTTGACTCAAACACAGAGATGTACAGCAAAGTTCATCACATTATTTTTCACAGTGGAAGGAGAATGAAGGCAACTCAATTTGGAATGGGAAGTCCCAGCATATGTTTGTTTCATTGTGGGTAAACATTGATGAAACCCTAGTGAAGTAGGCCAGTCATACAAAGTCAAATGTTACATGATTCCAATTTCAGGATACCTAGAGTGATCAGTTTCTGCTATAGTTTGGACATTTCATACCCCACTGGTCCAAGCAGTAAAGGTCCCCAGCATAGTACTATTGGGGAGGTCTTCAGATCATTGGGGGCATTTCCTTCAAAGGGATAATGTGACCCCAGCCTTTTTAAAATGTAGACATGGTTTTTCATTTTAAGCAATGTTTAAAAGCAGGTATCCCCTAAAGGACTCCAACACACTTTCATCTACATAGATTCATTTTGGAAACAAACTCTTTATGAAAGAAACAAAGTCTTTATGAAACAAACTTAAGAGTACCACATAGCGTCTACCAGCATGTACAGCTTCAACTTAATGTTTATATTCATCAAAAAATCTATATTGATATAATTTCTTTAACTTTTGTTTATATCTTGACCATCCAGTATAAAATATTGTGAATTCTAATACATGTTTTTCTATTATACCAGTTTGATTTTACTAGATTTTTAAACTTTCTGATGCTTATATAATATGACTACTTGCTCTATAACTTTAAAAATTCATAGAAAAAAATGCTCATGATATCACTTTTCATCTTTTCTATTTTCTATCTTTATTGAGAAATAACTGGCTAACAGAACATGTATACTTCAGATGTACTGCCGAATGTGATGGTGCACACCCCTTAATTCCAGTGACTTTGCAGGCATGGCAGGAGGATCATGAATGAGTTCAAAGCCAGCCTCAGCAACTTAGCAAGACCCTAAGCAAGCTAGTGAGACCCTGTCTCTAAACAAAAATAAATAAATTAAAAAAAAAAAAATGGAAAAGGATATGGCTCAGTGGATAAGCCCTCTTGAGTTAATTCCTGGTACCAAAAAAAAAAAAAAAAAAGAGAGAGAGATAAACAAGTTGTTATGATATATTGTGATATATGTACACAATTTCACAATGTCTTTAAAATTGTCAGTCCAACTAATTAATATATCCACTATTTTACATAGTTACCATTTTCTTCTTATTTTTCCCTCTCCTCTTTCTCTCATTGTTTCTTTTTATATATTTGTTTTTTTGCATGGTGATTATACTTGCACTCTATCTTATCATCAAATTTCATGTGTACCATGCAATATTGTTAACCATAGTCACCATGCTGTACTTTGGATTTCTATTTTGTATAACTGAAATTTTGAATCTCATGAACGATATCAAACATTTCCTCCTCCCTTCATCCATTTGGAACCACCATTCTACTCTCTGATTCTGTGAATTTGACTCTTTTAGATTCCCCATATGAATGACATCATGCAGTATTTATCTTTCTGTGCCTGGTCTATTTCCCTTTGTAAAATGTCCTCTAGCTTCACTACTGCTACTGCAAATGGAAGGATTTCACTCTTTTTTAAGGCTGTATATCCCTATGTGTTTGTGTGTCTGTGTGTAGAATCACTTTTATCTACTGACAGACACTAGGTTTGCTTCTGTATCTTGGCTATTGTGAATACTAATGCAATTAACATGGGAATGAAGATAAATCTTCAATGTGCTGACTTCACTTAGATAGATAACCAGAAGTGGACAAGTGGATCATGTTAGTAGACCTATTTTGAGTTTTCCAGGAATCTCCAAACTTTTTCTCCTAACAGCTGTTCCAATTCATAGTACCACCAAGAGGCATAAGGCTTTCTTTTGCCTCACATCCTTGTTTGCAGTGTTGTCTTGGTTTTTTTGATAACAACCATGCTGACAGACATGAAGTAATCTCTCGCTTTAGTTTCGATTTGCATTTCCCTGGTGTCTAGTAACGTTGAACACCTTTTTATGTCTGGTAACCCCAGGACCATGGGGATCTGACTGGTGGCTACTGGTGGTACCCTGGCACTGGCCTGGTGGCAACTCTACTGGCATCTCCTAGTCCAGTCTTGCTAATGTTCTCCATCTCATGAATGACATGTTGTAAATGCACATTTTATAATGTTATTTCATTATGAAGGCATGTGAAAATAATTTTCTTATGTGTATACAAGAAAATAAAATATGAATCAAAGTCATTTCACTTCTAACCTGTAGAAAGCTTATTCTACTTATAAAACATATTTATTATGCTTTTATATAGTTGAACTTTATAGCAAACTCCAAACCAGTTTAGAAAATCTTTAAACATAGACAGATTTTAAACAATAAATGGAATAAATACAGAGTTGAAAATAAATTTCATAGTATCGTTTCTTATTTAGTTACAATACATAATTTCATATTATTTAAACTGTACCCATCTATCATTAAAAATTCTTTATAAAATTCAAACATAGTAATAGTAAATATCTACAGCATTCCAGCTGGATCTCTAAATTTAATGTACCTGAGCATTCTGTAAAACAAAGCATCCATCATCTTAGTTTATGTGTGCAAAATGCTGAGAGGATCTGATTACCCATTCCTTGCCACAGGTATAGACAAATGATGATGACAAGCTGTGAACCCAAAAACTGTATTTAATGGTCTATTAGAATAGGTTGAACATTGAGAGTGAAAACATTTATTGATAAAATTTCAAACGCATGCTGTGTTGGAGAATGGATGACAGAGGAAACCAACTCCTGACAATCTGCACTCCCCAGGGAAAACATTCAGAATAAATATCTTTGTAACCTCAGTCACCTTCTATTTGCTTTACATTTTGCCACTGGTTTTAATGAATAGGAGCTGGGTACCAACAAGTCTCTGCAGGGTTCTTCAACTTTCCTTTCCTCTGCTCTGCTGTGACTAGCACATCTGCTTGAAACTGTCAGAGATGATAAGTGTACAATCTGAGTCTTCAGAGGATCTGCAGCACGAGGACATGCAATGCCAAAGTAAAGGTCCTGCAGTTTTTATATATGTTTCAAGACCCATTTTAGGCAAATCTATCGCTGCCATCAGTATATGTGAAGTCCTTTTAAAAAAAGTTGGAACATCTGCTTGATATTTCAAACTTCAAACACAACAGATGTGACAATCCATGGTGAGTCATTGAATATCAGCTTAGTTAGAGTCAGGGAATATCACTAAGATGATGCCTCAATATCACTAAGATGAATGACTTGAGTTCTCTTTTTCTTGGCATTACTAACTTTAATTACCTTTTACAATGTATTTCTATACTTTAAGATAAAATTTAACCAATTCTTGGACCCACAGTGATAACACCTCTTGGAATAATGGTGTCTTTGCTAGCACCTCCCATTTCCAAAGATATCTAGGACACATCGAGGTTTTGATATTTTTAATAGACACATTGAAGATAAATTGAACAAGTTGGATTAGAAAACTTGAAAAATAAAAGTAAACAATTTATTCACTATGTTAGGAACTTCCAACTCAAAGGAAATTTGACCTGACCAGACAAGGAAGCATTATGGGGCGGGGAGGTGGGTAGACATTCATTACTGGCCCCTGAATTATCTTCTTTTATATTGTGATTATAATGATTTTAATATCATTTAATTTAAATCCCTATATCTTCAGTGATTATACAAAAAAAAAAAAGACCTCATAGATTATTTCAAATTAGAATTTACTCATTTGGACAGGAAATTCTATCCAGGGAAGTTCCATGAGAAACATTCTATGAATGTTCCATATTCTATGAATATGGAAGGGCCCTCTCATATAGTAAACTGGCACAAAAAAAGGTGTTCAAAATGTTTGTTAAGTATTATAAAATGATTATTGAAAGTTAGGGGAACAAAGAAAGATGAATAAATTTAATTCAATTTTTTTGACTGTACCCCTAAGAAGAAGAATATTTGTTAAACATTTAAAACTTGCTATGACCTACGATTTTCTGTATTTCACATACATTAAGTTATTTACTACCCCTAACAGGGTATGCTCCTAATCAGTATAGTATTTGGTAATTAATTAACCAAATTATCTACTTCTAATTAATATTTGGTTCCAATAGAATTGGTGTGTATTTCCATGTTTGATTAGAAGCCCAGTTTCAGGTATTTACAGCTAGTGTAGTGAGTCTGAGGATTTGTGGGCTTATCAAGATAAACACAACCACAAGGTGCAGTAGCAAACAGTGAGCTTTATTTGTGAGGTGCTTGGACAGTTTGCAGGTGAGGGGGAAAATTCTTCACAGCAGGAGTCCCACCAGAGACAGTAGCAGAAAGCCACCATCCCAGAGGGAAAAGAGACATAGGGATCTACCAGGTAAGTGGGGAAGTTACAGAGGAGACTCTGGGGAGTTTCTGGGAGGGAAAACTCTGAAGAGCAGATCTTGAGATTTTAATGGCTTTGGAGTTTATCATATTTAAAGAAACAGATGTTCAAAGCAGTTGTATATGGCATGCAAAGCAGGCAGGCTCTGAGTGGCTAAAAAGGCTTTTTGGGTTATATCTGAAGCACCTGAATGTGCAAGAATTTGAATTTTGTACCAACAGAGTTTTGAGTTGACAATTCTGGTCTGCCATGAAGAGGTAAAATGATACGGAGGTTAATAAACAGGGACCATTCTTAGCTCACTTTTATAATGCCTATAAAGTATTTTATATTAATTCTTGGCTATATAAAATAGAAAGGAAAACATTATTTGTTTCAAGTTATAGTAGAAAGATATGCAGGTAGGTACATAGAGGGGATTAGGTAGATAGATGTTAAAATAGATATGTAGACTTGTCTATACTTCATGTACTTTGAAGCACACATGCAAAAATCCTAAAACTACAAACACTATTAAATATCTGAAGGAACTATACATATTCTTTCATCCAGTTAGCTTTGTTTAGAGAATTTCTTATGCTTTTTGGTTTAAGGCCGTTCAATCAGTCAGTGAGAGTTGCCCCTCACAAGGTGGCTTAAGCAGCAGAAATTTATTGAGACGGGAAGTCCCTAAACTGTCAAGAGGCTGGTGTTCTCCTGAGGCCTGTCTTCTCCATTTTCAGGTGGTCTCTCATTTCCTGTGTCCTCATGTGACCTTTCCTCTGTGTGCACATGCTCCTCTGGTCTCTTCCTCTTTTCATAAGCACACCATTCCTGTTGGATGAGGTCCACACTGTTATGACCTCATGTAATCTTATTTATGTCTTTAAAGGTCCTGTCTCCAAACCATTACTTTGGGAGTTAGAATTTCAAAACATAGATTTTGGGAGGACACAATTCAGACAACAGTGAGTTTATCTAGGAAATGCCATTATATTTGCAGCTTTTCTATTTATATAAAAGACCTATAATCTATTTAATGCATTATTGTGCAATTTTAATTGTGTGTGTATGTGTTTTGTTTCCCTCCTATCTACTTATCTTGTGCAAGAATTGCATGCTCATTTATCTCATGAAATTCAGTTCATTGACATGTTCACGCGGCTTTTAGTAAGAACTGAAAATTAATTTTCCTAGCTTAGTAAAACCAAATGGGAAGCAAATTTTATTGCTTAAAAGAGCTTCGTAAATGATTCTGTATCATATATTTTATTTAATTTATAATAACAAACATTGTATCTTAAATACTCATTCCTATGACGATGTTCACCAAATGAAGTAGCCATTGAATTAAGAGAGATCCACGAAATGATTAAGACTACACTTTATTAAGATCAACCAATTCTATTAAAATATCATTACAGAGAATAAATTTAAAGAATCCTTGCAGAAATGAGTAGGAATGATTATGAGTTACTGAGGGCACTATTTTGTTATCATGTTTTTTGTTCATTTACACAAATAGCAGCAAAGCTGGAAGCGGTATATTTTAAAATTACTCTATATTAAAATTACTCAACTCTAGCAATGTTCAGCAATTTTCAACATTCTATCTCCATGCCAGGCACTTTTCTAAGACTTGGGAATAGAATGCTGGATAAAACAAACTCCCTGACCTCACAGAACTTTTGCAGATGCAGGTTATCCAAAGATTCTTTCTGTTAGATTTTCCTCTTTCCTACTTCACAGGAAGTACCCTTAAGAGAAATTTATCAAAATACAATGCATTGCATACATATATATCTATAGTCCAGACTACAAAAGTACCTATAATTGCCCATATAAACCCTGTATTCCAAGGACATAATCTTGTCCCACCTAATATAAGTGTCTTTTAAAAATCAACAAAGACAATTTAGTTGTGGTTTTCAGAATTATTGGTGGTCAACAGTGGACCAATATATGGGAAGCTTTTAAAATGGAGTGTTTAAGGCTCTAACTTCTTGTTCTGGTTGACTCAGTTTTCTGCAGTTATTGACTGTGACAGGCAATGTACTCCTCCTCCACAAAGTTCTAGGGTTTCTTGTGCAAAATGAAGCAAACAGTAACAACTAAATGAAAGCATGACTCTGCATATTATTAGAGACAATGCATATTTTGTTTTTAGAATGACTCCTTACATAGTAGATCAATTCAAATTCATTGTAGTTATGATTATTGATAAAATATAGATGCTTTTAAATGGCAAACAGATGCATTTTTTTCTATTTGGAACATTTTTTAAACTTCACCATGGATTATTGAAAAGAAAAAATAAACTAATGACATAGCATATGGGAAATTCCCTACAGATAATTAATATAATTGTACTGCCCAGAAAACCGAAAATTTAAATGTAACTGTGTACTTTCAGATATAAATTACAGAGAATAGTTTTATATTTGCAGAGATTTGGGGGAATTTTAGTTTTTGATACATTTGTATTCCTTAATTTTCATAAGTAATACTTTTAAAAAGTAAAAACATGGTAAAATCTTTCTCGCTATTGGAGTGACAGTTTACAGATTAGTAAGGTGGGAGAGACATAGATTGACTATTGTCATAAATTAGAATTTGACATATCAAGAACCTGGACTCCTTGGAAAAATGGCTGATTTTACAACCAGGGGAATAAATATGCCATCTGAACCTAGAGCATCATGTAGTTCCAGAGACTAAGCAAGGGAAAGAAAACAAAAAGCAAAACAAAATATAGGTACAGAAACAATGATTAGGGAATGTAAAAGGGACAAAGGAACCAAGTGAAAGAGTTGCCATTGACCAAAGATAGAACTTAAGAAGCAAGATGAATCAAATCATGTTGGATTAAACATAAAGTATAAAGTAAATATCAGTGATATTTTATAAATATGATTTTTAAAACAAATTATTACAGAATTACAAATAATTTATGTAGATATTTTACCCTTAAGAGCTGAAGCTTAACTTCCATTCTTTAATCATGAGCTGTGCATGGGGATTTCTTTCCAATGACTACATTATGGAAAGGCAGGGATTAATAAATAAAAACCTTACAGCAGAAAAGCTGAAAAGCATTGTCTCAGCAAGGTGGTTAACATCACCAATGTTGTCCTGATAATAGGTATCTACAATATGATGGAATGAAACTGCCTCTTTATTTTTGTGATCTTCCTTTCAAGCAGCAGTAAATTCAGTTCAATACTGGGAACAAAATCACATAAGTCTAAATAGGTAGATATTTCACAAAATCTCTGAACAGTTTCAAAACTATCAAGACCTTCAAAATCAATAAAAGTATGATACTCTGTCTAGTTAAGAGGAACCTAAGATGGTAAGATACTAAGGGTAATATGATATCCTAAGTGAGCCCCTGGAAAAGAAAAACAGGAGATTAGGTAAAAATTAATAAATTATGAATTGAGTATGAACTTCACTTAATAATTTGTTTCATATATCAGTATAGATATTTTAAATGTAAACTACTAATATCTGATGTTAATGGTAGTGGCCACAGGTATGAAGTCTATGGAAATGTTCTGTACTATCATCACAACTTTCTCCCAAATCTAAAATTATTCAATGTTTAAAATTAAAAGAAAAATTACTAATAATCATCTATTAAATTAAAAGAAACTCAACTGATTTGGTATTGATCAGTGACAGAAGTTTAGAGTTCAAGGACAAATCAAAGATGGCAAACTAGAGGGAGACTGCACTGCTTGTCACTACTCCATGACTTGGGATTCCAGCAGAGAAAACACTGTTTCTCTGCAAGGCAGCCTTTTATGCTCACCAATTTCCTGCTTTTTGCCTTCCATTCATCTGCCCCAATTGTCCTCTGTCTGACAGTATATCATCTGTCATTTGCCCATTTGCCCACCTTTTGCCTGCCCATCGCCTGTCACTGTATGCCCACCCATCAATCACCTACCATTAGCCCACAAACCACCACAGACTGCCCATGGATTGCCTGCTGCCCACTGCCCTCTTCTGCCTGGAAGTCCACTGTCAGAGTTCCTGCAGGTTTGGTTACATGTGGCCTCCTCCATCTTGGGACGCCAGCCAGTTTCTGGGAATTCAGAGTCAAGGAGACTATAGGTTTTCCAAACCACTGCTGCCATCTCTAGGCACAGCTACTTTGGTCTGGGGACACTGACCAGGGTCAGGAGATATATTGTCAGGGTACTTGCAGGTCTGTTGCACCTGAGGGCTTTCTGCTAGATGTGCTAGTGGCCACCATCTGGCTGCAAGCCTGTGTAGCAGGAGGCTGGGACAGTTCCCCAGGGAGAGCACAGGTTGGAGAAACTGGACAAATCTGGACATTTCATAGTGCCTAAGGGAATCATACATCAACAAGTCGTAACAACCATAAACATGTATGCCCCAAACAATGGAGCATCTTCATACATTGAACAAACTCCTCTCAATTTCGAGAATCAAATAGACAGCAACACAGTAATACTTGGTGACTTTAACACAACTCTCTCACCATTGGATAGATATTCCAAATAAAATCTAAACAAAGTAATTATAGAACTAAATAATACAATCAATGATTTGGATTTAACTGAAATATATAGAGTATTTCATCCATAATTGAGTGAATATACTTTCTTGCATATCAACACTTCTCTACAATAGATCATATGCTAAGCCACAATGTAACTCTTAGCAAATATAAAAAACAAAGAAATTGAATTACTACCCTGCATTCTATCAGATCATAATGGAAATCAGTGATAAATTTTTAAAACATTAAAGCTACTTCAACACCTGGAGACTAAATAACATAGTATTGAATAATGAATGGATAGAAAAAGAAATCAGGGAGTAAATAAAAAAAATACTTAGAGGTAAATGAGAATACCATTACAACATATCAAAATCTCTGAGACACTATGAAAGCAGTGCAAAAGGAAAGTTCATTGCATAGAGTTCATTGATTAAGAGAATAAAAAGTCAATAAATAAATGATCTAACATTACATCTCAAAATCCTAGAAAAACAAGAACAAATCAATAACAAAAGCACTGGAAGACAGGAAAAAATATCAGAGCTGAAATGAATGAAATTGAAACAAAAGAAAATTCAAAATACTGACAAAATGAAAGTTGGTTCTTCGAAATAAATAAATAAAATTGATAAATCCCTAGCCACACTAACAAAAAAAGAGAAAACCTAAATTAATAAAATATGTGATGAAAAAGGAAATAGCACAACAGACTCAAGTAAAATACAGAAGATAATTAGAATCTGTTTTGAAAATTTATACTCCAATAAAATAGAAAATATTGAACACATTGAAAAATTTCTAAAGACATATCATCTACCCAAACTGAATCAGGAGGACATTCTCAATTTAAACAGATCAATTTCAAGCAATGAAATAGAAGATGCCATCAAAAGTCTAAAAACCAAGAAAGGCCCAGGACCAGGATGAATTCTCAACTGAGTTCTACATGACCTTCAAAGAAGAATTAACACCAATACTCCTCAAATTATTCCATGAAGTATAAAAGGAGAGAACCCTTCCAAACTTATTCTATGAAGCTAGTATCACCCTGATATCAAAACCAAAGACATATCAAAGAAAGAAAACTTCAGACCAATATCCTTGATGAACATAGATGCAAAATTTCTCAATAAAATTCTGACAATTCACATACAAAAACATTTTAAAAAGATAGTGCACCATAATCAAGTGTGGTTCATCTCAGGGATGCAAGGTTGGTTCAACATCTGGAAATCAATAAATGTAATTCGTCACATCAATAGACTTACAGACAAGAATCATATATGATCATCTCAATAGATGCAGAAAAAGTATTTGACAAAATACAGCACCTCTTCATGTTCAAAAATACTAGAAAAACTAGGGATTGTAGGAATATACCTCAACATTTAAAAAGCTATCTATGCTAAACCCAAGGTCAACATCATTCTAAAAGGACAAAAATTGAAACCATTCCCTCTGAATACTGAAGTAAGACAGGGATGCCCTCTTTCACCACTTCTATTCAACATCATCCTTGAAACTTTAGCCAGAGGAATCAGATAGATGAAAGAAATTAAGGGATACAAATAGGAAAAGAATTCAAATTATCAGTACTGTGGATAACAAAATTTTATAATTAGAAGATCCAAAAAATTCCACCAGAAAACTTCTGGAACTAATAAATGAATTCAACAAAGTAGCAAGATATAGAATCAATACCCATAAGCCAAATGCATTTCCACACATCAGTGATGAATCTACTGAATGAGAAATTAGGAAAACTACTCCATTCACAGCCACTCAAACAAAGAAAATATTAGGGAATCAATCTAACAAGAGAGCTGAAAGACCTCTACAATGAAAACTACAGAACATTAAAGAAAGAAATTGAAGATCTTAGAAGATGGAATGATCTTCCATGCTTTGGATAAGCAGAATTAATATTGTTAAAACGGCCATACTACCAAAAGCACTATACAGATTTAATACAATTCCTATTAAAATCTCAGTGACATTCTTCAAAGAAATTGAAAAGGAATCATGAATTTGTTTGGAGAAATTAGAGATCCAGAATGGCCAAAGCAATTCTTAGCAAGAAGAGTGAAGCAGGAGGCATCACACTACTAGACTTAAACTATTCTACAGAGCTATAGTAAAAAAAAAACAGCATGGTATTGGCACCAAAATAAACATACAGAACAAGGGTACAGAATAGAAGACACAGACAAATTCACATAAATACAGTTATCTCATACTAGACAAAGTTGTCAAAAATATGTATTGGAGAATAGCTAGCCTCTTCAACAAATGGTGCTGTGAAAACTGGAAATACATATGTAGCAAAATTAAATTAAATCTCTATCTCTCACCCTGCACAAAAATCAACTCAAATTGGATAAAAGACAAGCACTATATCAAGAGACCCTGCAACTAATCAAAGGAAAAGTAGACCCAAATTTTCATCATGTTGGCTTAGGACCTGACTTCCTTAACAAGACTCCTAAAGCACAAGAAGTAAAATTAAGAATCAATAAATGGGATGAATTCAAAATAAAAAACTTCTCAGCAAAGAAAACAATCAATAATGTGAAGAGAGAGCCTCCAGAATAGGAAAATATCTTTACCACATGCACCTCGGATACAGCATTAATCTCCAGGATATATAAAGAACTCAAAAATCTTAACACCAGAAATTCAAATAACCCAATCTAAAAAAGGGTTAAGCAACTGAACAGACACTTCATAGATGAAATACAGTCAATCAACAAACATGAAAAAAGTGTTCATCATTTCTTGCAATTAGAGAAATGCAAATCAAAACTACTCCAAGATTTCATCTTACACTAGTCAGAAGGGCAATTATCAAGAATACAAGCAATAGTAGTGCTGGTGAAGATGTAGGGGGAAAGGCACACTCATGCAGAGCTGGTGTGACTGCAGATTGGAGCAACCACTCTAGAAAGCAGTACAGAGACTCAGAAAACTTGGAATGGAATCACCATTTGACCCAGTTATCCCACCCCTCAGTTTATACTCAAAGGACTTAAAATGAGCATACTACAGTGATGCAGCCACATCAATATTTATAGAAGCTCAATTCATAATAACTAAACTATGGAACCATCCTAGATGCCTTTCAACAGATGAATTCAAATGATTATTACTCAGCCTTCAAGAAGAATGAAAATTTGGCATTTGCAGGTAAATGGATGGAGATGGAAAATACCATCCTAAGTGAAATAAGCCAAACCCAAAAAAACAAAGATCAAATGTTGTGTCTCGTGGATGCTGACCCATAATTGGGGTGGGGGGTAGGAAAGAATAAAGGAATTTTGGACTGTGCAGAGGAGACTGAAGGGAGGGGAGGGTCTGTGGGGATGGGAAGAATGGTGGAATGTGACGTACCCTATGTAAGTGTATGTTTACACTACCAATGTGGCTCTGCACCATGTACAGCCAGAGGAATGAGAAGTATACAATGTGTCAAAATGCATTCTACTGTCATGAATAACTAATTAGAACAAATTTTTTAAAAAGACAAATCTTAGACACAAACAACTCAAAGCGACTAACTACAGATCAAGTTGATGTGTACATTCTTTGTGTAATTTAAATTTTTGAAATACTTAAGAGTCATCACTTTTAAATCCTTACATAATGAGTCATAATTAAGAGAAGAAACTTTAATAAAATAATGTCAATAGTTTTAAAAAATCATAAAATAGGTACTATATTTTATGGTAAACCAAAAGTCTATATGAAAATTGGCATGTTTAGTTGATGGTTTTTTAAATATGTAATTTGATGAAACACAGGCATGACTCATAAGAGCAGCCACTGGCAGTAAGCAATACTCATTCAAGTCTGTATGTAACACCTGGATATTAGACTGCCATTACTAAAATACATTTCAACATAGCACAAAGAAAATCGTCGCGTTCCCTTCTGCCCGCAGAGAGAGACACGACACACTGGTTGTTCGTCAGAGCTCTTTATTGTTCCTCTTCTTCCTCTTTCTCCTTTCTCCTATATCCCTCTTACAAGGAAGTCATGGCCATTATATATGAATCATGAGCCAATCAGGTTACAGAGCATGTGGGGAGAGCATGATAACAATGTTATACAATAAGGGCAACAAGAGGGCACGCAGCGAGCATGAGTCACCTTGTCCAATCAGAGCAGTCCATTCTGGCACTGGCTTAGTGCCAGGCCAACTTCCTTAAGCAATGTTGGCTGTTTGTTGCAAACCAGGGGCCCCGGCTCAGTGCCATACTAGGGTGGGGTCCTCGATGTTGCAAACTGGGCCACCCCGGCTCAGTGCCAGACTAGGGTGGGGTCCGCGGTACCCCGACAGCTCCCCCTTTCTTTTATTAAAAGAAAAGGCCTGAGACCGTGCCTGTCTTAGGTTGAGGGGTCAGCACATGTCCTTACCCGTCATCAAAGACTTTAGAGCATGCTACAGCTTCTGTCTTAGGTTGGTACATGGCCACCTCCTTCATTACCCGTCGTTGACTACCGGTCTAGCATATTTGCCATATATGGGGGGAGGTCTCTAGCCTCAATGGCAGTCAGGACCAGGAAGGATGATTCGATCTCTTTGTTGGGTGGCTTGTAATTGATAAATTAAGCGAATGAGATATAAAACACCTAAAGTATTAGTCCTAGGGAGCCAAGGCCTGCCCATTGTTTTACAAAACCTAGAGCGGTAGAGAACCATTTGACCATTTCAGATACAGGTGCCACATTTACCCTGGTGGTATTGACTTTCATAATTTCAGCTCTTAGTTGAGAGGTTAAATTGTTAAACCCATATGACCAAGTACAAATAAGATAGTGAGAAAGATTTCTAGACAACATAGCTGCATGGCTATCATTATAAAAAGTGATGGGGGTAACACAAACTGCTTTTAAAGAAAGAACACATTTTAGACCCATAAGTTCTTGTAACAAGTCCACTTGTTCTTGTAATAAGTCCACTCTTTGATTTACTAGGAGGATGCCTGTTCTTAGATGTTGATTTAAGGTCTCTTGAGTCTGTAAGGCAGTGGCAGTGTTTTTTTGCCAAATGATTAACTGTAGTTGTTGTCTGTATTGTAGTTGTCAACGTGACTGCTGCGGTTGTGGCTGCTGCTGCAGAGGCTGCAATGGCAGTGATCACAGCTGTTGTGATGCCAAAATCTCTTTTGTTTCTTGATAATCGCACTGGTAGTTCTGTATCTGTAACAGAGACTGGGACTGGTAGGAAGGTAGGAATACGCATTAAGACTGCCCGCGAGAACCTAGAAGCATTCCAACATTGAGAGAGAAGTTTGGAGAATAGCAGCTTGATAAATACCCTGCTTTAAAACTTGTATACTTGGAAAATATGAATACATTTAATATACAAGGAGTGACCATTTCACAATTACCCTGACACTTTAATCTTACTAAATTTAGTTTTTAAAGAAAAATTTAGACTCTGTAACATAGTACAATACTCTTAACAGTTGTTCAACCATAATTGTATAAACCCCAATTTTTAAGACGAATTGTTTAAAGAATAAAACTTAATAGACACAAAGTTAAGAGTAAATTAGTGTTTCTAAGAAATCCTTGTTATTTTACCATGTCATTTTACCATATAGATTAAACTTTGGCTTATATCAGAGCATTAGTATTTCACCTTAGGAAAAACCTTAAATAGCTTTAGCTGTTTCACATACACAAACCAACTTAGTTACACACAGACTTGTTGAAACTTGCCCTTTACTTACACACAGACTTTTTTAGCACTTACTTAGACCCTCATGTATTCCATTACATAGGCACTTTCTTACCCAGAAACATTTTCTTTTCCTTTTTATTAAATATATATCCAAACCTAGAACCTTTTATTCTCTCTTTCCTATCTGTTGACCCCTTTTTGTTCACATTCTGAAACAACTCTTATGAAATTTCTGAATTTAGATAAATTGCTCTATTTTAATAAGATTAAATATTTTGTTGTTTATAGTAGTCTAATTGAAACACAGTTGAAACTTTTGGGACCCTTTGTATGTAGAATTCCACTTGTTAGGACATACCTCTTAGTAACCTTGTTTTTAGTTTAGTGATGACACAAGGCAAGTTTAAACCCTTTTATTTACCAACCTATGAAAACACCAATAATGTTTAAGTATGATATCCCATGGAATTTGAGGAGTTAAGAGTACTCGATGTTATTTAATAATTAGCATTTTAACTTTGCAAATTAATCAGATGTCACCAACAAACACATTTGAGTAATCCCATACATGTTAACTTTAATTCACTTATTCTGTAAAAACCAAGAAAGCAGACAAGTGTCCTGAACAGTATTTGCTGTCTTTTTCCTGTTGAAAAAAAAATCCTAAAAACAATTGATATTAGACATTGTTTAACGTTAACATTTCATTAGTTGGACCACCTAGAGACTTGCAAGTTATTTTAAAGACATTTCATTTTTATTAGTTTACTCAATTTAAATTGAACCCTTTTAAATCACGTGAATAAAAGTATTTGGATCCATTTTTAAATTTTAATTTTAGGAGCGCTCAGTTTTGATACAGACAAAACATGACATTAGACAGCACAACATAACACATAACACAAAATCAAAGGCCTTGTAACTTTATAGGTGAATCTCCATTGCAATGTAACAGATGTTCAAAAACTCTAGTTGAATAAAAACTAGAACTGATCAAAAAGAAAAAAAAATCATTAACCTAGGTATGCTGGATCAAAATTAGGAGCTCAAAAATATAGCATTAAAGAAAAACAAAACAAAACAAGAATCCTAGAGAATGAGTTAGTTCTGTGTAGCAGCCCAGAAGTTTAAAACAGACACCCTTTTTTCTTTCTTTTTTTCTTATCTTCAGGTTACCTCCCTTTCCCGCTGAGACCGCTGCAGCCTACATTCCAATGCAGGCTTCAGCAAGGCCAGGCAAGGGGGAGGGAGGATCACCCAGGACTTGTTAACCCTTTTTCTTCCTGGTTGAGAAATCAGGTTAGGTTTGAATGCAGAAAATTACAAAACATTATTTCTTACTACTTTTGAGGAATGGAGCTGCTGAGATTTTTGCCTAGGGGGAGGACTACTTCAAGGACACGGGTGTTCCCTCCCTAGGTGGCCATGGAGCTGCGTGGAAGGGATCAGGAGGGGGGCCTTTTTCTGTCTCTTGTGATAGTTTCTCTTGATTCAATAAGCCCTTATCTAAAAACCAAGGGGCTTTGTCTTCTACAGTTTTTAAAAACTTCCTAGCTGAGGAAACCTTTAAAGGTGCTCCATTAGCCTTTAATAAAGCCTTTAATAGTCCTTCCATGCGAACCCTGGACATTTCTGAACCCATGCTTTAGCTATAGTGGCCGCCTTTCGCGTGCCTACTTTCACTTTAACCGGACCGCTTTCCGCGTGTCCCTGGACCACCTTCCGTGAGTTCTGATAGTCGCTTTACCGCGCTGTAGTCGCTTTACCACGCTGTAGTCGCTTTACCGCGATACTTTCACTTTAACCGGACCGCTTTTCCGCGTGTCCTGATAGTCGCGCGATACTTTCACTTTAACCGGGCCGCTTTTCCACGTGTCCTGATAGTCGCTTTACCACGAACTTTAAGGCTGCCTTTATCACTCCTATTTTATTATTTACAACAGACAAACTGGTTAACATTAATCTCTAAAACTTATATAACATTAACCTTTAAAACTTATATAACATTAATCTTTAAAACTTATATAACATTAATTTTTAAAACTTATATAACATTAATTTTTAAAACTTACCTAGGTAGTTGCTGCTGATCTAGAGGTCCCTGGTTCGATTCCCGGGTTTCGGCACCACTCGTCGCGTTCCCTTCTGCCCGCAGAGAGAGACACGACACACTGGTTGTTCGTCAGAGCTCTTTATTGTTCCTCTTTTTCCTCTTTCTCCTTTCTCCTATATCCCTCTTACAAGGAAGTCATGGCCATTATATATGAATCATGAGCCAATCAGGTTACAGAGCATGTGGGGAGAGCATGATAACAATGTAATACAATAAGGGCAACAAGAGGGCACGCAGCGAGCATGAGTCACCTTGTCCAATCAGAGCAGTCCATTCTGGCACTGGCTTAGTGCCGGGCCAACTTCCTTAAGCAATGTTAGCTGTTTGTTGCAAACCAGGGGCCCTGGCTCAGTGCCATACTAGGGTGGGGTTCTCGATGCTGCAAACTGGGCCGCTCCGGCTCAGTGCCAGACTAGGGTGGGGCCCTCGATGTTGCAAACTGGGCCGCCCCGGCTCAGTGCCAGACTAGGGTGGGGTCCGCGGTACCCCGACAGAAAATGTTCAGAATGAGCACTGGAAAACTTACTGTTTCACAATGGAATGACAGTTTTCTCACAGATTTGCAAGAGCAAATTTTCCAAACAAGAACTTTCCAAAATCTATGAAGTACTCAGTGTGCACCAAGCCAAATGTGAAGGAAGGACAGAAGAGAGTATGACTGTTATCCCGGGTCTAGCTGCCCTCCTTCCTGTTACGTGAGAGATGCTGTGCTCTTTGACTATGGAATTTGGGGTGCACACCCTCCCGTTTGGACAGATTCGGTGCATCATTAAGTTAAAGTCACTCATTTCATGAACTTTTTTCAGGCAACTACATAGAAAGTCAGCTGTTCTGTGTTCCAGTAGTACTGTGTTCACACTTTTTTCATCCCTCCATCTAATCCTTACTGAGTACCTACTATGTTCCAGGCCAAAATTTGTATTTCTGACCCACTTTTTGTGAGCTGTATGACAGTCTATTTTCTCCTTCTAATCTGGGACTAGTACTTGATTTCCTCCCAAAGTATAGGAAAGAGGCTAATCAGTAGTTAATCCTTACAACCAACCTTTTTTACAGTATGTTCTGCTATTAACTGTGTTGTGCAAACATGAGAAATGATACAATGGAATACCAGGTAGTATGTCTGAAATAATACAACTCATCAATATAACAGAGAAGCATGGACCAGGACGGCCATGAAGACTGAAAAACATACTGGCTGCATCATTTCTTCTTTCTCATACAGTTTTACTGAGTTATATGTTAAATACCAGGCTATTCATCTTTTAAATCATATACATCAGTGAGTTTTCTTATATACAACATTTAGACATTGATCACCATGATCTCATATTAGGGAATCTACAAGGAAACTCATATCCATTAGTTAGTACTTGCAAGACCACTCTTCTCAAGTCCTCGTCAACCAATAATCTGTTTTCTCTTTCAATCAGTGGCTTTGCCTACCTTGGCCATTGTATGTGAGCAGATTTATATAACATATGCTTTTGTGTCTGACTTCTTTTACTGAGAATATTGTTTTCAAAGTCAACCATTTGCCGCCTACTAGAGAATATTATTACCTTTGTTGACTGAATAATATTGTATTGCATGGATAAATCTCATTGTCTTTATTCACATAGCAGACATTTGGACTGTTGTTAGACAATTGGATTATTTCTACTTTATGTTTTATAAATAAGGCATCTATGAACATTTGTGTAAAAGCGTGGACATTTGTTTTCATTTCCCTTGGAAACGTACTTGGTCCTATGGAAACTCTAATAAACAGTTAAGGGACTGACAAATATTTTTTGTACAATTTCTGCACATTTACATTCCTATCATCAATATATTGGGATTCTATTTTCCATATACTTATAGACACTTATTTTCTTATATTTTTATTATAACCCTCCTGATACACTTAAAGGGACCTTGTTATTTTTATTTACATTTCTCTAAAAACTATAGAAGTTCCCCCTTACCCTTGGAGGATATATTCCATGACCAGTAGTGGATGTTGAAACCAAGACTACTGTTGAAATCTACATAAACTGTTTTTTTTAACTGTACCTACAAACCTGTAATAAGATTTAATTGATAAATTATGCACAGTAACAGATTAACAACAGCTAATAATGAAATAGAATAATTATGAAAATTTTCTATGATTATATTAATTATTTAAAACTTATGAAATGTTTAGTTCTGGAATTTTTACTTAATATTTACAGATTTCAATTTGTCATAGGTAACTGAAACTGCAGAAGGCAAAACCATGGATAAGGTGAGGGAACTATTGTATTGATATTAAACATCTTTTCATATGCTGATTGGTCAACTTTTATATCTTCCTTAGAAAATTTTTCAAATCATTTGGTCAAACTTATTTGGGTTATTTTTCTTCTATTTTTATATTTTAAGAGTTTTTTAAATATACACATGAATTCCTTTTCGTATTTATGATATGGAAATCAATCTGCCACAATATAAGTAGTACTTTCCTTTCTTAGATTTTGTTATTCAAAACACAGAATATTTTGTTTTGAGGAAATCAATCCCACACACAGAGGTTATTATACAGAATTGGCTGACACAGTTCTGGAGGTTGAGACATTCTAAGATCTAATTGGCATGGCTAGAGACCTAGTGAGTCAATTGCATATTTCTGGGTCAAGTGGTAAAGTGTGAGAAACAGGAGATAAAATAGCATGGTTCCAGCACAGGGATGGTGGGCTCTAGAAGAACTGACATTTTAGCTTAATCCAAAAACTGGAAAAAAGTAATGTTTCTGTTGCAGACAGTCACACCATAGGAGTTTCTTCTTACTACAAAGAAGGTCAGGATTTATTTATTTTCTGTTTACGTCTTCACATGATTGAATGATGCCCACCCACATTACTGAAGACTATCTGCTCTCTGTCTGCCGATTCAAATGATAATCTTCTAGACAACACTCCTCGGTTCATACCCAAAGGACTTAAAGTGAGCATACTGCCGTGATGCAGTCACATCAATGTTTATAGAAGCTCAGTTCATAATAACTAAACTATGGAACCAACCTAGAAGCCCTTCAACTGATGAATTAAATGTGTTATTTACTCAGCCTTAAAGAAGAATGAAAGTTTGGCATTCGCAGGTAAATGGATGGCTTGCATCATTCAACAAGTAGCCTCTGGCTTCTGTCACTCAGAAATAAGCATTTCCATTTCCTCCATTTTTTTTTTTTTTTTTTTTGGTGCTGGGGATTGAAGTCAGGGCCTTGTGCGTGCAAGGTAAGCATTCTACCAACTGAGTTATATCCCCAGTTTCTCTTCCATGTCTTTTTATGGCTTGAGTGTTTATTTGCTTTTGTCACTGAATAATATTTAATTGCATGGATGCACCACAATTTGTTCAGCTGTTTACACTGAGGAAAATTTTGGCTGCCTCCGCCTGGTAGAAATGAAGAATGAGGTTACTATAAATATTTTGTGAGCACATTTTTGTCAGTACATGTGTTTACAACTCATGTGTGTGATTTTCAGGAGTACATTTCTGAATCGTATCAGGAAACAATGTGAAGTTTTGTAGGAGAAGGTCAGAATCTTCCAAAGTGCCTGTCCTATTCTGCATTCCCAGGAGCAAATAATAGAGTTATGGTTTTTTCACATCTTTGCCAACATTGGTAACGTCAGTTTCTTGGGATTTTAGCCATTCTGCTAGGTCTGTAGTTATATCACAAAACGGCTTTATAAAATTTGCAATTTGCTAGTGGTATACTAAGTTAAAATTTTTATATGTCATTCTTTTCTATGCATCTTCTTTGGCAGATTCTTTACCCGTAATTACTGCCCCTTCCGCTTTTTTTTTTTTTTTTTTTTTTTTCTTTTCCTTTCTTTTTACAGTACTGGGGATTGAACCTAGGGCTTTGCGTGTGCTTAGGTGAGTATTATACCACTGAGTCACATCCCCAGCACTTCTGTATTTTTTTCACTTATTGTGGAGTCTTGTGAATTTTCACATATTCTGTAATGGAATAAAATTATCAAATACATATTTTGCCAAGATTTTTTCCTAAGCCCATGGTTTATCTTTTCATTCTCTTAGTGTATTTCATAAGCAGAAAATTTTAATGTCAGTGAAATCCTTGGTATAACTTTCCTTTTATGGATCATATGTTTCATACAGTAGCCAAGGAGTCATGACACAAAACAAGTTTGTTTTTTTTCATATGTCATCTTTTATAAGTTATCTTTTGTAGTTTTGTGTTTTACATTTGGTTCTATAAACCTCTCTGAGTAAAATTTTGTGAAAGTTGGAAAGTCACCATCTAGGTTAATCGTTTTGCATGTGGATATAGAGTTCTTTTGGCACTACTTCTTGAATAGAACATGTTTTGCTCCTTTGTTAAAGATCGGTTGACTTTATTAGTGTGGGTCTACATTTGGGCAACTTGTTCTGTTTCGTTCATCTGTTTGTTTATTCATTTATTTCTACTCATACCACAGGGTCTTGATTATTGTATCTTTATATTGTCTTTAGGTTGGACGGTGCCAATTTTCTATTTTTTATTGATCCTTTTTAGTTATACATGACAGTAGGATGCATTTTAATATAATTATACAGGCATGAAATATATCTTATTCTAGTTAGGACTCCATTTTTATAGATGGATATGATGGTGGGATTCACTATGGTGCTTATTTATCAGTATTGTGCTGTCTGTTCTGGATCATTTCTTTTCCACATCAACTTTAGTAAAAGTTTTTAAGTGTCCACAAAATAACTAGCTATTATTTTGATTGAACTTGTCTTAACTCTACAGATCAAGTTCAGAGAAAGTGATATTTTGACAGTGTTGAGTTTTCCCACTGTGAACAGAGGATTACTTTCCATTTTTTTACATATTTAAAATTTTCTTTTATCAGAGTTGCTCTTTTTCTTACATAGATCTTGATGTTTTGTTATATTTACTCCTGCATAATTCATTTTTATTTGAAGTTCCTGAAAGTGGTATTGTATTTTTAAATTTCAATTTCCAAATGTTCATTGTAATTGACTTTTGTATATTAATCTTATATCCTGCAGGTGTGCTATAGTCTTTTTATTTCTAGGAGTTACTGTTGTCAATTATTTGAGATTTCTACATAAACAATCATATCTATGAACACAGATGATGTCTCTTTCTTCCTTCCCCATCTGTGTACCTTTTATTTCATTTTCTTGTCTTTTTCACACTAGCTACAGCATTCAGTAAATATTCTTGTCTGGTTCCTGAAAAACATCTATTTTCTCAACATTAACTATGATGTTAACTTTTTTACTTACACATATTAGTTATGGAACTGTGAAAATATCTCTCCATGGTTAATTTGAAGATAGTTTCTATGATGAATGGATTTATACTTTTTCAAGTTCCTGTTTGAGAGAACTGATGTAAACATAAAACTTTTCTTTAGGCTTCACGTGTAATGTATTACACTTATTTTTGAATGTTGATCCAGAATTGAATACCTGGGATAGATCTTCCTAGGTCATGTTGTACAATTCCTTACATACACTATTGGATTTGATGTGCCATAATTTTGTTTAAGAATTTTATATTTACAGTTGAGGGACTGGCCTATAGTTTTCTTGTCTCATAATGTATTTTTTTGTTTGTTTGTTTTGGTTTTGGGGTAATGCTAGTTTCATTGACTGAGTTAGGAAGTACTCCTTCTCATTCTATTTTTTGAAGAAATTAAAGAAAATTGAGATTTAATATTAATTGGGATTTAATATGTAAATGTTTGGTAGAGTTGACTCATGTAAAAATGTTGGTGTTGTGCTTTCTTCTCTGGGAGGTCAATTATTGCTTCAGTGTGAGACTCTTCAGATTCTCTCTATTGTGTGAGCTTTGATACATTATGTCCTTATACATGTTCCTATATTTCATTATAAAGTTGTGGATATCATTCTGTTATTATCCTTCTGAATTCATGGGGATCATTGGTCATGGTTCCACTTTTATTTCTGATATAAAAAACTTGAGTTATCTTTATTTTTATTCTAAATGTAACTAAAAGTTTATTGATTGTTTTGTTCATTTCCAAGTGCTATCTTTTGATTTTACTGGGTTTCTTTATTAATTTCTCATTTTAAACTTCACTGGTTTGTGCTCAAACTTTTATTACTTTCACTCTTCTGGTTTTGGTCTTACATTTCTATTCTTGCTTTGGTATATTGAGATAAAAGCTTAAATATTTGATTTTAATCTTTTATTATATGTGTATATAATGCTATATAGTCTACTATTGGATGACACATTCTATAAATTACAATTTTGTATATAAGAACTTCTATTATCTTCACTGCATCTCACACATTTTGACAAGTTATATTTTCATTTTCATTCAGTTAACCTTGTGAAAAATTATTTTCTTTTTTGATTTATGAGTTATTTACAACTATGTTATTTAATACCCAAGTACTCTGTGATTTTTCTAACTAGCTTGTGTCTTTGATTTCTAGTTTAATTTCATTATATTTTCTGCTTGTTTGTTAGTAGTGATATTGGGGATTGCCCTCAGAGCTTTGTGCATGCTAGGAAAGTGCTCTTCCACTGAGCTGTGTCTCTCATCCTTCATTTTGTTCTTCTTCTTTTTTTTTTTTTTTTTTTTTTTTTTCTATTTCCCAAGTTTATTATCTGGATCTTATCTGTTATGAGAATGTGAAATATTCTTTTTTTTTCTAAATTTTAAAATTTGTTCTGATTAGTTGTACATGACAGTAGAATGCATTTATACATCTTGATAAATCATACATGAATGGAGTATAATTTCTCATTTTTTATGATTGTACATATTGTAAGATACCTGGATGGTTTGTTTTTAAAATGTTTTAAGGTATGTTTCCTGCCCATAGCTGGGGTCCATATCAGTGAATGCTCCATTTGAACTTGAGAAGAATACGTATTCTCCTGTTGTTGGATAAACTATTCTATAAATGACAATTACATCCAAAGGATTGATGGTGTTTCAGTATAATTACATACTTACTGATTTTCTGTTGTCTTGATCTGTCAGTTACCTAGAGAGGTTTGTAGAAAATTCCAACGATAATAGAGAATTTGTTTATTTTTCCTTGCATTTCTTTATTTTTTATTTATTCTTAATTCATGATTCTAGGATGGAATCCAGAGCTTTGAACATGCGAGGCAAGTGCTCTAAAACTAAACTGCATCTCTAGTCCGTCCTTAAAGTTCTGTCAGTTTAACTTCACATTTTTTGGTACCTGGTGGTCGATAAATACATACATAGCATTCTTTTTTTATTTAATTATTTATTTTTTAATTTTTTTACAGACTGCATTTTGATTCATTGTACACAAATGGGGTACAACTTTTCATTTCTATGGTTGTACATGATGTGGATTCATACCATTCAGGTAATCATACATGTACATAGGGTAATGATGTCTGCCTCATTCCACCATAGTATTTTTATGCCTTCTCTGAACATTCTTATTTCTTCATCACCATTATATAATGCCCATCTTTGTCTCTGGCATTCATCCTTCCCTGAAGTTAACTTTGAAATTAATGCAGCCACCCCTGTTGTCTCTTCATTTGGTTTAGCATGGTATATTTTTCTTTATCCCTTTACTTTTGATTGAAAATATATTAATCTGTATTTTTTTTCCATTTAAAATTGGCTTATTATAGACAAAATATAGTCAGTTTTCAGTTGTTTTATCCCCTCCCTATCATTTTGTTTTCATGGTTGAATTTTGTCCATTCATATTTTAAGTGTTTTATAGTTAGATTGGTATCTCCTCTCTCTCTGTTGTGCTTTCTGTCCATTGTACCTTTTTATAAAAATATTGTAAATGCTCTGCTCTTATTGTCTTTTGTCAGATCAGTTATGTATATATCCTTTTAAAATTTATTTAATGGTTGCCCTAAATTTTGCAAGATGTGCATACAGCTGATCAGAGTCCACTTATTTTTCTTTTCATTATTTTTTAAAACTTTTCAATTATTACAAAATATTATTTATGCTCTTTTTTCTTTGTTATTCCCAATACCTATATAGTACCCCCTTCTGTAATTGCCCTGTATTCTTAGATACGTTGCTCATCCTTTTTGCATTGTTTCATTTTGTGCATTTCAATTCAGAAGGTTTCTACACACATATCTTCAAACTCAATGATTATATTCTTAACTGTATTCCATCTACTTTTAAGTTTATGAAAGGCATTCTCCATTTACGTGACACTGTTTTTTGTTTGTTTGTTTGGTTTGTTTGTTGGTTTTTTTGGTACCAGGGATTAAACCCAGGGGTGCTTTACCACTGATCCACATTTTCAGCCCTTTTTTTATATTTCGTTTTGAGAGAGAGTCTTGGTAAGTTGCTTTAGAGCCTTGCTAAATTAGTGAGGCTGGCTATGAACTCACCACAGTCTCCCAAGCTGCTGGGATTACAAGCATACACCACCACACCTGTCTATGTGACAGTGTTTTGGATTCTGCTTCAGTTTTTATAAATTTTTTGTTATAGTTTCCACCTTTCTGCTTACATTTTGTCCTTTTGTTTTCCACTCTGATTAGAAACTGTTTCCCAGTGTTCCTATTAGAATTCTTCGTATATTAATAGCAACTGTTTTAAATTTCAGGTTGGATAATTCCAAAACATCATTTTATTTGAGTTTATTACTATTACCTACTTGCTTACTTTGTCTCATTAGAATGTGTTTTCTCTTGCCTTTTAGTACACCTTATAATTTTTATTGAATGGTAGACATACTGTACTGGGCACAGAAATTGAGACAAATAGGCTTTTAGTGTGAAGTTTGTATTTATCTGCTAAGAGATAGACAGTTAACATCTGGTGTAACTATAGTTGTCAGAGGATATAATTTCTTCCAGTGTCATTTTGTGTTGTACTTTGTGTTGTCTTTGGGGGTCAACAGACTGATTTTCAAAGGAACTTAAGATATATATTAAAGAACTTTATCATGCATTTGTGTGGAATGGCAAGTTCAAAATTTTCAGTGCAAATCAGCAATCTGAAAATTCCAGGAAGAGTTGATTTTCTCAGTTCTGAGTCCAAAACTGAAAACCCAGACAGAATTTTTATATTGTAAATTCATACTCTTCAGAAACTTAATTCTTAAGAATCTTAACCCTTAAAGTTTTTGTTGTTGAATGAGACCTACCCTTATAATGGAGGGTAATATGCTTCGCTCAAAGTCTGCAGATTTAATGTGAATCATATCTAAAGCATATCTTCACAGCAGTATCTTGACTGGGTATCTTAACCTAGTGAAGTGAACACATAGTATTAACTATTACAGATTTTCCTATAAATATTTCTTTTTAGAGTTGTAGCTCTGTAGTTTATTTCTGCTACAATCCCTTATTGTTTCTTTCAGGGAGTTTATGCACCTAGATTGTGAATTTCACAAGTGTTTCTCAGTTGTCCTTCTACCTCCCATCACTTAAGTGTCTCAAGTTGCTGGTGGGGCCACTACTAACTGTTAGGGTAACTGACGCAAATATCCATGAGAGACACAGCTCTGAGTTCAAGCAATGGTTTATTGACAGAGAGAGTCTGCCAGGCTGCCCCTGTGCAAGGAGCAGCAGCCTGCAGGAAAAACATCTAAACTATACAGTCATGTACAATGGAGTAGCTAAAAAATAACTGGTCTGGCCCTGCCACTGTTACTTGACATCTTTGCTGTGGTTTTGGTAGTTAGGGACTCTTTAGGGTGGGTCAACTGGGAAGGTCCTGCCTGGGTGGGCAGGTGCTGATTTTCAAAATGGAGTTACTTTGGCCTAAAGACCTAACATTACCCTTATCTAAAATCAGTTGGTTCTGGCAATTTCCCTTGAGGGAAGTAATGTAATGGAATATAGAATATTGTGTGTATTTCAATATGGTTACTTTTCCTTTAGATATTTTTCAAATGTCATTTCAGATGCATGGGCAGGTTAAAGTTTTACATCGAAAGTTTTTATTAACACATTAATTTTATATATGAATGGGTTTTCATACTTATAATTGGTATGCAAAGATCAATTTCAACTAATCCCCCCAACTTTTCCCAATTTATCATAATAACTATTTCTATTTTTAGCTCCCACATAAGAGAGACGGCATATATTTGTCTTTCTAGGTCTGGTTTATTTCACTTAATCACATCCAGCTTCATTTAGTTTGCTGCAAATGACAGGATTTCCATTTCCTTTGTAACCGAATAATGTTCTATTGTGCATGCATACCACATTTTCTTTATCTAATCATCTGTTGATGAGCACCTAGACTGATTCCACATCTTAGCTACTGTGATTAGTATGGTACTAAACTTGGGCAAGCAGGTATGTTTCATTGGTATGACAATTTCATTTCCTTTGGAAATGTATCCAAAGAGGGATAGGTAGATGACGTGATGAATATACTTTGAGCTTTTTGAGGAACCTCCACACTGTACATCATAATGGCTATTCAAATTCACATCCCCACTAACAGTGAATAAGAGCTTCAAATCCTCCCCAACATTTGTTATGTTTCCTTTCTTTCTTCCTTCCTTCCTTCTTTCCTTCCTTCCTTTTACATAATAGCCTTTCTAACATGGGGAACTGGTATCTCATGGGGTTTTGAGTTTCATTTCCCTGATGGTTAGTGATATCCAGTATTTGGACTCTTATCTAGAAAAACAAAATCCAAAAACCCATTTTTGAAGAATTCTGAATTACTTGACAAAAGAGTTCTATATAAAATGAAAAAAAAATGAAAAGTTTAAAAAATTCACATATTAAACAGTTTTTTCAGTAACTTCGAGTTTCTGTAAATTTCCCAAAACAGGAAAAAAAAAAAAAAAAACTGAAAGGAGAAAGCTCATTGTTTGAATGAGACCTACCCTCATTATGGAAGGTAATTTGTGATCCTCCTGCCTATAAAGAAACAAACAACAACAAAAAAAACTAGTTCTCTTACAAAATGAAGGTCAGGCTATGTCCCATATAATTATATACTCCCCCTGGCAATGGTTAATTTTAATATAATAAAATACACTAATATAAACTCACTTATTAATTTTTCCTTAGGCTTTGCATATAACACTAAAAAATTTAATTTTATAGTAAAGCAAGATGTGGATAGCTACATTAGCAAAAAAGCATTAGAAAATTGTTTAAACTGTCATATTTCAAAACAAATTTTATTAATAAAGCTAATAAAAGTCTAAATCAATAGAGGAAGCTAAACTTGAATAGACAGCAAAGGTGCTTAACTGTTTTATTAGGATTAAAATAATAAATTCAAACATATGAATTAAACAAGGACATTCAATATATGCACTGCCAATTCAAACATAATTATATTCTATTTATTAATCAATAATTCCATTCTAGGAATATTAGAATTTAGGTGCATTGTTAACCATGTCATTATTACAGAAATTGCAATGAGTATTAAGTTAATGGAGAAAAAAAGTATAAAAGTTGTTTTTGATTTTTTTTCAATACTGGGAGTTAAACCCAGGGGTGCTCTACCATGAAATCACACCCCTGTGCATTCCCCTACCTTTTGTTTTATTTTGATTTGAGACAGGATCTCCTAAGTTGCTGAGGCTGGCCTTGAACTTGTGAACCTCCTGACTTAGTCTCCCAGGGTTCCTGAGATTACTGGCATATGCTATCACACCCGACTAAAAGTTTTATACATATCTTTAAAAAGAAAACAATAGCATAAGCTATATAATCAGTCAGAATCATGACTAAAATGGTCAGTGGTTTTATGGATGCTCCACATGAGAGCAAGGATTAAAGAGAAGAATTAGGAAGTCAAAGTGAAAGGATAATCAAGCATCTGAAAGAAAGTACTAGTCATTCTAAGGAATTCTTCAAACTATCTTGATAATTTCTACAGCTTAAAATTTTCTGTCTTGAAACAAAGCCTAAAATATTTGCTTAGTATTCTTTATATTATATTGGATTTTTAAAATGTTATGAAATTTTTAATTATTCATTAACTTAACCAAAAATAAAGATATTCTATTATGAATTCTGAAAAATATCAATTGGTCACAAATATTAACACAAAAGGGGAACTAATATTTATATATTTACAAGAAATATATTTTTCATATATATCTTAAATCCATCATGTGTAAGTATTTGCATACCTGCTATATGTATCTAGTGATATATTCTCACCCTGTCTGCTATAACTTCAAGAAGGTGTTCAGCAGGTTGCATCCACCTGGTGGAGCACGAATAAGCAACAGTCCTAGGTATGCGTCCGCCTGTCTCCTGTGTGATGAGTCCTCCTTCGTGAGGGGCATCACCGGACCCATACCACCCCAGCTGTGACCTCACAAACCTGTGAACCAGGGACCAAGCCACTGTCTGCAATTTTCACCTAGGGGCTACATTTTATCATTGCCTCTTAATTCAAACAAGCATTATAGAGATGGGAAATAAAACATATTCCTAATTAAAGCAGAATTATCAAATTTAAAATTTATGTGATGGCAGTAGATAATAAGTTAAAATTTGTCATAAAATAAAGGCAAAAAATATGCTCAGAATTCAGAAAATATACAACAGATGCTGGGTTATGGTAGGAAAAACATAGAGGCAGAAATGTATAAAATAAAACTCAATTTATAAAAATAATCACAACTTCATTAAAAACAGAGTTGGCAAAATATTAAATAAAAAAGGTAATCTGAAATAATTAAATTAAAAATTCCATGAGTATTATGCAAAATTCATAAATCAGCATGCAGGTATACTCGGGGTACTAATGTAAATTACAAAGATTTTATATATATATATATATATATATATATATATATATATATATATATACAGAAAATGACAATGATTTGACTGTTAGTAGGTGGGTGCAACCTCCTTCTAACTACTTCAGACAAAGAAAGTCAAGTGGTGACAAATATTGAACTTGTAGTTTTTTTGTTTTGTTTTGTTTTCTTGTTTGTTTTTTTTTTTGGGGGGGGTCCAGGGAATGAACACAAGGGCTCTCTTAAGCACTGAGCCACAACCCCAGTTCTTTTTATTTTGTTTGAGACGGGGTCTTGCTAAATTGCTCAGGGCCTTACTAAATTGCTGAGGCTGTCTTTGAACTTGTGATCCTCCTCCCTCCTCCCTCAGCCTCTTTTTAGGCAAGTCCCAAGGTCCCTAGGTCAAACACTTCTTATGATAAAAACAATGAAAAAAAGGAGAAATGTCTTTCTCCAAATGATCAGATGAAAGTAGATTGAATTGGGGGGGAAAGTAAGTTTACAGTTAATGATATTGAGAATTAATGAAATAATGGGAAGAACAAATTTTATTAGCCAAATATTCACACACAGATTTTTAAGTTGCTGTTTACAGTTTTCCAAAACAACCAAAGAAGCTCAATTTCATGAGGTGAGCAAGTAGGTACCAGAAATCTATACTCTATCCCACTCCCTCTAATAAAGTAAGTACTAACTCCCAAACAATATGCTCTGTTTTGTGATTTGAAAAAGACAGGAATATCATAATATGACAATGATAAAAGCCCATACACATTTTAATTAGCAGAGAGGTGGTCTCCTTATATAGATTTTAAAATACAGATTCAAATAAATCTCAGGTGACATCTTACTTCTGGCTGTTACAGCAAATGACTGTACACCTGATGGGTTGTAAAATAAAAAAGTACTTCTCACAGTTCTGGAGCTTAAGCATCTGAAATCAGGATACCAGCATAATCAGTGTCTAGTAAGAGCTCTCATTGTATACAGACTGCAAACCTCTTCACTGTGTCCTGCGATGGTACAGAGCAATAAACTTTCTCTGGACTATGACAAGGGTATTAATTTTGTACCGGAGGTCTTTACCTTTATGACCTCATCTAATCCTAATTGCCTCATGAAGACCTCTTGGGAGGTAGGGCTTCACGATAAGAGTTTTGGAGGGACACGAACATTGAGTTTATAGCATTTTTCTGAAGTAAATTAAAGGAATATTGAAACTCTGAGATGCACTATAAATGCAGACATAAAGAATGATTTGATTAAAAATCCAAAGTTTAAGAGTAAAGACAAATCTAAACAGGGAAAAATAACATTTGAGATGCAAAACAATCAATAAAGGAACCAAGAAATTGCATAAAACAGCAGAAGATAAATATTACTGTGGACAAATGCCAGGAGGAAGCAATCCAGAAAGGTAAATTAAAAAAAAAATCAATATAATATAAATATAAAATAAATATAAAAAATCAATATAAAAATGTTCAAACCATTTAGTATTCAACAAAATAAAATAAAGATAAAACAGCAAAGTATCTTACATTTTTTTACTCATATATTTACTTCATAAAATTTGAGAAATGTTTTCAAATAGGTAGAAATATAAAAATTAAAAATGAAAGAAAGAATTTCCCTGCATCTCACCTAATGTCATGCTTTTCTCTCTCTTCAAGGTAGCTTCTGTGCTTCTGTTAACATTCATAGGTGTGCATATATTTTTTAGACAGACATTGGGCTCCTACTCTGTATTGTTTGGAATTCTTTTCATTTGATAAAAAAATTTTAGAGACTTTTCCCCAGGTCTGCATACATGCTTTAAAACTTTTTCAAAGTATATTCAGAGTGTTTTATATTCTGGATCCTTCTTTACTTATTCACTGTTCTGGTAGAGATTTTGAGTTGGCCTCACTCGGTTGCTATGCAATCACTTCTATTGGAGACAACGTGGAGCAGACAGTTTGGTTTAGTGGACAAGTATGTTCATAGCACTCATTCTTTCTCCTGGGAAAATCTACTTTTCCCATCATATTTTAGAATTCTGTATCATTTACTGAGTATTGTTTACAAGAGAAATGCAAATACATATGCTCAGTGAAACTGAGCACTGTCCACAGGATACGTAGAGTTACTTTTGTGCTCCAACAGTTCTTCAGTTTGGTCATTTTCCCTTATTCTAATAAGATCTTCTATTGAAAGATTTTTTAAAAGTCTTTCAAAAATGCACATACTTTCTACTTTCTTTCCATTGTTGTCACCAAGTCACTGAGCGGGACAAAAACAAAATGTTTATTCCAAATTAATTAATTGCAAATGTGTTTATTTGTAGTGCCTTTGGTTTTTATTATATTTCATATAACACAAAATTTGGGATATATTAGAATTACTAGACCATTCAAATTACATATTAGTTCTTTGGTTTTGAAATGACATCTGTGTTTTTCAAGGGAAGAGCAGGTGTCTATGAATTTTTTTATAGCATTACATTAAGAACTCTTTCTTTCTTTCTTTCTTTCTTTCTTTCTTTCTTTCTTTCTTTCTTTCTTTCTTTCTTTCTTTCTTTCTTTCTTTCTTTCTTTCTTTCTTTCTTTCTTTCTCTCTTTCCTTCTATGAGGGATTGAGCCCAGGGTTGCTGAATCACTGAGCCATAACCCCAAAGTTTTTTTTAAATATTTTATTAGAGACAGGGTCTTATTGAGTTTCTTAGGGCATCCCTAAGCTGGTGAGTTTGGCTTTGAACTTGAGATTCTGTTATCTCAGCCTCCCTAGTCACTGGGATTACAGGCATGTGCCACCACACTCAGCCATTTTCCATCTTATTGAAACATTTTTGAAAGCTTGCTGTTTAATAACTACAGACATATTTGATCATGTGTAAATACATTAATTTAGACATCCTTCCCTGGTTTGATATTAAAAGTTTCTAATATTTCCTATTTCAAAACATTTTGTAGTAACTTCTTATGTATTCTTTAAATTGTATTATTTCTGTAAAATAAATATTAAAAAACTGTATAAACACAGTATGCTATAGCACTCAAAATTATAGACAAAACAGTTCATCTTAATGCTTTAAGAAGCAGCATGTCTGAGAGAATTTTTACAGGAACCCACTGATCAATTTTAAGAACAAGTTTAGAGTCAACTAGATATTATGTTCTAATTTATTAAAGTAATAGAAATGATAGCACTTTTCTTATGAAATACTCTTATGGAAGAATCAAATCTGAATCTAATCCAAACAATAGTTTTCAATTACCAACTAAGAGGAATAACAAAAATCAAAGAAATAAACTGGTTGTGGTACAGGCCTGTAATCCCAGCTATTCAGGAGACTCAGTGAGGAGTATCAAAAGTTCAAAGCCAGCCTGAGCAACTTAGTTAAGTGTTGTTTCAAAATAAAAAATAATAAAGTTAGAGATATAACTCAGAGGTAGAATGCCTCTGGGATCAATCTCCAGTACCACAGACACACACACACACACATACACACACATACACACACACCAATTTGAAGAAATACACTAAAAATAAAACCTATAGGAATATAAACAGAAACATCTCCAAAATTTGTTAATTTTTCAAGACACGTGATCTCCCATATGAGAAAACTATTATGGAAAAAAATGAAAAAGGGAAAAATATTATGGAAAAAAATGAGAAAAAGAAAAATATTATGGAAAAAAATGAGAAAGGGAAAATCCTATAGATTAGAGGACAAGAGAATCATTAATCAAGATGGCAATATCTTGTGCCCTATTGGGGATTCTGATTTCAACAAAATGACTTTGAAATAAATTATGAGGCATCATGGAAATAAATATAAGTAAGTAAATATAAAATAACTATCTATTAGTCAATTTAGTTTGCTATGACAAAAACACCATAGTTTGGTGGTTTATAATCCACAAACAAGATTTCTCAAAGTTCTGGAGGCTGAGAAGTTCAAAATCAAGCACTGGCAGATTTAGCCCCTCAGTAGATTCAGCTCCTTTCGGGTTTGGTTGCCTTCTGGCTATGTCCTCATAGTGTAGAAAGTGAAATACCCTTCCGTAAAATCACTAATCCCATTTATGACAACTCCACTCTCAAAGGTCCACCTCCTATTAATATCACCTTGGGCGTTAGGATTCCCAAATTTGAATTGGAAGGAGACATAAATCTTGAGCCCATTGTACAGTCTAAACTTTGATAACATTAAACACATATTATTCAATTTGTAGGTGAAAGATGGAAAAGGTTTGGTTTTGTGTTCTTTTATGTTTTCATTCCTTATGACGGTTTTTCTTCCCATGACATATATGATGTCTGAAATTTGTATTCATAGTTCTCTGCAGATAAAGGAAATCCATGGGAAGAAGTCAAACATGACTGACTCTGTGTTGATATTTGCTAATGCTAATGATGATCTCTATTTTTTTCTTGTTGAGAATTTCCATAGCAAAATATTACCTACTAAGTCTTGAAAGGCAGAAATAAAAATGAATTTAACATTTAGGCAGGAAACACATAACAGAGACCCTTAAGCAGTATGTGTGTGTGTGTGTGTGTGTGTATAGACAGGTTTTATCTTGCAGATATTTGAGGAAGGAAAGGAAATCAGCAGCTTTACAAGTTAGAATACACTGTTACCAACAATGTAGATGTGAATTGGTTTAGTAGCAAACAGACCATTACAGCCTTCCCTGGTTTCTGTCATTTCAAACCTATCTGTTGTACACAATTGTGTGTTGAATTTCTCTACACAGGATAATATGTTAATTACATATTAATAGGTTAAGAGGATGAGAAAGAAAATAATAATCAACTAAAAATGAGGTGTAAAGAAGCCAAAGGAACTTCTTGGTTTTATGGTTAAAAAAACCCCCAAGTTTTGCATTAGCAGTGCAGAGATAGTCAAGCATAAAGCTTGCTATTTATTAGCCTGTGTGATTAAATTTAAAAGAAGATTAAGCCCTCAGGAAGCTAAGTTTGTCACACCAAGGAAAGAGTTTCATCAGGAAAACCTGTGACCCTAACACAGGTATGAAAAATGTGATAGTTGCTCCTGAAGATTTTGATTGCTATAACTGCTTTGAAACATCTAATTCTACAGAAATGTCCTGTTCCTCTGTACTAGGAATGATTGACTCAATAATTCTGAAAGGTAAATTATCATTTGAGATCTATCTATATTTCTCTTCCTGGCTTCTTGTCCTATACCTAGGGTTAAGTCAGAACATGGACCAACTGAGGGGACTCTGGGCTTCATAAAGAATGAACTACAATTTAAAGAAGCTATGAACCTAAATGACATGTTCGCAGCAGATTGGGATGTATGTGTGGCAGCGGATTAGAAGTTTCCTCATCAAAGAGACTGGAACATGAAATTGAAAAGCATTTATTTACCTGATAATTCTCTGAAGATAAAGGATTTAACACATAAGGAGATTTTTACAAACCAATAAAATAACTTCTAGCACCATGGTATATTCAATGGCCAAACCAAGTGAAATAGAAATGCCTGAATTATATCAGTTGATGAGTTATACAGTTCAGGGAAGTGGGCATGTTAGAGTAGATCTAATATGTAAACCCAGAAGACAAGCAAGATGATTATGTTTCTCTGAAGGCCCAGAGGACATGTTATTTATAAAGGGCACAGAATACCCTGATGTGAAAGGCAGTAACATCACTAAAATTTCAGTGTATCTCTACTTCCTGGTTCAAGGCTGGAGGTAGAAAGATTATGACAAAACTTGAAAATGGTGGGCATTAATGAATTTTGAAGCATGACATTTAACTGACAACAACCAGGCAGCATTTAACCACAGACACTGTAATGACTAGCACAGTTGGAATAGCAGCCCCACATGCCCAAATTATAAAGACTTATAATGACAGTCCATAGAAGATATCCCTAGGGACAAAATAGATTGATGCAAGACAAATGCTCTATTCCACTTAAACCAGAAGGAGAAATCAAGCTTTTGTCACAGAAAATCTGAGAGAGATGATCTTAATAAAAATATTCCAAGCCCTTGCATAATTCCCAGAATTGAACCATATTAAGATGCTGAAGTTCCCAGACAGAATGATCCTTCTGCCCAATACCATATATACACTTATTATTTCCTCATTCTTTACCCAAAGTGAATTATGATCATATGTTCAGTTAGGTTGCACATTGGGAAATGGGGGTTATTCATACATTTATAGCACTGTTGATACAGGGTCTATGTGACATTAAAATAAGGATAAACTGAAACATTTTCACAGCCTTCTTATTTGTTGGAAGTGTAAGGGGTTCAGATAATAAATGACTTAGATGTACCACTAACAATGAACCTGAATATTTAATAGACATTGACGTACTTGGAAATTGACACAACATTCTAATTAGATACCTGGTTGTGATTAAGAACTGCCATGAAACTGCTCCTTTATAACCAAATTCCTAAAATGTAATCATGCAAAAATTTGTGTCTTGTGAGCATCTCAAAAATGAGGAGATTCATTCCAGCCCTACACATCTCAGAAATCCATGGATGGTGTTCCTTTTCCCATCTCTGCTTAAGTCATCTCACATTTCCTTTGCAGAAATCAAGTGGATCTTGAAAGATGATTGTAGATCACCATCAGTACAGTCCAGTATTAGCCCTAATTAAAGACTGTGACAAACACAATGACTTTGTTTTATCAGATAAAGTTTCAGATCCCTGGTATGTGTACACTTTTATGCCATATGTATTCTTTTCCATTTCAAGAAAGAAGTTTCTGGAAGAATTTTTATTTGCCTAAAATATACAATAAACTTTTGTAAAAATTTTCCTCAGACTATGATAACTCTTCCTTCCTCTGTTGTAATATAGCCCAAGGAGATCTGTACTCCCTAGACATGGCAGGCAGCAGAATATGAATCCGTTAAATTAAGAAGACTATGATGGTTTATTCAAATGGCTAGCAGACAGAAAGTAGAAGACACTTGACTACAGAGGATAGAGTGGCCTGGCCTGGTGACAGAGATGAAGTCAACAGCATGGATTCACACTTACCTTCCAGAGGCAGCCACGGACACGTATGACGCTTCGGCTCAGTTGCTTACTCCACAATGTATGTTGCAGTTTTGCTTTGCAGAAAGCAGCATATGCATCAATAGACAGTAAGGCATGGCTTGGGAGGTTGAGGCAGGAGGATCACAAGTTCAAAGCTAGCCTCAGCAACTTAGTGAGGCCCTAAGTAACTCAGTGAGATCCTGTCTCAAAATAAAAAATAAAAATAAAAAAAGGCTGGAGAAGTTGCTCAGTAGTTAAGTACTTCTGGGTTCAATTCCTGGTATCAAAAAAAAAAAAAAAAGAGTAAGGTGTCCCAACTGGGAATATTACATGGGTTCAAGATACAAGAAGTTGAAACAATAGTGATATTACTTATTCAATTGCCAATGACTCCCCATGGCTTCAATTCCCAATGAACCAGTAGGGAAATTTGAACTTCCCATACCGAGACTCTGATTTCTGCAGATTTAGAGTATTCTGGAACCCAAAGGAAGTAAAATTTTCTTGTATATGCAAGTATGAGAATCCCTTTCTAGATAAATAATTGTTGTCACTTTGGCATCTAAACTTCCTTATTTATACTCCAAGATTCTCAGGAAGAAAATAAGTTATCATGTTGACTAAATTTCATTTTAGTATCTATTCATAAACTTCAAGTATACTCTTCTCCTCTTTTTGTTTCAAAGAAATCATTTTCATCATAAGTTTGAGGGTTAAATTTATGTGTCAACTTGATTGAGGCATTGGGTGCCCCAGCATGTGACTAAATATTGTGCTGGGTCTATCTCTGAGTATATTTGATATTATAATAGATTTAACATTTGAATAAGTACACTGAGTAATGCAGACTGCAGCCTCTAATGTGGTGGATCTCAACAAATTAATTGAAGACCTGAATAGAACAAAACACCTGAGTAACAGTGATCTCCTCCTGCTTGGCTGCTGACATAGGACAAATCTTACACACCATCAAACAAACTTACCAACCCCTGTTCTTAAGCCTGCTGATTTTTGGTGTGGAAATTACACCATCGGTTTTCTTGAGAGTTTGCAGCTTACTGTCTGCGGTTCTTGGGACTTATCATAATCATATGAGCCAATCCAAATATTTATTCTCCGACTGTTTTTGTTTCTTTGCAGAAACCTTCAACAGTGGGATCTTATAAAATGAGGAGCTTCTTTTATAAAGAGTTGCTGTTAGGTACTTTCTTCGGAATGATAGAATGATGCTCCCTTCTAGTCATTATACAAAACATGGTTGCTTCGCATGGTCATGACTCCTTATCTCAAGACATCTGATTTAGGAAAGTAATAGATAGATGATAGATAAATAGACAGGTAGATGATAGATAGATAGATAGATTCAGGAAAGTTCTTTGTCTCTAACTCTACATCATGCATGCTATAGACCTCACCTATCAAGGCAATTAATCAATTTCAAGGCTGCATAATATTGCATCTTGATATCTGTACTCTGGACTTGTTAATCCCTAGCATCTAAACAATATTTCTCCAGGATTCACACTGTTCTTATTTTATCAGTCACAGCCTGGACTATGTTCCAACAGTTTTCCTTCAGGGTAGGCCTTTGTCTTTCTGAAAAAGCACATTTGTTCTCTTTCCCTGATGCCTAGAGATGTATGCTGTCATCGTTTGATCTTCCCTTTGCTGCACTGTGTTCTCTGGGTCTTTTTTAGAAACATCTGAAGCCTGTACACCTTATTATGGCATTTCAGATTGTTGTAGACCCTTTGAAAGGCATGTTTTTGTTTGTCATTCCTGAGTCTTCTTACCTCTCTGGCCTTTCTGTTTATTGTTTCTCTTCTTATCTGCTGCTATGCAGCAGGCAGCCCAGATCTGAAGTCATGGATGGAATGCTTTTGCCACACTAGTCACCTTCTGAAGCTCTTGTGGGATTTAAGAACTTCTCATGCAGCTTCAGAGAATATGTCACCCATTAATTACCTCTTTTGCTAACTTTTTTTGTCTGCTTGGTATTTGTAATAGGATATAGAAAAATTTTAATAATTGCTACACTCATGACCCTATTGTCTATGACTTAGATTTCATTTTTTATCTTAATTCATAATATTAAAGTTATATATTCCTTCTAAAAATCTAGTTATTTAATGTGTGTTTGTAAGAATATAAATTCATGCATATATCATATTAATGAATTGAACCATATATTAGTTGTGCATCCTGCATTATATATTGCATAATATGCATCATTCATTATATATTTAACATACAAGTTAGATTAAATAACCTCAGTCTGTTAATAATTTCCAACAGAAAATGAATACAATTTTATTTTTACTTTAATGACATACGTTTAATTAGTGCAATATTCTCCCTCATTAGACCATATGGCAATTGACAGCTGAGGTAATATTTATTTATTTTTATAATACAAGTGATTAAAAAATACCTAATGTATCAGTAATCAAAATATAATTCACAACAGTGTTAGAGTACAAACATATTTTATTAAACATCAGCATTTTCAACAATTAACCAAAACACAGGAACTTATCCACAAAATCAAGAATTATGAATTGGAAAGATAGTTAAAATTAGAGGCAACATGATCCATATCATATTGCTGAGAAATTAATACACAAAAGTTATGTGTATATTCCACAACTGAACTGATTTTTTGTATATATCCAGGATGTGTTAATCATTTCTGAACATGGGATGAAAGTTTTCTCAAGAATTGCTAAAAAATAGCATGTGAGAACAAAATATTTTAAGCTTTTATAAATTCATACTTGGCACAGAAATTTTATTTAGTAAGGCACGATAACATAACAACTTTGATCTTATTGCTCTCCTCAAAACTTTTCTTTTAAAATATATTGTAGAGGAGTGATGGAAAAGTAAATATCTGATTTAGATATTGAAAAATTTTCTCTCTTGGATGTTATCCTCTACTGAGTAAAACTTAGTCATGTGCAGATTTAAGATGATATTTTGGCAGAAAAAGTAGCTGTATTTTAAACAAAAGTTTTATTGTCTTCTTAATTATTATCAATATCTTTTTACCTCAATGCAGAAATAAACATGAACTATCAGTAATTTTCCAAGGATAATTTTTAAATCATGTGTGAATGTGTTCCTTTGCATCTTTGAAAGTGATCTCAGATTTAAATTTCCATGTCTATAGTTCCTCTGCCATCCTGTCTTTCTCAATATCTAACCACATTATTCTACTACAGAATGTTTGTAAAAAGCATCTGTAAATAGAACTTTCTGGAAAGATTTTGTAATTTTTAGTATAAGTAACTTTGAAGCTTATAAACAAAAAGACAAGGCTTGTAGACAAGGCCTTCCTATTCTTAGGGGACCAACTGTAGTGCATTTTAGCAATTTATTTGACTTTCACTGTCCATTTCTTCCAAGAAGTCAATTTATCTTTTTCTGTGGAGCCTGTGAATAGGACTCCATTGCCAATTGACTGGTGGCAGGGATTTCCCTGGCTAGCTGCTCCTTTGCTCTTTTTCCAGTGCTGTCACTAGAGAGAAATGACCCTCCACTTTGGTAAAGAAAACACACTCTGACAAATAATGCCATCCTGTAGAAAGACAATTCGTATGTCTGCAACATGATGTTCTTATGTATTTACAAGTTTTCATGCATGCGTAAAGTTTCCAACATATGGATGTTGTCCTCCAATATAGTAGCAATATGCACTTTTATATATGTATAAATTTATCCCTGATTCAGTGATAGATTTTTAGTATGTTCAAGATTTCTTTAATGAACAGGAATATCCTATACAAATGTCCATTCAACTTCCTTCTTTCTAATACAGACTGTGCTTGGTTTGGTTGCACATTTCATTCTAGTATGCATAAAAGAATTTGGAAAACAAAGAACTCATAAGCATTGAAATGATTATTGTTAGATATATGAGAAGTTTTTTAGGCCAACATCATCTTTCATACTCTCTACACTACATTTTTACAGTTATTTCTCTCCAATGATTTAAAAAATTTTTCCATCTTAATGTTATGCCTAAATGTCTAAGCAATATGGAAATTTTTTCTAATGAAGAAGGAGGAATATGGAGGTGTTCTCTCTCGTAGTGTGAACACAAGTTTCTATATGATGTCTCCTCATGTCGCTGTAGTACAAATACAATTATAAATGGGCAATGAATATGTATCACTAATTAAGACATAAAGAACAGTGATATAGAGTGGAATATTTGGAAAACAACATGTTCTTGATTCTCCAAATCCACTGAGACAATTTGTTAATATGGACAACCTTGATTGTAGAAATGCCAGATTTCAAGCTACTAAGTATTGTTTTATAGTTTTTTTTTTTTTTTTAGTAGAGGTTCATATTTGGTTTTTATATTTGTGTCTTCTATTCCTCACTAATATGAAAGAGAAAATATTCATTTAAAGATTATAATTCTTGCTTTAGATTAATTCTTTTCAATTTTCCATTTCCAATATTAAAATGTTTAGACTTTCTCCCATGACATAAAGGGGTTATGTGGGTTATATCAATGCTTCTTAAATACACACACATTCATACACAAAGAGTATGCAATGGATTCCTCTGATATTGTGATCTTATTATTGTGCCTATTACTATCAGAAAATAAATAATAGGTTATGAATATAAAATATCATAATTATATGAATGTATAACCTTCTTAATTTCAGCTAATAAATATGCCGAAACACCCACACAGCTTTCCTTTCCTTCTTAAATCATTTGGTGGCACTCATTTGATGGATTCAAAGTTTCCTTTTATGATATTTTAGTCAGATGACTTTTTGTTGTTCTGTTTTAAAAAGGGTAGAATTAATAAAAGTCATCCAGGTCCTATTGTGGTACATTCAGATTTCAAATAACAATTTTTTACAGGTTAAAAAAAATCTATGCACAATGTCTATTGACCTAAAAATCTAATTTTACATATCATAAGAAGTTGTGCCAATGTTTCATAATTTTACCTATTGAATGCACTATACTATGCATACATTTTATCTTAAATGGGCTTGTGCTTAAGAACTATATGGGGAAAAACTCTATGTATCCAATTTAGATTTTAGTAACACCCTCTCTGGGCATCTTTATTGCAGTAAATCTGAATTCTTACTACCTAAGTGAAAACCCATATGTCCTTGATTGGTATTTCCTATTTAATCTTCATTTGCTTAAAAACATTAGAAGTGACCCTACATGAACAGGTAAAGGCACAGTTACTCCAGGACTCTTCTTGGAGCAATGTGGCATGGTTGTTCCATGTTCTTGGGTTACTTTGCCTACGTTTAAATTTTGGCTTTGTCTTTTACTGCATATGTCACCTGGGAAAAGTTACATAATTTCTTAAAATATGAGCTCCATCCCCTATAAAGGGGACAAAGCTAGTATTTTCACATTTTTGTGAGGGTTCACATCATAAAATACATAAACTTATTGAACCAATTCTGTGTACATTGACAGCACAAAATGTGTGAAAGTCAGCTTATGATCTAGATAGGCATTTTCTTCTAGGATCAAGTTAATCAACTAATTGTACTTAAAGCTCTATAAAATGATTTTTGAGAGCTCAAAAATTTAAGTTGGGCTTTGCAGAAGAGAGAGTAGTAGAATTTTCATTTCACCATTTTGCCATCATTTCTTTGACACACAAAATTGATTCTTTTCCTATCATTCAGCTAACATATCTTGTTTGCCTTTTGAAAATTTATGCTGCTATTAGACATCAAAAACTGTGTCACATGGAAATGCCTTCCTGGCAGGGTGTGCTGTTACTGTTGAATCATCTGTTTGTGCTATCATTAAATACAAAAGCTTTGAAGTAAGACCTAAAGCCAAAAATTTTCACAGATGTTGCATGGAAATAACTTCAAAAAGGATGCACAGTGCTCATGCACAGACAGGTAAACATCTGTGAGAGAGAAAGAAAGGAAAGCAAGAGAGACAGGGAGCGAGACTCACTCACAGGCTCAGCTTTGAACATGCAGGCTCTAGGTCTTCTTTTTCAAATTGATGTCTCTATATGGCTTCCTGCCTCTCTGCTGGGTGACTACAGAAGTCTCACATTTTGAACTAATTTACATTGACCACTGCCTAAGTTCCCAGTAGTTTCTCCTACAGTGAGGTTTGTTTTGTCTAATGAGGTTCAGCTGTGAATAGGGGTGACAAAATGAAACTAAATTCCCATTTACAAGCCCTGTCTCTGCCTGTGACGATATTTGAGAAGAGGCAAGAGCAAGGATGAATAGAAGATCTCCCTAAATCTGCAGGTTTGAAACTGGAGAGCTTATGAACACAATGTATTCAGACTCACCAAATTTTTTTAAGAAAATACATTTTAGATCCTAATGCTATAATATAGGGAAGAACAGGCTATAGAGTGTTCACTTTTGATAACCCTTACCCTATGAAATAAATTTTCTCTATTTTGAATAAGTTGCCAGGATTCAGAGCAAATTTTAACTTTGACATAATTATTTTGACATAATTATCTTTTTCTCCTTTCATTTCATTGGCCAATGCCTCAGAGATACTGATACTATCACCAAATGATGAACAAGAAAACAAAACTAAAAATTAGAGTAGGTCGATCTATCAGCATTGCAGCTTGATATCTCAAAGCCTAAAGCTTACTCAAAACCCCAAAATAATTTCTTAAAACAATGTTATAACTGGAGATAAACAGCCCAGTTCCCCTTTAATGTTCAGGACTGTTGTCTTCTATTATTAGTTTATCATATGATTTATTTTTCAAAAAAACAAGGATCTATCAAATTCATGGCATTAAATCTCTTACTGCTTTGATCTTCACTTATGCTTTAAGGCAAAACAGTCCAACTGAAGCTCAGCTTTTGAAATGTAGATTCTTTGCCCTTCATGTACCAGTCAAACTTTCCTCACCTCCAAGCATTCTGGAACTGATCGATGAATGGCAAGTTCTGCCTCAAAATGCCTTTCTCTTCTTATCCTCAGTAAGAATTTATCAATAAGTCGGAAGAGATGATACTGCTACTGAAGCCTGAGAGCACAACTTCTCAATTCATCAACTCTGCTGCTGTTACCCTTGGCTCAGAGCTCCCATTTTCTCCCTGCCTCTATGGGCTGTGTAGGGATTGTTTTTGACACAAGCCCCAAAGGCTTAAGGCAGAGAGCTTGTGGTATTTAAGTGTACATTTACTGTGAGATCAGTTAAGTGTAGTAGCAACTCCGATGATAACTAGGGAGCTGGTAAAATAATCTAGAGTGTTGTCCGCAAATTCTGAGTTAGCAAAAAAGAATCACGATAAATGCATATTACCCTGAAGATAAGAGAAAATATGACATTCTTCTGGTTCATGCTGATTATCTTTAGTTTATTATTATTATGATTATTATTATTACTGTTATCATTTTTAAATTATCTTAAATGTTTGTGAGCTTTTGGTCAGCAAATGTGGTGAGAGTTCTGAATGTATCATTCATGTGACGTGATCTTGGATATTAGAGTAACTCTATATCCTTTTTGGTAGTCATCTGTTTATTAGTTTGAAGTCAGATATACATTAATTGGAAAAATCATATAGGCTACTTAATTTTTATGATGTTTAAATCAAATAATATGTGTTCAGGTTTAGGAAAGACTGAAATAATCATTCAGTGTGGATTGCTTTTTCTCTAAAAAAAACCTTGAAAAAAAAGAAAGAACCCTAAAATTCTTTCTCTCTGATACTTTAAATATGCTTTTCTCAAGGATCGGAGGTTCCGTGAATTCATTATTCCTCTAATGTCTGGTGTTTTACTTTCCTTAATCCTTGTCCTCCAAAAAGATCTGTCCATGCCACAATGTCCAGAATTTTCAACATTACCTTTCATGGTAAAAGATGAAATGAAGTTAAGGATCTGGATGGGAATAATGCATCTTAAGTTTTCCAGGTGGGCTCTCAATAAGTTCCATTTATTCCTTTACTCTATGTACAAACAGAGAAACAACATGTATCCCATTTGTTTACAATAAAAAAAAAGAAAAAAATTATTTATTTTTAAATTTTTGACAGACTGCATTTTGAGTCATTGTACCCAAATGGGGTGCATGATTTCATTCTATGGTTGTACATGATGTAGATTTGTACCATTCCTATCAGAGAAAAGCAAAGAAAGTTTTGAGGTGGACCAAAGAGCAAAAACACAAGCAGTAATAAAGGAAGCTATGTGATTCAGAGAGATTGGAGTGCTGCAGCCACCAGGGATAAGCAGAGCCTCCAGAAGTAGGAAGAGGTAAGAATATCCTGTTCTTCAGCCTTCAGTGGAGAGCATATCCATAACAAACATGCATTTATAGTTTTAGGCCTCCCTGGTTGTGAGAAAATAAAGTTCTGTAGATTTAAGGCACTTAGTTTATGGTAATTTTTTTGCAATAGACACAGGAAATTAATAGATAGACATTTTGACACTTGGCATATCCTTTATGTGTTTTGGCAACCTTAAGATCACGGACTCAGAACATTGAAAGTAGGAATTGCATCTTATTCTTCCTTCTGTTAGACTCAGTACATAGCACAAATGTTTACACATATCAAAGTATCAAAGTCCAGAAAAAAGTTACCTAATAAGTAAACACAAATTTCATTGAAAGAATTATTCTGGATACAGAACCTAAAGGCAATAATGAAGAATATATTTATGATTATGTTAAAATGAACCCCACTATTATATATAACTTCCACAAACCATAAAACAATAAAAAAGGATAGATTAGTGAAAAGTTAGCAAAATTGACCAATTATCTACATATATTTGATTAAAAGAAGCTACAATGACATATAGATATTTTTACATCAAATCACTTTAAAAGTGCCATAAATATCTGCAAACGAAAAATATAAGAAATGAACTGACAATTTAAGAGAGAAATTAGTAACGAGTTTTGTGTATTATGTTAATTGCACTTCTGGTTTACAGTCCAACTTGTAAAGAACTAGGATATTGTCACCTTCCTCAGAAGAAGGAAAAAAAAAATGATGAAGTGGAAAATTAGTAACTGTTCTTATTGCCACCGTGAACTTGAGGCCACAGGGCAAATTGCTGCCTCTACAATGACAGGTGAGTACAGACTATCACAGCTCATTGAGAGAAGAAACCCCCAAACAGAATGTGTCATGAGTTCCAATCCTGGCAGGAACACCTAATTTTAATTGACAAGCTGTTGGAAGTTCAGTTGGACTAGCTTGTGAGTTAACATTTCCAGTTGCCAACACACACACACACACACACACACACACACACACACACAAACAAACACTAGTGATTTCACACATATGTGGAATCTGAAAAAATTACCTCATGATTGAATGTAAAATATGGGAGGATACCAGAGGCTGAGGAGGAGAGGGAAGTGGGAGATGGACAGAAATTGAGCAACAGAAAAATTATAGTTAGGTAGGAATAAGAGGTTCTAATGTTCTATTGCATAATAAGTTTACCATTTAATAATGTATATTTCAAAATAACTACAAGACAACATTTTAAGTATATAAACACAAATAATTGAAAAAAAATTGAGGTGATGGATATCCTAATTAGCCTGATTTGGTCCTTATAGGATGTATACATGTATTAAAACATTACATTGAATCCAAAAAATGTGTGCAATTATTGTGTAAGAATTATATTATTTAACAAAGAGAACAATGACAACTTCATATGCCTTGTAGACTTGGACAGCACAGCTATAACAAACAGTAAAAGAAACATGAAATTCTTGGCTAGATAAGCATTAAACTTTAAGGCACAGTCAAATCTACCTCAGTTTATACTCAATTCATCATATCTCCTTTTCAAAAACAAACAAACAAAAATAACATGTAATAAAAGATAAAACTCCCATGATTTGAATGGTAAAAGCAAAGATCTGAACTAATCAGATGTGAAAGAAACTTCAGAATTATTAGATTGAGAATTTAAATTACGCTTAAGATGCAAGGGCTATAATAGAAAAAGTAGACAACGAGGAACAGCAGATGAATAATGTAACCAGAGAGATGGAAATGCTAAAAATTAAACAGGAGATGTGAGTAATTAGAAATACTTTATGCTATAGTCTGAATGCTTATCCCTCCTCACCTCCTGCCAAATGAATGATTAAATTCTACCTCTTAAGGTGATGGTAAAAAGAGGTGGGGCCTGTGGAAAGAGACGGACTCACGAGGGTAGAGACAGGATAAATGAGATTGATGTCCATAAAGAGAGGCTCAAAATAGTTTGCAGGTCCAATCTATCATATGGAGATGCAGCAGGAAGGGCCTTTACATAGTAGGGGCCCGCAACAGACCATAAATTTACTGGTGTAAGACATCTCAGTCATACTGGGAAAAAAAATTCTGTTGCTTATAAGTGATCCAGTTTATGATGTTTTGTTAAGGCAACATAAACAGCTAAGACACCATAACAGAAATGAAAAATGTTTTTGGTGTTTTTATCAATAGACTGAGGAAAGAATCATTGAGTTTGGAAATATGTCAATGGAAACTTCTCACATTGAAATGTACAAAGGAAAAAAGAGTGAAAAGTAAAATGGAACATAGTAACTGAATACAGTAGGAAATATTGAAAAATATTATGCAGGCATATGGAGAATAACAGAAAGAGAAGGAAGAGAAAAGTTACCAGAAGTAATATTTGGAGTAATAATAATGGAGAATTTTCCATAACTAACAGCAGACAGGAAACCAAGATCCAATGATCTCAGGGAAATCAAGATCCAATAATCCCAGAGACACCAAGCAATGAAAATAATTTTAAAGATGCAAAGAAAAAGATAGAAAGAAAATAAACAAATAAGAATAGAGGAACTTTAGATTATGTAGAAGGAAATGAGAGGGAGGGCGTATGAAAAATGGTGGAATGAGACAGACATCATTACCCTGTGTACATGTATGATTGCACAAATGGTATGAATCTACATCATGCACAATCATAGAAATGAAAAGATGTACTCCATTTGTGTACAGTGAATCAAAATGCAGTCTGTAAAAAATTTTTAAATAAATAAATTATTTTAAATAAAGAAAGAAAAATACCATCTGGGCAAGTTATATTCAACTTGAAGAAAACCAATGACAGTTGAATAAAGCCAAGAGTGGGTAGGAAAACAGTTCACATACAGAGAAAGGATAGAATCATAATAGATGCTTTTTAGAAACCATACAAGCAAGAAGGAAGTGGAGTGAAACATCTAAGTGTTGAAAGAGATCATGAACCCAAATTTCTGTTTCCAGAAAAGTTATCTTCCAAAGAGGAAAAACGAAAGAGTTTCTCAGACAAACAGATATTGAGGAAATTTGTCACCAGTGACCTGCCTCACAAGTAATGTTTAAAGAAGTTCTCTAGAGAGATGGAAAATGATATAGATGAGAAACTTGAATGTAAATAGGACAGGAAGAATAATAGAGATCGAACAAATGAAAGCAAAATGAAGCATTTTATGTTAAATCCCAGACTTGTCAATTTTGCAAAATCAACTGTTAGAATTCATCAAAAAGTAAAAGAAAGTCTCATGTAGTTTTTTTTATTTCAAAATCAAGAAAATTTTATTAACATAAAACTGTAACTGCAGAATTCACAATTTATTTAATTGAACCATTGTTTATTTTCAAAACAATTAGCAGAGCCTTTATATCAATAAAAGGCATTGATTAAGTACAGTAGCCATAACTGAAAGCACATGAAAGAGAATTTAAAAAAAAGAAGGAAATTGAGACAGACCTCAATGGACCAGAAATGATTTATTCAGCACAGGAGGAGCACATCTTTGGGGGCATAAAGGCAGCAGGCCTTTTTCACAAGGGTCTGGGTTTTATAGGGCCTTAGCAGAGCCAGGTAATGGGAGGAGTAGTTACTTTTGGTGGTCCCTTTTGGCAGGCATGGCCAGGTTGTGGAGGAGTTTGGGTGATGGGGTTAATTTAGGGTGAAGCAGGAGGGCAGGTAGGGAAAGAGTAAGGGAGGTTCCCTTTCTGGGGCCTGTTGTCCATATCCTTCAATAACCAGCTGACATGGGATGTTTATATTTCTTCCCACAGAAACCCCAGTAAGGTGATAATAAAGGAATTTATATAGAATTTTCCCAAAAGGTCTAACAATTAGAAAAGAAAAATAATATATTATGTATTTGCATCTGGCTATAATTAGGTCATTATATCCAGTCAGAATCCAAGAAAGTTTTGACAGAAGAACTCAAGACAATTATTCATATATATACTCCAGAAAAATTCCCACATTAATAAAATATAAGTGAGCATGAAGAGCAAAAAAACAAGATGAGGAAATAAGCATGGAGATGAGGAAACAAGGGGGAGATGAGGGAGCTGACCGCACAATGGAGTGCATCCTAGGCTGAGGATGAGCAGAAGACCAAGGAAGGAGAGAGACCAAGGAGGAGAGTTGCAAGTCCAAACTGGAACTGAGAATCTTCAACAGAAACAGCAACAACAACAGAACAAAGGTCAGGGAAAAGTCTGTACATCTGATGGAACATTTGCTAAAAACTAAAATGGTTAAAGACTATAAGGCAAATGAAATGCTGAAGTAGTTATCATGTCCAGGAAACCACTATAGTGTACTTGAAGGACATCTAGCCATGTGCATGACCTGGCCAGGTAATGACACACCTGATATAGTATTATATTTTTTCTCCATATATATATAGCATATATATATATATATATGTGTGTGTGTGTGTGTGTGTGTGTGTGTGTGTTATTTTGACCATTGTATGAGGTAAAGGTGAAGAAAAGAAGAGCTATTTGTGTTTTACATGGGGAATTAGGTTTTCTTAAAGGAATATTTTTCATTGAAAACTTTTAGCATGATTGATAATGATCAGTGGATATATTGTCTTCTACTGAACAATCTCAAGATTTTATAAACATAGGCTTGCTAAAAATTATTTTACATAAAATGTTACTTTTATAAATTTGGATATAGCTAAATTTTTTTTGCAGTAAAACTGGTTAACATACTATGATACATTGATATGATTTCTTCTTCATTTCTCTTAATTGGTTCTTACTTCTCTTACTTTTTAAAATTTCACTCTTTCCCATTTCCTTGCATTATCCTCCTATTGAAATCTCATTCTTTCTTTTTTTTTTTTTTATTTTTTGATTAAATGTCTGCCATTCCAGATTTTTTTTTTATTTATTTTTTTACGTTTACATAGGGTAATGATGTTTCTTTTTTTTCCCCTTCCCCCCACCCCTCCCACCCTTTTCCCTTTATACAGTCCTTCTTTCCTTCATTCTTACCGCTCTCCTTAGCCTAACTCTAAACCTAACCCTAAACCTAATGCTAACCCCTCCCACCCCTATTATATGTCCTCATCCGCTTATCAGCGAGATCATTCGTCCTTTAGTTTTTTGAGATTGGCTTATCTCACTTAGCATGATATTCTCCAATTTCGACCATTTGCCTACAAATGCCATAATTTTATCATTCTTCATTGCGGAGTAATATTCCATTGTATAAATATGCCACAGTTTCTTTATCCATTCATCAACTGAAGGGCATCTAGGTTGGTTCCACAATCTGGCTATGGTGAATTGAGCAGCAATGAACATTGATGTGGCTGTATCTCTGTAGTATGCTGATTTTAAGTCCTTTGGGTATAGACCAAGGAGTGGGATAGCTGGGTCAAATGGTGTTTCCATTCCAAGCTTTCTGAGGAATCTCCACACTGCTTTCCAGAGTGGCTGCACTAATTTGCAACCCCACCAGCAATGTATGAGTGTTCCTTTTTCACCACATCCTCGCCAACACCTATTGTTGCTTGTGTTCTTGATAATCGCCATTCTAATTGGGGTGAGATGAAATCTTAGGGTAGTTTTGATTTGCATTTCCCTTATTACTAGGGATGTTGAACATTTTTTCATATATCTGTTGATTACTTGTACATCTTCTTCTGTGAAGTGTCTGTTCATTTCCTTAGCCCATTTGTTGATTGGATTATTTGTATTCTTCGTGTAGAGTTTTTTGAGTTCTTTATAGATTCTGGAAATTAGCGCTCTATCTGAGGTATGGTTGGCAAAAATATTCTCCCACTCTGTAGGCTCTCTCTTCACATTTCTGATAGTTTCCTTTGCTGAGAGAAAGCTTTTTAGTTTGAATCTATCCCAGTTGTTGATTCTTGCTTTTATTTCTTGTGCTATGGGAGTCCTGTTAAGGAAGTCTGATCCTATGCCAACAAGTTGAAGATTTGGACCTACTTTTTCTTCTATAAGATGCAGGGTCTCTGGTCTGATTCCAAGGTCCTTGATCCATTTTGAGTTGAGTTTTGTGTAGGGTGAGAGATAGGGGTTTAATTTCATTCTATTGCATATGGTTTTCCAGTTTTCCCAGCACCATTTGTTGAAGAGGCTATCTTTTCTCCATTGCATATTTTTGGAACCTTTGTCTAGTATGAGAAAATTGTATTTATTCGGGTTTGTGTCCATGTCCTCTATTCTGTACCATTGATCTACCTGTCTATTTTGGTACCAATACCATGCCGTTTTTGTTACTATTGCTTTGTAGTAGAGTTGAAGATCTGGTATTGCAATACCCCCTGCTTCGCTCTTGCTACTGAGGATTGCTTTAGCTATTCTAGGTTTTTTATTCTTCCAGATGAATTTCATAATTGCTTGCTCTATTTCTGTAAGGTACATCAATGGGATTTTAATTGGAATTGCATTGAATCTGTATAGGACTTTAGGCAGTATAGCCATTTTGACGATATTAATTCTGCCTATCCAGGAACATGGGAGATCTTTCCATCTTCTAAGGTTTTCTTGAATTTCTTTCTTTAGTGTTCTGTAGTTCTCATTGTAGAGGTCTTTCACCTCTTTTGTGAGATTAATTCCCAAGTATTTTATTTTTTTCGATGCTATTGTGAATGGGGTAGTTTTCCTAATTTCTCTTTCTGAAGATTCATCACTTATGTATAAAAATGCATTGGATTTATGAGCATTGATCTTGTAACCTGCTACTTTACTGAATTCACTTATGAGTTCTAAAAGTTTTCTGGTGGAATTTCCAGGTTCCTCTAAATATATAATCATGTCATCAGCGAACAGGGATAGTTTGAGTTCTTCTTTTCCTATTCGTATCCCTTAAATTTCTTTGGTTTGTCTGATTGCTCTGGCTAGAGTCTCAAGGACGATGTTGAATAGAAGTGGTGAAAGAGGGCATCCCTGCCTTGTTCCAGTTTTTAGGGGGAACGCTTTCAGTTTTTCACCATTTAGAATGATATTAGCCATGGGCTTAGCGTAGATTGCCTTTATAATGTTTAGGAATGTTCCCACTACCCCAATTTTTTCTAGTGTTTTGAGCATGAAGGGATGCTGTATTTTATCAAATGCTTTTTCTGCATCTATTGAAATAATCATGTGATTCTTAACTTTAAGTCTGTTGATATGGTGAATGACATTTATTGATTTCCGAATGTTGAACCAACCTTGCATCCCTGGGATAAAACCCACTTGATCGTGGTGCACTATCTTTTTAATATATATTTGTATGCGATTTGCTAAAATTTTGTTGAGAATTTTTGCATCGATGTTCATTAAGGATATTGGTCTGAAATTTTCCTTCCTCGATGTGTCTCTGTCTGGTTTAGGTATCAGGGTGATATTGGCTTCATAGAACGAGTTTGGTAGGGTTCCCTCCTCTTCTATTTCATGGAATAGTTTGAGGAGTATTGGAATGAGCTCTTCTTTAAAGGTTTTGTAGAACTCGGCTGAGAACCCATCTGGTCCTGGACTTTTCTTTGTTGGTAGGCTTTTGATGACCTCTTCTATTTCATTGCTTGAAATTGGTTTATTTAGGTTGTGTATGTCCTCCTCGTTCAGTTTAGGTAATTCATATGTCTCTAGAAATTTGTTGATGTCTTTGAGGTTTTCTGTTTTGTTGGAGTATAAATTTTCGAAATAGTTTCTAATTATGTTTTGTATTTCACTCGTGTCTGTTGTGATGTTTCCTTGTTCATTCCGAATTTTAGTAATTTGAGTTTTCTCCCTCTTTCTCTTTGTTAGTGTGGCTAAGGGTTTATCAATTTTCTTTATTTTTTCAAAGAACCAACTATTTATTTTGTTAATTTTTCCAATTGTTTCTTTTGTTTCGATTTCGTTGATTTTGGCTCTGATTTTAACTATTTCCTGTCTTCTACTACTTTTGGTATTGGTCTGCTCTTCTTTTTCTAGCGCTTTGAGTTGTAGTGTTAAGTCGTTTATTTGTTGATTTCTACTTCTTTTTTTGAATGCACCCCATGAAATAAATCTTCCTCTAAGTACTGCTTTCATAGTGTCCCAGAGATTTTGATATGATGTGTCTTTGTTCTCGTTTACTTCTAAGAATTTTTTTATTTCCCTCCTGATGTCTTCTGTTATCCATTCATCATATAATAGTGTATTATTTAGTCTCCAGGTATTGGAGAAGTTTCTGTTTTTTATTCTGTCATTTATTTCTAATTTCAATCCATTATGATCTGATAGAGTACAAGGTAGTATCTCTATCTTCTTGTATTTGCTAACAGTAGCTTTGTGGCATAAAATATGGTCTATTTTAGAGAAGGATCCATGTGCTGCTGAGAAGAAAGTGTATTCATTCTTTGTTGGATGGTATATTCTATATATGTCTGTTAAGTCTAAATTGCTGATTGTGTTGTTGAGATCTATGGTTTCTTTATTCAATTTTTGTTTGGACGATCTATCCAGTGGTGAGAGAGGTGTGTTAAAATCGCCTAGTATGATTGTGTTGTGGTCTATTTGAATTCTGTAATTGGGAAGGATTTGTTTGACATACGTGGATGAGCCAATGTTCGGGGCATAGATATTTATGATTGTTATGTCTTGCTGATTTATGCTTCCCTTAAGCAGCATGTAATGTCCTTCTTTATCCCTTCTGACTAGTTTTGGTTTGAAGTCCACATTATCTGAGATGAGGATGGATACTCCAGCTTTTTTGCTGTGTCTGTGTGCATAGTATGTTTTTCCCCATCCTTTCACCTTTAGTCTATGGGTGTCTCTTTCTATGAGGTGAGTCTCTTGCAGGCAGCATATTGTTGGATTTTTCTTTTTAATCCAATCTGCCAGTCTGTGTCTTTTGATTGATGAATTCAGGCCATTAACATTCAGGGTTATTATTGTGATATGATTTGTATTCCCAGTCAATTGACTCATATTTGTTTTTGACATGATTTGGTTTCTCCTTTATTTGGCTATTCCTTTAGGCTAGCGCCTCCTGTTGCTGATTTGCATCGTTGTTTTTCATCTCTTCCTCATGGAATATTTTGCTGAGAATGTTCTGTAATGCTGGCTTTCTTTTTGTAAATTCCTTTAGCTTTTGTTTATCATGGAAGGATCTTATTTCATCGTCAAATTTGAAGGTAAGTTTTGCTGGGTATAAGATTCTTGGTTGGCATCCGTTTTCTTTCAGGGCTTGGTAAATGTTGTTCCAGGCCCTTCTGGCTTTTAGGGTCTGGATTGATAAATCTGCTGATATTCTTATTGGTTTCCCTCTGAATGTAATTTGATTCTTTTCTCTTGCGGCCTTTAAAATTCTGTCTTTATTTTGTATGTTAGGTATTTTCATAATAATGTGTCTTGGTGTGGGTCTGTTGTAATTTTGTATGTTTTGAGTTCTATAAGCCTCTTGTATTTGGTTTTCCATTTCATTCTTCAGATTTGGGAAATTTTCTGATATTATTTCATTGAATAGATTGTTTATTCCTTTGGTTTGTTTCTCTAAGCCTTCCTCAATCCCAATAATTCTTAAATTTGGCCTTTTCATGATATCCCATAATTCTTGTAGATTCTGTTCATGATTTCTTACCATCTTTTCTGTTTGGCCAACTTTGCTTTCGAGATTAAATAATTTGTCTTCAATGTCTGAGGTTCTGTCTTCCAGGTGCTCCATTCTATTGGTTATGCTTTCTATGGAGTTTTTAACTTGGTTTATTGTTTCCTTCATTTCAAGGATTTCAGTTTGGTTTCTTTTCAGTATCTCTAACTCTTTATTGAAATGATCTTTTGCTTCCTGTATTTGGTCTTTTAACTGTTGATTGGTGCGATCATGTAATGCCTGCATTTGCTCTTTCATCTCCTCCTTCAATGCCTGCATTTGCTCTTTCATCTCCTCATTTGCTTCTCTGATCGTTTTAATTACGTACATTCTGAACTCCCTTTCTGACATTTCTTCTGCTGTGCTGTCATTGGGTTTTATTGATGTAGTATCTAGGTTTGTTTGGGACATTTTCTTCCCTTGTTTTCTCATATTGGTCAGTTGTCAGTGGGACCCTGAGATATTACAGTTTTCCGCTATTGGCTTATAGTGTCCCAGTAGATTTCCAGTGTATCACCTCCCAGCCTTGAGTAGCCTGATGTCTTGGAGGAATCTGATAAAGCAGCGTATCTGAAGAAAATTGCCCCTAGCCCCCTACTGGTTCCACGATTTGGAACTGGCTCTGTGCTGAAATGCTCTCACTGTGGGCCTGCACCGTGCAGCTGGCCGTGTGGGAGGAGCTCACTGCCGGAGTGTGGAAGGCTACCTTGGGAAGACTCTAGCTGCCCTGCCCGGCTCCAATAAGCCACCTCTATCTGGGCCTGCCCCCCGGGCCGAGCTTTACCCAGTGGGCAGACTCACCCGTGGCTCTATTTCAGTCCGAGTCTCTCAATGCCTCCCCTTCTTAACTCCTGGGTTGTGGAGCGACAGGGGGTGCAGTCTCCCTCTAGGCCGCCATCTTGGATCGTCCCGAGAAGAGAGCCTGAAGCCGGAGTGGGCGGAGCCGCCTGAAGAGGTGTCTGGCTGCCCTGCCCTGATCCCAGAGGCTGTTTGCGGATCGAGGCTCTCCGTTGGTTCGGGGCCTTGTGGCTGGTTCTATGTAGGAAGTCTCTCACTGGGCGGTCAGCTCCGAGAGGCTAGCCTTGAACGGCACTTCCCACCGCAGGGGTCCAGACTATTTGGGGAAGTCTCTGGCTGCCCTGTCTGGACCCTGAATCTGCTTGCGTGCCAGAGTACGCTGAGCTGCACTGGCTCCGGGACTCGGAGCTTGTTCTGGTCAGAAAGGCTCTCACTAGCGGGCCAGTTCCGTTCCGAGAACCTGGAGAAGCTGGCTGTGTGGGCGGGGCCCACCGCTGGAGTGCGCAGGGCTGCCTGTGGATGACTCTAGCTGCCCTGCCTGGCTCCGATAAGCCACCTCTATCTGGGCCTGCCACCCGGGCCGAGCTTTACCCAGTGGGCAGACTCACCCGTGGCTCTATTTCAGTCCGAGTCTCTCAATGCCTCCCCTTCTTAACTCCTGGGTTCTGGAGTGACAGGGGGTGCAGTCTCCCTCTAGGCCGCCATCTTGGATCGCCCCGAGAAGAGCTCATTCTTTCTTAAAATATGGAGCTGGTACTCTTCTACAAAACAAGATATATGCAGGGATAAAAAATTATAACCACAGACATTGGGGGAGTATTATTATTAATAGAAAAAGGAAAATGGGAAATGACATAAAAAAGTGCTCCCTGAACTGCTTATCGCATAATCCTTTCTTCTATTTTCCTTTTCTTTACTTACAACTAGATTCTGTTATTACTTCAAATTAATTTTTTGGAACATATTGTTCTAAAATGGTGCCTTCTCTTTCTCTTAAAGTGATGAGTTATCACTAATATTTTCTTGGGCCTCACTTTGCTGCTTCTTCTGATGGGAAACAAAATACTTTGAGAAATCCATCCATCACTGCTCTCTTAGAGTGATTTTCTTCAGGTATTGTTTGAAGTTCTTGGTTAAAAATGAAGAAAAAATTATCCCTATAAGTTATTCACTTTGTTGCACAAAAATTCACAACCTAAAGATGGATTGAGGTTGTACAATATCTTTGATCTTCACAGTTCTCAGCACTATGATGTAACATTTATAAAGATGTTGTGTGCCAATCTTTCTTATAGAATATATAAAGTTCTACATCAGTTGTAATTAATTACTAATAACTGACAAATGCAAGTACTCTTTGAGACCTAAGCTAAAATATACAATTTCTAGGTTAGGAAAATGAGCAATAAACAGTTGCCCATGATGACACAGTCAATAAATAATAGATGAAGCTGAAATCAAAACATGCACATTGATGTGCACACATGTCTAAATCTAAATGTTATATTTTTAGCCTGTACCTATGTTGGTCTCATAATAAATATTAATAGATATCATGAATAATGACACATATTAGTGGAAATATATCACATTTTTTGAAAATTTAATTGTATATTTATTTGATTTTTGACTTTTTTAAAGCCTCACAGTAGTTTGTCCAAAAAAATAAAAAAATAATAATAATTTTCTATTAGAACAAAGCTCTTCTTTCTTAGTCCATGATATAAAATTGAAACAAAAATTTGAAATATCAATAATGTGTACAATAATGCATGGTACTGACTTGTCAAATTGTCAGAAGTAAATATGTTGGCAAAAGCCTGTAGTAGATTTAATTATAGGTTCAAATAAATAGATCCATCCCGTCAAGCAGTATGGAGTTTTCACTGATAGGTCCTGCAATCCCTGTTATTGAATTCTGTTCAATAGCTAAAGAAGCAGTCATCAATTTGGTGACTTAAGCATTTCATTTTCCATTAGATATTAGGATGAAGAGTGAAATGAGAATTGTGAACACAATTGCAAGTTGTATTGCAATCAACCACCAAACTTTGCAAAATGACATAAAATCAGGTTTACATGAACGGAGATATTTAACAAACTCTTGACAAAGAATGCCCGATAATGTTAATGTATTATTTGCACTCTGTGGATACATATATTTTATAAAATTTAATGAAAATCTCAATGGGTACTTTCATACTTGACTAAATCTTTTAAAAGTGAGTCTGGAAAAGGAGTGTAGGGTCATTTACCATGCTTTCTACCTTCTTTGCTTCATGACCCCTACCATACCTGTTCTTTACTGGAATTTCCAGTCCAGTAACATTTCTATTTATTTCTATTAAGGAAACTTTTCTTTTTCTCATTTCCATTCTCTTTTTCAAATTGCTTGGCTGCTGATTTAAATTATCCTCTTGCTAGATGGAAACTATTTTGCTAGGTTCTCTGTCATGGTCTTAACACAGCTACACTTACTCCAGTCAGATTCTTCAAATACTTGAATGGCTTCAGTGACTGAGCACATATGCTTTTTTTCAGATTCATGCTTTTATTTCTGGAATCAAGTGCAGATTTAAAAATCAGAGTAATCTTTAAAAATTCAAAACTGATGAGTCCATACTTGGAGTCCTCCTCTTTCTTGCTATGGGTAGTGACATAAGATAAATAAATTTGTAATGTAAAAGAAATGCATTCCCCCAGCATGGTCTACAAGGCTACACAGAAAACCCCTGTACTTGAACTCTCTGTGATACCTCTCTCTCTCTAGTTCATGCTACTTCAGTGTCACATTCTTAATGTCTCAAGCTTACTATGCCTTATTTTTCAACAGACCTTCACATATGGTTTTCTGTCTGCTTGGAAGAATCTCTCACCCATGCAGCACTTGCAGATGTAGGCAGGACACTATTCTTCATTTACTTCTCAGTTTCAATATCCTCTGAGAATCGTTTTCTTTAACCTGATTTTCGCTAATTGTACTATTGCAACTTTCCAGTGCATTAAGCATCTTCTTCAGACTGCTCTGCAGAGAGACACATTATATGATATGACAAACATATATATATCATACATTAAATTTGCCTATACATTTTTTTTTTTTTTTGCAGTGCTGGGGATTGAACCCAGGGCCTTGTACTTGTGAGGCAAGCACTCTACTAATTGAGCTATATCCCCAATCCCCCACAAAATATTTTTAATTCATTTATTAATTAATTTAGAAATCTCTGTTCAAAATTTATATTCTTGGAAACCAATATAACATTTTATTACAAATATTCGTCCTTTAAAAATACAAAAAGTTCTATCAAAAATATATGTAGGGTACTTGTGCCAACTTCATCAGAGAGATCAATGAAAAATATTAGAAAGTATACAAAAATACATCTGTATTTAATTTTTGCTAAACTTAACTTTTAACTATATATATATTAAAATATATATTTGATAAAAGGTGTTGATGAGACTTGATTTAGAAAATAAAGTTAGTTCCTACCTGATAGTTTATACCAATATAAACTATTTTAAATAATTTATATTAAAATTAAAAAATTTAAATATGACTTTTCTAAGTATGAATGTCACTCCATCTAGCTCCAATGAAAATAACAACTAGGTTTTATTACACGTTTTGGGGAAAATAAGTTTAAAATGTTTATCTATTTGAATTGCATAAAAAGAAAGCCTGAATTGGAGACCAAAAAAAGAATTTAAGATTTAGGGTTAAAATTAACTGTAAGATATATGACCAAGAGTGAATTCAGTACATAGAAAACTATGAACACTTGAAAAATGGGTAAAAAATACAAGCGAATACAAATACTCAAAATTATGAAAGTACTTGTCAAAGTATCAATATTGCTAATATAAAAGCCAAAAGAAAGGATAAGAATACATTGGATGAAAATGGGACTAAAAATTACAACATTTACTTTACTTCAGCTGAAACCTCCCCTCATTTAACTTATATTCATTCTCCATAATTGTGCTTGCTTTTTGAGTAAAATATACACTCATGATATCCCTGAACATACTATTCTCTAGTTGACTTTTCAGTACATTGTGACCCCTTTTCCATTCATTCAGCTGCTGAAAACTTAAGTTTCAGAATAAAATAAGACAGAATAAATCTCTCTCAACTCCACTGCTGAACAATTGGTACATGTTTATCACACCTTCTACATACCATCTTACACTTACTTAAGAGATGCTTATCTTCCTGTTTGACTGTGATTTCATAGTGATGAATTTTCAAGATTTATTGTGAACTTTTTATTGCTAAGCTCCATGCTTGCCAATAATAAGCATATACTCACATTTGCTGTTTTGGATTCCAATACACTGAAATACTGTTTTAAACATCTTACATTGAGTGAGATATGGGGAGACAAGAAGAGACCAGGAGAAAGAGAAATGAAGAGATTTATAGTTTTATATGATCATAGTTCCCTGGAGGAGAAAATTGTTCATCATGCAATGTGTGAAGCACCAGGATTGCTAACAGAGTAGATAAGAGTGATAGGGACTGTTGGAAGATACCTTCATTATCTTCAGCTGGAAGGAATAGGAGAGGCAGGGCAAGCAAGTTTAGGATCTGCACATTTGAAAAATTTCAGCAGCTTGGGGAATAGGGCTTATCCTTCAGTGAACAGCCTCTGACCCTTGACTTTTAGGTAGAGATATCATAACCCAGTGTATAAAAACATAATAAGACAAGTGTTCAGGGTTGTGACTTTGATTGACTGCTCAAGAAAGGAAACTGACTGGTCTCTAGCCAAGGCATCAAACTTCACCAAGATGGGTCAACACAATGTATTATGATATGATATTATAAATATGTGTGGAGTGAATCATAATAATTCTCCTAAACATCCAGTGAAATATCTACAAGTAAATGATATAAGGGCATTTTACTATACAGCAGAAACAAGGCTTAAAATGTTCAATATTAGACAAGTCAGTCTATCATGTAATTCAATATATAATTCCATAATTAACACAATGTTTTAAGGCACTCAATAGGAAATTATTACAAAATGATACTGCTTAAATGGAAAAGAAAATAAAATTCTAAGATGAGAACAGCATGTAAAACAAAGTTACACATCATTATGTTTTGTTGTAGCCATATAACTTCTTGTTTAGCATCTGTAGTACTTCAGATTCCTTCTAAATAGAAGATAAAGAACTTGGATTTCTTGTATGGAGATGAAGGCAGGGATAGATGTCATGCTCTGAAACAGTTAAATCTAGTTGGGAATTTACCTAAGATTAAATCAGCAGTGGACATCTACAATATTATTTTTCAAATGTAGCAATAAAACATAAATTTTCTGAAAAAAAAAACCTTGGGAAATTAAGATGACTTAACCAAGAATTTAATAAAAAATATTATTAGTATAAGTAGAAGGGTTATTCCTCATCTTCCTTTCTGAAACCTCCAAACTATGTCTCACTTGAATAAAAATTAAAAATGATAAATGTATAAAGAAAAAAACTAAACATGAATTTTATCATAACATGACACCCTGTGAAATGAAGAGTATTCTGTGAGTTAGAGAAGTGTGGGAAATAAATACACTTTATTATTGATTAAACTTATTTTCTTTTACAGGGAATATTGGCATTGGGAGATATCTTATGGTTAGCTCTGGATGACTAAGTAGAAACTGAAGGGGATGGACAGAGGAAACACTGGGGACTGAAGTGGAGCAAATTCTATCTCATGCATTTAGGATTATGTCAAAATGAACTGCAATGTTATGTATAATTATAATACACTAATAAAAACATAAAAATAGAACATTTAATAAAAAAAACTGAGTAGGTTCCTAATCATACTTGTTCAAATATTCTGTAGGAAAACAGAACATAATTGAACCTGATTAAAAGCAGAGTATATATTTCCTGTTAGACATATGAAACAAGAAGAATATGGCCATAAAAAAATGACAAATACTTGAATAAATGTCATTTCCTGTGGAGAGGAAGTTTAGTTTTTCACAGATAGGTAAAAAAAATATATATATATAGAAAACTTACTTCACATAACAATTGAGCTTTGGACTGAAGATTGAGGTTGGTAACTGTGGATTGATCAAAAAATTGAGATTTTTGTACTAAATTAAATTTTGAAGGACATTTCCTTTTGATTTTGAAAAACTTTGTCTATAATTTACACACTCTTCACACTTTCCCACAATGTAAAAGTCTATAATGCTTCTTGTTATTTAATATTCAAAGTTGTTACATCTCTGTTATTAGTGATGTATATTTTAGGCTCATAAATTGGCAGGAAATTAAAGGAAATCAATGACCTACCTCTTTCCAACTGAGAGAGTTAGTGCTCTCCAGGGAACTTCGTCCCAGGATTCCAAACGCAGCCTATTGAGAAATATTGAGGAGGGTATTTTATATGGATGAGAAAGCAGAGATGACATTAATAGAACAGACAAAAGTCAATGAAAGTTTCACTTCTTGTGCAGTTTTTTGTTTTCACTTATCATTGTTATAATCATTGGAAGTTCCCAAAGAGATTAAAATTATTGCTTATTTTTTCTTTGTAGTCCTCATTAATAAATTTCTAGATATTAAAATTCTCAGAAATAATATTACATTTTACATTAGTGTTTATTTTATTGTATGTTTGGAAACTAACAGTATTACAATAAAAGAATCTAGCTGTTACATAACATTTAATTATTTAACTATAGCAGCCTGGCTTCTTACATGAATCTGGTGAAATATTTTTGAAGTAACACCTTTCTATTATATTGCTTCTTCAAATGTTAATTTCTAAATGGTGAAATATTTTGGTTCAAATTTAGAGTTTAAACATGAAAGGGGATTCTCACAAAAGTTCAGACATAAGGGGGATTCCTGCATTTCAGAATGAGTGGGATTGTTATAAATGGCAATAAAAGAAGACACTATATGGTATTTCTTTAGAGAAAATCAAAGAATTTGGAAAGTGAGAACCCCTACAGATTAATGTTCTTAGTTTTCCCCGGTGCTCATAACTTTTACTAACCAAGCAGGACTATCATTTATTTTCTTTCCTTTAATTCTCCATCAGAACTCATCAGAACTTCACTTCTCTTAATGATATCCAGAGGGTATACTATTTAAAAGTTTAACTAGTACATAACAATACATTTATTATAGAATTGCACAAAATTCTCATCATTCCAATATAAACTGCTTATTTTGATTTTATGGAACTAATCTTATGTTTAAAGGCTAGAACACCTCTGTAAACAAAAAATATTTTCAGGTACATTTTAAGCACCAAGTTTTTTTAGACTATTTTATTCTGTCTCTTAATTTAAATGTATATGTGTAACAAATTAGAATGATACTTTGTTTCAATTTAAAAGACTATTGCATAAAAATTGCTTTCAATATAAACTTTGAGTCTGACATATTTATTCTATAGTGTAAGTACCACCAAAATCCAGATATAGAACACAATAATAGTGGAATATAACCAATTTACAAAATAAGAATTCATTAATTCATGATATCAATATGTGTGTATATTTGTGTGTACCAGGAGCCAACTTCATCCGCCTCTTACTATGATGTACCGAAAAGGGCTGAACACCACCACTTTTGTATCATGCCAAAAGTATATAAACAGAACCAAGCATGAGACCACATCAGACAAACTAAGAGACAATATGAGAAACAGACTTTAATTTTCAAAAATCTCTATATTTTGAAATAATTTTAAAGAAAACACTGAGGTTCATATTCAGATTAAAGAAGGTTGAAGATGCATGATTAATAAACAAAGTATGACCTTGTGATGACTTCAGTAGGAAAGTTGATGGTGTTATGGTTTAGATGTGAGGTGTCCTACCAAAGCTCAGGTGTGAGACAGTGCAAGAAGCTTCAAAGGAGAAATGATGGGGTTGTAAGAGCCTTTACCCAATCAGTGATTTAATCCACTGCTAGGGATTAACGGAGTGGTAACTGAAGTGGTAGTGGTAGGGTGTGACTGGAGGAGGTGGGTATTGGAAAGTGACTTTGGGTATATATTTGTTATCTGGCTAGTGGACTCTCTCTCAGCTTTCTGATCAACATGTGAGCTGTTTCCCTCTGCCACACTTTTTTTTGCCATGATGTTCTGCCTTACCTTCAACACAGAGGAATGAAGTGGCTTTCTATGGACTAAGATTTCTGACACTGTGAGCCCTCTCATAAATGTGTCTTCCCCTACAATTGTGCTCATTGGGTCCTTTAGTCACAGCAGCAAAAAATGCTGACTAAAACAGATGGATTTTGATAGACATCTAGAATTCAGATGGTAGTATTAGAATAATACTAATTTCCTGATATTATCATACCATGACCACCAAAAAGAAAATTTTGTTGTCAGTAAATAACACATTATTATCTAGAGGTAAAGGGGTTCCTTTAGGCATTCTTCAAATATGATGACTGAAAAAGATGAATGGGTGTTAGATGGATAGAAGGGTGGATAGAGACATGTAGGCACAAGCTCTAACACACACATGGATAGAATGAATGAATGATAAACCAATGGGTAAAAATACTGGGAATACTGATTTATATTGCAAATTTCCATCTGTTGACTTTCCCCCCTTCCTGAAAACATTCTTATACTTCTGCCACTGCAAATCTCATGACAAATTCATCCACTATTAATTTTCTTAAAACATGCTACTTTCCCATGACTGCTAACTATTTTTTTTTCCTTTATTGGTTTGCAATCATAGGTTTTAGATTTTTATTTAATTTAAAATATCATTTCTTAGTCATCTCTCTTGTATAATCTTTGCCCCAATTCTAAGAATACTGTGGTTCCTTTATATACAATGTGGCTTTAACTTTTATTGTGTTAAAGATTTTATCTTTACAGTAAGAATATATGATCTTCTTTCAGTTAGAATTTTTATTACTTTTTTATGATGAGTTAATTGAGTATTTTGACATTGTGCAAATTAACTTTATTTTTTAATTTGAAAAAAATAGACCTTGTTTTCTTTAATTCAGTTTTATATAGGTTTTTTTGTTGTTGGTGGTGGTTTTTTCTTTTTTCTTTTTTTTGGCCTCTGAGTCTAAGTATGTTTGACTATTCTATATTTTCTAACAGGTACAGATTTTAGGCTCCCTTTTTTAATAATTTATTTATTTTGATTCATTGTGAACAAATGGGGTACAACTTGTTTCTCTATTTGTACATGAAGTAGAGTCATACCATTTGTGTAATCATACATGTACATAGGGTAATGATGTTTGTCTCATTCTGTTATTTTTCTTTCCCCCCACCCCTCCCACCCCTCTTTCCACTATACAATTCATCCTTCCTCCATTCTTGCCTCCCTCCCAACCCCCATTATGTATCATCATCTGCTTATCAGAGATAGCATTCTTCCTTTGTTTTTTGGGGGGATTGGCTTATCTCACTTAGCATGATATTCTCCAACTGCATCCATTTGCTTGCAAATGCCATAATTTTATTATTCTTTATGGCTGAGTAATATTCCATTGTGTATATATACCACAGTTTCTTTATCCATTCATCAACTGAAGGGCATCTAGGTTGGTTCCACAATCTAGCTATTGTGAATTGAGCAGCTATGAACATTGATGTGGCTGCATCACAGTAGTATGCTAATTTTAAGTCCTCTGGGTATAGGCCAAGGAGTGGGATACTTTTTAGTTCCTAAGTAAATATTACTGTGAAAACAGACCAAGATGCTATTGTGTACAGTACTTTAGGTTAAGAAATAACTGAGATAATTCCTTTACAATCATCTGTTATTTTCTCCAGATTCAATTTCACTTTTTATTTTCATGGTGGCATATTAATTTACATACTAATTGGCATATTTAGAATACAAACTAAGTTTGTATCCTGTTTCCATCTCCATGAAGCTTTAGATACTTATACTATTATTTTGGTTTTATTTCAATTATTAACTAGCTGAATTAATTTATCTGTGTTTCTATATTTTCCACAATGGATGTGCATTAATTGAATAATAACAAAAAGTAAAAAAATGATATAAAAAAAAAAGATGCCTTTCATTTCATAAAATATGCTTCAAAATAATTTTAAAACATGCTGAATTTCAAGTTTCCTTCCACACTGGTGCATAAGAATGGTTTTCATTTTTAAAAGACTTGGTCAAATGTATTCTTTAATCTATTTCAAGATCTTTATACTTGGTCATTTTGCTTTGTGGCCATGCCCCTGAAATTATTATTATTATATTATTGTAATTTATTTGAAAATAAGCAATTATTAATAATCAGTTTAAAGTCAGTGGTTATTAAAAGAGAATTATATTTTCAACAATTGCTATTTTCACCAAGTCGTACCTCATTGCACACTCAGGTTATGCTGTAACATCCACAGTCTTTTTGAAAAAATAAAAAATCAATATGTACATTACAAAAAGTAATGTATATACATAATTTATCAATGTTCTGGAAACTGTGAAGTACATTTGTTTGCAATTTAACATTAGAGTCAGGAAAGTAAAATACCTTATCTTTCATAAGAAAGTTTAGTTTGGAATCTATGCTTTAAAAAACAAAATTCAATAAAAATGCATGATTTTTGAATAAGTAAAATTAGACAATGGTTATAGATTTCTCATCAAAACAAGGTTGGGGGAAAACTGCAATTTTAAACAAAAAACAAAAATTGATATATCTGAATTTCTGAACTATAATATCTACTAGTCATGTATCCTAAACTATTGGTTATGTGTGTATGCTCTTTAAAACTGATATTTTGTAACATAGCAAGGAAAGTTATAAAAATAATTAACAAACCTAGAATTTAGTAAATTTTCCAAAAGTTATGTCAAGAAAAAACTCCCTAAAGCGGTAATATACTTTCATAAAAGGTTTTAAATGCCTTGCTAAGGAAAAAACTTATTGAACTGAGGAGAATAACAATTGAATTATAATTGTGTGCCTTTGTAAGCTGAGATAAATTCACTTTTAAATGTGAGAATAAAATATACAGTTGAGTCTTTTCTTCAATTTTAGAGATTATTTTAGTCCTATAAGTAGGAAGTTAACCACCAGATACATTTTACAAATAATGTGAAAACAAATTTTTGAACTATTAAAAACAAATTAGAAATTTATATCCATTTATTAGGAAAAAATCTGAAAGGAAGAAAGAACACTACAAAGGAAAGTTAACAGTCAAAACTACAGGTTTCATTTTATCTAAACTCCAGTTACTTTCTTCTTGTTCATTCATTTTACTGAAGTTTTTTCAAATTTTTAGCTTGTTTACAAATATTAATCTCTTTAGGAACATTTTAAATTTGCCTTTACTACTCATTTCTCTGCCTCTGGACAGAATATACCATTATTTGTTAGTGTTATCATTATCACTAATATTTTACAGATAGAATAAATTTAACATTACTTAGGATAATAAAAGTTCAAAATGTTAAAAATTTATATTTTAGTATGTATTTCCTAGTTTTTCCTAAAATATAACACTGATTAAGGATAGAGTGAAATATTTATTTATTTATCTCTTTAATATGTAACTTCACACAACCTTCCACCTTCTTTGAGTCCCTATCTCTGTTTTATGTGTTGTCTGTTTTATGTGTCTGCATATCTATCTTATCCTCATCTATATCTGAACACATGTTTATATAAAACAGTGCATGTGATTGTATCAGTGCATATATATATATAATCTCTATATCATCTGTATTTCTATTAATATAAAAAGAACAAGCTTTAAGTTGTGGTTTTTCAAATGTTTGCATTTCTAATTCTTGAGTTCATTTTTAGATAGCCTTATCATGCTTATCATATTTCCAATTTCCTCTTCTTCTTTTTTTATTTTTTCCATTCCAAATGAGAGTGGACAAATTTTCATGTCTTTGAATATTCTGGCATCTTTTGTAAATTATTTTAAAAATTCATTATTTATCCAAATTTTATCCATAGTAATTTATTTTTTCCTATTAATAAATATGTGCCTCAAAAAATTTCTTCCTCTAATTTCCCTCTGTGTAATCTAAAGTCTGAAAAATGGTGGAGTGAGACAGACATCATTACCTTATGTACGTGTATGATTACACGAATGGTATATCTACATCATGAACAACCATAGAAACAAATGATATACCCCATTTGTGTACAATGAATCCAAATGCAGTCTGTAAAACTTTTTTAAAAAATTTCTTCATTGTCAATATTTTCTACTTTATATTTTAACATATTTCCTGTCTTGTGTTTACTCATGTAGGGTGTATTTTATGATTAAAAATCTCTCCTTTCAATAAGGAAAACCTACTTGTCTTTCAATATGTATTTTTGTTAAGCATTGTGTAATTCATCCTCACTTGAAGACATTTACTATTTTATATTTGTAATTTAAAGTCTTCTTTTTCACTTTTAACTCTTTAATGTGTGTGTGAGTGAGTGTGTGTGTGTGTGTGTGTGTGTGTGTCTCAGGAAAACAATTGCTTTTTTAAAATACTAAAACCCAACATGTAAAATATAATGAATAATATAAATTCTGCCTATATGTGTTTTGGTATAAATCTAGACAAATTATTGCAGACATATTGAAAATCGTTTATCTCTTTTTTTTTTCAAGGCAGTTTCCATATTTATCTTTTATCTTTTTTTTTTTTTTAATTACATTGCTAACAAGTAGAAACAGATATTTTATACGTTTATCTGACTTCAGGCAAACCTGAAAATTTCAGTTCTGGTGCTTCATCTTTATATTCCCTGGGGTTTACTGTTGACAGTTTTATCATCTAGAAAGCCTTGAAAGTTTTCAGTCTTTCCTTCTACTTCTTATAGCTTTTATTTGTTTTCCTTTTATTCCGGCATTATTTTTTAAAAACCTCATTATGTTTAATCAACATAATGAAAATACTCCACGAAAATACTAAAATACTGAAGAGATAGAGGAATCTGAATATTAGTAACTCTCCTAAGATCTTACTTTCTCCACGCCATTTACAGGCACTCTCCTTGCATTCTCGTGTTGTTTGCCCCAGTATGTTATGCACATTCTTCTCATTGTCGCTACAAATCAGACGAGTAAAATCCCACCTTTCTCCTCAACTATTGCCTGTTTGTCCTCCACGTCATTTTTTAACCAATGTTCTCTTTCCATCATGTTTTAAGCTTCTGTATGTAGTTATAACTTGTTTGTTTGAAGTCAGTCTTTACAGAGAAAAACAAAGCACTTAGCAATTTATTTGTTAACTGTTGTATCATGTATTTTACTTCCCTTTTTCTGTTTCTTATGCTTTAACTAAAAACATCCTTAATCTTTCTCCAAGGCTCAATTCTGGGTTTCTTAATGGGGAGTATGTGGAATTATTTTCATATTGCCTGTTGTTACTTCAGAAAAGAAAAGTAAGAATGTTCAAGTACAGGCTGGGGTTGTAGCTAGTATGTGTGAGGCGCTGTGTTCCATCCTCAGCACCGCATAAAAATAAATAAATAAAATGAAGGTATTGTGTCCATCTATAACTAAGAAAATTTTAGAAAAAGAATGTTCAAGTACATATAAGTCATCACTAACTTATCAATATTAAATTTGAGGGCAATCTATTGCCTACTGCGTTTTATATCTATAATTCTAACAGACTAACAAATTCCCTTCATATCTTTTAATTGGGGTGAAATACTTATATAACATGCAATTTACCATTCAGTCATTTTTAAAGGTACATTAAGAACATTCATATTGCTGCCCTGCCACTACCATTTGTTCTTTCGAAACTGGCTTATTTCACTTAACTCAAAGTCCTCAAAGTCCATTCACACTGTAACATGTGTTAGAATTCTTTCCTGTTTAAGGCTGAGTAACACATCCAATGTGTGTATGCTCCACATTTTGTTAATCTGATGATGTGTTGATGGACACTTTTGTTACTTTCATCATTTGTCTGCTGTGAATAATACTGCTATTAACTTGGGTATATGAATATTTCTTTGGGACCCTGCTTTTAATTATTTTGGATATATATCCAGAAATGGAATTGCTGGACCACATGGTAGTTCTACTTTTAATTTTTAAAGGTACTTCCTTTTTCTGTAGTGGCTAGATCATCTCCAAAGATTCTTAAGTTGTTATGGGGGTTTAATGATTTAATACATATGTGGGACTTCATTTAATGAGTGATAAAGAAACACAAGTCAAAGCCAGTCACAGGTATTTTTTTTTTTTAATAAATGATAACTATCAAAATAATGCTTTAGTTTTAAACTATAAAGCAGACATGATGCACTGTTTTGTTTCATTTACTTTTTTTTTATGACTGTGTTGTTTTCTCCTTATCTTCCTTGTACAAAAGTGTCACAGTGCTCTATACCAATTCCATGCCCTCAGTGTCTGTGACTTCAAACTTTATGTATGAGTGGTTGTTTGAAGGGTGACTTTGGAGGAAAGCTTTTTATGTATTTATTTATTTATTTTTGCTAATTTGTTTAGTATAAGACAGAAGGTGTGTGTGTAAAAATATTTACGGCATACAAATTATGGAACTTATTCACCTAATTATATTTGAGTTCTTTCTGATCTGTCTCATAGTAAGTATCATGGCATGATACTCTATTTAAACTGTGACTGTGTATTACTATGCATCTATTCATAAGCAGCATGATTAAGCAGCCGTATGGTATGTCAGTTTGATAGATCATGTACATTACTAAAATTGTTACTTATTTTATATTCTCTAGTTTTTTGCCATTTCTTTTATTATTTTAAAAGACTTTAAAATATTTAGAAGAGATTTATAGGCAAAGCAATATTTTTGCAAGCATCATTCAAGACTTCTAATATAATTTGCTCTCCTCTCTAAAAACATCTGTCATTTGACAATGTTGTTTTATGTTCAATTCGTATAGAGAAAGAAAAAAATACCACATAAAATTAGATATACTTTTAATATAATAAATCATGAAAATATGGCTTTATTTAACTGAGTAAACATTTATTAAGGCTCTAAACAAGTTTAGGAAGATAAATGTTATTTTCTAATGAAGTATTTTCTATTTACTGTCATGAGATTAAATTCCACATGAACATGTTTGAACTTCCCCAAATACCTTTTTTTTTGCAGAAAACAAATAGGAGGAAAAGAAAAACTGAAACAGAACCATAAAGTAAATTATCCAATAATTCAAATAAATTTAAATACACTATTATTCTTGATATGCCTTTTGTTCAAGAGTTTAAAAACATATTTTCCCAGTGTGTAGCTGTCCATTAACTTTCTTGTGTACATTTATTTTAAAAACTAGAATATGAATTGAAAATTTAAATTTACAGAGAAACTGAAAATATTTTACATGCTTCACTCAGATTGGCAAATTAGCATTTTACCGCATTCATTTTCTATCTCCATCTTATCTCTATCATCTATCAATCATCTGTGCATCTGTCTGAGCTATGAATTACTTAATAATATGAAATGGCTGGGTGCCATGATGCATTCCTGAAATCATTGCTACTTGGTAGGTTGAAGCAGTGTGGGGATGTAAGTTCTTATTCTACTCAATGTGTTATATTAATTATTATATTTGTTTTGATTATAAAATTTGCTGAGATTTGGAGTATAGAGATCTCTCATATGTGTCTTTTCTGTCCCTTTGCTATTTCTCTTTCATTTTTTTTTAACCATTCATTTCTTTCTTTTTCACAAGACACTTGAAATTCATCTAATATATCTGAACTTTAGTCCTGGAATTACCTGTTAATTCCTTGGCAGCATGTTGGAGCTTTTCAGGTTTTGTTTTTATATTTTTGTTTTTATTTTTATATTGGCAATCATTGGTAGAAATCAAATTCTAAGTTCTAGAAATGCCAAGTTACACTGAGTCCTATGTTTGTAAGACCCTCTTCTCCAGTTCTATCACCTACCAATAAGTCATCTATCATATATCATTCATTTTCCACTCAACTTTTTTCTGCCATTTATCAATCAGCCATCATCTACATATCATAATTCATACATTTATATCATGCAACAATCTATCATTATCAATATGTCCACAGTAAAATTATGAGTACATTGTGATTATTCCAATTTCATGAAATCATGAAATCCTCTCCTGTTTGATTTTTCCATCTTTCTTATCCAACAAATAGGAAATCTATTCTGCAGTTTTATCAATATATTTCTCACTTTCACAATCATACAATAAAACAGAAAATTGCCTCTGAATTAATCATCTGTATCACTGAAATAAAATATTGCATAAAATTCAATATTTGTTTATTTTTTTTCTTTTATCTGAATAAAGATAGTGAAAATTCATTCTGTATGAGTGATTGGACCCATATTTAACCTGGGTGTTTTATCTTCAATATAATTACCTTATTCAAAAGTAAATACATTGAATATTATTTCTGAAATTTCAATTTTGTTCCCTTGTTGGGATAATATTCTTACTATAAACTTAATTACTATTATTTTATAGTATGCCTTTTATTCTGATTGTGTAAATATCATTATTTTACTGTTGTTAAGCTTGTCTAACCAATTTTAGGAAGTTTATATTTCAAAGTAAACTTTAGAATCAACTTTAAAATAAGGAATTCCAGATGAAACTACTGAAATTTCTTGTGCTTTCTTTAAATTTCTGAATTGTCTGGTCAGAATGAGTTCTTATTATTGAAAGGTCAATCAGTCTTTGAACATTTGCCCACTTAGGTAATAACAAAAAGAAAAAAAAATTAAATATTATTTCTTATTCTTAAATGTATGAATCAACTGAAGAAATCTATGTTAATGGATTTAAATGACTAAGCAAATGAGGAACTAGTCTATAACTGCTAAATAGCAAGGACATTAATACTGAGGGACATATACTAATAATATAATGATTTGGATATGTTTTTCACCCTAACCCTGATTACGTAAGGAATACTTTATTATTATTTTTATTCGAGGAATAATTTTCCTCTGAGATTTCATAATTATGTGCATTAGGCTGGTGTTTCAAAGGAATTGCCAATAGAGCATATTCCCACTTCTGTTCTAGAAAAAACGTGAGAATGAGTTAAAGAGTAAAGACAAATATCATCAATATTGGAAAGTAAGTTAGAGGATTTCACTCAGACTGAGACCCCAATGGGCTTCACCATGGGACACACTTAGTCACTTGGTAGGAAAGGGAAGAGCTGACAGGGTGTCTTCTGGCATCTCACTGCGGTTGCAATAGCACAGGTCAGAGACCATGTTGTATTGCTTCCTTATTGCTATGGTGAAGTTTTGCAACAGACCACTCAAGAATTCAGTAGTTTGAAACAACAAGCAATAGTTTTTCTCTTTCACGGTTGTGTGTCTCAGTGAGATGACTTTCTTAAGGCTGTAGACCAAGTGGCCTTATCAGGCTGCAGTGATTTTCAGGTCCACTCCCTGTCCTCACGCTCTTCTTGGTTCACTCCAGGCTGTGCATGCTTTCCTCGTGGCACATCGAGGAAGCACAAGTGCCTGACCATAAATCTTGGTTCAAAATTGGCCTGTTAGCCAGGTGCATTGGCTGCACACCTATAATCCCAGCAGCTTGGGAGACTGAGGCAGGAGGATTGTGAATTCAAAGCCAGTCTCAGCAACGGTGAGGTGCTAAGCAATTCAGTGAGACCCTGTCTCTGAATAAAATGCAAAATAAGACTGGATGTGACTCAGTAGTCAAGTGCCCCTGAGTTCAATACCTAGTTCAAAAAAAAAAAAAAAAGAAAGAAAGAAAATAAAAAACAATTGACCTATTAATAATTTCTGTCCAAAGCAAGTCATGTGAGTGCACACAGAGTAGTGAGACTGTGAAGTGCACAATACAGACCCATGTGTGGTACTGAAACATGATGATGAATATGAATATATAAATCCAGTACAAGGGGAGAGTGAAAAAATAATAAATGAACACCCCACATGCTTTCTTATTTTGTCCATATTGAGTAATTACTAAAGAGAGAAAAAGTCAGAAAGAGGCTCCAAATTATGAATGTTTACCTTAACAGTACAAAAATATCAGAGATTGGAAAAAATTTTCCCTTCAAAATCTAGTATGCAATTATTATGTGGTAAAGGTAGTGTACCAACTCAACATAAGAACAAATATGAATTAAATAGGATCTTTCTAGAGAGTCCTGAGGATTATTTCAGTTTAACTGAAAATGAGGGAAAGTGTTTTAGGTGTTGACAATCAGGCATGCTGATTTCCGAAGACCTCATTCCTTGACAGCCTAAAGTAATTGAGAGGAAATGGAACACATATTTTAGACTTCTGTTGTTCCACTTTGAAGTTACTATGTCATGAAGATATTTACTCCAAAATTGGGACTAAAGATTTTTTAAGAATCAGACTTTTGGAATGTGAATTGATTTTCTCTTATTTACAAACTATATAGTTCAGGAATATTTACTGGACAAAATAGTGGAACGTATATTGTCAGATTTTCAGTACAAATACCTATTCAGTGAATATAATTTTGAAAAACTTAAATGAGGTTAAAAAAAGGAAACAGACAAATATAGAAATGGATTACATTAACTTTTTCCTATATGTATTTTTGGAACATATTTTAAAAAAACTCGTAAAGTGAATAATACTTTAAACTTATCTAAATAGAAGCAGAACAAAGAGCTTATTCTTTAGACTCTTTATTCATTTCTCTGATTTAAAATTTTTCAAAGTTCCTCTGCTTTAAAAAAAAAACTGCATAAAACTAATTTACTTCCCACAGAACCATTCACAAAATCTTTTTCATAAAATAGGCCAGAGTAAGTGATCATGATTGATTAGAGTTAAATTTTGGCTATAGCAACAAATATTTAACATATGATTTTGTTGAAATTTTATTTAATATAAGCTGCTTTTGTTTAAAGAAAAGATCTATTTCAGTTAAATATTTTGAAAATATATTGAAGCTAATAGCAATAGTATTGTATTTACTATCTTAACATTACTCTTATTTCTCATGAAATATTAAGTACATGTTCAATAAAACATTCATCAGAGTTCCGGATAAGAAGTAATATATTCATCACTAATATAAATGTAATTTTACAGATATGATATATGTGTAATACCACAAGGTTTTATATATTATGTAAGTAATAAATTCTAAGCCATGAAGATGATATAAATATTTTGTACATCTTTTTGCCTGGACACTGTTTTTAGCTCATCTGTAAGTTCTTAAAAATGTGATTGCTAGATTATATGGTAAAAGTATGTTCAATTTTGTAAGAGAATACTGTCTCTTGCAAGCTGCACTATTTCACCTCCTTACTGGCAATGAGCCAGAGTTCTTATTACTCTACATCCTCACCAGCATTTAGGGTTGTCACTGTTTTGTATTTTAACTATTCTAGAAGGAAGGTAGTAGTATCTAATTCTTGTTTTAAGTTTCAATTGCTTAATGATATATGATGCTGAGGAATTTTCATGTTTATCTGCAATTTCCATAGTTTCTTTTGAAAGGTTTCTATTGAGATTTCCCCTGTTGTGATTGGTTTGTTTTCTCATTTTTGGATATTAACAGTTCTTTCTGTGCTTAGATAAAAGTAATTTATCAATTATGCTTTGCAATTATCTACCCCTCCCAATGAGTTCTCTATTCATTATCTTTATTATTTATTTGTTTGTTTGTTTTGAGTACCAGGTATTGAACTCAGGCCATATCCCCAACCCTATTTTGTATTTTAATTAGAGAAAGGGTCTCACTGAGTTGCTTAACGCTTGCCTCTCTTTTGCTGCTGAGGCTGTCTCTGAACTCATAATCTTCCTGCCTCAGCCTCCCAGGCCACTGGGATTACAGGCATGTGCCACTGGTCCTGGCTCTATTCATTATCTTAATGGTGTGTTTCACAGAGTGTGTATTTTTAATTTTAAGGCATTTTAGTTTTTTGGTTTGTTTGCTTGTTTTGGCTTGTTTTGTTTTGTTTTGTTTTGCTTTGTTGTTAAACTCTAGGTCAACCGAGATTTTTTCTCCCTAATGTCATCTTCTAGGAATTACATAGCTTTGCATTTTATTTTAGGTTTATTGAGTTAATTTTTTTTTAACATGGAGATACCCTGGTGTTGTAGTATCATTAGATACAAAGAATATCCTATTTCCATTGATTGCCATTGCTTGTTGTTCAAGGATCAGTGGACCATATTTATTTTGGTCTATGTCTAAGGGCTGCATTACTCTACTTCATTGATCTATTTGTGTGTTTTTTAACTGATAACATGCAGTCTTTATTACTGCTATTTATAAATTTTGAAGTCAGGTAATACTGGTTTTATGACTTTCTTCTTCTTTTAGATTGTTTTGGCTGCTTTGGGTAATTTGCCTTTCCACTTATACTGACATATGTTTTTGTCAGAAAATGAACCATTGAGATTTTGATTAGCATATCATTGAATACATAGGTAAAATTGTAAATGACTGGAATCTTGATAATAGTGAATCTTCCCATCCATGAGCACACTATCTCTCAGTTTTCTTGATTTATTATTTTTATTTTTTGCATTTTTGTCATTTTTCTTCATGTATTTGGTTTGTTAGATTTATCCTTGTGTATTTTTGGTACTAACTTAAATAATGTTGTGTTTTAAATTTCAAATTATAAGATTTCATTGCTAGTATATAAGGAATCAAATGACTTGCATACTACAGTATTCTAATATACTTTAGCAGTTTCAAGAAACTTTTGTTGATTCTCTGAAATATCTCATATAAATAAATAAATAAATAAAACAGGGCCATCTGTGAACAAAGACAGTTTACTTCTTCCTTCACAATACCTTTTACACCAGATTTCTTATTGAATATTCCAAGACTTTTAGTACAGTATTGACTAGGAGGGATGAGAGTGGACAACCTTTACTCTTGCCCTATCTTGTTTTCTAAATACCCTCCTCTAAAAGGAACCAGGAACCATTGGAGATGATTATTTTTCCTGCTGTGGGTTAAGAAACATTAAGATGAACTTGGAAGATATCATGTTATTAGAATTACAAGGAATGGTCAAAAAGTGTTGGAAATATAGGAAAAGGGCACAGAGATCAACTCGAAGAGGCTCTCACTGGCTACGTGTGGGGAAATTTCAGCCTTAAAAACAGTGGAGAAATTAATTATTCTTCATTAAATAAATAAAGACCCATCCCCATCAGTGTTTTAAATAAGTGAATAGAAAGATAAAGAGCATAAAGGAAAGGCGATTCTTTGCAATAAAGTCAGTGTAGGTAAATGGAGTGATGGAGTGTAGGGGTTGACTAATCTCAGCACTTGTTAAAACCTTGGAAGGCAGTGAGAAGAGATATAAGATATTTATGCAGTCTTATTTGTGTAGTGTCCCTACACAAATTATTTATTAATAAAAGTATGAAAATAAAACTCTATAGGTTGATATGGTAGATTTGACTTAAGCCAAGTGATCAAATTTAACATCACTAAGCCAAATCATGTGATTCCTGTTGTGATTCACCAAATGATCACATAATATTTGAGGTAGTATTAGTAAAATGCATAAATCTTGTCCAACCCTGATGAAGCATTTTATACTGTAAATCCTAATTGAAGGACATTCTAAAGAAAAACAAAACTAACTCTTATTTTGTAGAACTTTCAAGAACAAAACAAGACAAAGATCACTGAAGAATTTGTTTACATTATAATAACTAGATTAGAATATTAATATAAATAATGCATTAGATCTTAGAAGGTTGAAAATTGTGATTAAGTGATACTATTGGTTAACTGATGAACTTATCTATATAGATATGTCTACATAGATAGATTAGACAAATTTGTATTGGTGTTAAAATTCCTAATTTTTATAATTGTACTGTGGTTATATAATAGAATATTGTTGTCCTTTAGAAATATACCCTAATTATTTAAGACTAATGGTGCAAATTATATTAATTTGAGAAGAATGGTTACTCTGAATAAAGAGTAAATGGTAGTTTCTTGAACTAATCTTGCAACCTGTCTATAATTTTCAAATTTTGAGTGAGGTTTTAACCCTACCTCTAAAAATAGGATGAAAATATGATAGATCCCGGCATAGTGTTTTGATCCTAAGTGCATTCACAGGATTCCTTATGGGGAATGGGGACTAAAGCAATTTTATTGTAACAGAATCTAGGCTGTGCTAAGCCTTCATGATTAGACTAGATAGTGGTTATCTTTCAAAGGGTGAAACCCTGATCCTAATGGTAGCACGCAAATCCCAGAATGTTCTTTCCTGCTACTTCCCTGCCTTGCCTGACTCAGGATGGGAGATGAGTGACCATGCAACTCCACTAAAGGACAGTTGGATGTCCTATTAGGCAGAGGCAACAACCCAGCAGAGAAGATGATTGCACAATCACTGACACAGGTATTAAAACAAAATACCTGCTGTCCGCTTTGCTTGTTAAGAGAGGAGAGTAGGTCTTGAGCAGAAAATTACATTCTTCATTTTTAAATTCATGTTTATAGGATGGAGGTGATGGCTAATCAGAACTAGACTAGGATGAAAATCTAGGTTAGTTATAGATCTTTTTTGCTTGAAGAAAAGAACATTAATGATATGGATTTCAGCTTCAAAACGAATAATGACAGCATTTAATAATTCATTGGAGAAATAAAGACACATCAGCCATTAGTGTTATAAATAAATGAATGAATAAAAATAAAAGAGAGAAGGAAAGATGAATCCTTCTAGTAAAATATTGATAAATGTTAAAGAATTGATGGGGTTGGATAATCATTAATGCTCATCAAAACTGTGCATGATAGTGTAGAGAAATAAGATACACAAAAGTCTTGAAACATCTCTCCAAAAGTTTCTATTTTTTTCTTAAATAAGATGTAAGCACTATCTTTTATTTTCTTTGGAGGAATGGTAGCAGATTAACTTGTTTTCATAAGACAAAACTCCTGTAGCAAGATCTGTTGATAAGTTTGTTCCATCATGAGAAGATAAACATTAAGACTACTAATGACAGAACTAGGTCTTTTTTAAAAGCCTGTAGTATGTTATTCTCCTGCTGGATCCACTGAGGAACCTCTAATATTATAAGATGTTTAAGTGTTCTGAAATATTGCAATGGTATGATTGGCAGGATTTTTGGTGCTAGGACTTTCTTGCATTTGTAAACTCATTTGGAAAAGATGGACATAAAATGATGGGTCAAGTTGTTTAGAATCACAAAGTACCTACCATTTATCTTGGAAACCTCTGCCTTATGTCATTATGTATAATTTTCTGAGAAACATATTTAATTGCTGAGTGTTATGCACACTGGTTGAAAGAAATGTTCCACTCATGACCATTCATCCTCTTTCATCTACCACAGAAATCTCTCATTATTAGGCTGAAGGCAGACAGATTAGTCTGTTTCCTCGAAGCAGGGATAATACTTGGTGACCTGGTGAGTGGAATGGCAAGGTAGCCTACATTTCAGGAACTGATCCCTGTCCCAGAGATGTGGCTGTCCTTTCTCATATCCTTTCTCATGTCCTTTGTCAGCAGCTCTACCTCTTCCAGTTTTGAGTCCTGTGAAGCAAAACATGCAGGTCTGGTTGGGGATGTGTTTCAGCTGTGGGATTCCTCCTTTCTGAGGTTGGAGACCAGGTGTGTCCCCATGGTAATGATGTGGGTCCATCATCCCTCTTGCTTCTTAAAGCATTGTTTTAGAAAATCTAGGGGAGTTAGGATGATAAAGGTAACCTGGACTCCATTGAGAGGAGGGTTGGAATGCATGGGATGAATGAATCAGCATCTTCAACTGTGACTCCATCCTTTTAGCATCATCCATACCTTGCAAATCAAAGTGAAATCTCCCACATATTCACCATATAATACTATGTTCTTGGTGTATGATTGGCAGTTGCAAACACTAATTTTCTGTTCAGTGGATTTGCTCACATCCCAGTCTTCCTTATTACCATTGTCACTGTCAAAACCTTGGTAGACCATGTCACAAGGTACAAAAAGACACTGAACCTTTTTTCCCAATAATATTGATATTTATTTCACTACTCTGAACCAAGGTCCACTCTTGTGGCACTGTGGGCAAAGTCATACAGGAGAATACTGTTCTACAAGTTTTGTAATGTCCTTTTTGGAACCTGTGATGTAAAAACTCCAAATCATGGGGATATAGTAGCTATAACCTTATAACTGTGCGCCAGCCTCCCTGAAGATGGGTTTACGTGACTTACTCTCAGTGGTTTGGACAGCAACATTTTTTTTTTCTTTTTGGCTGAACTTGAAAAGTCTTTGCTGAAAACTACTCCAATTATCTAAGGTCCCATTTATTACAGAGAAAGTCTATACATAGACAAACTGACCATCTCATAAGACTTTGCTATCTTCATTCAGGACTGGTTCTAGAGATGCCTTACAAAATTTAGCCATGACTTCAAAGGTGGATATTCTTCAGCTAATTTTGTTTTTACAGAACTCTGGGCTGCGTACTTCTATATGCTAGAGAGCACATAAGGTTTTGTGCTATCATCCTGGTAGACATCAACTCCCAAAGAATCTTCTTCCTGTTGCCTTCAGGATTTTGTGACACCAAGTATATAATGTAGGAGTTCTGCCTCCAGAAGGAACACCAGGAGCTTCCTCTGATGCAGACCAGGGTGGGTGGAAGGTGACAATAACCACAGAGAGGACATGATTGGCATACACGAGGCCCATGGTGAGTGGCAAGAAGGCAATGGGTAGAGAGAAGGGACAAAGCAGAGGGCAAGTGTTGGCTGACCATATCCATGAAACTCCACTACCTAACAGACCTCACAAAGGGTAAACAATAATTTGTGAGATTCACAACAAATATAATACATTCACTTTGAGGAAGCAAAGAAATTCCTTGTACTTAATGTTTCTGGGATTTTTCAAAGGGAAAATAGGTTGCAGTGAATTATGTAGCAAATGGTATCTCTATGCTAAAAGAATGTAAAATTTCAAAACAGAATTTCTTATAAAATTCCCAAATAGAAGTTTATGGCAACATCTTCGCTGCTTTCTAAGGGTTATTTTTGCAACAAGCATAGATCATATTAATGGATCAATCTCGTATTTGTTAGAATAGCCTTTTTTCACATTCATTCTTTGGAAGGTGTTATAGAATTGATTACAAAACTGTGATATGCTAAGAACTAATTATTTTCCATGCTCTGTGCTAGAGGTTTGCTTACAATTGCTCTTTTGATGCTTTCAGACTTGGATGTTTTATGGTTTCCTTTTAAACAGACCAGAATTGATGCACAGATTCAAACCCATCTACTAACTACATTATTATAATTCTATGTAACATAACTTAGTTTCCTAAAATAAACATTTCTGAATAGAATTGTGATGATGTATGCTAAATTATTTAAATATGCATCTGTCAATGGTAGTGATTTTCATCAACATAAATTCATTGAACATCTATAATGACTATGGAATTTTACTAGCATTAGCTATACAAAGAACAACTATGTATATATAATAAGAAATTAAAATGATGAGCACTTTGCATAAACTTAAAATAAAAAATAAGACAAACTTTTTGCTAAAAAAACTCAATAACGTAAAATGTATTTTTAAAATTATAACGAGATAGTATTCATTTAGAATATCACTATACATCACTTAAAGATTTATTCCACATCTAGATAAGTTTGAGAAGCACAGTTAAAACTCATACAGAAATTGTCAAAGTACTAATTGCATGTTACTTATATGTTAATACTGTATGCAGTGTACCTCAAAATAAAAAAAAAAAAAACACAAAAAGTAAATTATGACATTAATGGTAGACTGTGATAAAGATGTGTAATTGTAGGTTCATTGATTGTAACAGAAACACCATTTGGGGAGAACATTTGATATGTGCAAAACTGTGCATGTATTGGAACAGGTTTTATAGGAAATCTCTGTATTGTCTTCTCCATTTTGTGGTGAGCCTAAAACTGTTTCAAAAATAAAATATTTAAAAGAAATTCAAGTTAGTTTAGAATCACTGCTTCACTTTTCATATTTTTTATGTTTGTATTTTTTGTTTATTCTAATTAGTTATACATGACCATAGAATACATTTATGTATTTTGATAAATCATACATAAATGGTTTATAATTTCTCATTTTTCTGATTATACATATTACAGGATCACATCGGTCATGCAGTCATATGTACATAAGGTAATAAAGTCTGTTTCACTCTACTGTCCTTTTTATCCCCATACCCCTTCCCTTCCCTTCACTTCCCTCTACCTAATCTAGAGGAACTATTCTTCCCTAGCACCACTCCACAGCAAAATATCTCACAAAATTAGAATTTAACCAAGTACATGTATTCAGAGTTAAAGAAATGCCAGAATGATGTGAGGAGTTTAAAGAAATGGACAAAATGGTTAAATTCAACCTCTTGAAAGAAAATGAACAGGAGTTTCAGGTATTTTGAGGGGGGCTGTAAGCAAATTCTGAGTTTAAAAAAAGATTATTTGATAAGGAAGAAGGTAGTCATCTCTTTAGTCACTGAGGTTTGTCAGTGAACTGCAAGGAAATGAAATATTGTATATTGATTAGATTACTAGTAAAAATCTACAGTTATGGAGTCTCAAAGAGCAGCAGTACAGAGGAAACATCATAATAAAATGTTTTAGATATTCACTGAGTTGTCTCTGAGTAGTAGGATTCAAATTGATTTCATTTCTTCATGCTGATTTCTATTTTCTAACTTTTCTGTAATAATACTGTATTACCTTGAATTAAGAAAATAAATCAAAGTTGAAAAAATGTATCATATTTATTAACAATTTTCAAAGAGTTGTAATACAGAGAAGAAATAATTTCTGGATCAAGCACTGAGGTAACAAGCAGGATGTTTGTCCTAGGGAAGGGTGGAGGATCCTGGTTTCTCAAACCCTGAAAAGCATCCAGTGACCTAGTGATTAGAAGTTCTCACACACACACCCTTGCTCAGTAGTAGCACCTAGGAACTTAGAAATGCAAACTCTTTTTTGAAAATATATTTTTTGGATGTTGATGGGCTTTCATTTCATTCATTTATTTACATGCCTTGCTGAGACTAGAACCCAGTGCCTCACACATGCTAGGCAAGCCTTCTACCACTGAGCCACAACCCCAGCCCTGGGATGCAAACTCTTATATCCCACCCAAGTCAGACTACATAATTTGCAAGTCCCAAAGTCAAATGAAAGTGTAAAAAGCTTTGTTCAAAAGAGCAAGAAGAAGGTCCCTTTAATGGCACTGAAACATAAGGCATTTTTTTTTCCTTTGGAGGTCTCTCTCTAGTTGTGTCACGGTAGGCAGTCTCTTTTTTATTGTTGTTGTTTTGTTTCGTTTTATTTTTGTCTACTTAATGTCATATTCTGCACAGCATGGGAATATGCGTTGGGCAGTTGCAAAACCATACAGGGGACTACCACTAGGAACTCAGGTGGCCCATTAGCTCCTTGGTTCCCCTCTTACCAAGTGAGACCATTGCCTCATGCTATGGAAAGGAACTGGGAAAAATCTTTTCCAGTTTCCATTCCAATCTGTGGCAGAAAAGCAGCCTCTAAGAAATGGCAAACTCTGAGGAAATGGGTGCAAGAACCTGAAACATGGTGGCTGCTGAATCTAGGTCACAGTGGCACTTCTGTACTAGAGCCAATACATCTCCCACTATGCCCTGTATTGCTCTGAGACTCCCCAGTGGAGGAACATGGCATTGGTGGCTGGGCAGGGACCTGAAGACTAGGCATACAGTCCCAGAGGGATGACACAAGTAGTTAGGCATGAACATGTATCCGGGAAGAGGGCAGAGTATGCCTGAGCTAGGGCTCCAAGCTCAGGTTTCATGTCCTCCATTTTCTCCTTTGACTTCACTTCAAAAATATTCAAAAATAAAATTATTAGGTATTTATTGACATTGATTCCAAAATATCTCAAGTACAGGGCCCATCTCAGGGCACAGGGACTTTCAAGATTTCTCTTGTTACATTATTAAGTCATCCTGACCCCAGCCCAGAACTAGTAAAACCAGTCACTATGGAGGTGAGGAACAGAGAGGATCTGGCTTATTTTTAATAAGCCCTCAAGATGTTGGTATTTTATCCCTATGAGAACCAGTGCATTTGATGTTCATTTTGAGGAGAAGTTGAAAATATGTTTTCAAAGAACTGGACCTGATAAGCTCAAAAACTAAAATGCATCGTTTTAATCCTTTCAGGAAAAATTAGAATACAGCATGAGAACAAGGAAGAGTGAGGATAAAGAATTTCTGTGACCTGTGATGCAACTACTACAAGACATAATTAAAGGAGAATGCAGGTGACAGAAGGGGAAAATGATGAACTTGGTTTACTTATTATATTTTTCCAACAATATTCTAGAGCTTAAGAATATGAATGGTGAAAGCAGACAGAATAGGTGCCCCCAAATCAGGTGTGCATTTGAGAGGCTGTGAGGGTTTTCAAGGGACTTTTGATACTCTCAAGCTATTTTTAGAAATAAGAATAGTCAGGGTTTCTTTCAAGAACCATCTCCAGGTTGTGAATCCCTGTGTGGTGTCACAGCATGAGTGAGTAATTCCACGGGGCAGGGCTGACTGTCAATGGAGTCAATCAATTTTAAAAACTAATTAGACCAGGGTGAAAAAATAGGTCATATGTTAGGAGTTTGATGTTTTTAAGGATGTTAGCTGCAGGAGAGAGGAAAAATATATTTATATGAGGAAGAAATATTAAAGTTATTAAGGAGGTTGGAAGTGCAGGGTATGAGCATATAGAGAGGTCAAATAGAAAATAAAAGGAATGAAATTGGTGACAAGTTAGAAGGGCTTGTCTCACAAAGATTTTAAAGTAGACCTCAGAATGTGGGAATAAGCTGATCTCATCTTTATCCCAGAAGATTGAGGTGAATAGAAATGCATCATGTTGTCTCTAATGCATTGATTAGATGCATATCACAGTCAGAAAAGGCTGATCTTCAACAAGTATATGCACAAGTATATGCAGAGAGTTCTTTTAGAGAAAGCAAAATATGAGCAGAAGGGCAGAATGTTCAAAGTAGAACAAGACACTGTGGAATTTCAATATTCAAAGAGGAATAAAGGGTGCATCTTGAACAGTCCATTTATAGAAAGAGAGAATTTAGAGTTTATTGTTCAACCAATGTTGGAATTCCCTCTGTGATATCTTGACAGACGATGGTAACAGAGTTTAATAAGTTGCAAGAGCATCTCTCCCATCACCAGGCAGCTGCAGTTGCTATTTAATATATTGATATTAGGTTACTTTTCTTCATAAAGTTTTACTCATTGATTTTGTTATTGTCTTCTAAAGCAACATGAAATAATTAACAGATTTTGTTTCTCTCTGACCCTGTCAAGTAATGAATTACAGCTCTCATGTTTCCTGTTAAGTCTTTTCTTCTTCAAGATAAATATCTTCAATTCCTTTATTGATTTAAACTGTATTTATTCTGATTCCCTGTTCATCAGGTCACTGTTTAATTTTATTTAAATGAGTTAGATGTCTTTATTTAACTGAGAGGGAATGCACTATTGATTTATACTAACATCTGATACTACTTTCATCTGAATTCAGAAAGAAACTCAGCTCAAAAAAATTATCTAAGCCAGTATTTTAAGTCTAAGGTATCATTGAATATTTTAATCACACACTAGCTGTTCCTTCAAAGAGGAAAAAAAAAAAAAAACAAGTACAATCAGAAAAATTCCTACACATTTTTTTTCTTTTGTATGAAACAATAAAGATCATAATTTCTTGCTTTTAAAAACATAATTACATTTTCTCACATCAGATGATTGTCTTTGACTGATTCCATAGCAAAGCGTATACACTTCTAAGAAGTTGTATGGATTAAATTTTGTTAACCAGGCATGTACTTTTTACATTCTCAGTCCTTATAACAGAACTTAAAATTTTTGTTAGTTTGATATCAGTTGCATCCAGTTCAATGATGGAAACAATTATGTTTCCCGTGATCTGCAATCACCCCTTAAAATTGAAAACTTTCCATTTCATTCTTCAGGTTTGGGAAATTTTCTGATATTATTTCATTGAATAGGTTGTTCATTCCTTTGGTTTGTATCTCTGTGCCTTCCTCAATCCCAATAATTCTTAAATTGGGTCTCTTCATGATGTCCCATAGTTCTTGGAGATTCTGTTCATGATTTCTTACCATCTTCTCTGTTTGGGCAACTTTATTTTCAAGATTAAATATTTTGTCTTCATTATCTGAGGTTCTGTCTTCCAAGTGGTCTAGTCTGTTGGTGATGCTTTCCATTGAGTTTTTTATTTGGTTTATTGTCTCCTTCATTTCAAGGATTTCCGTTTTTTGTTTTTGTTTTTGTTTTTGTTTTTGAGACTCTCTATCTCTTTGTTGAAATGATCTTTTGCTTCCTACAGGTGCTCTTTAAGCTTACTGGTATTATCATTCATTGCCTGCATTTGCTCTCTTATCTCATCCTTTGCTTTGCAAATCATCTTAATCATGTATAATCTGAAGTCCTTTTCTGACATTTCTTCTAACATACTGTCATTGGATTCTATGAATATAGAATCTAGATTTGTTTGGATCATTTTCTTCCCTTGTTTTTTCATGTTGTTCATGTATCTTCCCCTCTAGCAGTGCAGATCTGGGGTATTGCAGATTTCCCCCTATAGGCTTATAGTGGCCCTATAGGTTTCCAAAACCCTTTCTTTAAGGGGAGATCAATATTAGCACTGCCCAAATCAGACACTATGCAATCCTAGACCAAATAGCCCCTATGAGGACAATAACAAAATTGTCATAATAAACAAAATGAGTTCAAATATTATCTTCAGTAAAACAAACAGGTTTGCAATAAGGTCTGCAGTTTCTAATGGAGGACAAAGAACATGCAGAGGGATGTAGAATGTGGCTGTTAATGGATAAGAAAAGAATATACAGAAGTTCTAGAAAATAGAAAGGGTGAGAGTGTAATCAAAAGAAATCGGATGTTAGCATGCAAAAAAGGGAGAAAGAGACTCTGAGGGAACAGGTAAACAAAAGGAAAAGAAAGCAAGAAAAGTAAAAAAAAAAAATAAAAACTTAAATTTTTTTTAAAAAGGAGAAAAAAGAAAATTACTGTATAACAGTCATATACTAATGAAACCTCCCAGTGTTCAGTAGCCTGATGCATGAGAGGTACCTGACAATGAGCTTCAAACCTCTAGCAGGCATCACAGGATGGGATTTGCCCCACCCAAAGATCAGAGCTAAGGCTTCCAGGATTATCCAAGATGGCCACTCTGGCTTCGAAATGTGTTGGCAAATGGGGAGCTGCAGCACAGGGTGTGGATGTGATCAGCTGGAGGTCCTGTAGGTGGGATGTGGTTGGTTGAGCAGGGGTCCTGGAGGTTGGGTGTGTTTGGTGTGGTTGTGGGATCCTGGAGGCTGGGTGCAATCAGTCGTTCTCGGGTCCCAGTGATAGGGCACAGTCAGTTGTTCTGGGGTTCCTGGCAGCAGGGAGCAGTCAGTCGATGTGAGGGCCCTAGAGGCAGGGAGTGATCAGTTGGGCTGAGGGATCCTGGAGACGGGGCTCAGTCAGTCCGGCCAGGGGTCCTTCGGTGCCTGGCTGTTGTCTCAAAATGGCAGCAGTCACGTGTAATCAAACCTGCAGGTACTGTGGGTACTGTGACAGTGAACTTCCAGGCAACAGCAGGCAGCTGGTGCTCCACTGGCGGTCGGCGATCAGTTTGCTGACTGTTGTCTGTCGGTCAGGAGGTGAACCTCGTGAGCTAGGTGATGAATAGGTGTAAGGCAGGTGATGGACAGGCGAGAGGCAGTCAAATGGCGGATAATAGGCGCCTGACAGTGAGCAATCTGCACTCAAAAAAGGCGTCGATATGCTGGCAGACTGCAGGTCATCACAGCAGACAAATGGGGTAAACACCAGGAGATCTATAAGCAGCAAAAACTGCCTCACCGAGAAACAGATATCCTCTGCTTGAAACCGGCGTTACGGAGCGACAAGGAATGCAGCCTCCCTCTAGTCTGTCATCTTGGATCTCATATTGTTGGGTCTTTCTTTTTAATCCATTCTGCCAGTCTATGTCTTTTGATTGATGAATTTAGGCCATTAACGTTCAGGGTTATTATTGAGAAATGATTTGTATTCCCAGCCATTTGGCTTATTTTTGGTTTTTAAGTTGGCTTGGTTTCTCCTTTGAGTGGTTTTTCTCTAAGGTAGTTCCTCCCTTTGCTGACCTACACTGTTGTTTTTCATTTCCTCCTCTTGCAATATTTTCTTGAGAACATTCTGTAGTGCAGGCTTTCTATTTGTAAATTCTTTTAACTTTTGTTTATCATGGAAGGATTTTATTTCATCTTCAAATCTGAAGGTCAGTTTTGCTGGGTATAGGATTCTTGGTTGGCAACCATGTTCTTTCAGAGCTTGAAATATGTTGTTCCAGGCCCTTCTAGCTTTTAGAGTCTGGGTTGAGAAGTCAGCTGCTATCCGTATTGGTCTCCCCCTATATGTAAACTGATGCTTTTCTCTCACGGCTTCAAAATCCTATCTTTATTTTGAATGTTAGGCATTTTCATTATAATGTGCCTTGGTGTGGATCTGTTGTGATTCTGTGCATTTGGTGTTCTGTAAGCCTCTTGTAAAAAAAAAAAAAAAAATTGAAAATTTTGAAATGTTTTTTAATTAGGTTGTTTATTTATATTATAATTTGAGAAAATACAAATATAAATATTGTATGTACTGATGAATCAATCTTCAAAGAAATTAGCACCCAGAAAATATCTTTGATGGAAGAATTGGGTTTTAGCATCAAAAAATGTCCATAAAAAAGTCCCCTGAATGTTGATCACTGAGAGTTTTCTAGGACAACTTCCCCTGATCCTTGTTTGTTATTGTAGTTAGCTTTTTGACATAAGGATCTCTATGTTAGCATCACTTTGCTTCACTCTTGTTTTTGTGGAAACAGGTGTTAAATATTGTTCACTCTGGATAGCCACTCTAAATCTAAATATAGCTATGTTTTAGTATCCATCAATGTCTTCTGGTGGGTTTTCTTTTAAACGATTCATGAAATGATGGAGGGATTTATACAAATATTCAATTCTGCCCTACGTATTCCTAGATGAACATACCTTAACCTAGACCAATCTATCTCATGAAAAAAATCTATCTGGATAGGTGTGCTGGTGCATGCTTGTAATCCCAGCGGCTTGGGAGGGTGAGACAGAAGGATCCCCAGTTCAAAGCCAGTCTTAGCAACTTAGCGAGGCCCTAAGCAACTAGGAAAAGGACTGTGGATATGGCTCAGTGATTAAACGCACCTGGTTCAATTCCTGGTACCAAGAAAAAATTTCTTTCTCTCTCTCTCTCTCTGTATTTGTGTATGTGTGTGTGTGTGTGTGTGTGTGTGTACGTCGATGGGAACATTTTATATATTATAAAAAATGACCAAACCTATTAATAACCACCAGTTTTTAAAATAACGAAGTGATACAAAATGAACAAAACTGTCCGTTACTTCAATGCAGCTAAGAAGGCACGTCATCAACACATAAGAGCATGTGAAAACTACAGTGTAGGCAGCTGTCTCCTTGTCAAAGTTAATTATTTGACACACATGGAGACCCTTTCTTCTGTAAGCTATTTCTTCCTTTTGAAGTTAGTCATGCCATTTTATTTCTTGGGGGAGGGACAGGCTAAGTGAGGGGGCAGAATGATCAGGAGCTTCCCGTACCTTGTTCACGTTTTCTCAAGACCCCTATGAACAATTGTCTGAGTACAGGGCGTGCACACTTCCACCGAGCCAGTCTCTTTTCCACATCATCCACTCTATCTTAGCCACGTGAGAGACAAATTGTAGTGCTAAGTTAGCAACATTTGCTGGGTCAACTTTTAAAAATATAAGAATGTTCTAATGCAAGTTCACTTAATTTTAATTTTATAAGTTAAGATACAATGATTGGAGGTTATGAAGCAGAGATGCACATTCCATGATCAAAAAAAAATGACTTTACAAGTATATTTTACAAATAACCATTGCCCAGAGTCTATTATAATACTGTTAAGGTGCACCCCCTGTAAATACTAAGTGTAAGTGGTAATTTACTGTCATCATAATCACTATCAGCTTCATCCTGCACTAACAACAATGCTAATGAGAGTATACTATCGTATAGCCTTGCTTTGGTCAACTATAATAGGAATAGATGGTTATTCATCAACATTTCTTAGATTTTCCATGTGCATAGGCTGTGGTATTTTGGATCAGTCTGTGACAACTGGTTTCTGTAAGAATTGTCCTACTGCATTTTTTCCAATCAAATACAAAAGAAGTAGTGATACTCTTCCTAAACAGATATTACCCTGCTGCTGTATTTCTGGAAGTCATTTCCAACACCTGTATACCTTTCCCCACGTATTCCAAGAAGGCCGGCATCATTATATTATTTTCTTATTTCCTTCAATGTTCTGTGCATAAAAAAAAAATCTGGTGTAGAATTAGCTCATTAAAAATTGATTCAATGAACTGATGGCAACAAGGGCCTGGCTCACTATAAGGACGCAATAAGTTATAGCTGGAAGAATAAGCGTATGAGTATGTGCAAGAAAGAAGTGAGAATTCAGTCCACAGTAGACACTACTGAATGTATTAGGTTTTAGGTAATATAATTCTATTCAAAGAAAGGAAGAACAACTAATAAATACATGATCTACTGTTTTATTCACTTTAAATATGACTAAACTTTAAAGTTTTTCTAGTATTATTTTAATCAACAAATCATAATTGTGTACATTTATGGTACAATGCAGAATGAGAAAATCAAGTAATTAGCATACCCATTACCTCAGTTACTTACTTTTTATGATGAGACTTTTAAATATTTTTGTCTTAGTTATTTTGTAATATTCAGTGCACGGCTAACCTTTGTCTTGGCAGACACTTTCCTCTTCTGAAGCATGATATCAAATGATGGAGATTTACATGAAGTAATCTGTATTGAAATTATTTTGAAAAAGAAATCGAAGAAAAGATTCTGTACATTGGAATTTTTGTGCTCTGTGTGTGTGTGTGTGTGTGTGTGTGTGTGTGTGTGTTTACACATATACATATCTATTTTCTTCCACAGTGGAAAGCACTACTGGCACAAAGTACACTCTCAATATAGATTACTATTGATGACCTTTACCAGTGTAAAACACAAAAGAAATCTGCAGCAGTCACAACTGATGACTAAAAGTTAGGTATGTGCTTGTATGTGTGTGTGTGCACGCACACGTATCTGTGTCCTTTAACTCTGACCACATTGTTTTATAGACTAACACTAATATTTAGAATGCAAAGCCCTGAGGAATAATAATTCTTCATAACTGTACTTATATTCAGGAGAAGCAGAGGTTCTCAACATTTAGAGATTAGGGCTTTATGGAAGAAGAATCACCTTTTCCTCTATGGCTAAATGATAAGAGAAAGTGTGTGCAGCCCTCTACTTCTTCCTCTATACAAGCCTACCACTGGCAGGTGTCTGTAAAATAAACTACTTTCCATCAAATCTCCATTCTGCTGTGTGTTTCTCAGAGAAACTGGCCTAAAGCAATTGTTAAAGGAACTTGTCCTTGTAAGCATTTTTTGAAATGGGATTTGGGAGCTGGGTCATCTTTAGGCTAGCTGGTATTTAGATGGTAGTTGAGATATCATTGGCTCATATCTTAAGTGGCAACATATTAAAAGTACCAATCGTAACCCTATTTAATTCATAAATTAGGCCTCTACAAAATGTCAATACTGAGATGAGTGTGTACCACAAACTGAACCAGCAAGCAGCATCAATTTTAGATGCTATGGGAGATATGTTATCTAGTTAGAATATGTTAACATGGTCTCAGCTCTAAAATATGTGAATATTGATATGACGACTTGATTAGTTCTATCACATTGAATACAGAGAACAATGTATTGTTTGCACTCATGGTGGAGAGGACAACAGAAAACATTTAAAATCTTAGCTCAAGCCCATATTAGCTCTTAAACTTCTGTCCTAACATAATCTGAGGAAACTAGAATTTCAAAATACTCTGCTAATAACCACACAGGTAGTAACCGGTAAACTTTAAAAAAAAAAATTACCCAAATTGACACAAGTCGATGTGTAATTCTGCATATATTTATCATATACTTATGAATGTTAAAAAGTCTGGCTGCCTCAATGGTCTTCAGATATTTGTTGCCTCCTGGAATAAATTATAAGCACAGGAGATACTGTCCTTGATTAAGGGCAGTTCTTGAGGAGACACCCAGTTGTGAGTGCTGTCAAATAATATTCTCGTCAGTGGGAGGAGGTAAAGAGTCTCTGCATTTGCAGATAGATAAGATCCATGTAGATATGTCTAATGTTAAACTGCTTTAAGTCTCCATGGCCATGCACATTTCTGGCTGTAATTGTGCCTGATTATAATTGCACAGTATGCTCTTTAGTACTTGTTAATTTCATTATTATATATGTGAATACGACAGGAAACTCATCATTGGCAACTTTGATGAGAATTGCAATTGAACACTTTTTGATGTGTCAGTTTTGGGCCTCCATTTTCAAAAATAAATATTTAAATAGTGGATTTCTCACAGAAAAACACAGATCTTAATTGGCTAAAAAGTCTTATAGTTGATGATATAAAATTTCTTATACTTTTATCATTAATTGGCTAAAAATTATTGTATTTGAATGACTGAAAGAAGTTTTACTCCCTTTTCACAGGATTACACATTGAAAATTCATTAATAATCTTTCCAAATCCCAAATAAAATTGTCCAACTAATTTCTACAATTATTGAAGTGGCATTTTCTATTATCAATCACATATGTTGGACATATTTTTTCCAACTTATTTATTTTTTATTGGTGCATAATTATACATAAGAGTGTGATTAACTATGCCAAACTTGTACATGTGCAAACATAATTTCATCAATCTCATTCATCCATGCTTGTTAACTCTCACAGAATTATCCTTACCCATTTTTCTTTTAAATGTGCTTGCTTTCAAGGAAAAAAAAAATTCCTATTTTTCTCTTCAGTCAGAAATGGTCTTTTTTCTTTCAAATCTGACACCATTTTCAACAATTTTATATTTATTTCTACATTCTAACTACACACCAGTTTTATATGTGTGTATTTTTTTTTCAAAATTTAACTTTTTTAAAGATAGAAATAAATCAATTCCTATTTACACATCTCAAAATATTTACCATTATTGATTGGACATGCTTTAGCTTAATAGTGTTTATTGAGGGAACACATTAGGAACATTTCAGAAGATGGTATTACTAAAAAGTAGAATGTTTTATTTGTAACACTTAGATGTACTGAATCCCGTTCTTTTTCACAGCCCCATAAGTAAGCATTATCTTCTCCATGGAAAAACTAATCCTTGGATAAAATTATCCCAGGATTTTATAATTAGAAAGAGATGGACATAAGATATGAGCATATAAGCATGGTTCCAAATTTCAAATGCTTCTGTTTGAATATCATAACTGTGTTAAAAACTTTCCATAGAAGAAAATGATGGATCACAAAAGACAATAGAGTGTGAAAGAATGAGAGATCTACAGGGTAAATGGAGGAACTCATCATGTCCATGTCAAGAGAGCAACCTGCACTTTCTCCTTGGATTCTACTCTCAACTTGAAGTCAGTTCTCAAGAGAATAGTACCCTCATAGTGATGTTTTCTATTCTAGATATTACTTCCTACAACTACCATTGTAGATCATTTGTGTATTATAGATTGAGATGTATTCAATATAGAAAATTAGGAGATTTATCATGCAACTTTTAATCTTCATTTATTGTCAATTAAAGACAATATTGGATATTAAAGTTTTTTAAAAAGGGACTTTTCTCTGACATTGATAGATGACAACATATTACTGATATTCATGCTCTTTGAACAGAAAATTTTCAGCAACCATTACACATGTCCTTTCTGTACCAATGAAGAAGGATAGACGGTTGAATTAACATATTAGTAAGAAGACATAGATAGATGTCTTTGGTTTCAACTTGAAGGTCTCCCTGTAGTGTTATTTGTGAAGTAGGTCTAGTGGCAGTCGATTCTCTTCATTTTCATTTTTCTGGAATTGTCTTTATCTTTCTTAAATTTCTGAGGTATTTTCCCTGGTACAGTGTTATGGTTAACAGTGTTAATATTAAAGGTCTTTGAATATATCATCTTACACTCTCCTGGCTTGCAAAGTTTGTTGAAAATTCATAGATAACTTCATAGTGTTTCCCTTATTGGTGACTGGTCAGTCTTCTCTCACAACTTTCAGAATTTTCTGTTTCTAGTTGTTTTTTGCAAGTTTGATTATAACATGCATCGGAGTCATCTTGTTTGGATGAATCTTGCTTGAGAACCTTTGAGCACTATGAATTTAGATGCTTATATCCCTCCTAAGATTTGGGATGTTTTTAGCCTATGCTTCTTTCAACAATTTTTGTCATTTTATCAACCTCTTCTTCTTCTATAATTTCCATAATAGGTATAATAGTTCTCATGTGTATAATGTATATATAGTTGTATATAGGACCTCTATTCAATAACTGTTATACTTTCTTCACTCCTTTTCAGTGTTTTCAATTTTTCTCTTCTAACTACTTCATTACAAATGCTCTGTCTTTCATTTTGCTGATTTCTTCTACATGAGCAAATCTTTTATTGACACTCTTTATTGATAGTTTCACTGTTGTCATGTTCTTCAGTTCCTGAAGTTCCATTTTTTCTTTTTATAATTTTTATTCTTTGTTAAACTTCTTATTTAATTCTTGCATTGTTTTCCTGATATCATTTAATCATAATCCTACATCCTTACTGAATGTTCTTAAGATGTTTTTGAGATTAGTTATCAGATAATTCTTTTTATTTTAATTATTTTTTAAATTTTTTACAGACAGCATTTTGATTTACTGTACACAAAGGGGGTACATCATTTTGTTTCTATGGTTGTGCACAATGTAGATTCATACCATTCATGTAATCATACATGTACATAGAGTAAAGATGTCTATCTCATTCCACCATTTTTCATACTCCACCTCCCTCTCATTTTCCTCTACATAATCTAATGTACATTTCTTTGGGGTCCATTACTAGAGCTTTATAGAGTTTTGTTTGGGTATTTTGTTTTGTTTTGGTTTTGGTGATGCCATGTTTGTCTAATATAATTGATCTACATAACTTTGAGTTGGTTTTTATGCATTTGAAGGAATAAACACCTCTTTTAGTCTTTGCAGGCCAGTTTCAACAAGGAACAATGTTATTTCCCTGGCTGGTAGGATTGTCTCCAGAAATGCAGTCAGAAAGGATTAGAAGCATCTCATGTGGCTACAGTTTGGTTTACAATGGGATCTGAACTTGGTAGGCTGGTTACCAGGGGCTCAGCAGATTTGATTCCTACCAAAAATCCAATGGATGGGGCTGTCTTCAGCGTCTTAGACAGTAGGAGTTGCTTCACAGATTTCAGGGATTATTGTCATTGGTGCAGGTGAGTATGGTTTCCTACTGAATTCTAGTGAGATCTTGCATGTCACAGAATGTACCCCTGGGACAGATCCTATAGCTAAGAGGTGCTAAAATCAATTCACAGACTCAACTAAAGATTCCGCAACACATAGTAGCCTGATCTGTTGTGACAAATAAGAGTGTCTCTTACCAGTTCTCTGGAACAGCAAGGTAACTTCAAGATCATGGAAGGTAAGGGCTTGAGGTGGGTTATAGAGCCTCTGTGAGTAGAAACAATGTTGACAGATGTGCTCCCAGGAGTAAGATGGGCATGTCCCCTGACCAGTCCCTAGAAAGGTAGGACTGCTTCCTGACCCAGCCTGGGGGAGTTGGGGTCAGGTGACAGTGTCACTATAAAATCTGTAGTCAGACCAAAATTATTAGCTCTTCCTCTAAGGACTTGGAAGTGTGTGTTTCCCTGTGAGTCCCTTGATGTACAAGACTGTTCCTTGAATGTAGCTGAGAAATACTGGAGCCCATTTAAAGGGCCTCTTGAAATCCATGGTAACACTGACATCAGAATCTTTGCCTGTGTGGGCACAGATGAATGAGTCCCTCAGTGGGCCTATGGGCAAGCAAGACTTCTTCTGTATTGTACCTGGAAGAGACAAGAGCTATATTATAGGGCCACTTCAAGATCACAGACAAACCAAGGCTGGAGAGCCTACCCTCAGGGCTAAGGACAGGTTTGACTACTTTTATATCCCGTAGATGATGTTGGTGGCAGGACCAAGGCCAGATGCAATGTTAGCAAATCTATTAGGAGATAAGGCTGTTTCTAGATTTGTAACTGGGATCAAAATTAGTGAGTATGCACTCTGGGTGAAGACCAGCCCTGTTTAAATGATCTTTCATGGTCTTGGGCTCCATTGGATTTTCTTAAGCTTCTACCTGGATAATTAAGTTCCCACAAGGACACTTTTGTCAGTGTATTGTTGTCAAATTATTCTGCAGTGGGGAACCATGACCTGGTGACTGCCTATTTCAACATCTCTCTTATGTTCTGTGTTGTATTACTTTTAGCCTATATCTTCCTTATATGTGATATGGATTCAAGTGGATACCATGTATTTATGTCTGGCTTCATTTGGTCTCCATTTTAAATGAAAATATGTCACTATTTTTAATGTATTTTTGTATTAGTTCATGCTTGCTCTTTCTTATCCTATATTTTTCCTTTTCTTTCTTTCTTTCTCTTTCTCTTTTTTTTTTTTTTTTTTTACTATTGGATTGTTTTGTGTGCATGTAATTCTGCACAGTAATTTTGAATCACTCTGCTATTTCCTTTATACTTCCTTGTTTATACTGTTAGTAGTGATTTAACCTTATTTATCACAGTCATAGTCAAAATTCCAGAAGCTATAAATTCAAAATCACTTTTTTTAGTTTTCTTTTATAGTCAATTACCTTTTAAAGAGATTGAAATAGGAAAATGTATTTAATGTTTATGTAAATATAGCACATATACAGCTTTTCCATTTCTAATGCCCTTTAATTTTTAATGAAAATATAAATTTTATATGAGTTTTTTTCATTATTTTTAAAACATTTTCTTTAGTTTATGAGTACACACACACACACACACACACATCCCAGTAGGAGTTAATTATCTCAAATTTATGAATTTAAAATAAATTCCATTTCAGTTTTATTTGAATTGTATTTTTGCTAAGTACTGAATTCTGCATTAATATATTTTTTCTTTCAGTAATGTAATGACAGTATGTGTTTCTTTTCCTCAGCAGCATGATTTTGATGAAAAGTTTATTACTATTTTATCTGCCGTCTGTCTGTATTCTTATTCTTTATCTGGCTGCCTTTATGAATTTATCTTTTGACTGGATTTCAGTAACTTATGATTTGCCCTGAAAATATTTTCCTTGTTTCTTTTCTTTGTACTTCATTGAGTTTGTAGAACTCTGTGGCTTATTTTTTTATTAAATTAAGACAAAAATTACACTATCTTCAAATATTTTCTGTCTTCCCATTTATTAATTATCACTAACTATTATTCTTTTGGTTACAGTTCACACTAAGATCTTTTCACTCATTTCAGTCTTTTTCTAATTATGATTCACTTCTCTCCTTCTTCTGTAACATATAATCTGCTTCTACCTCATCTTTTTCTCCTATCAGTTTTTGTCTGTTTATTGTTTTTTTTTTTTTTTATTTCAAATATTTTATTGTTAATCTCTGGAGTTTGTGCTTAGCTTATTTTCTTACCCTGGTGTTTTGGTTTGGTAAGAGGTGTCTCCCAAAAGTTAATGTGTGAGTCAATGCACAAGTGTTCAAAGATGAAATTATTAGAGTACAAGAGTCACAACCTGATCAATGGATTAACAAGTTGAATGGATTACTGTGTAGCAACTGTAGGCAAGTAGGGTGTGACTGGAGGAAGCAGGTCAGTGGAGGACATGACCCTAAAGATTACACACTCTCCAGCTCCTTGCAGTCAAGCTCTCTGTCTTCTTCCTAGGGCCAATGACAGAGCAGCTTTCCTTCTTCACTCACTCACTCCTTGATCTTCTGCCTCATCTCAGGACCAGAGTGGTGAAGTTAACTGAACCTTCGAAATGAGGGGCCTAAATAAATGTTTCCCCTTCTAGTTGTTCTTGTCATGTGTGGGTCACAGCAACAAAAAGCTGACAAAGACACTTGGGTTTCTTTCTTATTTTGTTAATTATTTTCTTTGCATCTTTGAGCATATATAAAAGATCTCTATTTTAAGGTCTGTTTCTATCCTACTTCCATAGTTTTTTCTCATTTCCATCTCTTTCCACTGATTATCTTAATTCTCTTGCTTATGAATCTCATTTGTTGTTTCTTTGCATGCTAAATAATTTTTTGACTGGATTCTAGATGTTTTGAATTCCATGTGTGTGTGTTTTTTGGGGAGAGTGCTAAATTATGCTTTATTCCTTCAAATTGTACTGGAATTTTCTCTGTTTGGCAGTTGATTTCTCATACTTTCTGTTTTGTGTTAAATCTTTATTTTGGCAGGCTCAAAGCAGTTTTTATTCTTGAGTTAATTTTGCAGCATATTAAATAAGTGATTCTGTAGATTCTACCTGGGTATATTATAACTTCAAACTTGGCTTATTGCAAATGATCGCTGTTTAAAGTCGTGGGTGAATTTTGATCATTGTTTACTCTAAGAACTATTCTGTGCAGTTCTTTCCTCAGGGAAGAATCTTGGAAGGTTTCTCCCACAGAAGTGCAATACTTTCTTTTTGGCTTTCTGTCCTTATCTGAGGAAATTTGAGCCATTTTCTCAACTCACTGAGAATGTGTGGCCTATTTTGTGTCCTGTGCTGTGGCCTGTAAACTGCCTTTAGTCACTACATCAGGAGAAGTTATTGGTTCATCTCACTAGTTTTCCTTCCCTGAGGGGTCACAATCTTGTGCTGCCTGTTGTCCTTAGTACAAGAGTCAATATTTGATATGTTTTGTCCAATATGTTGTTTTTCACAGGAGGGCATTTCCAAGAAAGTTCACATTCTTTCTGAAACGTTTATTTTCCTCTTGACTTGTTAATGAATGTCTGCACATACAACCTGTTGTTAATATCTATAACCCTAGTGGTCAGTTTGAGTCTTTTATTTCAACATACCTCCAGTTTTACCTTTTACCTAGTCCTTTCTAACAACTTCCAAACTAGCTTTTATCTTCCACATTTTTCCTGAAAGTCTATTTTCTGATATTTTCAAAGCATCCCACCAGATCTAGAATGAAATAAGACTTGTTTTTACAAATTTTACATAATTTGGTCCAGCTCTGTTCTTCTAACCCATATCGGCAAATTCTTGTCTGATTCTATAATCTCTACCTGTCCTTGGGGTTTTCTTCCTGGAATGGTCTTCCATGTGATAACTTGATATTGTACCTGTTACATTTAGATGTGAGTTGTCCCCCAAAAGCTCATGTATGAAACAGTGCAAGAAAGTTTAGAGGTGAACTAATTGGGTGGTGACATCCTAAACCCAATAAGTGCATTAATGTCCTGATAGTGATCAACTGAGTGGTAACTGAAAGCAGGCAGGTTGTGGCTGGAGGAGGTGGCTCATGGGAGCATGTCTTTGGGTTTTATAGTTTGTCCCTGAAGAGAACCGTCTCTCTCTCTGATCCCTGGGCACCATGTTCCCATCTACTTGTATCCACCACAGACCTTGTCATAATTCTTCCTCTCCCTGGACCCTCTTTTCAATTGTTCTGTTTTTCTTATTTAAAAAAATGATTATTCAGAATTTATCATTCATTATCTTCTTTCAATTGTTTTAATTTCTCACTATAAGTATATTTAATTAGAAAAGTGTCATACTTATTTTGCACACTGTTGCATACATAATACCTAGAAAAATTCATGGTTCATTTACATTTATCTTAGTATTTTGAACAATAAAACGCCCTACTGAAATACATAAGAAAACAAACTAACAAACAAACAGAAACCTTTGTTTTTATTATGGTGAGGGAGATTTTTCTGCCAGAGCAACCATGGGACAACTCACCAAGGAAAGAAAAGCTGGACTGTGGAATTGGGTGAGGAGAGTGGATTTTAAAGAATAGTGGAATGATGGAATAATACTTTTATGTGACTTAAAGAAAAGCAGGGATCAAAATCAGGTCTCTTCCTGAAAAGTGAACTCAAATCCCATTTCCTTAAGAACTATAATATTCACATTGATTTTTGGATTCTAAATATAAAAATCCCTTAGCTTAAGATCTATTTTCTGATTTAAAATCAAGAAAATTTCAAAGATACTAGTTCCTCCATTCAAGAGTAAGATGTCACTGAGTGTTGTGACTTGCACCTGTAAATACAGCTACTTAGAAGGCTCAGACAGGAGGATTGGGAGTTTGAGGCCAGCCTGGAAGTTGGTAACATAGCAAGATCTCGACTCAAAAACAACAAACAACAAAGGAAGATGTTTCATTCTCTTATGCTTGCAGATATAATTTAAAAATTAGAGCATGATATTTTATGATATTAGAAAACAAAATTCCTCAGTGAGTTAGAAAGCAGAAATGTGAACCACAAAGAGAGAGAGAAAGGAAAAAAAGGAGTGCTGTTATCAGAGACAGGGGTCTCCTGAGAGTGAGGACAAACAATGTCTCCCAGTAAACAGACATCAGAGACCTGGCTCAGAAGGCACAGATCTAATTTTATTTTATGATTGTACAAGACATATATAGGCATGTTATAATCAGGTTAAGACGCTTGTTAAAACATAATAGAACCAACCTACAGGTAAGCTATATGTCATACTAATGTAAACAAACCCAGTATCCCTAAGTGATTCTGTCCAGCAACAAGTCTGAGACAAAGGACTAGGAGAAGGGCAAGCTCCAGCACACAACAGGAGGTGAGGCAGCCTGGGTGAACACACACACAGCTTGCTGCGATGCCTGCTGAGCGAGGCCTTCCCTCAGCTAGTAGCTCAGCCTCAGTAACTGCAAAGGCCTGCAGTCCATGGCGAGTCTTTACCATTTCCTCAGTTTCTCCATTCAGACTGTTAGGTTTATTTAGACCATGGTGTCAGTGACTGCTGACAAATAAAGAATGTTTCCTACAAAGAAGAATAGTATTATAGGTGATTTGACATTTAACATCTCTAGAAGAAATGTTTCCTAGTTAGATGTCATTTTGATTCTGTGTCTGTTACTCCATCCTGACTGAGATTGAACAGATTTTTCTCACTGAGTTCAGTACTGTTATCTCAGGTTGGATGAATGAGAGAATGAACATTGTAATTCAAAAAATAAATTTTAAACATTGTAGACCAGTGCTTCACAGAGAAATAACACCGTAAAACCAAATACAAATTGCAAGATACTAATGACTATAAATCAAAATACCAGAGAGTACATTATGACTGAAAATATAAATACACTAGAATTCTTCATGATCAAAACAATATTACAGAAATTATTTAAGTGTGAATATACAAACTAACTTCATTGGTACTAATCCAATAATCCTGTAGTTCTTGGAAAACTAATAAAAATAGAATGAGTTTATATGAAAAAAAAACAGTTAATACTGTTTACCAGACATAGTTTTTTTCTTCTTTTGCACATATATTCACATATCCTTATGTGTGTGTGTGTGTGTGTGTGTGTGTGTGTGTGTGTATATATATATATATATATATGCATATATTGCTGTGACATATAGAAAATAGATGAAAAACCAAGCATTAAAGATTAGATGCAAAAAGTCAACTCCTTCTTCTTCTCCACCCTATATAATTAATATTATGTCTGTTATGCTTATGATGCATTCAAAATAATAAGAAAAGGAAAGGGGAAAGAAGTAGAGAAATTAAATAATTAAAATGGCCAAAAGCAAAAGGGAATTAAATTTATGTGCTATAAGAAAACTTTGCTTATATTTGCTTTGAAATACCAAGCAATATTTTTTTGCTTATATTTGCTTTCATATGTAAAAAAGAAGCCACATTGTGTAGTGGTTCTCTTTGTGTTGTTCCTAACTTCTCTGTAGAGTATAAATCTTGAGTTTCTTTTCTAAATAGTTTTTAAATTAATATGGGTGGTAAAATGAGTATCCTTATTTAAAATGTGTGGAACTGCAAGTGTTTCACATTTCAGAGTTTTGCTGATTTTGGAATATTTATATCTATATAATGAGATATCTTGGGGATGGAACCAAAGTATAAACATAAAATTAATTTGTTTCATAAACACCTTATACATGAAGCCTGAAGGCAATTTTATACAATATTTTTAGTATGCTTACATTTTCACTGCAACCTATTACATGAGGTCGGGTGTGGAATTTTTCCATTAATGGCATCATATCAGTGACCCAAAAGGTTTAAATTTTGGAGTATTTTGAATTACAAATGCATGGACTAGGGATACTTAATCTGCATTATTTAATTAAAGAACCCAAATGAATTGTAATATATTTATCCATTGGACTATATTTTTATTTATTATTTGTTTAAGTAACAAATAATAATGACAGTAACACACTATGTGTAGACCTCAAAACACACAAAGTATTTTGTACACATTGTATGCATTCCTGAGAATAACAGCACAAAGTAGTGCAATTGATACATAATGATAAATGATATAAACACCAAGTGTCTCTGGATTCACATAGTTAAAAATAGAAGAAAATAAACTTTTTATTTAAATTAGCTGCACTCATTACTTTAAGAGTATCAGCAAATCGAGTCAAATGTCAATGAATTATTTCCACCAAACATTTCAGTGTAACCACTAAATATAAACTGTCAAATTCAAACACCGTTCTGTCAATGTTATTGCACAAGAAGAGTTGAAACACTTTTGTGTTGATATTATTTTGCAAATAAGTATTTCTTTTAGGAAAATTGCAAATAATTTACAAAGAATATCTTTAAAAAATCAAAAAGTAGCAAGGTAAAATGCCAAATATTTCCACTTTAATATTGTGTATATTGTAAAATTTATCTCTTTCTTCTAATACTAAATTATTGAGAATCAAAAACCATATGCAAATATAAATATAGCTGCTTTATCACTGGTAGAACAGAGTCTTGGGAGACAGATGTGGAGAAATTGTGATCCTAACAAAGAACCCTAAAATGGAACATCTGCCACAGGCATCCCTGAACACCCACGATTCTCCCTCAGGGGAGAGAAATCAGACCAGAGAACATCTGCAGAACAGTTTCAGCAAGAAGAGAAGTTTGGGCTGAGAGTAAGTAGTTGCTAGATTTCTTTTCTTTTCTTTTCTTTTTTTTAAAGCAAAATCATGGATCAAGTTAATCATCTTGTCCTCACAGGATAGAAAATAGTGAAGCAACAGGATCTTTTCCCATCAAGGTGAGAAGCAATCCAATTCCATCTCAGTTCTGTTTTAGTTCCAGTCTAAGCTGGACTTGTGTGTTTCAATTTCAGACTATAAGAGCCATGAAACATACATCCTGGTACTTCACTGAGAACATTACAACCCATCCAAGTTGGCACCATTGCATCTTTAATTAACCAACTATTCTTAAGATTCTGAGTCAATTTAACAAATGGAGTTCTGAAAGTACTCCCAATAAAGTATAGCTTCCTTGCCACCTCAGTTTAGAGTAAGTTGAAAAATAGGCAAAGAAGTCAGTAAGCAGAAGCCAAGATATCAGTTTGATTCATAGAAAATTTGTGGGAGAATAGAACTTAGTGTAAGGAAGGACAAGCTATGAACATGAAATCCCCACTTTAGATATTCTTATTACCAATGACAGGAACATTGGAATGTTGATCTTCCAATGGATAAAGATATCACCTTGCTCATCAAAATTAGAACATGCCTATGCTCATACTCCGTGCATTCAAATTTATTCAAAATAAAAGAAGGGAGAAACTCAAAGCACCTCATCTCAAGTTTACTAAAGAGAAAATCCTCTTTTTCACCAAGGTGTACTAGGTAAAAGAATATTAAGTGCAAAAAAGTCAGATCAAACACATCCTTATCTCTTTAGCATGTGAGAGGTTTAATTCTCTTTATTAAACAAGTAAAATCTTGTTTTGACCCGCCGCTTGAAGTAACACATCCTAAAGTACATTATAATTATGCATTCATTATTGATAAAATGTGAAGTATGGAAGTAAATATGTCACTTATTTTCAGTTTCTAAAAATAGCTTCTAAGCCTCTCTAGACACATTTCATATTGAAAATAGACAGCAGCAATGTAGTTTGTAATATGATTCATACTCCAAGGAAATGAAAAGCTGTTGGAAAGAGCGAGGGTCAGAAACAGTAAGTCACCAGTTATTAAAAATTATTTACCACTTGAACTTTAAGGATGAAAATTCCATTTCCTTTATAGATATATAAGTATTTCCACTACAAAATGAATGTCCCAAGAATTAATTTGATTTACTATGAAATTGTGGGAGACTGGGTGCGTTTTTATAGTTTTTAAATAAGGATAAACTGCATTGGATTTTTCTGTTAGATAAGATACAAACGTATGCATATTTTTGGACACATGTCTGACTTAACTAGTGAGTTATAAGCTATATTTTTGCCAAACTATATAAAGTTTTTAAAAATGTTAGAAATTGTGATTAGTATTGATTATATTTGTGTATGTAAACTCACAATAGATTTTCATCTCTTTAGGTATTCAGTAGTCTCCATTTAATAATATCATACTAGTTATTTATCATTTGTTAATTTTATTTATAATGTTTCTTAAATATTCCATATGAACCATCAAAATGAGATATGGTCAATATGCTTTATTTAACTCATATTCTTTGCACTAGTTTTCTATGACAGAGTAACTTAACTATAAACATTGCACCCTACAATTACATAGTTTCTGCATGTAAAAGTCTAGGGAGGAAGAGACCTGAAGGTGGTGAGCAGAACTCAAAGGTGACCTCCAATCCCTGCACAGCACAGAAAGGAAGCAGTGAAGGAAGTGCCGACTGGAGAGTTGGGTGGCAGAATAAATGCTCTACATCCCAATTTTGGACATTCTGGAACTTTCCTTAATCCCAAACCTGGACCAGGGTGGAGGGAGGCGAGAGCAATGACAGAGAGAGAAAGCAGGAGAGGAAAAGCACATAAGTTTACTTCCATAACAACAGCTGGAAAGAAAAGTAGACCAAATGTAAATGTGACAGGAGCAGCAGAGTTGGTGAAGGAGCTCAAGCAGCTTAACACAAGTAGAGGACTAAAGCAATGCTGGGTGACAGCCATCTTGTGGAGCCACAGCTGGCCAGCCTTCCTAGGGGAAGTTAAATCAACACAGCATGTCCTGCCTTCAGCAATAAATAAAATCAGAAGGAGTACTCTTGCAGTGGAATGTCTCAATAATCCTTCTAGAAGGAACTTGTGGAGGGATTGCTCCTTACTGAAAGCTGCTAAAACCCCCTCCCCCAGTTGTGGACAAGAGGCAGAGTTCTTGGGGAGTAGGGGGAACAGACCCAAGAGCTGCTCACTCTTGGCCTAACCCAGTGCTCTGCACACTCTCCACAGGAGCTCAGATAGAGAAGGGGGGAGTATATTCAATTCACATTAGCCACAGTTGCAGGAAGTGATCACTCAGGGCAGGAAAGTCAGCTGTCTCTGTCCCGTGGACCAGAGGGAATTGGTACCCACAGTTCACCACCTTAGGCAGTGGGAGCTCAAACCCAGATGAGCGGGCTGATTCTCTTCCCTGATGACAGGGGGTAATGCCCCAACCATCTCTGCTGGTCAGCAGGGTATGCTTCTATACCACAGATCACCCACAGGAAACCCACAACCTCAGTTTCCATGCTTTCAGAGAGTCACCAAGCTCTATCCCAGTTTGAAGAGCGCCCAGTGGAAAAGTGTGGATAGTCAGTGACCCACAACAGTCAGATCATCAACCCTGATTTCGTAGTAACTAGGGTAGTGACCTCTGTGTCCCAGTATCATGGGGTGTATCCAAAGTTGAAGAGTGATGGACATCTTCTACAGATCCCCAATCCTTATGAAATCCAAACTGGGAAGACTTGGTAAGAATTTTCTCCACTTTAGCATGGTTTACTATGAATAACTCTGATATTAGCTCTGATTATACAATTATTACTCTTTCTTTTGGTTTGATATTTGTTTTCCTAGTGTTTGATGTTGTGCCTTCAAATCATTTACTGTATTTCTTCTAATGTTTTAAATCATTAATTGGAATATTGTTTTCTATTTCTTTTCCTAGCTCAAGTTCACTCTTGCTCTTCTTACATTTACTTTTCCCTTTTAACATTACATGTAATAGTTAAAATCAGAGCTGAAATCAATGAAATTGAAATGAAAGAAACAATTCAAAAAATTGACAAAACGAAAAGTTGGTTCTTTGAAAAATTAAACAAAATTGATAAAACCTTAGCCACACTAACAAAGAGAAGGAGAGAGAAAATTCAAATTACTAAAATTCATGATGAAAAAGGAAATATCACAACACACACTATTGAAATACAAAGCATAATGAGAAGCTATTTTTAAAACCTATACTGCAACAGAATAGAAAAATCTTAAAGACATCGATAGGTTTCTAGAGACATATGATCCACCCAAACTGAATCCAGAGGACATACACAATTTAAATACATCAATTTCAAGCAATGAAATAGAAGTCGTCAAAAGCCTACCAACAAAGAAAAGTCTGGGACCAGATGGGTGCTCAGTCGAGTTCTACAAGACTTTCAAAGAATAACTCATTCCAACACTCCTCAAAGTATTCCATGAAATAGAAGAGGAAGGAACCTTTCCAAACTCATTCTATGAAGCTAATGTCATTCTGACACCAAAACCAGACAAAGACACATAGAGGAAAGAACTTCAGACCAATATCTCTAATGAACATAGATGCAAAAATTCTTAACAAAAATTTAGCAAATCGCATACAAAAACATATTAAAAAATAGTGCACCATAATCAAGTGGGTTTCATCCCACGGATGCAAAGTTGGTTCAAAATCTGGAAATCAATAAATGTAATTCACCACATCAACAGGCTTAAAGTTAAGAATCACATGATTATTTCAATAGATGCAGAAAAAACATTTGATAAAATACAGCACCCCTTCATACTCAAAACACTAGAAAAAATAGGGATAGTAGGAACATTCCTTAACATTGTAAAGGCCATCTGTGCTAAGCCCAGAGCCAACATCATTCTAAATGGAGAAAACCTGAAAGCAGCTTCCCTAAAAACTGGAACAAGCCAGGGCTGCCCTCTTTCATCACTTCTATTCGATATCATCCTTAAAACTCTAGCCAAAGCAATTGTCTGGATCAAAGAAATTAAAGGGATATGAATAGGAAAAGAAGAAATCAAACTATCTCTATTTGCTGATGACATGATTCTATTTTTAGAGGATCCAAAAAATTCCAGCAGAAAACTTCTAGAACTCATAAATGAATTCAGTAAAGTAGCAGGATATAAAATCAACACACATAAATTTAATGCATTTTTACTCATAAGTGATGAATCCTCTGAAAGAAAAATTAGGAAAACTACCCCATTCACAATAACCTCAAGAAAAGTAATATACTTGGGATTCAATCTAACAAAAGAGGTGAAAGGCCTGTACAATGAGAACTACAGAACACTAAAGAAAGAAATTAAAGAAAACCTTAGAAGATGGAAAAATCTTCCACGTTCTTGGGTAGGCAGAATTAATATTGCCTAAATGGTCATACTAACAAAAGTGCTATACAGATTCAATGCAATTTCAATTGAAATCCCAATGATGTACCTCATAGAAATAGACAAAGCAATCATGAAATTCATTTGAAAGAATAAGAGACCCAGAATAGCTAAAGCAATCCTTAGCAGGAAGAGCAAAGCAGGTGGCATCACAATACCAGAACTTCAACTATACATAATAAAATGGCCTGGTGTTGGCACCAAAATAGACAGATCAATGGTACAGAACAGAGGACACAGAGACAAACCCACATAAATACAGTTATATTAGACAAAGGTGCCAAAAACATACAATGGAGAAAAGATAGCCTCTTCATCAAATGGTGCTGGGAAAACTGGAAATCCATATGCAACAAATGAAACTAAACCCCTATCTCTCACCCTGCACAAATCTCAAAATGGATCAAGGACCTACGAATTAGACCAGAGACCGTGCACCTAATAGAAGAAAAAGTAGTTCCAAATCTTCATTACATAGACCTAGGAGACTTCCTTAACATGACTCCCAAAGCACAAGAAATAAAAGCAAAACTCAATGGGATAGATTCAAACTAAAATGCTTTTTGTCAGCAAAGGAAACTGTCAACAATGCGAACAGAGAGCCTACAGAGTGGGAGAAAATCTTTGCCACACATACTTCAGATAGAGTACTAGTCTCCAGAATCTATAAAGAACTCAAGAAAACTTTACACCAAGAATACAAATAACCCAATCAATAAATGGGCTAAGGAAATGAGCAGACTGTTCACAGAAGAAGATCTACAAGCAATCAACAGATATATGAAAAAATGTTCAACATCTCTGATAATAAGAGAAATGTAAATCAAAACTGCCCTACAATTTCATCTCACCCCAATTTGAATGTCTATTATCAAAATACAAGTAACAGTAGCTATTGGTGAGGATGTAGGGTAAAAGATACACTCACACATTGCTGGTGGGATTGCAAATTGGTGCAGCCACTCTGGAAAGCAGAGTGGAGATTCCTTGGAATGGAACTACCATTTGACCCAGCTATCCTACTCCTTGGCCTATACCCAAAGGACCTAAAATCAGCATACTACAGTGACACAGTTACATCAATGTTTATAGCAGATCAATTCACAATAGCTAGATTGTGGAACCAAACTAGATACCCTTCAACAGATGAGTGAATAAAGACACTGTGGTATATATACACAATGGAATATTATTCAGCCATAAAGAAGAAAAATTATGGCATTTGCAGGTAAATGGATGCAGTTGGAGAATATCATGCTAAGTGAAATAAGCCAATCCCACAAAACCAAAGGCCAAATGATTTTCCTGATAAGTGGATTATGATACATAATGAGGGGTGGGAAGGAGGCAAGAATGGAGGAAGGATGGATTGTATAGAGGAAAATGAGGGTGGAAATAGGGTGGGGAGAAGGAAAAATAACAGAATAATACAAACATCATTTCCCTATGTTTATGCATGATTAAGTAAATGGTGTGACTCTAGTTCATGTGCAACCAGAGAAACAATAGTTGTACCTCATTTGTGTACCATGAATCAAAATAAGTGCAAAAACAGCCAAAAAAATTACATGTTATTGTTTTCAATCCCCTCTCAAATTACTCTTTTTCTTCTTTTTACTTTAATGTGTATTATCTTTCCACTCTTCTTTTCTTTCTTTTTTTCCTCTTTTTTTGTCCAATTTTCTCTCCTCTTTTCAACTCCTATTCAATATTATAACAATTTAAGTAACTTTAATAAGTGATTTTTCAACATATTCCAAAACCGCAAGAGGAAAACAGCAGGTCACATTTAGAGGTAAATGAATTCAAATTTCTGCGGATTTCTCAAGCCAAATCCTAAGAGCCACGGGGACTTGGAATAATATATAAGAAGCCCTTAACGAAAACAGGTACAGATCAAGTTTAATATATCCAGAAAAAATATTCTTTAGAATTGAAATGAAATCAAACCTTCCATGATAAGCAGAAACCAAAAGATTCTTAAATACTAAGTCTATACAACAAAATACACTAGATGAAATATTTCATACAGAAGAAATGAAAAGTAAAAGAGAAAAGTAGCGTAACAATAAATTGCACTAGAAGAATAGACAATTAAAGGAGAATCAAGTCTAAATTAAGCAATAGGTAGAAATCAAAATGGTGGGAAGTAAAACTCAACTTTCTATAGAAATATTGAATATAAATAGTCTGAACTCTTCAATCAAAGTACAAACATTGGTCGATTGGATCAGAAAATAAGACCCAACCACATATTATTTTCAAGAGGCCCACTTAACCCGCAAAAGACATCCAGACTGACAGTGAAAGAATAGGAAAAAGATACAGCAGGGCCATGGAAACTGAAAAGAGCAGGGGTAGCTCCTCCTAAGCCAGACACAGCTGGCTCCAATGCAAACTTATCACAAGCAACCAAGAAGCTCACTTCATACTGCTTAAGGAAATCATCTGAGCTATAATTATGACAAATATTTATCCCCCCAAAAATAGTGCACCTGCGTACATAAAACAAACCCCTCTCAGGATAGGAAATCGAACACACAATATATTAATACTGGGTGATTTCAGCATACCTTTCTCATCATTAGGTAATCCAGACATAAAACAAGTAAATACTTTTATGTACAAAGACTTTCACTTATATTTCTTAGCAACTTTATTCATAAAAACCCAAATTGGAAACTATTCAATTGTCCATCAACTGGTGAAACATACATAAAATATGGTATACTACACAAAGGAGTACTATTCTGCATTAAAAATATATTTTGGCAAGAACACAGATCTATTAAAATTATCCAGGCTAACTAATTTATTTATATATATATTATATATATATATATATATATATAAAGCATATATATGTATTATATATATATGTCACACATCCTAGGCACCAGTCATATGATTCATGAATATTTCACTATCAGAAAAGTCATATATAATGAATTATAATTCAGCAATGAAAATGAAAAACCTATAACCACACAAAACAATATGACTCAATCGTACAAATGTTGAGGCTGGGCACAGCGTTGCCTTTCCCAGGGCTGTAAATATTATTTTCTTCTGCACATCTTCTACTTTCAACCTTTACTTGTAGGTAACTGTTCTGTAACACCAGTTACTCTGGAGGCTTAGGCAGAAGGATCACAGGTTCCATGCCAGCCTGACAACTTTGTGATCGCTGTTTCAAAATAAATTGTTTTAAAAAGGAAAAATGGCTGGAGATGTAGCTCAGGGTTAAGCTTCCCTGGATTCAACCCTGAGGAACAAATACACACACACACACACACACACACACACACACAGAACAAAAAAAACCACACAACACAACAAAACAAAAGCTGTATGTTAAGTGAAAGAAGTCAGACACAAGGGACTACATATCATACTATTATAGGAACATAACTATGCAAAAAGGTAAAACCTATGTCAGTATGTTGGAAGCATGGTTTACTTTGGGTAGCAGAGGAGACTTCTAGGGTGCTATACTACGTGTTCTGTTTATTCATATTGATACTGGAAATTTGTGTATACTAACTGTATATACTTCAATATATTTAATTATGTTAACCTCAATATATATTTCAATAAATATTTGAAAAATTGAGGAATATGCTTAAGACAAATGGATAGATTTCTCAGAATAAAATTACTGGGTTGAAGTTAAGTTCATATTTACTCTTAAAGAAATTGGCAGACTATTAACCAAAGTTTTTGGACCATGTTACTCTTCCACCAGTGATGCACAAATAATCCATTTCCTCCAGATACTCACCGGCACTTGATATTGTGTGCCTTTTTGATGGTAACCATTAGTCAGTTCATAGAGACGTTTAATTTTGACTTTAATTTGCATTTCCCTAACCACTAATGAGATTAATGGCCTTATTCCAAACTTAGGCATTTGCATGTCTTTCTTACTGAAATATAGCTTTGGCATTTTGCCTATTTTAATTGGATTGTTTAATTATGGAGTGATATGTTGCAAATACAAGTCCCTTGTCAGATACATAATTTATATATTTTTTCTCAGTGTGTGGCTTCCTTTTCATTTCCTTAATGTTCTAGTTTGAAGCACAAAGGGTTTTGTTTGCTGTTTGAAAAATTAGTCCAGTTTTTATCTTTTTAAAATTTTTGGTTCATGTTTTGATATCACATCTAAAATCAATTTACCTTTCCCGTGTTGTAAATATTGTACCTTTTATTTTCTTCTAGGAGTCTTCTACTTTTGAATTTTACATGTAGGTTGATGATTAATTTTGAGTCAATCCTGTATGCTTGAGTTATGTGTTTAGAAATTTTAAAAATGAGTGTCCAATGGTTTCAGTGTGAAGTCACTGTCCAGTCACCTATTCAGTTGCTTTGAAAAATTGTTACATATCAGTTGAAAACAATTTGTTTCTGTACTCCATTCCTCTACATGTATATTCTTAGAACAAGTCTTAGATTACACAGTGATTGGGCAGTACTATTCTCACAAAATATTTTTCTCAACATTGTTCAGACTTTTCTATGCTATTTATATTTCAATATAACTCTTGGTTGTACCATTTATATGCCTACAAAAAAGTTCTCCTATAACATTGGCAGGTATTGAATTTGTATTTCAGTTTTGGAAGAATTGCTATAATAACACTATTGAGTCATTCATTCATTAACATGAAACTTGCACATTTATAATTTCCCTCAGGAATATAATTTGAGGATATCAATGTGTAGCCTTGCCCTTTTTTGATAAGTTTATTTCAATTTTTTTCATTCTCTTGGGAATATAATTGCTTTCTTACATTTATTTATTATTGTTGCCAGTTTGCAAAAGTGAAAATTAATTTTTACACTCATTTTATAACACATATTTCCTAACACTTTCTTAGCTCCTATATTTATTAATGTGTGTGTGTGTGCGTGTGTGTGTGTGTGTATGTGTGTGTGTGTGTGTTGTATCTCTTGTGTTTCTGTCCTCTGGGATTGAAAAGAGTTTCACTTTTCTTTCATAATTGGGACTACATTATTTTTATCTTTATTTTGTCTCCTGCTTTCTAGAAACTCTAGTACTGTGTTGCATGGGAATGACAAGAGTTGAAGTTTGACTTGTACTGATTGTCATAGAAAAATGAATGCTTTCACCATATGAATGATATTAACTGTGGTTTTTCAAACAAATTGTCTTCTGTTCACAGTCCTTTAAGAATAAATTCCCAAGGTTTAGCTTGTGTAAAACTGCCCTTACTTTGTAAGTCTAATTTTCTAGTAATTACAGCTAGGGTTGTTTGGTTGCAGGGTTGAGTATAGCACTGTGCAGTGTAGTACTGAGACCATCCTTTGCACATGGTGCGGTAAGCACAATATTGCCTGGTTTCATTGGAACAGAGTCATAGTTTATCAGTCTTCCATGGTTAAACCATGTGACTTTCTTTGTTTAGTAATAGTGGGACAAGGGATTTGATCTCACAAATCAAATTTTTCTCTATATACTTTTCTCTATATACTTACTTATCTCTTACATATCACTTAAGATAAATACTAACCCCAAATATTTTCTCAACATACCTCTCCCACATAAAATTCTGTAATTTGGAATTCCAAGCTTGGAAGATCTCTTCCACTGTTCTATCTGTGTTAGTGCTTCATTCAGTTAGTAGCTTCTTTGTCCTAGTATTTGTTCATCTTCTCTCTCTGTGTTTTCACTCACTCTTCTAAATTTCTGATCTGCTAATGGTGTCTTAGGTTAGATTCTCCAAAAATAGACACAGATTACAATACATGAACATTCTGGGAGAAGTTGGTGACAGGACAGGGAATGAGAAGTTAAGTTAGATGGCAATTGCATTTCTAGCCTGAGCCTGCAGTGGATCTCTAGGATATAAAGGTATAACTGAGAATTAATTCCAAACTGAAGAAAGACTATGGCCTCTTAAAACCTCTCTATCCATGTATGGGGAATGCGTCTGCAGTATCCCAAGGATGACCCTCTAAAGACAGAATTGGACGTAAGACTTTAAAAACAAGTGCATGCAGAGGTAACCATGATCCTTCATGGTAGCAAAAAAGAATCCAGGGAATTTGGTTAACATTATCAATTATTTTAGATTTTTATGTTTTGCACATTAATATTGCAACTTCTTAAACAACTTTTATGAATACACCTTTTTCATTCTTGCTAAAATAGTTTGAATCTAAAACTATGTTCTGGGAACTTCATAAAGTATTTCACAGAGAATATTACCATTAAGTGGAAAACATTCCGACAACACAATCATTCAAAAACTAGAATGTTTTGGAATATATCATAACTTGTAGAATCTTTAAAATAGAGTGATTGAATATAAACTAATATCAATATTTTGTAGGAGATTAATCTATATTGTCTCTCTAAACTAAATCTCAGATTCTCTCTAAAATTAGAGTAAACACTGGATACTTTATTTTACATGATAATTTATCACATTTTATTTTATTATATCAGGAATTTAACCTGGGGCGCTTTACCACTGAGCCACATCTCCAGTCCTTTTTATTTTTTTATCTTCTGGTTTTTGAAACAGGGTCTTATTAAATTGCTTAGGGCCTTACTATGTTGCTGAAGCTGGTCTTGAATTTGTAATCCTCCTTCCTCAGGCTCCTGAGTTGCTGAGATTACAGGCATGTGACAACATGCCCCACTATCTCATGTATTTTAAAGTAGAAAATAAAATATTCCAAATTATTGTCTTTCTCCCTTAAGAATAACCAGATTGCCATTATGTAAAAATTGAAACCAGAGGTGCAGGAGAAATTAACAAATAAATGTAATAAAGACCTGCATAGCAACACTAAAACAAGTATATGACATAAAAAGTCTTTCCCCTTGGGGGGAAAATAAGTTAGTGTATTGATTTTTAGTTTTAGGTGCCTTTATACCTGAAAGATACATTTTGTAAGAGAAGAGGTGTTATTCTTATGAAAATACAATTATTCTTTCTAGTTAATCATTTTCTTATTAATACATCTACTGGTCATAATTCTTCATATATTTAAGTCTTCAGATGTTTAAAGGAAACAATATTTTTCAATTCACTTGTCAGTACTGGACATGCTTATAACAACTTGAACTATGTCATATGCTTGGAATGACAAATTTACAAGGAAAATTAAACACTAAATTTCAAAACTGTCATTTTAGAAGAGTAGAAATCACTGCTGATATTGAAAAAACAGTATAATGTCACTTGAGATGTAAGTTATAAAAAAGTAAGGGAAGAACTACCACATTGACATGGGAATTGGGAGGGGAAAGAACATTCACATAATGTACATTTAGCAAGAAGCCACTCAATATTTTTTAGCATGTATAAAAGCATAAACACTTACCCTGTAAATGTGAGAGCTGCATTGTCAGAGAGAGCGACTTCACTGTGATATCTAAAAGGTGAGGCAAGTGCCTCCAGAATGGAACTTTAATCTTTGTTTTCCTCTTACACTTTCTGCTGATCTGTGGTTTAAGTCTCATGAAGAACCAACAGTGTCAGATGGAAGAAGGATAAACAAAAACCTATACACAGAATCTTCCTCTTATAAGTAATTTCAATTCCAAAGAATTGGCACCATGCTACTTGTCAAAGGAAATTGCTCCTGGTTGTATGAGCTGACAGCAAGGGAATGATACTTATGAGAATTTCACTTTAGGGAAACAGGGAGAAAAATAAAATTAAAGGGGCCACTAAAAGACATTAAGTGCACAGTACCTATAGCTGCAAAAAAAAAAAAAATGACAAACAATTCAGATAATTCATGGCTAGATATAGACCAAAAGAAACCAAAATTTTATGTTAGAAAAAGAGGAACATTGGACTAATTGATCTAAATTGAGGGGAGATGATTATGAAAATGAACATTAAAATTTTATTTTTTATTTCAATAAATTTAATTTTTAGCTGGGTTTCTCTGGACAGCACATCCATACTTGTAAATGAAATACTGTACTTATGTAATAATTATAGTGCAATAATTAAAAGGTAATGTCTGCATTGCCTTTACTATGTGCTGGGCACTTGTTTAAGCACATTACATGAATTTACAAGCTTAATCCTAACATTAATCCTAATTTGAAAGAAATTTCGTAATAAAGATTTGGTTGTTTTCTTTAATTTTATGCTGAGTGTTAAAATGAAATTTTCAAAGGAATTTACCAGTGACTGAAGATATATTCATTAATCGGTTGATATAGAGGTAAGCATTAAACCGGTACTTATGCTTTAGGACTACAAATGTTTTACCTGAGTACTGTGTAAGGAAAAAAATCCTTTAAAATTTTCATAAGTAGATTTTTAAAAATCTAGCCTATCTAAAAAATTGATCAGTTAGCTGTAGATCAGTTTGCCAAAGCTGCCAGTTAAAGTGGCTTAAGCAACAAAAGTTTATTGTCTGGCAGTTCTGGAGGCTGAAGTCTGAGATCAGGACGTGAGCAGGGTGGGTTGGTTCTGAGGACTATGAAGGATGCATCTGCTTAGAGCCCTCCTCCTTGGCCTGCAGATGACTGCCATCTTTGTATGGTTTCTACCCCTGGTCTTTTCTCTATTCCTGTCTGTCTGTGTCCTAATGTCTAGTTCTTACAAGGATGTTAATCATATTGGATTAGTGTCCTCTCAAGAACCTTAATTGGCTCCATGAGACTCTAAGTTCAGATTCTCAGATACTGGTGGTTCAAACTCCTGCACATCTCTACTTAAGGACATGATTCAACCTATAAAAAACTTAAGACTTCCAGTGTACTCCTTTACTTTTTCACTGTAGTTTTCATAGTTACCAAGTTATCGGTCATACAATTATATTGATTAATTTTGCATTATTTTTCAAACATTACTAGAAAAAGAACAGCTGTGAATCTTGTGTTGTGAAAGACTGAGGTCTCCAGATAAGTTACAACCTTCTCTGTCATTTGATGTGATGTTCTTACTACACACCTATTTCATGAACTTATAATCTGTTTTGCTAATTTTCTTGTGTTACTATAACAGAGTGCCAAAAATTGGGTGACAAAAACAGAATTTTTTTCTCTCAGAATTCTCAAGGCTAGAAGTTGAAAATTGAGGTATTAGTAGAGTCAGACACCCTGTGAAAGCTACAAAAAAAAAAAAATTCTTTTGCCTGTTTCTGGGTTTTGCTGGTTTGGTGGCAATCTTGTCACTCTATGACTTGCAGATAAAAGATTTCAAGTTGCAATATAAGTAGAAAAAATAAAACATTTGAAGGAGCAATGTAGTTAGGAAAAATGAAACATATCAAATATGCTAAGGCCTTAAAATTAAATTCTGACCTTAAGAGAATCTCTTTCAAAGATCCTTAATAAGAACCAAGATAAATAAGGGGGAAAAAAAGCAAGGAGAATTCCATGAAAATATAAGTGAGATGAGTGGGGTAAAGGGAAGGAGGAGGTACAGGAAATCTAACCAAACTATCTTATTTGCACATATGTATATACAACAGCAAATTTCACCTTTATTTATATTTAAAAATCACTAATTAAAAAGAAAAACTAGGCAACTGGGGTTGTAGTTCAGTAGTAGAGCATTTGCATCACATGTGTGAGGCACTGGGTTCCATCCTCAGGACCACATAAAAATAAACAAATAGATAAAACAAAGATATAAAAAAGCTAAAAATAAATAGAAAGAGAACCAGTAGATTAAAGGCAGGGAAATAGGGGGAGGAAGGAGAGGAGGGAAAGGAGAATACTGGGAACTGAATTTGAGCAAATTAAACTCCATGTTTTAAAATTACATTAAAATAAATAAAAATTAATGCACTAATAAAAACTTTTAAATAAAATGAGCCAAGAAAAAAGCAAATTTCTGTTGAAACACTTGCAATCTTACTTCCTTTTGCCTCTGATTTTCCTGCTTAACTGCACCACTGATTTGCACTTCCTCTACTCTAGTCCTCACACTCCCTAATACAGGTGTTAGGGTCTAGGAGTCTTGAAACTTGTATCAGTCTGTTTACATATGGGGTCATCATGAGGAGTAAGTGGTTGAAGTTTTGCCAGTGGCACACTAAGAAACAGCGGTACAGACTGAAAATCAATTTCTTGAGGTCCCAAGTAAAGCAAAGAAATTGGCAGAGCTTGGATCAGGCTGTATCTTATACCCTTTTTAAAAATTTGGTTGGGCTAAAATTGCTAAAGTTTTCATGAGACTCTGGAAATCGTTAAGATTCCTTCAAATAGTGATATATAGAGAGATTTGAAGTCAATGAAAAATACCCCTGCCTTTTACTTTCCTCCCTCCCCACCCCACATCCCTGTACTCTCTTTCTTTCTCCTAAAGTAAGATTTAAATAACACACTTATTCAGAAATTAAATAAATTTTAATATTATATTAAGTATTTGGAAGAATTTTTTCCAATAATTTTAGCTAGAAAGTATTGTTCTGTTCTCATATAAGCATTCACTATTTTAACATTTCAATCTGCAATTAATCTGCCTCTACTTCTTTATGATGAGCAGCATCCATGATTGTTTTCTTTTTTAAAGTTATTATTCAATGAATATATTTTTAATAGAATACCAAACTCCTATTATTATTATTATTGTTATTATTATTATTATCTTAAAACCAAAAGTAACAATACTAAGCTGGATATGGTACAACCACACCACATTAAAATGTATGAGTATTTTTAAAAGGACCTCATGAGAATAAAATAATTAATATATATACTTCCCAAAGAAAAATTACCCACTTGCAAATCAATATATATTTCACATATAATAGAAATAATGAGTCTGAAATTTTAATTTTAGATAGAAGCATTATTTTTCTTTAAAGATATTTGGATAAAGAACAAAACAGTAATAGCTAACAATTGCATTTAATATTTTTAATGAAATAATAAGTATTGTGTTGTATGAATCATATATAATCAGATGCAAATAATGGATAAAGTAACACTTAAAAGAGCAGTGGTGTATGTGAATTTAAAGTAGTGCCACGAAGAAAAATTGATTTGATTTTTACATATGCAAAAGCCCAGGGAAAATTAAGGTAGATTAGTTGATTATAAATAATGTTTTCCACACATATATGAGAAGGAAAAGTTTCCTCCCATAAAATATGCAATAAAATTTTAAGGTATACATATTAATTTTGGAAAACAACGTAATTATAACAACATGAATAAAGTTGTGATCTCTGAAACAAAAGTGGGATGAGTGTAATAAACAACTTGAACCCAGTAAAACTCCTTGGCCCATCGTCCACATGAGGACATACAGGTGTTGTTAAAGAGAAGCGAGACACTGAATCTGCAGGCATCTTAGTCTGGGACTTCTCAGTATCCAGAATTGTGAGAAATAAATTTGTGTGTGCGTGCGTGCGTGTGTGTGTGTGTGTGTGTGTGTGTGTGTGTTTTAAACAAGTCATACAGTTTTTGAGATTTTGTTATAGTGGCCTGAAAGTGCTAAGTCTGTTAATGTAATAGTAAGCCCAAAAGATGTATAAAGGCTCACTTAAACCTCTGAACTTATAAGAGAGATGGAATAAACATACTTAACCTTGTGTATATTAACTAAATTAAGATAGAAGAATAAGTATAATAAGAGTTCAGCATTCTATATTTACATAGAATTTTCTACCAGAAAAGATATCCCCTGCTTATCTGGCATTTACAGTACTTTTAAGTTTGCTTCTGTATTTTGTTTTGTATTTTTAATTCAAGTATCATAATAGTTGAGACACGTATATGGGAGTTTTTTTTAACAAATTAACTTACTTTAAGCCATTTGTTAAGAATAGGGATCATCAATGAAACACACACAAACCCGTTTGTGTATATACATATACCTCAAAATACTATCAAAGAAAATTCTGTGATCTGCACACATTAAAATTAGTAACTTGTCTGGATTGATTAGGGAATATGATTACTGAAAATTTCTGCTTAAATATAAAATTATAGAATTTTTATAAAACAATGAGATCTCCTGTACCTTCAATAAAAATCTAAGTCACACATGGATGCAAAAATGTGACTTGAATCATTTTCAACTTTCACATATCTTTGGTTTTGAAAATCAAAATACTTGAACCAGAATTGCAGAAAATAATTGAGATGTGGTCACAAATATTGTGGTTGTTGTCTCAGTATATCCATACAAACTGAATTGCACATTATCTAATAACTTTTTAGCTATAATTATATCTTAGTATCTCCAGTCACACACATGGTCTTCCACTGATGTTCTGTTTATTCTAAATCCCTAACTTGCTATTCCATTATTCTCTTTACAATATGCAGAACTAAATGTGCTAATCAGCTTTGCATGACTGTGTCCAAAATACCTGGCAGAAACTACTTGGAGGGATAAAAGTTTAATACAGGCTGAAGGTTTGAGAGGTATAGGCCACAGTTGGTTGACCCTTTTGCTGTGGGTGACAGAAAGTTATGGTGGAAGAAAACTGATCAGCTCATGGCAACCTCAAAGCAAAAAGAGAGAAACAGCGAAGGGTGGAAAGAAAGGGAGAGAGGGAAAGAGAAGGAGAGCCAGCAACAAAATACAAACCTCAAAGCAGATACCCAGTGACCCAGTGACCTACTTCCTCCAGTCAAACCCCAGGTACCTACAGTTACCACCCAAGAGCTTATTCAAATGATTGACCAATCCAATGGATTAATTCATGGATGAGATTACAGTTCTCATGGTCTAATCATTTCACCTCTGAATATTGCTACACGGGATATCATGTTTCCTATACATGAGATTTTGGGGGAACACCTCATATCTAAACCTTTACACTAAAATTTTCTGTGTTAACCTGGAAATAAAGGTATCAACCTATCTATAAACTATATATACCTTAAATATATTTACTGAACTATATTCAAGATAAATATAAATTTATATTTTGTCTTTGTATTTATCTATATCCTCTATATTTAGATGTGCAATTAGTATATCTATGCATATTTAACATATATAACACAGCTTATAAAAATAATGCTTGGGTATTAATTTTCTATAATGAATTTGGTATATTATTTCCTAATAATTTCAGTTAATTAATCAGAAGAATAAATTTAAAGAATGGGGAATTGCTCTTATTAAATTGCATCTAAACAATAACCCTGAATCTTTATAAAGTAAAACAAAGAGGAATAGAATGGCCTTTTCTTTAATTTGCTTCTCAGCCTGTTCTCAAGTTCTAAGTCAAAGTGGCAACATTCCTTTTGCTCTTGCCCTGACGTTATCCCAATTCTTTTCGGAAGAGCCCATCTGTGATTTGACATTATTCTTAGGAGTACAAATTTGTCATCTGAGAGATTTGCAAGATGAGCTGCACTCCTTATTGCTCCAAGGCTGTGTTTTCATATCATACAGTGGAAAAGATGACAATATTTAACTATAGTAATAGATTCTGACGAAGAGCTGAGTGAGTTTATGTCAAAAGTTTTTTCAAAAAAACCCAACAAGTAACAACTAATATAAAATTAGTAATTATTAAAGGGAACTAGAACATTATATGATAGAAACTAATGAACATGTCAAAATGCTGCCAGATTGACTTAGAGCATGTCATGATTGTAGCTTCTGTATAAAAATATAGGTGTGAGACTTGCTTCCTTTCCCTTTTTTACTCTAACTCCTTTAGCTGTAACAAAAACACAATTTATAATATAAGCATGCTGGTATCCAATTAAAATCTTTGATAGGGCCAAAGAAAATTGAACGTAATCTTTTGAATTACAAAAAAGTTGTGCGTGATGTTTCCTGGTTATCTGTCAACTCTTATATTTCAGTACTGCATACCAAGAGTTTGAATTGCTTGCTTATCCCTGGAAACATCGTACCCTTTTGGATCTTCATGATTGTGTTTAAGATACTCTTTCTGTGTAGTTAGCCCTTCCCCTCTTGTTTCATCTTGTGCATTACTATTTATGATGCTTAGTTTCTCATGTTCAGTTGGCTGGGTTATGATACCAAGTTTATTTCATCAGACTCTAATGAAAGCATTGCTGTGAAAGTATTTTGTAGATGTTAGTAACATCTATAATGAGTTGACTTTAAAGGAAATTATTCTTTTAAGGCAATTATTCTCTCTCTTCTATATATCTCTATATATCTGTACAGAAAAATATAGGTATAATTATAGGTTTTGTGTATAATTCTATTTCTCTATAGAGTCCTGACTATCAGGAACTGGGGTGCTCCTATAACAAATATTTGAAAATATGGAAGTGACTTTGGAATTGCATAATCAGTAGAGGATGCTGGAAGAGTTTCTGTAGCCCTTAATAAAAAAAATGAAAAAAAAAATCAAACGTGGATTATTTTGAAGGAACAGTTGGTGGAAATAAGTACTTTTAAAAGTGATTCTGGTGAGGACTTAAAATGAAGTGAAGATGATGCCTAGAAAAGCTTTTGTTGTCTTAGAAGTAAGTTGTTGTGAAAAGTTTTATTTTAGAAATATAAACCTCAATAGTGTGATCTATTAGAACTTCTGATGAGAATTCACAAAGAAATAAAGAACATTTTCATGGGAAACTGGACGAAAATTGATTTTTGTTATAAAGTGACAGTATGTACACTTGACTTTGGTTCTGTTATTGAGTAGAAAGTATAACTTCTAAGGTATGAAACTGAAATTTTACTTTAGGAGATTTTGAGGCTAAGTATGGGAGGCTTAGTCTCATTTATACTTGATATTTATAGCAAAATATGAGAAGAGATAAATTGAAAAAGTAACCATTAAGCAAAAGGAATTGGAACTTGATGACTTAGAATATGGAGTAGCAGTATTATAAAAGATGAGGAAGCATGCTCTGGAGAAAACTTCAAGGATATGGCTGGACCAACCTTTGCTGGAGAAATGAGGTGTATGACTTATGAGTCCTGTCAATTACCTCAGTGAAAGCCAAGAAGAGATGAAATGATCCAGGAAGGACATGTGGGGTACCCTCATGTCTAATGGCATGGATTCCCTTGACATTCATGGAAGACGAACAAGAGTTCTGAGAATGTTAAGTCAGCAGAAACAGTGCCAACTTGTTCTGAGTGTACAGACACATAGCAAAATTCAAGAGGGATGTTGTACTTTCAGAATTTTACAAGCAGAAAATAGGCTGACTACCTGTTTGCCAACATTTTTCATGGGACTTGAGCTGCAGAGTCTACTGCAGAGAGCCAAAGGTGGAGGGACTACCTAAGGGGCCTGAAAGGACAGAACACTGAGCCATAGGGGTTAAATCTCTGGTTTTGAATCCTAATAAAATTTGCCCTTCTGGGTTTTGAATATTCTTGGAGTCCTCAATTGCATTTTTCTGGCCTATTTATTGCTTAGGAATTGATTGCATTTGGGATGTAGATAACTTATTTTTTAGGTTAAGTCCACAGTTGGAAAGCAATTTTGACCTGTAATGCGCCATTCCCAATGTTTCACCCATAAATAAACTAGACAATTTGGAGAAAGTGACTTGAGACTTAGTTGGTCTTCTTTTGATGATATTTAGCATGGATGATCGAATGCGTTAAGACTTTGAAGGATTTTGGAGAGCATGAATGTCTTTCAAACACAAAACTAGTGAAAACTGAGGGAGAGAGCTAGCAGGAGAACTGTGTTAGGTGTAATCATTTTCCTTGCAAAATTTTTGTCCATTCTGAATCTGCAAATATGACCTTATTTGGAAATAGGGTCTCTGAAGATACAATCAAGTTATGTTAAAGCCATCCTGGATAGGAGTAGAAACTTAATTTTGTCTCAATATATATACTTATTTTACCTATATTTTAAAACTTTGGACAGTAAAATTTATTTTCATATAATTTAAAAGCTGGAATATATCTTATTCTCATTAGGACCCTATTCTAATGGATATATATATATGATGGTAGGATTTTTTTTTTGAGGAGGTACCAGAAATTGAACTCAGGAACACTCGATGACTGAGTCACATCCCCAGCCTCATTTTGTATTTTATTTAGAGACAGGGTCTCACTGAGTTACTTAGTGCCTTGTTTCTGCTGAGGCTGGCTTGGAACTCAAAATCCTCCTACTTCAGCCTCCTGAGCTGCTGGGATTTTAGGTATGCACCACCAAGTTCAGTTAATGGTGGGATTTACTATGATGAATTAATATAAGTACAAGGGAAAAATCATTTCAGATTCATTGCACTGTCTTTATTAATCCACCCTCCCTTCCCTTCATTCCTCTTTGTCAAATCTTCTAAATATCTAAAGCCAATTAAAAAATAAATAAATCCCAAAATTGACTCCAAGGGAACCACTCTTACTTTCTCTCACTATGGGTTACTTTTGCATTTTGTAGGCTGTATTTAAAGAACTCAATAGTAAATAATTGGTTGGGTATGTTTCCTGTCACTCATCAAAATATGACTGAGACTTATCCATGTCCCTATGTATATTCATGTTCTTTCTTTTTTTATTACCAAGTATATTCCTTTGTATAAATGCCAGAATCTCTATACCTCTTAGAACTTCTCCGGTTACTTTCTATTTGGGTTGTTTTCAGTTGTGACTAAACATGAATGACATTAGTGTAATCAAATACACACACACACACACACACACACACACACACACACACAAATTATTTGAGCAAGTTTTGCCATATGAATAAAACTGTAAGTTTACTACCATAATCAAGATATTAAACTTATTGTTGAAAAGACTATTTAAATGAGTGAATTCTTTTTTCGGTTTTGAGGAAGTAAATCTCTGTAATTTAACAGTTAAGGTAAAACAAGTTTTGTCCACTGATACGTATAATTGAGAGAGGAGAAGTGTTGGCAAACATAACAGAAATCAAAACAATGTGAAATACTAAAATCAACTAGAGCATTAAAATTGAAAAGCCTTCTGCTCAATGAAAATACATTTAATACATTTTGGCTAATATTATTAAGAGAGTTTCCTTTGCAAATAAAATGTGTTCACTATTTTGCTTATAAATTGCATCTCACTGTTAATTATGATTGCTCAAGATAAATATACAAAATAAAATGAATCCCATTAAAATAGATTCACTACATTATTTTCCTAATTAATTTGAACATATTAAAATTTATTACCAGGAATAAAACTCCTTTGCTGTTTGCAAATATCTAAATCCTAATTTTCTTCACAATTTTTAGAAGAATACTACGCAGTGCATTCACAAACTTTTAAAGAGCGAAAAAGCATATTTTAATTAAAAGGCATCAGCTAATAATACCTCAATAATATTGATAAACACAAAAAATTTCAGGAGAAATCAAAAACACAGAATTTTGAAATCAATAAGGGGAAATTTTATCAAGTGATAAAAATAAAGTAGGTTATCTGATTGAAATGTGGTAACTATTTACAAAGTAAATAACATGCACAATTTTAAAACATGATAATGATTTTTGATAAATAGGACAAATTATCACTATTTCTTTTGCTTTAAATTGAAAGAATAGATAATCATAGTGAATCTTTTTCTATACTTGGAAAATTATGATTTTGTTTTTACTTCACAAAATGCACTTATTTTATTTGCAATTTAGAAGTTTTATTTAGAGGGATCTCTGACAGGAAAAAAAAAATATTGACATCAATCCTCTCAGACCTAGAAGAAAATTATAAAATGCTATAAACTAATGACTTTTCTTGAATTCTACACAGAATGGAATGTGTAGGGCAAACCACCAAAACCCAGAGAGATGGGTGAATGCAGAGTTACAGCAAAATTTGCTTATATGGAGAAAAAGCCTCAGGGGCCATGAAATTGACTATCTCTTTAATGGTTACACTGATGAATTGCTGCAGACTGTGTATGGACCATAGTGGAAGTGAGAAATTCCTGGGAGCTGCTTTCTTTGGTCCAATAGACATTTATTTCCTTATCATCCTAGAGATATGTGAGACCAAGTTGTCAGTAGGGTCGTTTTCTTCCCAGGCTTCTGTCTTGGGTTTGCAGGTGGCCATCATCTCCTTGTACCTTCTCATGACCTGCCCTTTGTGCACACATGTGTCCTGATCTCATTCACTCATAAAGACACCATATGACATAAGGCATATTTTAGGAAGGCACAGATCACACAAACTAACTATGGAATAAACGGAAATTTAATAGACTTATAACAAAAGAAAATAAATTAGTAGTTTCGAACATATTCTCAAACGTACATACATACATACATATATTCTTTTTTATTATTTAATTTATTCTTTTTTAGCAATACATGACAAGAGAATGTATTTTAGCATCTCATACATACATGGAGTATAACTTCCCATTCTTGTGGTTGTACATGATATAGAGTTACACTGGTCATTCATTCACATATGAACATGGGAAAGTTGTGTCTGATTCATTCCACTGTCTTTCCAATTCCCATCCTCCCCTCCCTGCCTCCATTCCTCCCTGTCTAATCCGGTGAATCTCACTCCTCCCTCCTCCATGCCTATTTTGAGTCAGCATTAGCATATCAGAGAGAATACTTGTTAGGCCTTTGGTTTTTTGGGATTGGCTTTTATCACTTAGCATGATATTCCGGAGCCATTTACAGGCAAATGCCATAATTTCATTCTTATTTATGACTAATACTCCATTGTGTATACATACCAAATTTTTTTTATCCATTCATCTATTGAAGGGAACCTAGGTTGGTTCCATAAACTTAGCATTGTGAATTGAGTTGCTATACACATTGATATGACAGCATCACTCTAGTATGCTGATTTTAAGCCTTTGAGTAGAGGCTGAGGAATGGGAGAGTTGGGTGAAATGGTTGTTCCATTCCATGTTTTCTGAGGAATCTCCATACTGCTTTCCATAGTGGTTGAAACAATTAGCATTCCCACCAGCTATGTACAAGTGTACCTTTTCCCCCACATCCTTGCCAACATTTATTGTTACTTGTATTCTTGATAATTGCCATTCTGACTGGAGTGAGATGAAATCTCTATGTAGTTTTAATTTGCATTTCTTTAATTGCTAGATTTGTGGAACATGTTTTTATGTATTTGTTGACTGATTGTATTTCTTCTGTTAAGTGACTGTTCAGTTCCTCAGTTCATTTATTGATTGGGTTATTTGCTTTTTGGTGTTAAGTTTTTGAGTTCTTTATATATCCTAGAGATTGATGCTCTATCACAGGTGCAAGTGGCAAAGACTTTCTCCCATTCTGTAGGCTCTATCTTCACATTCTCGATTATTTCCTTTGCTGTGAAGAAGCTTTTTAGTTTGGTACTATCTCACTTATTGATTCTTGATTTTATGTCTTGTGCTTTTGGAATCTTGTCAAGGAATTTGGTTCCTAAGCCAACGTGATGGAGAATTGGGCCTACCTTTTCTAGTAGGCATAGTGTCTCTGGTCTAATGCCTAGGTCCTTGACTTACTTGTGGTTGAGTTTTGTGCAGGGTGAAAGATAGGGGTCTAATTTCATTTTATTACATATAAGATTCTCGTTTTCACAGCACGTTTGTTGAAAAGGCTATGTTTATTGTGCCTTTATCTAGTATGAGATAACTATTTATATGGGTTTGTCTCTGTGTCTTCTATTCTGTACCATTGGTCTTCATATCTGTTTTGGTGCCCAATACCATGCTGTTTTTGTTACTATGCATAGATGGATATATTCTTCTATATTTCTGATTAATTTATTTTAAGTATCTCAGTTAATTTTGAAGTATTTTAGAATATTAAAAAAAATAGTATGCAGGGCACAGTGGAGCATGGCTACAATCCAAGCAGTTTGGGAGTTTGAGGAAGGAGGATCAAAATTTTAAACCAGCCTCAGTTACTTAGCAAGGCCCTAGGAAACTTAGCAAGTCTCTGTCTCAAAATAAAAAATAAAAAGGGATGTGGCTGTTGCTCAGTAGTTAATCTTCCCTGGGTTCAATCACTGCTACCAAAACAACAAAAACAAACAAACAAATAAAAAAGTGAAAGAGAACCAAACAATAGCATTAAACATATATGTGTGTGTGTGTGTGTGTGTGTGTGTATTCCCCGTGTGTGCAATGTGATTGTGCATCCACATAAAAACAATTCACATCTCTCCTTTAAACATATAAAAATGACCAAAATCGCACCTCAAAATTAGACATGAGCTAAAAACTGCAAAACTGTGCAGAAAATCTATTACTTTTGAGTTGAGAAAGTCTTCCTACAAAGAATGACAAAACCATAAACAACCATAAAATGGTAAATTTGATTTAATCAAAATTTAAAGCAAATTCACTTCAAAGGACACAAAGAAATGAAAAGATAGTTTCTTAACTCCTGGAGATTGGATAGACTCACATACACATTTGAAACTGTTTCATGTGTCAAGTCCAAGGATGTCTATATGTTGGTCTGTCTCTTTGTCTCTCTCTCTCTCTCTCACAGACACTCACTCACACACGTGAGATTATGAAGAGATATATTACCTAAAGATGTAAAAGTAGAGCACATCCTAAACAAGTTCCAAATATGGCTTAAAAGTGGAGGGAGGGCTGCTGGGCTTGGGTTTTATGCTGAGTGAGCAAATGTGCCTGGAATAGTACTTTTATGCACTTCCTGGTCCTGTGTGGTTTGAATTTGCTACTGGTGACAAAGGAGGCAACAACTGGGCTCTATCATGGGTTTTCAAGATGAGCAAGCAATAAGGAGGGAAAGACATCTGATTCAAATTTTAATATTCCTTTGCTTAGACCTTTCATTATAAAACCACACCCAGAGAGTAGATAAAACTTGTCTATAAATAATACGTTTAATTATGCATGTTTCCAAAATATATAAAGGACACTTATGACTAAATAATGAAAAGTTATATAACATTAGCAAATACAGGAGAACAATCTGAAAACTCCTCTCCAAAGAGATATACAGATGGCCAATAAGTGCGTGAAAAGATGCCCATGATCTTTACCCAATAAGGGAATGCATATCAAAATCACAATGGGATACCACTTCACATTCACTGAACTATCTAAATAAAACACCACATACTTACATCTATTATCAAGGCTTTGGTATGACTGGAATGCTAATATAGCACATGTTGGAATGTACACCACAGGTGGAAATATAAAATTGGGCACCTTCTTTGGAAAACATTATGGCAATTCTTCAATCAGTAAAACATGGAGTTACCATTTAATCAATAAATTCCATTTGTAAGAAAACACCCAAGAGAAATGAAAAAGTATGATCACACAGAAATTGTATATGAATATGCATAATTGTACTATTCATAATAAACAAAATTGTGGTCCCAACACAAATGTTCATTAACTGGTAAATGGAAAAAATGTGGTATACCCATGCAATAACACATTGGTAATAGAAAAAAAATATATTAATATATGCCATAATATGTATAATCTTAAAAATGTCAGACTGAATAAGAGAAGGAAGTAGAAAAAGACCACATACTGTAAAATTCTTTTATGTAAAATAAATAAAATAGGCAAAAATTTTAAAAACAAAAAACAGTATAGGTTGCTGAAGTCTAAGTGTTTTTAGAAAATAGACAATGAATGCTAAACAGTATGGGTTTCCTTTGCTGAGGTGATAAAAATATTCTAAAATTTTTCATAGTGTTGGAAGCATAATTCCTGTTTATATACTAAGTAATATTGAATTATGATATTTTCAATATCATATTTTATAAGAGTAGAATTATCTCTTAAGAAAATATAAGTTCTAAAGTCTCAGAGGAAAAAAAATCACAAAAACAAATATAGAAACATTGATGGGAATAAAAGTAATATGTTACCTGACGTTCATTGGGAAGAAAAGTTTTCTTAAATTCTTTTTTTTAGTCTTTGAGGGACCTTTATTTCTTTTTTAATTTATATGTGGTACTGAGAATTGAACACAGTGCTTCATAAATGCTAGGCAAGCACTCTTGTGAGCCACAACTCCAGCCCTCAGAAAAGTCTTATGTAATTTTATAATATGAAAATGTACAGGAAGTCATTTATAAGAGTAAAATAACTTCAGTTAAGTAAAATTATGTTACCTCTCTTTGTATTGTTTTCAGGTTGGAAGTTCTAAGAACTAACTAGTACTCAATTATGGATACCTGGGTGTTTTTCATCAAATCTGTGTATAATACGCAATTATTTCAAAACATGATAAGATAAAGCAGAGCTTGGTTTCAGTTGTATCTTACTTTTCATTCTTATGATTTCCAGTTGACATATATAATTTCTTTCTATTGAATAAATTGGGGTCCTAGTTCATAGCTTTCCTCTAACATCCATGTTAGTAATTTTGTTGACGTGGAATATTTTCTGGTAGTCATGCCTGACTTAGGCTTTTTCTACAGTATAAGAATAAGAACTTCATCTCTATCATTAATAATAAATTCTCCACCTTGGATTAGGTCACTCTTCTCTGAAAAAGTATTTGTCATTATTCTATAAGTCATATGTTTTATTTTTTAAATTCAAAGATGAGGATAGGTAATTCAATTTTCTAACTATTGTCAGCATTCTTCTGAAAAACTCAGAATAACCAATTATTCAGTCAGACTTTTAACCCTTCGAGCTATATAGAATTTATTACTTCATGATTCCTATTAATTTATTTTAAATATTTATAAAATACCTTTATACATTATGTCAAATACCCTTGTGATAAATTGCATTATTTCACCCAATTCCTCACTTCTTTCTATGAAAAACTTATGCATGTGCTCTTGTCCACACAGTTTTCCTCTTAACTCTTGAATTGTCATCCAGTCATGTGACTTTCTGTGGTCAATGAAATGTAACAGTGACTCTTTCTCTCTCTCTCTCTCTTTCTCTCTCTGTCTCTCTCTCTGTCTCTCTCTGTCTCTCTCTCTCTCACACACACACACACACACACAAATTTAAACACTTTTGCTTGATTTATTTTTGCTGTTTATGTATTAGTGCTCATCATGTGGAAAGAGTGATTGAGGTGTCCCATGGCCACATTTTAAAGAACATAATCAAAGGCTCACTGTCTCTAAAGCATAAAGCTAAGAACAGATCAACCCATAGAGCCCTAGTGAATCCAAGTGAAGTCAGCTGACTCAAAGCTCAAGGTCAATAAAGGAAGCATTTGTTCACATGTGTCTGTTATTTTGCTAATGATTGTTATATAGAAACATTGAAATAATAATATCATTCACTTAACCATCTTTTTATACTGTAATGTTTTGTGGAATTCTCAAAACATGCCACATGCCTGAATATACGTCTGGGAATTTTTCCTTTTTTTATCGTTCTTTTCTCTCCTTTAGACATGTCTGAAATAAGAAAAATATATAAACTTATTTAGTTATATTTACAATAATATAGTCATTATTCTTCACATCAGAAAACATTGGTTTTATTTTTCTTTAAGTTTATAATGTTTTGAATTTTAGTTGTAGAAAAGGAACTTCTCTGTTCTTTCCTTGTGTAGTTTGTCTCTATGTGTTAAATGATAACGTGTCTTCTTCTCACTTTTTACATTTATTGCTTTTGTGCTTTTTGTTCTAGTTTGACACATCTCTTTGACATCCTTGTTCTTTGCCAATTGTTTAAAAATGATGTCTATGTCTTCAACATTTTTTTCTAATTATATTGCCTATGATTCTGACAATCTTATTTTAATCTCTTTTAGTCTTTAATAGTGAGAACCATTAGGTATCAACACTACTATTTTGAAAAATTTAAGAATGTTTTTTCTTTCCAATTCTTTTTATTATTAAGTGTCAGTACCATCATCAGAGTACTTTTTATTTCAAATAAGTATATATGGGATAAAATTTTGAGATCAATATAAGAAGTAAGGTTTAGTATTCCAATTTCTCACACTTTGTGTAAGTATATCCAAAGTTATCAGTTTAAATTAAGTAGTAAAGCTATAATTTCTAAATTCTTTTAAAAATTAAGATGCCATGAGTCCACATATTATTTTTGAGTTTAATGTACAATTATAAACAATTTAACAACTTCATATCGAATTATTTGTGATAAATTTCTAGTTTTATCAGCTAGTCTTAAAACCATCAGAATGCAGAACCCGATGAAATTCACTAAAGTTTGAAAATTCAGGTAAAATATGAAATATTGATGTTCAGAATAAAATCCTATATTATATCCTTTATAAATAGTTTATAATAAAACATGTGTATTTTAATGACATTTTAAAGTTTAATATTTTTCCCAAAGGTGTGAAAGGATGCCAGGTGAATTAGGTATTGGAGGATATTGTATTATGGAATCAGATATGCATGAAATGTGAGAGTTAGATGCAGCATTCCCTTCCTTTTGGTCCTTTTCTAATTAATGCTAACTTAAAAGATGATGAACTTGGGTATGTATATATGTGTTTATGTATGATTATATTAATCAGTAGCAAAGGCTCATAAAATCCTGGACAAATAGAGTAGTCAGGCATGTTTCTCTCTCACACACATAAGATGATAGATAGATAGATAATATATATTGTTAATGGTCATACCAACAATGATGTGGATATGTAAATTAGTTTTGTATTACAAAATATGTAATAGAATCAGTTTAAATTTTATTACATGGGAAATATTGATGATGACACATACTTTCCATTAAAATTTAATGAATCAGATCATAGGTAGGGGACTATAAGAAAAGATACAGTTTCTTTCAGAGGAAAGATAATTTACCAAAATATTAATATTCATAAAAAACAGAAATAGATTATTCTGAGGTGATGGACACAAAACCCAAATAATTAAGCTATAATTTACATAAAATAAGTTTGTAGAAAAACAATGAAAGGAATACAATGTGTAACACTGATAGAAAAAAAGTAATTCAACTCAGAACTGTCTTTCTCTACAGTAGGTTCTCTTTTTTTCCTTAACCCTTCACCTTTATGTAGCACAATACATAAGAGACTGAGTCACAAATAGGAAGACATTTAAAGTTCTTTTAAACATTTATTGAATCTTATTCATTTACATTGGAAACATAGTTGTTGAGTATAAAATACCAAATGATTCTATTTCTGACTGATACATACACAAAACAATGAACTTCTGAATTAATCTGGAATCTAATCAATCTGTTGTCACTCCAAAGAACATTTTAATGAATGAGTGATGGAAAAGATGTTTCAGAATTCTCTAGTGTATACCATTCACCTTATATTTCCAGGTAATACTTACTAAATCATAAGGAAGAAAATATTATTAATCTAATTTTGCAGATAAATTACTGAAACACAGCTTTATTATGTACTGAAATTGAAACAAAACAAATGTGACTTCATACTAGTTGTTCTAGATTTGATGTTCATGACCTTTTAAATAGCTGATTTACAAGCCTTTAACAATATTTCTCTTCCCTTGAGTCCATATATTTTATATGAAATTAAAAAGAAAACCATACATATAAATTGTATTGCCTTCATGAAATTTAGGGACATGAATTTATTCTACTGTGCAGTCCTGAGTTTGGCAATGTACCAAGACTCCTGGCAAAAGCAAATACAAATGATTACAAGAGATAAATTCTTGATTTCTTCTAGCATATTATCAAGGAAAATGAGCTATAGAGTTAAAATTCTAAGTACATATTATAGATCACTCAGATATGTTTTATTAATACATTATATTTATAGAATGCATAAAGGGAAATGAAAGAAGATAAAAAACAGAAGTTTATTAGATTCCTACAGCTACATTATAAAGGTACCACAATTGGTTGGCTTAAGAAACAGAAATTTATTGTCCCATAGTTTTGCAGACTCAAAGTCTGAAATTATGTTGTTGACGGGATTAGTTCTTTTCAAGGACTGGGGGAGAAAATCTATTCTATGTCTTTCTCCTAGCTACTGATACCCTCGACCCTTCCTGTGCTTGTAAATTGTATTCTCCATTTATCTTCCCATTGTCTTCCATCTGCTTATGACTGTTTCCATGTACAAATTTCTGTCTTTTAAAAATAAGCTTTCTCAATATACAGGGGATTGAATCCAGCAGTGTTCTATCATTGAACTATACACCAGCCCTTTTTATTTTTTATTATGAGACAGAGTCTTATGAAGTTGCCCAGTCTGGTCTTGAACTTGCTATGCTCCTGCCTCAGACTCCCATATTTCTAGGATAACAGAAAGCCAAATTTCTGTGTTCTATAAGTATCTTGGTCATATTGCATTAGTGACCATTAGAAAGACCTTATTTGTCTTTATTGTCTACAACAGTCCTATTTTTAAATAAGGCCATTTTCACAGGCACCAAGGAGTTAAAGCTTAAACTTTTTTTGGTTAGGTTGGGTGGCACAGAATACAATTCCATTAATAACAAGGACTGAAGCATAATCCCAAATATGCTTTAGAAAATAAAGAGGGTTTCTAGAAATGAGACTGACAGGGTTTAAATTAAGAACTTGATGTATTGTCTAATGAACAATTGAGACCAGCTAAAAAGGCCCTAATGAAATGAGTTATGGATTTGAACTATTATCCAGCATATAGCACAAAGGTGGAAAATATTATCAAACATGAAATAGTCAATACAGAGAGACTTTAATAATTGTCAGAAGAAAACAGGAATGTCCAAAAGAACAAAGAAAGATTGATAGCTCATTCTTAACAGTAGCAGTGAAAGCCAGAAGACAAGGCCATGTCTTCAAACAACTGAGACAAAATTCCTTCATTTTAGGGCTTTACACATAATGCTCACATTCAAAAACAGGGACAGAGAAAACAGACATACAAAACAGAAAAAATATAATTTACCACTATTGTGTTTTCCTCATGGAATTTCCAAAGAAAATACTTGGAAAGAAAAAGAGGGAGTCTTTAAAGTTTGGGACATTTGGGTAGAGATTATGAAGTTATTTCATATGTTGGTCTTAATGAAAAACAGAGAAACCTTGACCTTGAATGTACAAGGAAGTTTGCAGGGTTCATTTATTGGAAGAAAGAAAGTTTATTTAGAAGAATAGGCTACATGAGTGGTACTTCTGAATGGAATGCTTAAAATTCAAGAAATGGCAGTTAAAAAAAATTGGTACCTATTTGAATCTTCTTGGGCTATCATAACAAAACACCACTGAGTGGATGATATACAATGGAAACTTATTTTCTGACAATTCTAGATACTGGAAGTTCACAGTGAAGGTCTGAGATCTGGCAGGTTTGAATTCTGGTGAGGCCTCTCTTCCTGAGTTGCAAATGACCACCTTTTTGCTGTGTCCTTTCATGGCCTTTGTACTCTGCATGCATGGAGGGACAGTTGGGTGCTCTGGTTTCTTGTCCTCTACCTTTTGTAATAAGTATGTAAGTCCTAATGAATGAGAGCCTTAATCTGATTATTTTATTTAGCCTTCATTAATTCCTTTAAGGAAGTTTGGGAGGAGGTGTTGACTGCATATCTTGTAATTATAGAGTTCTTAATTTTAAATCTTTACAAAAGTCACGTAATTAAACAAGTTAAGCTTGAGATCTAGAGTGTTAGCCTAAATGACTTACTCTTAATCCCAAATAGGGACTATATCTGATAATTTGGAATTCTTGTGTCTTGTTTTAAATTAATTTGAAAAATATATTACTTAGTTTAGAAAACATAGTGGAAATACTTCTAGCCATCCAAAAAAAAGAGAAGTATTAACATGCTAACAAAAAATATCTAATATATGGAAATGAAGAAAAAAATGAGGGTCCTCTCAATGTCATTGGGGGTATTGTCTAACAGGTCCACTGTAGGTAATGTCCCACAGGCATACTTGGCAACAGTAACTGAGTCAATGTTGTGAGCAAAGGCCCACCACTCAGCTGGATTGGGACACCATCCAGCTTGCCTGTATCCTTGGGAACATCCTTGTGATGCTTGCCTGTATCCTTGGGAACATCTGCCATAAGCAGAGTTAATGATCTTTTCATTGGTTGATGCAGAAGGAGGCTCCCCTCATGTAAGCAGCTGTATGGTCTAGGTAACCAAAAACTTGGTGCACAATAAACGGATTTTGCTTCACCACCACCTAGAGCGAGTCCCCAGTGTCTGTGTGTAGGTGACACCATCGCCCTCACCCCTCCAAGGAAGAAACCCCATTCAATAGTCCACCAAAAGAGGGTCTTGTAAATTGAATTTGTCCTCCAAGAAAATTTCGAAGTCCTAACATTCAGCACTTGTGAAAGTGAACTTACTTGGAAATAGGGTCTTTGCACACGCCCAAGTTAAGATCAATTTATTATGGTGAATACTAATTCAGTACAACCGAATCATGAAAGATGAAATTTAGGCACAGAGGCAGATGTAGGCATACTGTCATGTGAGGACTGTGGTTATCTACAGGTCAAGGAACACCAAAGAAAACCAGTAAACCCCCAAAAGTAATAGACAATGGATAGGTAAGGGATAGATTCTCCTTAAACTCTCAGAAAACCAAAAATGCAGACACTTTGACTTGGGACTTCTTGAAAACAATGAAGGAACATATTTCTGTTATTCAAGCCATCCACTTTGTGGTATGATTTTGTGATGACCTTAACAAAAAAAACAGGGGAATATACCTTTGCTTGGCTTGCTGTTTACTCATAAGACTCATATTCTGTAAAACAGAGGTTAACTTGTATAGGAATTCCCAGTGGATATGCAAATACTTCTGTCTGATAGAAAATATAACCACAAACTTTATGCTTTTGTTTCCATGTAGGAACTGAAAAATGTTTTCTCTGATTCAGCCTATTTCAACATACCCTTCTCAATGGACTCCCTTCTCAATTCTTCCTTTTACAAGGGAATTGTGAACCACTTTTACCATCTTATTGATGCTCTTTTTTATTAATTAGACTCTAGAACATTGAAGATTCTTAAATTTCCCCTAATTTATAAGCTAACATATGCACCTGAAAGTTTTACAGATGCTAACAGAAAATTATAGACTTCTAGGTTAGAGACTCATCAAGCAATGTGAACATGCCTACTTTTATCAGTTTCTGTTTCATTAAATTCCTGCATGGATTACATGGACATGCATGCCAATCTCTGGATGCATGTACAAAAACTGTTATATTATAGGAAAGACACCTTAAGATTAAAAAATACTATTTTTTTATAATAGGTACAAGTATGCCTATGCTTTGTTCTAAAGACAGAGTATTTCTGTCTTCTAAGGCTTGTGCAAATCTTATCTGTATCATTTGATATACAGATATCCTTGGGAAGATAAACTAAAGAAAAGAAAAGATCAATAGTTTCTTTGCTCTCAAGATGAAGAGAAAAACAAGACATCCATAAGTAATTTATAACTAAACAATTAAATAAATTTTCAACAGGCATTTGTTATCTATATTATGATTTATACCACTTATATTTGCATATATATCTATGTTTATGTGCATATCAATCTTTATCTATCTATATGTCTATAATAATATTATATCGATAATATGTATTTTATTTTTTCAATATTATTTATTAAAGCAATATATAAAGATTTCTGTTATAGTCTGAGTGGTTTTGTTCTCCCAAAATTCATATTTAGTAATTTGAACTCCCAATTCAATAGGTCTGTGCCCTCACCAAAATGGCCTTTACCATCCATATTTCTACTAATATAGTATTTGCAACTATTAAGACTTTCTCTAAGAAGATTGTGATACTTTGGAATGTATCTGGTTTTCAAATCTCACAAAAATCACCCTTAACAGTCTGTTCAAGACATTGTGGGTTTTTTCTAGCATGTGTCTCAAAACTGTTCAATTTTCTACCTATTAGGTAGTTCCAAAGTCACTTTCACATTTTAAAAATATTTGTTGAAGTAAATTCTCTGTTTTCTAGTATCAACTTTTTCTCTTAACCTATATCAGTTGCTTTAACAAAATACCTTTGTACAGGTGGCAGCAGAAATTCATTATTCACATTTCTGGGGACTGAGGAGTTCAAGATCAACGTGTTGGCAAATTGAGTGTCTGGTTAGGGTCCTGTTTTCTGCTTTATAAACGGTGCTTTCTATCTGTTTCTTCCCACAGTGAAGGGACTAGCTAGCTCTCTGGGGTCTATGAGGAAATTAATTCCATCAAAGGTCTAGAATGCAAAGTCCTGTGGTTAGAAAAATTTCAAAACTTATTGCTTTACATTCCAGTGCTTTGTTCCACAGCCAAACCAGGTGCATCTCCAGTGGGCCCATGTGTGGTGTGGGTCTTGGGTTCTGCCTCTTTGAAGAACATAATCAGATAAATTTGTGACATCCGTGCTGTGCCATCTCCACAGGTTAATGGGGTATAAAAACTGTGATGGTTTAGTTGCTTCCACCTAGATTTTAAGGAATGCCTAGGAAAACCATGAAGCTTGGGCACAGTTGGAGCCATTGAAAAGAGACACCAACAGGATGATGCCTAGAACCATGTGAGTAGTGCTACCCTCAAGACTCCAGGCATTTACAGTTTCCAGTGCGCCAATTTAATACAGGAGAGCCACAAGCATGAGACTCCAACAAATGAGATAGCATGTGGACAGAGTTCAGTACAGCCATTGGGTGGAATCAGTGCCATTGGGTCCATATTGTACAAACTCCATCTCCATCTAAAGGGCAGAACTTTCAATCAAAGAAGATTGTAGGTGACCTTTAGGATTAATACTTTTGGGGGATTTGTACTTTCTTGAGATTTGTCATCTCCACTTTCTATTTTGCCCTTTTGGAATAGAATTTTCATTCCTCTGCCTGTTCCATCATCATCACTGTATTTTGGAAGCCAATAGATGTTTGATCTCACAGGCTCATAACTGAAAAGTATTATGCCAAGGAATCAATTGTATCTTAAATCTCATCCATGTTTAGTTTACCTGAATTTAAATAAGTCTCTAGCTTTAGATGTTTACTTGATGTTGGAATGAGTGGAGATATTTAACGCTGTTAAGGTGAGCTCAATTCATTTTTCATGTGAGAAAGACCTGAATTTGAGGATCCCCTGGGCAAAATTTATGGTCTGAACATATGTATATCCACTAAATTCATTTGTTGAAATCCTAGCCTCTAAGGAGATAGTACTATGAGATGGGTCCTTAGCATATAATTAGATCATGCGTATGCTGCTACAATGATTAGGATTATGCCCCTATGAAAGTGAGCCCACATGGTTACCTAGTCATGTGAAATCACGTTATGTGGAAACATATCTGCAAGGTAGCACATTTGACCAAGATTGTGGGCCTCACAGAACACACCAGAAAGAAATACATATAAGATACATACGTTGATTGAAGATTTATAAGCATGGTGAAAAATATATGGAAATACTGTCAATTTCACTAATAATGAGGAAATCTTCACTAATAATGAGGCAAATGTGAATTAAAACATTCTCAACAGACTAGTAATGAGCAGAAAATTTGAGAATGATAAATATCAGAGATAATAAAGAGAATACTTCAATATATACTCTACTGATGTTTATATAAGTTATCAAAAGTCTCTTGCATCATAATTTGGACAAAATACAGATGCTCACGATTAGGCTGTCAGGACATTCTAAAGAATAGAGGGGCCATAAAAGTAATTATATTGGGGCATTATTTATAAACCAATGTTCTCCACACAAATTGTCACAATCGATAAATCAAAGGGAATATGCATTGAAGATTAAATTGATAATAACTTATTTATGTATGTGTGTGAGCATAAATGGTGTTCAGTATGTGAATATCAAAATAACACTCCTGTTGACATTTTTAAAAATAATGTTCAGTAAGAGGAGGTTTAGAGCAATGCATACTATATCTGGAATTAGGGCTCTCCATGACTGTGTGAAACTGAGCTGAGTGCACCAGTGCAGAATAGGTGAGTCCCCTGCTAACTAAATGCAAGCAGTGTTCGTGGAGGGGTGTTTAGCACACACAGTCAAAGCATAATAATTAGTTATTTCAGAGAGGAACAAAACAGTCCTGTATAAATACCACTTCACTGTTGTCAAGAATTTCATGTTTGGGAAAAGAAATTGAGCATTTTTATAAAAAAAAAATATTAATTTACAGATTGTACCAAGAATGAGAGTTTGATTTATTAGTAAAAGCAGGATAATCTTACTGTTATGTGATGTCATTCATAAGTTTGTAGAAAATAAAAGTTCATATATAACAGTCACCATAATAACACCTAATTTTCAAGGTTTCTGTATTTATGAAGACAAAATCATTGTTCTAGTAAATTAAGTAAATTTATTTTAAAATAAAAACTACCCTAAGATTTCATCACACTCCAATCAGAATAGCAATTATCAAGAATATAAGCAACAACAAATGTTGGTGAGAATATGGGGAAAAAGGTACACTTATACATTACTGGTAGGAATGCAAATTAGTGCAACCACTCTGGAAAGCAGTATGGATATTCCTCAGAAAACTTGGAATGGAACCACCATTTGACCCAGCTATCCCACTCCTCAGCATCTACCTGAAGGACTTAAAACCAGAATCCTAGAGTGATGCTGCCACATCAATGTTCATAGCAGCTCAACTCACATTAGCTAAACTATGGAACCAACCTAGGTGTCCTTCAACAGGTGAATAAAGAACATATGAACATGTGATATATATATATATATATATATATATATATATATATATACATATATATATCATATACACATATATATTATATATTTATATACTGGAATATTACTCAGCTTTAAAGAAGAACAAAATTATGGCATTTGCTTGTAAATGGATGGAGTTGGAGAATATCATTCTAAGCAAAATAAGCCAAACCCAAAAATCCAAATGCTATATGTTTTCTCTGATATGCAGATGCTAATTCACAATAAGGGTCAGGGGCACTAAGGAAGAATACAGTTACTTTATATTAGGTAGAAGGAACTGAAAAGAAGGGAAGGGGTATGGGGGTATGAAGGATAGAAGAGTGAGACAGACATTATTACCTCATGTGATTTATGACTGCATGATGGATGTGATCCTACAATAAGTACAATCAGAAAAATGAGAAATTATACTCCAATTTATGTGTGGTTTATAAAAATGCATAAATGCATTCTACTGTCATGTATAACTAATTAGAACAAATAAAAATAGTAAAAGAATGTTAAAATAATCCTTTATTAAGTTCAAATTTTGAAATTAACATGTTGAATAAGTATGTACCTCATATCTGATTTCTATATTGAGTGATTCTGAGAGATGTTATTTGAAAAAAATGTCTTATTTTTTTTCTCACAGAATTTAAATATTTATAAACCACAGTTTAACTTTACCCTTGGCACCACCCAATCTAACATAACACTTCACGAAATTAATGAAAAGTTAATATCAGCAAGAATGGTTAACTAACAACCTATTTAAATCCTGTTCCCAATAAAAACAAATAAAATATTTTTTTTATTTTCAGAATAATGGAAATAAATCAAACTTTTGTGGCACTTGGAGGAGCGTGTTTGCAGAAAAAAAATAAAAGAATATCCGTGAGAGTGGTGATACTGAGTGCTGTGGCATTTCAACTTGCTCTGTTGTCATCCTCCTTTCTAGCATATTCTGAAATATACTAGAAAACCAATAGCTTAAGAGCAAAGTGAAAACCAGCCAGCTTATGGCCATTAGCATTTGGAAATTGGTGGAATTCCTTCAAAGCCCATGCTCTATTTTCAGTGTTAGTGTTGGGCTTGTTTAGTGATTCCCTGAAAGATCTGCTAAAAGGATTTGACATTCCCTGACCTAACTCACAGTTCATTAATTTGGAGATAAATTTTCCAGGTGGGAATTTGTTGAAAACAGTAAGCAGCTATTGATCAACATTATAGATACCTGAGAGAAAGTGTCACAACTGAGGCAAACAACAAGCTAATAACATGGAAAAGCTGGGGAATGAAATGTTCATAGGAGGCTTTGAATAGCTTTAGCATCTTCCCTGGTGCCTAGAATGACTTGCACAAAAATAAATCTGAGTTCTTGGCAAGTGATTGTAAGCATACTGCAACATCACTCCCATGCAGAAATCCTTGGGGAGAAAATGGTGACTGTACTAATCACAAGGTTTTAAGAAAACTACTGAAGATCATTAACTTTCCTTTCAAGCAGAAACTTCACCAGGAATACAATCACAAAAAGAATTAACATTTTGAATAATTAATTCAGAAAATTCCCCGATCAATCAAAAAAGCAAAAAGGAACCAATCCTGCCCGGGTAGAGATCTGATTTAGGGGATTTTCAAAATATATTATTTGATAAATACATTTTCAAAACTACTAACTCTACAAAGAATCAAAAAATAAAAAAGCAATAAAAGCAATGCCCACACACAAGAAAAGAAGTATTTGATAAAATTCATCCTTCAGGAAGTTAGATATTATTAGACTTACTAAGTAAAAACCACTGAATTGGTTTTTTTTAAATATGTTTACAGAATTTAAGAAAAATCATGTCTAAATTTTTAAAATGGTGTTTGAAAAGGAGGTTTATCAAATGCATACAAAGTAAAGAGATGAAAATCATTTAAAAAGAATGAAAAAGGAATTTGGAAGTTGCAAACATAATGATTGATATAAGGTATTCATTCAGAGGGCTCCAGGCCTACTTTTTGGAAGAAGACAGCAAACATGAAGATAGCTCAACTGAGGTAATTCAGTTTCATAAACAAAGAGAGAAAGAAAAATTGAAGAACAATTAATGGAGCCCTTGAGACCTGTGGCACACTGTGAAGTGGAGCAATGCAGTCGTGGTAGAGAGGGAAAGGAAGAGGAAAGTAGAAGACTGTCCAGAGTGAGCAGAGCTGGGGCAGAAAGCCGAGTTGTCAGGTGTTGGAGCAGCCAGGTAAAGCAACAAACCAGAAACAAAGGAGTCAAGCTAAATTATTGCTTTACTAGCAAGAGATTAAACAGGAGTATATGTTTACTTCACCCAACCCGCTGCCAGTTCATGGTCCTAGCACTGTTAAGCGAATCCAAACAAAAGGCTTCCGCAGTTTCAGGCACCCTGAGATTAGGAAAGGGGACTTGAAGGGGGAAAGGGTGGAACTGAGAGAGCACTAGGGTCTAAAACAGAGAGGGAAAATGTCTTTTGAGGGTTCTTCCTTCCCCCACTATAAGGAGAAGAAGATAAATGTTCTTTCCCTTTCAACCCATTTGTGTATTTAAGTCTAAAATGTGTCTGTCTCCTCAAGGCACAATGTAGTTAGATTATGTTTTTATCCATTCTGAAGGTATTTTCCTTTTGACAATGAAGTTTAGTCCAAGAAATCTGACATAATTGCTAATGATGTGGGATTTGTCCAGGAATGTATTTGTTTCTATATATCTTTTGTCACTAGAGGTTATTGTATGGATGTTGCAGTTTACCTACAACCACTAGCCAACAAGAGAATGTAGGACTTTGCTCAAGGCCTCATAAAATGACTTAAGAAAGAAGGAACATGGACTAGGAATCTGAATTTGTGAAAGAGCAGGACCTTCCCGGGGTCTGAGGCCTTCATCACTGTTCCCTTCTCTGAGGTGAATGCATTGGTGTACTTCGAAAGAACAGTTTTATCTCAAAATGCTTTTCTGAAAAATCCTTTGTAATTGACAACGGGCAGACCTGAAAAATCACACAAAGATTTTTAACCAGGAGGTGGGCTTCTCAAATGCTTAAAGAAATAAGAAAACAAGTTCCAAAGTGTGATGAAAAACAGGTTCAATAGAGTTTAAATAGAATTCACCGGAAGGAATTTACACCTAGATAGCATATGAGCAAATCATAAGAAGTGGTGATAATTTTGAAATAAGCTAGAGGATAAAACTCAGAAATAAGAACTGCACCAAGACATTAATAGTTCACTTTTTATCAGAAACCATACATGCAAGAAGGCAGTAGGAGTACATAGTAAAAGTAATTAAAGAAAAAAAAAAATTGGGAATTTTGTATTGAGCAAATTGTATACACAATAAGGGAAGAGGGTTAGAGATTTCTAGACTAAATGAAAACTGAGAATTTTATTGCTGACTTACCTATGCTACAAAATAAATACTAATGTAAATCCCTCAAATTAATAGAAAATAAAATGAATCCATCCACATGAAGATATAATGAGCTTCAATAAAAATAAATATATAGATGAGTGGTGGCATAATTCTTTTATTTGTAACTTATTTTCTCCTTTCTGAATTAAGTGGTAATGTAGAAAAGCGAAAGTTTTAAATCTGTTAATTGGCATATAATATATAAAGGTGGAATTTGAATGGCAATAATAGCATGAAGAAGAAGAAAGGAAGGAAGGACAGAAGACAAAAAGTGTCAGCATTTATTTATTTATTAGAAATAATTTATATGAGGATTGGAGGGAAAGAGGAGGTACTGGTCAATAAAATTGACCAATTTATGCCATGTTCTAGTACAAATATATCACAACAAATCCCACTATATGTACAATTGTAATTACCAATAAAATAATAAAATAATGTGGTATTGAATGAAGAAAGTGTTGTAAGTTAATAATTTTAATAATAAAGAAGGCCAATAAAAAAAATCTCAAAAATTTGATGAAACAAATGAATAAAAACCATACATAAGAAAAATAGCTATTTAACACAAAATAAAGAAATATTTAAGGGATAAAAATGGGACAAAATACATAAAGAAAACAATAAGTTCTTGGGAAAATCCTATATTTTTAGTAATTATGTCCAATATCTTGGGCCAAGCTTTATAGTCAAAAGGAAAATACTTTAAGAATGGATGGAAACATAATCCAATCACATTTTGCCTTCAGGCAACACGGTTTAGACCTAAGACACAAGTAGGTTGAAAGGAAAAGAATATATCTTGCAATAGTTACTAAAGGAGACCTAAAGTAAGTAACATACAACCACATCAAACTTCAGTACAGAAATTATTATAGAGATAAATAAATATCCTTTATAATTTAGCAGGGTTACTTTACTAAAATATGCAAGAACGAAAAACATGTAAGTACCTAACATTAATCACCAAAGAGCTTAAAACAAAACTACTCTTGAAGGGAAGTAGATCATTTGACAATACATAGACATTTTAATACTTATTTTTCAATAATAAACACAACACCTGGGAATAAAATAAGAAAATACAAGACTTAAACAGCACAGTAGATCTACAAGACCTAATAAACATGTATAGAGCATCCCACCCAAAATCAGCAGAATACATATTCATCTCAAGTTCACATAGAATATAGTCCAAAGTATATTCAATGTCAGACCAAAAAGCAATCTCCATAATTTTTTAAATGAAATCATACAAAATGTATTGTCCTCATAATAGAAGGAAACTTTAGAAATTACTAATATTCTTCTCTGTATCTACTAAATAAAATAAGAAATTAGAGAGAAAACTATAAGATTATTTCAGATGACTGGAAAAGGAAAACACAACATACCAATGCATATCAGATTCTGATAATGCATTGCTCATTAACAATTTATAGTTGTAAGTGTCACACTAAAAATAAATATTTGAGATCAATAATAACATTTTCAATCAGGAGATAGAAAATGAAGAGCAAACTAAACCACAACGAACAGAAAAAAGATATAGTAAAGACTATAGCAGAGATAATAGAGCAGGTAGCATATTTTAAAAAGGTCAATTCATAAAAACTTAAAATTTGGTTCTTTAAATTGATAAAATTTTATGTAAATTTACCAGGGAAAAAAGAAAAGAGCTCATATTACTATAATCAAACATGAAAGATAGGATATTACTTGTTACTTTAGAAATAATAAAGATCGTAAGGTATTACTAAGAACAATTGCATGCCAATAAACTGCATAATGTAGGTGAAATGGGGAAATCTCTAGATAGGCACAAACCAAATAAACTATCTCAATAAAAAATTGAAAATTTTAGTAAGTATGTTCTAGCATCCACAGATCCACTGTACTAGAGCCATTGGATGGGTTGCCCAGGAGATGAAAGACAGCCTGAGGTCGGATATGAGATCTGAGGTTTATTGAAACATGCTTCAGAGATGATCCAGTGACAACAGACTGAGCAGGGGTTTGGCCAGGAAGTCCAGTGGTGTCAGACTGGACAGGTGCTTTTCCAGAAGACCCAGTGACAGTGAGCTTGGAAAGACGTACCTCTGTTTCACAGTGCCTCTACTGCTTTGCTAGAAAACTAATACCCTCACCCATCCCTCATGATATTTTGTTCAGGCATGGCTGAACTTGGTCAAGCACTTCCCTCTCCATGGCACTTTGGTGCACACTGTTTACTGCAAGAAGAGATTTGTTATTGGTGGTGGTGGGTGTGTGTATGTGTTTTGCATTTCCCGGGATTGAAAATTGAGCCCAAGGTTTTGCACCCCTATAAATGCCCTACTGCTGAATTATATCCCCAGCCTGGTGGAGGAGCCTTGTAAGTGATGCTACAGAATCTGTGGCATCATTGATTTTCTTAGTTTGATTTCTTTCTTGTATGACCAGCATCCCAAGAAGTGACTTTAGCAGCATGCCTGCAAGGAAAGCTGCTTTCTACAGATAACACTAACTTAAGCCAGTGTCCTTAATTATAATATGTATCTGGACATTCCAGCTCAGATTTGCCCTTTCTTCCTTTAACTTGGTTGGGTTTTGGAAAAGGGAAAAGAACTTTCAGGGACATGGTATTTTATTCCACATTTTCTTTAAGGATGGTACAATTGTAATAAGTAGAGATTGAATTAGTAATCAAGAGTACTCTATAAAAAGCAAGGCTTAGAGGCAAGATTACTGGAAAGTTGCACAAAATATTTAAGATTAATTAACATTAATATATAACAACTTCTTTCAAAATACAGAAAAGAAGGAAACATAGACCGCCTATTTCTATGATACCTATATTGCCCTTGTATCAAAACCAAAGATATCATAAGAACAAAAATGTGTCAAACTAAGTCTCTTGTGAATTCTGACGCAACAATTTTCCACAAAACCCTATTAAAATGAATACAGAACAAGAAAAAATTAACTGTATGCCATGATCTTGTGGGTTCTATTGAAAGAATAGGTTATTTTTTATTTAAATAAATTGATGCAAAACACCATAATAACAGAAAAAATGACATTAACATTGTATTTTCACACGCACACACATGCAAATTTACCAAACCCATATATAATGTCATACTTAACAGTTAAAGATCAAAAGCTTTCTCACTAAAATCAGAAACAAGGATATCCTGATTTGTCCTCATTCACTACTCTGATTCAAAATTATTCTATAAATAATAGACAGGATGGGGACGGAGAGAAAGAGAGAGAGAAAGAGAGCACACCAGTTCCAAAACCATAGCTTACAGCAAAATATTGAATGTGATTTCTGTAAGATCAGGAGCAAAATAGTAATATTTGTTCTCATCACATCTATTCAACATTATACTATAGATTCTACCCATGGAAATTAGGAAAAATAAAAATAGAAATCAATAAACTGAAGAGGAAGAAAGAAGTTGGTGTCTTTTCACAGATATGATATTGTATTGTTTATAAGAAATTCTAAGGATCCTCACAAAACCATTAGACCTAATAATTGCAATAAACAAAGTTACAGAATAAAAGATTAGAATACAAAATAAAATTGTATTCATAGACATTAGTAATAAACAACAAATTATGTAAATAATTCCATTTATAATAGCACTGGCAAGTGAAATATTTAGGAATAACTTTAACAAGAAAAGTATAAAATTTTTATGTGAAAAATTTCAAATTATCATTTGCAGATATTAAAGACCAATTTAAATGCAAGGGCATCTCAAGTTTATGCATCGTAATACAGAATGTTAGGATGGAGAGTTTCCCTATTTGATCTATAGATTTTATACAAACTTCATCAAAACCTCAGCTGAAATTTATAAACTGATACAAAAATGCAGAAGACTCAAAAAAAATTGATTTCCAAGGCAATTCAAGACGAAATCAACAGTTCTTTCATTACCTAGTGATGGGAACACCCTGGATATTCATATATAAATAATCATATGGAACTTCTCCTTGAAACCATTTTTTAAAAATTCAAAATGGGCTAAAGACCAAAGTGCAAGATATAAAATTACAAAATTCAAAGAAAGCATATAATTGAATTTTCTTGACACTGGATAATTCAGTGTTTTCTTTTTTTTAATTTATTTTTATTGTAAACAAATGGATACATGTTGTTTCTGTTTGTACATGGAGTAACAGCATACCATTTGCATAATCATACATTCACATAGGGTAAATGAGGTTTGATTCATACTGTTATCTTTTCCTTCCCCCCCACCCCTTCCACCCCTCTTTTCCCTCTGTACAGTCCCTCCTTCCTCCATTCTTGCCCCCCTTCCATCCCCCATTATGTGTCATCATTCACTTATCAGTGAGATCATTCATCTTTTGGATTTTTGAGATTGGCTTATCTCACTTAGCATGATATTCTCCAATTTCATCCATTTGCCTGCAAATGCCATAATTTTATTATTCTTTATAGCTGAGTAATATTCCTTTGTATATATATACCACACTTCCTTTATCCATTCATCAATTGAAGGACATCTAGGTTGGTTCCACAGTCTGGCTATTGTGAATTGAGCAGCTATGAACATCGATGTGGCTGTATCTCTGTAGTATGCTGATTTTAAGTCCTTTGGGTATAGGCCGAGGAGTGGGATAGCTGGGTCAAATGGTAGGTCCATTCCAAGTTTTCTAAGGAATCTCCACACTGCTTTCCAGAGTGGCTGCACTAATTTGCAACCCCACCAGCAATGTATGAGTGTACCTTTTTCCCCACATCCTTGCCAACTCCTATTGTTGCTTGTGTTCTTGATAATCGCCATTCTAATTGGGGTGAGATAGAATCTTAGGGTAGTTTTGATTTGCTTTTCTCTTATTACTAAAGATGGTGAACATTTTTTCATATATCTGTTGATTGCTTGTAGATCTTCTTCTATGAAGCGTCTGTTCATATCCTTAGCCCATTTATTGATTGGGTTATTTGTATTCTTCATGTAGAGTTTTTTGAGTTCTTTATATATTCTGGAAATTAGTGCTCTATCTGAAGTATGAGTGGCAAAGATTTTCTCCCACTCTCTAGGCTCTCTCTTTGCATTGCTGATAGTTTCCTTTGCTGAGAGAAAGCTATTTAGTTTGAATCTATTCCAGTTATTGATTCTTGCTTTTATAGCAGGAAGAATGAAACAGGGGGTATCGCAATACCAGAACTTCAACTATATTACAAAGCAATAGTAACAAAAATGGCATGGTTTTGGCACCAAAATAGACAGGTAGATCAATGGTACAGAAGAGAGGACATGGACACAAACCCAAATAAATACAATTTTCTCATACTAGACAAAGGTGCCAAGAATATGCAATGGAGAAAAGATAGCCTCTTCAACAAATGGTGCTGGGAAAACTGGAAATCCATATGCAACAGAATGAAACTAACCCCTATCTCTCACCCTGCACAAAAATCAACTCACAATGGATCAAGGACCTTGAAATCAGACCAGAGACCCTGCATCTTATAGAAGAAAAAGTAGGTTCAAATCTTCAACTTGTTGGCTTAGGATCAGTGTTTTCTTTTGCACAAAACTAAGACACAATCAACAAAAGAAAAAAATGGACCAATGTAGCTTAATCAAATTTTTCAAAAAAAAGTGCTTCAAAATAAAATATCATCATAAAGAATAGGATATAATACTTGCAAATCATACTCTATAAAGATGAGTGTTTAGAATTTATAAAGATATTGCCCAACTCAAGAATAAAAAGACAGCATAATTTAAATGGGAATAATGTTGTATAGAAATTCTTCCAGAGAAAATATATAAATGGTCAATAACCACATGAAAGAATGCTTAACATCTTAGTCATTATGGAATTGAAAATCAAAACTAAAATGAGGGAGTAATGTCACAGAAAATGGCAGAAAATAAAGTTTTATTTTCTCTCCACTAAAACAACAATTAATTTGGAAAAAATAGTATGGATCAACTGTCTGGAACTATGGAACCTAATGAGATGCTACAGCAACCAGTGTGCTTGATGAGGTGAGAGACTGTGAAATTTTGGTAACAGAAAAGCATATGCCAACCAGCTATCATTTCCCATTTTTCAGTTTTGCTTTGGTTATGACAATAGTGAACCTTGTCCTCCAAAAATTTGAGGTTGGATATTTGGTCAGTTTGATGATTCCCAAGTGATCAATGCAAACCTTCCTTTCTTTCGGCCCCCTCTGGTGGCAGAGTTTCCTTGGTAGCAGGTATTTTATGATTCAGAGACCTAATGTTTTTTAATTCATTAATCTATTCATTTACTCATTTGCATATGAATTCTGACATTTAAGACATCTTTGTCAGATAATGGAACAGAGCATCATGGATGGATATATCAACAAAATACAATGTATCCATTTATTATTCAGTGATAAAAACTTTGGCAGTACTGATAAACACGACAAAATGTGTGAGCCTTAAAAACATCATGCTAAATAAAAGAATAAAGACATACTCCCCCTCACACACAAAGATATGAAATCACTTATCATGCTTCCATTTATGTGAATGTCCAGGATACGCAAATCCATAGGAGTACAAAATAAATCAGCAGTTAGTTGTTTGGTAGAGAAGGGAGCATGTACAATAATTGCTAACAGATTCAAACATCTTTTGGGTTCTTAAAAATGTTCTGAAATTAGTGGTAAAAGTGATGAAGCTTTGTGAATACATTAAATCTATGCGTAAAAATAAGTGGGAAACCTCTAATAAATAGTGATATGCCTGAAGTCAAGAGAGAGATGGCATCTCCCATGTGGTCCCTAATACTTAATTCCATGTTATCAAAATGGTCCAGAGTACTTGAATCTTTATATTCTATGTTCAGTGATTATTTTGATGTTACAAAGCTGAGCAGTTACATGTTCTTAAGCTGATGAAGTTCTGAAATGAGGGAAGATATGGAAGATTGATTTCCTGTCCAAAAATGTGCAAATATTCATCATTTATCTCTTTTACACAAAGCTCCAAAATTGAAGTAGATTAGAGGAAGATCTTTCCATTTTAAAATAAAAACACATATCATTCTTGTGTACTAAAAATTATGTTTAATAGCATCCCTTTATTCCTTAAAAAAAGCTTCAGTATTACACCTACACAAATGTAGTAGTTCAGTTTTATTCCACATTATAATAGTACAGTTTTACTCCACAATACAATTGATGCATGCACAGAACTCAGAAGTACATTTAGAGAACCACAATGTGCACAATCCTGTCCTTATGTGATTTCTAAGAAGAGCTCTATTTGAATTTCCTACACTGTTCAGATTTTACACGTTAAAGGAACAACTTTAAAATCAGAACATAGTGTTTTAAATTCCCCTAATTTAATGCCTGGAAGATGCCTACTTGCAACTGTGTAAATACCAAATTTTCCATCTTATTATCATTGCTTCATTAATTTTCTGCAGGTTAAATGCATCTTAGATCATACTTGCAAGTTAAATATTTTATCAACAATTTCCTAGCCCTTATTTAATGCAAGTAATTTAATCAAACTGTTTCAAGTGAAATCAGAATCCATGAAGGGTATTTTTATCATTAAATATATTGTACCTTTCATAGGTTATACTATATGCTATATGTCCTATACAACATTTCTGTTTTCATAGTATTACAGTTAATATTTAGAAGCTACAACAGAATAAATAAAACAAAACCTCATAATTGTCACCGATTTTCTCCTCAAAATAAATCCTGTTTTGAGTATTTATTGACTGAAATTGTGGCACCTCTTTTCTCAATTAGAAAATTACAACAATTGACAAGATGGTTTCCTGTTTTTATGTTTGTCTTGCAACCCTTCCTGTTCTACTACAGATGTATTCTCCATTAAGTATTTGGAACACCATTTTAAAGGTATGAATGTTGTCTTATCAATCTACTTTCCAAATCATTCAGTCACTCCTATTTATGAGTAAAAGTCAAACATGTTTCCATGGTCTACCAGCGTGGAGAATTATTTGCAACTCTTCTTCATTCTTAACTTTCTTTTGTTTTTGATGAGCAATAACCTTTATTTTTCTTTGGCCATTTTAAACTCATTCCCACCTCAGTACAAGTATGCTGTCATTCTCTCTGCCTGGAATGATCCAGATATCAACATAGGGTACTGAATTATTTTATTCAGGGATCGGGTTAAATATTTTGTTAAAAGAAAGGCTATTTCAACTCCAAGTGTTTAAACCTCTTAACTGCACTCTGATTTTTTTTTTTTTATTACTCTCAGATTCTCCTCTTAGTCTTGAGGTGGTATTGTGATGTCAAACTCAATTGATTCAGCTTCAATGTTTCCATACCTATTATCCAAACTTCTCATAACTACCCTCACTCCCCCTTTTTTCCAACCTCTAGTGGTAACTCTTCTATACTCAAGTTGACTTTTGTAGCTTCTGCATATGAGAGAAGACATGCAGTCTTTCTGCTTCTGGCTTATTTCACTGAGCATAATTTCCTCAGTTCCATCTATTTGCTTCAAATAACTGGATTCCATTCTTCTTTAAGTCTGAATACCATTCTTTTCTGTATATACCCCATCTTCTTTATCCATCTGTCAACAGGCACATAGATTGATATCAGATATTGGTTATTATGAATAGTCACAATAAACTTGAGAACTCAGATATCTCTTTGATACCTTGAGTTTAGTCTTTTCTGAAGTATTATTTTTTCCTTTTTGCATCTGTGTATATCAAGCTATGAATTGCTGTCTAATTAATTTGTCCAACCACCAGAGACTTAAAGAAGCAATTTTATCAGTAAAGAACAAAAACACATTATCATCAGTCTTTAGGGGAAAAGGTTAATGCTCTAATGCTTTTGTCTACTCTTCCTCTCTCTTTCCAGCATGACTGGAAAAGCTACTGTATTAAAACAATCCCTTTTTAGGCAGTAAAATTGAAAATGATTGTAGGAAAAGGGAGTACATTTGTCAGAGAGCCCTGACACGCTCAACTTCTGGAGACAACAGGCCTTCTGATGTGGACTGTTGTTTCTAATCAGTGTGCCTGATGTTCATTTCTGCATTACTCTTCCTAACCATCAGTCATTGGACATGATTTAAGGTAAAATTATTATTGACTGATTGTTAAGAAAATAATTTCCCAATTCCTACTTTTTACTCAGAGAATATGAGAAAAAGATAGGAAAATGAAAAATTATTTGAAGGCCAATTTGTATTTATATATATATGACTTATGATAGGGTTACTGCTTTTAAAAACATAGTAACATGAAAATATTGGGAGGTTTCCAGTCGCTTGTGTCATGTCCTTGTGGGACCCAGGTCTCTTTCTCCATTACTTTCCCAATTATTTCAGTTATTCAAGTTCTTAATTCTCTAGTCTTATGTGCTCAAAAATAAATTTTTAAAATATGGTACTGTTTATTAAGTTGGGAGAGTTCCAGTACACCTGAGGGACATTTATTATTATCTCTGTGATATGCTAGGATTCCTCTACTATAAAGCAGCCCATAGTAATAGAGGGGAGAACAATGAGTCTGTAAATGTTTTGCTTTTAAAAATATAGACATCATACACTCTCAGATATTTTTCAAATAACATGGAGAACTGACTTAATTAGGATAAAATTTAGATCATTTTACTCGATTAGGCATTGATTACTAAACTCACCTAAGACCTCAAATAATTAGATTGTTCATGCACTGATAATGCTTTTTAAAAGGCAAAATAACTAATATTAAACTATTCTATTTACTTAAACTTTTCTGTTCTTAGTTGCTGTTATGTTGAGCCCATAGAATTCTGTTAGTAATTTGAATAATTGAAGTTAGGGAGATTGGTATGTTAATTTAATTAAAACCTCTCTGCCAGTTGTTCTTGTTGTTTTGCCATGTCTTATTGCCAGTACTTTCATAAGCTGTGGAGGTGGTTGAGGGAAATGCTTACAAATTGCAATGAATTTCTCTTTCTGCTGAAAATGAGAACCATTATAAAATTTTATTTAGCCATATATCCAAGATGGCAATATACTATACCCAAGATTATAGGCCTGTCAATTTGAAGTCTTCTAGTGATTTAATGCTGACTATGCTAGTCCAACTCCCTGGAAACCTGATTGCACTGCCTTGAAGTAGAAAACATGCTGCTTGACATCTAAATACATGCAGAACTTTTGCCAAAGGCACAGCATCTACTAATGATTTTCAGGGGTGCCAGCCAGGAGAATGTCAGTGAAGGCCAAGTACAAGGTTTTAACTTGAGAGTCTTGATAGTTATTGTTGGAAGGACTTGGCTGGAGATAATGTGTTTAAGCCACAGGTTTTGCAGGTGAATTAGTAAATTAATGGTGATGATAATTTCTTAAAATTATACATAAATACAATCTATAGGCAGTAGACCAATTCATAATCAGGTCCATATCTAGACCCAGTTCTACATTGTGAAGCTTCAATGTTTGGTTATCAGAATTCATCTGCAAAGGAGATAGGCGATTGCAAAGAGAGAAAAGGATTTACCATAAAATGAAAAATAGATAGATTTTATTTACAGATGGAAAAGCAGGCTGAAAGAAATCCAGTATTATATACAACTCAATATTTAGGGGAACCAGAATTTAATGTCAGCCTGTTATATTTGTTCCATACTATTAATGTAGATAGCAAGCTGTAGGGGTGAAAAAAAAATTGAAATAAACAAGGAGCCATCTCAAAATGCCACTTCCTTTCCCAGAAATATTGCGATTATTACTTTATCTTGTCACTGTCCAGGAACATCCGCTTTGGTGCTCACATTAAGTCACAGCATTGCTATCTCTCCAGAATTCTTTTTTATCTACATCAGTCAATAGAATTTCCCCTCCTTCTTGCCTCACATACATATAAATAGTAATAGTAAATCTAAAAAATTATGCAAATTCTTTGAAAACTTGAGAAAAAAAGAATGAACCCAATGCTAAGTGCTTTGCCTTCACTTTGATTTTTAGAGTTGTGTTAGGTAGTAAATACTATTATGTACTTACTTCTTGATATGTTTCCACTGAAGAATCTTTTCCAATAGGATACAGTCCTGCAAACAGTGCAGCACCATATTCTGGGTCCAGGATGCTTTCACTTTTTGTATCTTAGGAAAAACATCTTCAGGACCTAGCTACCATGCTGTGACAATGCCCAGGTATGTGAAGAGAACAGCTCATCTCTCAGCCCAAATCATGATCAACTCTCAGCAATGTGAGTGAAATAACTTGGATGACCACCCATACCAAACTTGCAAAGGAATTTAATCCCAATTTTCAAGTGAAACAGCTGCGAGAAGCTCCAATCAAGTATACCACAAATCCTAGTCAGTCCACAGAAGCATAAAGTAAAACAATTATTTTTTGGTTTTGGTTTAAACCATGATGTTTTGCAGTATATTATACAGCCATAGAAAAATCTATCAGTCTTTTATACATCAACTTATCTATCCATTACAGTAAATGGAACTATGTCAGATCCATCTCTAACATCTGTTTAAAATCTCTTACACAGTTGTCCACCTTCACTTGAACTGCAGTCATTATCTTAGTATTTCTTAAACTATTTTGGATATCTCTACCACAAACATCTCAAACTTAAATAAATAATTTGCCCTGCTTCACTATAACCATAATTTTTTTTTTATTTTCTCAGGTAATGAAAGGAGAATTTCAGAGTCACATTTTCCTCCAAAGATCTGTCAATTTTTACATGAAATGTTTTTGTCATTTTACTTTTTATACCCCTTCAGGGGAAACATTCTTTAATTTTACATGTATTAATTGAAGTTAGCTTGGAATTCTTTTGTCCAAGTTACCACTTACCAAACTATATTTTATATACTTCATTGCATTAAATTTTGGAGAGTAATATATCAAAATGCCCTTAATACACTTGGATGATTCATTGTAGAAAACATTTTAACCTCATTCTGTGAGATGTCAGGTAAAGTAAGCATAAACATATCTATGATGGTTCAAAATTAAGGCATTAACTAAAATCCAGAGAGCAAACACAGCTGACTCTCCTAATCTGTGGTTTCTATACCCATTGATACAAACAACAACCCATTGAAAATATTTTTTTAAAAACAGTGTCTGTATCAAACCTATAGACATGTTCTGGTCATTTTCCTTAAACATACAATGTAGCTACTATGTTACTTGGAAATTTACATTTTATTAGGTACCACAAATAATCTAGAGGTGATTTAAGATATATAGGAAGAAATGTTTAGGTTATATATAAACTATAGCATTTTATGTAAGGAATGTAAGTATTCATACACTGGTGTCTGTGCCCTGGAATGGATCCCCTGTGAATACTGAGATGACTTATATGTGTCATTACAGGAATAAAGCCAAATAAAACAAAGATACTGTTAGAAATAGTCCTAAAAATGATCAAAGCACTGTTTAAAACATCTTTCATACATTAATTTATTTAGTTCTCATGATATTTCTGAGATAGATAACAATTATCCCACTTTGTAGATGAGGGAATTGAAACAAAGTTTGCATAAATTGGACACATTTATACCCCCCTTTAGAAAACAGAAATATTTGATAGGAAGTTGCTTTCCTTAACTCTGTCTTCATAAATGTCATGGAATTTAGGAGAAACATGAAAGCCATGGCAAATATCTAGATTAGGAAATCTAAGTCTGCTTCCAAACCATCACAGTACAGAGTTATGAAACTGCTCCATCAAAATATAAGAGTGACCTTGTCAAGACTTTAAAGCAGTTACCAGAACTAGAATGAAATATTAAAGGAATATCTTTCCAGGCAAGAAAGATCTGTACAGGACCAGCTGCTGCAAAAAGTTTTAAAAAAATTAAATGAAGGACTGAAGCAGTGTCCTAGATTATGAATTCACGATCTTTTTCAGCTAATCAAGCCCCAACTCTTTTTTCCCAACACCATTTAGTTTAAAAGACAAATTTTAGGATGCAAGAATAACTGAAGAAAACACATGGTGATAACATGCCTGCATTTATCTCCTCATATATTCCACCCATCTTACCAATTTGTAGTAAATGTCATGGGGCATTTCTTTTCCTCTCTTTTACTAATTTTGAATTTGTCACCTAAGTTGAAGACAAAATAAACTCTTAAGAGGAACTCAGAAGGTAGACTATCACCCTACAAGTCTTGAAGAAAAATTCCCACCTCAAATCCTCATCATTACTTCCTTCACCTAAGAAGTCACATGATTGATGTCATCAGAAAGTGGGATTCATTAATGAAGAAAAATCATTGCAGCTGAGTGACCTTTGTCTTTTCCTATGCCTCTTTTGATTATGAATAATCTGCATAAGATTGTTTTTATATTTGAAATGTTAGGATATAGGGAAGGTGAGTTTATATTAAATGACAGAAAATGATCAGGTGGGATAAAGATACTTCTATCTTATCCTATTGAGTCCACACTCTTTAATAACATGGTACATTTCATTTAGTACAAAATAGTTTAGTCATGACAAAAAAATAGTATGCTGTATGATAATCCATTCCTTTGTACCATTCTTCAAGTTATAGTTCCTTCCAAACTTTGTGGTTCATTTATTTTCTGCTTCAGATACTTCATTTAGTTTTCATGGGGATTGGCTTCATATGATATAAAACCACCACTTTTTGATTTATACATTTCATATTGGAATATTAAACTCTATGATGGAAGATGGAAATTTAACTTAATTGTATTGGCATCTTTCCCATATATGTTTGAATGTTATAAATTTCCAAACTTACATTGAATGGAATTATTTCTTAAAATTAATGTTCATTTCTGTTACCTTTGCACATAACTAATTTTGTAGTTTTTCAAAGCTTGTTATAAAACTAGCAGAATTTCTATAACTTTCAACCCCTTAGTTATTTTCTTCTAATCTCTAAATTATATACTTATGTTGCCACTCTTATTTTGTTTATTTCACTAATTATCAGTAAAATATTTGTATTTAGTTTGTTTTTTCCCTTCATTATATTTTCTGACTTTTCACCCTTTGAACCTCTGAAAGATAATATATTACAAATTTCACTACATCAAAATTCAGTAGGTAAGCCAGGTTCACGTCTGTAATCCCAGCAGCTCAGGAGGCTGAGGCAGGAGAATTGCAAGTTTGAAGCAAGTCTCAGCATAAGCAAGGTGCTAAGCAACTCAATGAGACTGTCTCTAAATAAAAATACAAAATAGGGCCAGAGATGGGGATGTGGCTTAGTGGACAAGTGCCCCTGAGTTCAATCCCCAGTACAAAACAAACAAACAAACAAAAACCCTGTAGGTATATTGTTGTAACTATAAGAATTTGCCCAACAGTCCTTCCTACTCTCATTTAATCAGTGGGTACTAATACATGGTAAAGAATATTATAAGCCTCTGAGATCCACTGGTATGCAAAAATAGATAAAATGTTCTACTTTATGGAGTTTACACTAAAGAGAAGAATATAAACAAAATACGCAAGAAATAAGTAAATTAAAAAGAATATTACAAGAGTATATAGGTGGCTAATAAAAAAGATTGTGCTCATGCACTCAACAACAACAACAACAAAATATAATTACCACATCCAAAATAAAAAAGGAAAATGGTGATTGCAGGAAAGGTAGAATACAAATCAAATAGGGCACCAGGTAGTCTAAGACTTCTGTGTGAAAGTGTAACTGAAAAGGGTGTGAATAAAATTGAAGGATTAGCTATGCAAATATATTGAAAAATACTTTCAGACCGAGAGCATATTGGGAAAGACCCTGTGGCTGATGATTTAACAAGGAGGTTGTATCTCTGAGAGTAGAAAACAGGCTAGCAGTGGATGGGTTAAAGGAGAAAATGAAAAGTCATAAGTCTCTGTAGACTATTGTGAGAACGTTGGTTACTCCTATGGTTAGACTTGGAAACCACTGCAGTATGATGAGTAGAGGAGATAAATGATCAGACTAAAAATAATTCTGGATACTCTCTTGAAAATAGAATGTTATATCATAGGAGAAAGATTAGGAACTCTGATAAGATCACAACAAATGGGGATGGTGGAAGAATAGGACAAGTGTTGGCATTCAGGATGGGGGGAAGTTCTCAGATTTGGATGCATTGTAAATGTAAGCAACAGAATTTTCTAAAGGGTTAGATGTGAAAAAGTTAAGAGAGTGTTGTTGTAGTTTGGATATGAGGCGTCCCCCAATAAACTCCTGTGATAGAAAATGCAGGAATCTTCAGAGGTGAAAAGATTTGATTATGAGAACTGTAACCTAATGAGTGATTAACCTATTCGATGTATTAATGATTTGGATAGAATTCTGGGGGGTAACTACAGGCAGGTAGGATGTGGAAGGAGGAAGTAGGTCACTGGGGGCATAGATTTTATCTTGTTCTCTGGCTTTCCCTCTCTCTCTCTCTCTCTCTCTCTCTCTCTCTCTCTCTCTCTCTCTCTCTCTCTCTCTCTTTTTCTCAGTTGTGCCGAGCAACTTTTCTCTGCCAGTCCCTTCCAAAATGATGCTCGGCCTCACTTTAGACCCAAAGCAATGTAATTGTCTGACCAGGGTCTTAATTTCTGAAATCATGAGTCAAACTAAACTTTTCCTCCTCTAGGTGGTTGTTGTCAGGTCTTGGTTACAGCAAAGAAAACAGCTAACATCGTGGCTGCTGTGCTAAACTCCGGAAAAGACAGTTACCATCAAATGACATAGGAATGACCCTAAGAACAGCAGACTGAAATGAGGAAGGGAATTTGGATTTCACTTCCAGACATGTTGATTTGATATGTTAAGTAGGAACTGGTGACGGTTGAAGCTGAGACAAAGGCCTGTACTACAAACCCAGTTTTGGTAGTTTACATACAGGTTTAATCTGTGATCACCAAGGAAATGAAAATAGAAAAGAAAAAGATCTGAGCATTAAGCCCTGAGCACTCCAACAGAAAGAAATCAAGGAGAAGAGAAAGAACTAGGAAAAGAGATTGAAATTGAGTTTCCAGAGAGTGAGAGATAATCAAAGAGACTGACCTACCCTGGAAGCAGGGGGAAAAGTGTGTCAGGGAAGAGTGTTGACTGGGTTAAATCCTGATGCTTCTTGTCTGAAATGTTATGTTGATATATATTTGTGGATCTCCATTGATTTATCTGTGGGCACCTTCTGTACCTCGTCAATCATCTTGTTCTTTCATTATTTGCTGTGAGAACTTACTCCATTCTTTGTGTTCTCTTTTCTCTTTCTAGAAATTCTATTTTTTTTTTCTGTGTAATCTGCAAAATTGAAAAAAAGGTGTCTGATTTTCTTTTTGCATTCTAATAATTCCCATTTCATTTGATTTTTGTTCTATTTTACTGGAAATTTTATTTGTATAATTTCACTTATTTAATGTCCATTAAATGCCATTTTGTACTCTGTCTATTGCCTTGAAGAGTATACAATTGTTAATTCATTAATGCTGTATCTTTTCTTAATGTTCAGAGCAATCCGTTTTAAAGTTATCTCTCTGCATAGCGTCTGTTATTTTCCTCATTTTTTGTCTGTTAGTATCAATCTATTGCATACAGGTTTTTGTCCATTTTACTTTTTGAATACATTTAAAGTAAGTTTCTCTTAATCCTGAGTTGTTTTCTAATCTTCGACAACATGGAATTTAAAAAGCCACAGAGATGTGGCTTCTTTTCTTTTTCCTTTCTTTTATTTTTATTGGATCATTAGCTGGCAGAGCCATTTCAATGGGGAACTCTTAATGTCAGAATCTATAGTCATATCTCTTGAACTAGTAAGCTCATGTGGAGAACTCTTCTCCAATACCCAGCTTTGGAAAAACATTCACCTAGCTGCCTTACTCTGAAACAGCCAAGAATTCTGGCAAGGAAAGGTATCTGCGGAACCCAACATTCATAATAGGTGGCATGTAAGCATTCCCTTAAGAAGGATCTGCAGACTTGCAGTCTAGGGCTCTTATCAATCTCTCAGAGAATGAAAGTTAGTCCTCCACTATGCAGAAGTGAAATTGTCTCTAGGCAGCATGGAATGGGGCTGATGAAGTGTGAGTATAACTCCCATTTAGAAAAACTTTTCAATTAATCTTGCTCTCTTCTTATCAAACTCATCCCCACTTGGAGATTATCCCAGATGTTTCTCAAAGTGCAATTCTACAGATTGCTTGCTCCTTAGGTTTCCACACAGTTGGCTTAATAGTATGTTTTCTCAAGTAGGTTCGGAGGAGTTAAGTATGAGTTTGTGGAGGTGAATATTCAGTTTGCTGGTGATAAGCTTTGAGGTTTCATGTAACATTTAACATTATTTAAATGTAACACAATGTACTATTCTTGAAGTTTCTTTCATTTTTGTCTCTATTTCCATGTTATACAAATTAGCAACATTTGAAATGTCACTAACATTTATATGATACAAAAACTACAAATTGTCACTTTTCAAAATACATGTTGCCTTAAAATGTTAAAAAAGCATAAGTCTGATTTATATTAACCAGATTCAAAATACATTATTGTGTTTATTGTTAATTTTTTCATTAAGGATAATCTTAAGTAGCTCCCAGATACTTGATGGTACTGTTTTTAGCATTGAATAGATTCTTTCTTCTTTGATGCAATGAATTTCATATATCCATTCTCAACTTGTCTTCATATTCTTTGGTTGGTTTGGGTTCTTTATGCTGCTTGTAGAGGCTCTATCTGCTGTATTTTCTGCTAATGGAAATATAACTATATGTTTTTACTACAGTATCATATTTACAAGAGTTTTTATCATTAGACATATTTCATAGAAGCCTGTATATGTATGGAGATAGCCAACTGGGAGACCTCTGCCATCTTTCTTCATATAAATGCTTGATTTTTTTTTTTCCTGCAGCACATCTCTTGATTTACTTCCTTAATTAGCATGATATTTTTCTCAAGTGACTTTTTTTTTTTTTTTTTGATAAAGGATACAAGTAGACGTATTTAGGTTTCTTTTCCTGCCTCAAAAAATTAAACTTAACTGCCAAGTTAGTTAAATGTCCTATTCATTACATTTTGCTTTAAAGTGATTTTTATTAAGCAATGATAAAGGACATTTCTTCATCAAATGACATCCACAAATTTGCTAATCATAGCACTATGATAGTCTGATATATGTTTCTATATGATTTACCAGTTTCTATTTCCTTCTCAAATATTAAAAGTTTAGGGAATGTTTTCTTTATTCTTCAAGCTCTAAAACATTTTTGGAATACTTTCAAATGTTTATTTTTTATTATTTTGGTATTACTTATTCTAGGCATTTTTGAATAGCAATCTTTTTCAGCTTTAGGAGTTGTTCAAATTACTTAATTTTCTTCAACTTTCCCCCTGACCTGATAGAACTCTCATTGACACTTTATTACATCTCCTGATTCTCCATTTACGATATATCCCTACCAGTATTTTAGCTCACCTTTCAGTTTGGATTTCAGGAGAGTCATTATGCTTTATTTTCTAAACCTCAGTTTGTGGTTTATTTATTTATTTATTTACTTAATGTTTGCAGTATTTTTAAAGAAATTTTATCATATTTCTAATTTTTCTTGTACTGTCTGTTTCTATTTTGTTCATGTCTGTTACCATCATGAGTCTTTCTCTTTTGATTTGAATAGAGGTACTTGACAAAGAACTTCTTATTTGGTGTATCTTTTCTTCACTCTTGTGTCTATCTAAGCAGTACTTTTCTCAGTTGCGTTCTTATCAGAAGTCCTAAGCATGTACTATGTATACTGATAAGGTCTATTTTTTATTAATGGATGACAAATTTGCTATCACACAAAAGCCTCAAAAAGACAGAAAGAAAAGAGATTCATGGGATTACCACATCCACACCAGCAGACTTGATCATGTCCCCTCCCTATAGACAGTGCTGCACACATGCACACAGATACACAGAGACCCTGCAGCCAAGGGCTAGGTTCTTCCTTCTCTCTCCCTCTCTCCTTCTTTCTTTGGTCCTGGGGATTGCACTCAGGACCTCCTGCATTCAAGCATGCCAGGCAAATGCTCTACCATTGAACCGAACGCCTAGCCCTTTTAAATTTTGTTTTGTTTTTGAGACAAGGACTTGCTAAGTTTTCAGACTGGCCTCAATTTTGTGATCCTCCTGTAGTAGCCTTCCAGATAACTGGGATTATAGTGCCACCATGTCCGGCACCCCATCCTGTCTTTATGACCTTGTGTATCATCCTTGGAAAAAGGAGGACAAAAAAAAAAAAAAAAAAAAAAAAAAAAACCACATCCTTTGAAAATACTCTCTTCCTTCCCAAGTTAGCCAAGTTGTGGGAATAATGAGAGTGAAACGGCCCAGAATGTCCAGATAAATATTGCCTTGAAGGTCACTGATTTTCTTTTGCATGTGATGAGGATGAGAACAAGTCAGTGTTATCTGTAGAAAACTGCTTTCTTGCATGCATGCCAAGTTTATTGAGATGGATCACACAATGAGTCAAAGCAAACTAAGCTAGTGATTTCACTGCCCTGGTAGCCTAACTTGTAAAACCACTCTTTCTGCCTTACTGGTATAGAACTGAGGCACGGTGGAGAGAGTAAGTGCCGCTCACTGGCTGACTGCCAGTGGACAAAGTTCCAGAGGGAGGGAGATGCTATTTTGTGAAAGGATGGAGGAATTATTCATCTGTCCTCTAGCCACTGATCCTTCTGTCGTATCATCCAGAGGGATGGAGGCACTACTTGGTGAAGCACCATGAGGGAGAGGTGCTCTCAGTTTAGTGTCTCAATACTGATCTTCCCTGTAAATATTTTTTAATGAACTTTATGTATCAAAAGTCATCTCTTGGTACTTTCTTTGGTCTTTCAGATGCTTTTCTCACTGTTTTAACACAACTGGTCTGTGGACTGTGCATTTTCATAACTGAGCATGCATTGCATTAAACAGAATTAACTCCTGTGTGATATTCCATATTTCTATATTTTTCTGAAATTTCACATCATTACTGTTTCTATTTCTGGTAATTTTCTTCTTTAATTATTAACATTATTTTGATCTTCTTAAGTATTTAAAAGTAATAGAAGCCAGTAGAGTTTGTTACATTTTACGAACAGCAAAGGAATAACCTTAGCTCTTTCAAAAGGCAGAAGGGACAGAGATTAGACAATAGCTTCTTTCCAGAAATAATCCCATGATCTGACATTTATTGTCAGGACAGCTGGCATTGTCTAGTTCCTTATGTCAGGAATAATTTAGCATTTATGTGGCACTTTACATTTTCAAAGTGCTCTTCAATCATTAATAAAACATTTTCTTCCATGTTCCTGTCACAAAGGTCAGTATAACTACCAGTAACTAGAACCACTTAATAACAAATGATGAAAGAGTTTCTATAATCCTCTTTGTTTCATGATATTAATTTGAAAACACTATGAACCATGCTTGAAAACCTGAACATTTATTAAATCCATTGACTACATTGCACTAAATTTCATGAATTTACAATAAGGGTGGGTTACTATAAGTGATACTGGGAAAAGCTTAAAGAGCCATAACTCCTCTTTCAAAAGCAGGCAGGAGTCAATGAAGTCTTATAATAAATTTGTGGTACATATTCTCCAGACTAAGGGCTATCGTATTATTGCAGAGAGGAGAGAATTCTAGAACTTCTAGTGTCAGAACTATTTTGCCCAGCATTGAATAATATAGCAGAGATTGGTTAGAGGTTAAAAATCATATTTGAGAGGAATTGTTGGTTCTCAAGTAACTTGAAGGGAAAAACAAGTCAGCATTTATAAGTAGTTTATTTACAATGTCAAGCATTATATCCAGATGTTGGTTGACCCTGATATCTGGAAAACATGTGTGTTCTTGTGCTCAGATATCACAAAATACAATTGCTGTTTCTCACAGAAGTAGATCTTTAAGTTTGTATACTTTGTTTACATTAAGACAATATTTTAACATATTCAGTTAATGAAAATATTAGGGAGAGAGAAAGAATAAGGAAAAGGAGAAGAAACATTCTAAAATCCTGAAGAATAGAAAGATAAGAGATCATAAATAAAGTTGAATGAGTTTAATTTTTGAAAACAGAGAATGTACAAAGAGGAAGGAATAATTTTTGAATTACTAGGAAAAAGTTGAAAGTTCCCTTATGCTTTCTGTGTGTGATGTAGTTGCCATAGATTCAATGAATTGCTAGTTTATAACTTGGATTCATAGTAGCAAGTTCTCCTGGGCATATTTTAGAGTCACAATGTTTGTTCCAGGACCTGGTAGTCACACCTTTTATAGTCACTCCTGTTCAGTGTGGACAGGCTCTGTGACTTTCTTTAGCTACTAGAATATGACAAAGGTGATGAGATTTTGCAGATGTAATTAAATTCTCCAATCAACTCTATTTAAGATAATCAAAATGGAGATTACCTTGTGTTGGACTGACTTAATCAGTCGTAAGTCTTTAAAATAGGAACAGGGACTTCTCTGGGTGAGATACTGCCTTTGCTAGCTTGATCAGGCAAGCATTCTTGCCAAGGAAGCTTACATGCCAATGACCTGTGACTGACCTCCAAAAACTTACAGCAATTTCTAAGGCCCAAGGATGACCTGTAGCAGAAGGTCAGCAGAAATCCAGTGTCCTCAGTCACATATTAACTAGGAAATGACTTCTATCAACAACCTGAATCATTTTAGAAGGGGATTCCCTAGTTGAACCTCTGGGTGTGAATGTTTTGGGGATGACATCCCGAATGCAGCCTTTTGAGACCATGAGCAGAGTGGCCAGCTACACTGTCCAGACTATGGGACAATAAACATGGGCATATAAAACCACAAAGTTTGTGGCCATTGTCACACAGTCATAGAAAAACAACACATATGCTCTTCAGCTATAACAACTTATGTAGGGCATGTCAGATTTCTAGAAGTCTGAAGAACTGAGTGCCAGTCTGATATATAGCACTTCAATCTATATTAATCTATTCAATTTTCTGTTGCAGATTGCTGTCTTGAAAGCAAAACCAAATAATGTTGGTCTAAATTAAATCTTTATGATTATTTACCAGTAAAATTCTATTATGTTTCACTTATTAAGTATTCAGAGAATGAATCTAAATGGTCATTTTCTACAACTTTGAGAGCCACATTTGGCACTTATCACTTTTGTTAAATTAACACTATTTACAGACATTGGCAGCATACCTACGGTGTATGATATTGTTTGCACTAAAAGAAACATGAATATATAATTAATATGAAAAGGTATCATCAAATTTGTTTTTCAATTTGTACTAGAAAATTTGACAATAATAGCTTGATCTTTTGGAAAAAAGCATCTTATTATTTTATATTTATCTTAGATTTTTAATGTATTTGAGAAGCATTTGAATTTTCTTTAAGTAAAATCTAACTATGAAAAATTGAATACTGGAAAATGTATCTGACCCAAGATTCAACTATTCTGTGCACTTTTAAAATTGGCCAACAAAACCTGCATTGCATGGTAGAGACAATGACTTCCCAGTCCTAGAAGTCAACTCTAATCCTGTAAAAGGAGAGCAATTGTCTTCCCTTCTAATATTTATGTCAAATTATAACACATTTTAAGTTTTAGTTACAAAATTAACAGGGGATTTTTAGAGTAGAGCCTGCACACACTTCATAAATTCACTGGCAGTTTTTGAAAATAGTTGACAGGAAATAGTGAACCTATGAGGGTCAGGATCCCATAGGATGGGATGGAGGCCCTTATTTATTCCAGTCTGACTTAATATTTCTGTTTATGATCCAGAAAAATAGGTAAAAGAGCCCACTCACCACATTTTCACATGAAATTGCATTGAAGAAATGTGTGAAGGGAAAAGAGAAACAGTTAAACTAAATAGACAGTGACAGGACCAGAGCAAACTACTCTCCGTGTTGCCAGTGTAAAACACCAGTCAAGTTCTTCCCACAAACCACAGTGGAGACCAGTGCCAATGGGGTCAGCCCTGAGTCCATTATTATGAGCTGAAATAGGGAAAGGCATGTGAGAAGGAAATGTGGGAATGTGCCCAAAATGACTCATTATCACACAATGAGACAACACACACGCACTTTGGGAGGGAGAAACAGAAAGCAACAACATCAGTACTTTTGTAACATGAAAATAAACTGTGAAGGTTGAGGCAATAGATTATTAAAAATTAAGTGGCCTAACATATGAATCTGTTTGGGTGAGAAAAAGATCCACATGGCCCGAATCAGTCACAACATCATTCCTTATGCCATATGTTTTATATAAATAAAACAATGACAATTTTCACATTATGAATGAGAAACCATTTCTAAAAAGTGTGCAGAACATTTGGCATAAAGTATGGTTCTTTCTCAAAATAGGGTCTTTCTTGGATTTGTTCCTACACTTGAATTCATGTATTGTTCTTTTATTCCTTGGAAAATTAATAATCATAATAAATATTTTTCTCTATCCTTCACAAGTATTTACCAAATAAAACTGTATGGCAAGCTCTGATCTCTTTCTAATGACACTTCCTCATCCAAGCCCTTTGTATTCTCTGAGACAATAGCTTTCCTTGCCCAGGTACCTCAATGCATGAATCGTTGAACAGACTGTGATATGGCTGAAAGCCACCAGGATTTAGAAAGATGGCTATTTGGAATATGCCAAGTTCTACATTTTCCCAATTTATACTTCCTTTGGTAAGTTGCTAAATTTATCCAAACTTCAGTTTCTATAACTGGAAAGTGAAAACATTGACACATTAGTCAGTGTTGGGTTGAGACTTGAAAACAATGATGCTAACTGCCAAAGTGTTTAATGCATACTAATGTAAATAAAACATGACGACAAATGTATTTCTTTCTATCCATTCTATCCAGCAAAATCAAAAAAATAGGAGTGAGTCAGCAATGACTGGGCGGTCAATTATTCTTCCTCTATGCACTATCATCCCATTTTCCTTACCCGCTTATATCTACCTTTTATTGCTTACATGAGCAAGTCATTTTTATCCTCATCTATACTCAGGCTCCACAATCATACACCTAAAATTTCTAGAAAAACATGAAATGTGTATTAGTCTACCATTCTTGGTCCCATACAGAAAAAAAAAAAAAAAAAAAAAAAAAAACAACCATGTTATGGATGAAACTTGGCTTCTTTCTGAGCCTTTTAAGGGTTCTGACGCGCTGTCTTCAAAGGGTAAGTGAAATAACAACAATATCTCCCTCCACTGGTGACACTCAGTATCTTTAAAGTTCTCAGCCAGATTTTGGGGGCGGGGGAGGATTTCAGTCTATCAAAAGAGTAAAAAGTTTTCACTTTTTACAGCTTGACAGACATGTTCCATCAGGAGCTTGAAGTAAACTGGAGCAGTTTGGCAAAATCATCATTGGATAAAGTATTTCAGTGATTTTTGGATAGAGGAACAACTTACCTAAAACTCCAATCAAAAGCATTTCTTTATTAATATTTCAATAACTTGTTCAAAATTTATGTATCATCTACACAAAATAATACACTTAAAACCAATTTATTAATTTTGACCTTTACTTTCAGATTTCTCAAAATGAGATAACTTATTTATATTATCTTTACAAGAACTACAAATGTGCAAATAAACTTGTCATATGCAAGGTACTATGTAAACTTTCAAGGATAAGTGAGCAAAATTACAATTTGCGGAATTATTGCACATAAATTATTGTTATTATTCCTCAATAAATTGTGGTTCCTCTATTGTAACATCTAGCTTTCATCTATATGTTGCCAATATTTGGGCAAATTATTGTAATTCACCAAACAGAATGAATTATTTAGGGAATAATATGAAATAAAGTTGTTGCTAATGAGAGTACCTTGGTGAGTGGGTGGTGGTAGAATCACAGCCATATTATCAAAGTCCACTAAGAATGAATTGCCTCAAGGGTATAAAGAGAGTGTAGGGAACATGATGCTGATATCTAAATGTTTTTAACGTAAGGGGTTTTATGGAGGTTAAAACAAATACAAGAGAATTCAAATATTTCTTGTTTGTACTTTGTACTAGTTCTAACAGGAAGATCAACTAAGAAAACAATAGAGGTTTCAAAGTTGAATGCTTGCCTTCTAAATTGAAATTGCAATTATTCCACTTCTGTAAATCTTATTTTAAACACGAGACTTTATCTATTTCTGAAGTTCTTATAGTGCATCATTTGTTCAGTTGTTTTTAAAATTGCTGAATAATTTCATACTTGTATATGTTTATGAAACAATCATTTCTATTCACTAATACATTTTAAAGTGAGACATAGAAAACATTAAAGAAATAGAAAAAATATACTCCTAAACATTTTATAGTATCATAAAAAATTAGAGTATACCTTAATGAAATACAGGAACATAAGTATAAATTGTCTCTTTTTACCCTCAGATTATGTTAATAATTGCTTTGCCCAAACTTGTTTGACAATTCACTCTGTATGCATTTAACTCTATGCTTTCAAAGCTAAACCTTTACAGCTGAAATTTTAAAAACACTTTATCCCATATCCCCAGGGTCAGGCCTTGATATTTTCCCCACTGAAGAAATATTTTTATGAATGAATCAAAGTTGAGCATCATGAGAAATTATGGAATGCTTGAAAGTATGACTTTGCTATTTTTTCTTATTAATTTCACCACTTAATTTTAATTTTCCCATTGATCTTATCAGTCAATGACAACCAGTTGCTGAGACTGGTTTTGAACTTGCAATCTTCCTACCTGGGTGACATCTCAGGTTTTGTATGTTTTTCTTCATGGTGTTGTGTGCATGCCTGTTTTTTTGTTCTCATTATTCTTCAAACAAAAAAAGCCTCTTCATCCTGATATTGTGCCTCATTATGATGAGGTCTCAATTTTACAGCAACCTGGAACATTTCCATTAATCGTATTTTCTTCTAGCACTGTTTTTGTCACTATAAATCAGTTTTCAGAGGCTGTTTGCTTTTCCAAAAAGCTAAGCTTATGATAAAATCAATATTTAAGGATTTAAAATAAAATTGTCCAAGGGAGACTATGGAACCAGTCCTTTCACAATTTAAAATCCTTTCTAACCATGCTAGGCAACATACACACTAAATTTCAATTTGAAATTACCTGGATGAGATGATTCACAATACAATTAAATATTAAACATAAATACTACAAATAATATATTCTTCCATAGGAATCACTTCTTCTATGATATGATCATTCTTTCTTCTTTTTTTAAATTCTTCTAACTTATTTTCCTCTGCCAGCTTACCAACACTGAGGTCACATGATTTGTTGTCATATTTTTTTTTTCTTCCCATGTATCTGTAAAATCATGTGCAGTCAACTGAGGCTTTACTTTCAAAATAATGTGATTTTCTTGGAGTAAGTCCTGGAATACAGTGGTGTGGAAAGGAATAATAAATGAAAATAAATCAAAAAGTAAAATGAAACTAGTCACTATAGGTGATGAATGTGAATGCATTTTCCTTTACATATTATGTTTTTAATAGATGCAATGGGATTTGTTTTCACCTATTTGAATGTGTTAAAGATTTATTTTTAGAAAAAAGAAATGAAAAACTCAATTAAAAATGAAAGCTAATTTTGCATGAGATAAGTATTACACAGTATTAGATAGTATTACAAAGAGGATTCCCAAACCTAAACTCTACTGAGTAAGACAACTTCTTCCACAGAAGAAGGGAAATCACACACTTTAATTAAAGATTTTATGGTTTCCTAAGTTTTTATTTAAAAGTCTATGCCATTATTATTTTTATTACCTGGAAAAAAGTTACCATTTGTTGAAAAAGTACCATGTACCAGATACTATATATCAACCAATTTCATGCCATTATGTTCTCCATGAAAGAATCGTTTTTTCTGTTTTTGTTTTTGTTTTTGCTACCAGAGATTGAGATTGAACCCAGGAGTGCTTAGCCACTGAGCCACATCTCCAACGCTTTTTATTTTTTAATTTTGATATAGGTCTCCCTAAGTTGCTGACTGTCATGCTAAGTTGCTGAGACTGGTTTTGAACTTGCAATCCTCCTGCCTCAGTCTCCCGAGCTACTGGGATTACAGGTGTATGCCACAGCACACAGCTCCATTAAAGAAATGTCTAAGAAATATATTTTAATTGTACCTGTGCAATAAGAAAAAAGATGTTCAAAATGGTCGAATTTTCTAAACCTAAAAAGCAATTATTTTGAAAAGACATTAGATAAAGCATTATTTATCTAAAGCACCTAAGCAAATCACATTAGTAAAAATGCAAGTTGTATCATGAGATATAATACTGAGAGCGGGAATAAATTTCATTTTTTTAATAGGAATAAATTTTCGGTTTTTATTTTCGTAATTTTGACCTTGCAATTCAATTAGTAATCAAAATGCAGATGTAACCTTAAAAAAATCAACAACTCAAATTGAAAAATTTAAAATTTTAAAAGGATAATATTTTTTTCTCTATATTGATTTTATTCTCTGTATTTCTGTAAACAGAGAATTTTGAAAAATAAAGGAGCATATTTTATATATTTAAGTGGTCTAGTATTTTGAAAAGGATAATCAAAATGAGTTTATATGATCTTTCATAATTCATTGAGCACTACATTGTTTGAAAATAATTAGCTAGTAATGATAGTGTGAAGATAACCTACCAGTCACCTATTTTCAAAATGAACACACTAGAAAAGTCATCAAAACTTTTGATTAATTTACTTATGATTTTCATTATAAAAAGAATAATTGTTTTAAATATTGGCATATTGCTAATAACCTATGATATGAACTATCAATAAATATTTACTAATTACCATGTAGCATCTTTTAGTCCTCATTTTGGTTTTAAAATGTTACAAAATCTTTTCAACTTCAGTTAATTTGAAGATATGTGCACAAAACACATACACCTTGGCAAAACCAAACAAATATCCAGACGAGGTGTCACACATTTGTAATCCCAGCAATTTGGAAGGCTGAAGGAGGAGGATTGCAAGTTCAAATCCAGTCTCAGCAATTTAGTGAGGCCCTAAGCAACTTTGTGAGACCCTGTCTCAAAAGAAAAAATAAAAAGGACTAGTGGTTCAGAATCTCTGGGTTCCATCCCTGGCACCAAAACAACAACAAAAAACTTACACACCAAACAAATATCTTAGGAGACGTACAGTTGTACTAAATGAGCTGTTGCTGTCATATAGTTGTCACCTTCAGGTTCTCCTCCACTCCTACATTCCAACACCCACAAGTAACTATGCTGAGTTCTTCTCCTTTTTTATTCTACACACTTTCTTTCACCATAAATCAAATATGTAGCAATTACAATCTTTATTCTAACAAGAATAGAAAGTTATAATCTATAGGTTTTTCACAGCGATACTCAAATATTCTATAATTTTTCCAACTGTATGTTTTTCAACTATACAGATATGTTATGATTTATTCAAAACATCATGTATGACTGCATGACCTCAGCAATTCTGCAGTATGTATAATCGGAAATGAGAGATTATACTCTATTTATGTATGATCTATCAAAATGTATAAATGTCATGTACAACTAATTAGAAAAAATAAAATAAAAATATAAAGTTTACAGAAAAAAAAATCATGTACAACTACACATTTTAATAATTTTATTGCAGACCAGAAACTGGCAAATGTTGCTTCAAGAGACAAACTGGAAATTTTTTTAGATTTTTCTTCTTTATATATTTTTTTCCAACCACTAAACTTGCCTTCAGTGGCACAGAAATAGATATACCCAATTAAGTGGACATGACTATTGCAAAATATCATTGTTTACAAGAACAGTGATCAGTCCACAACCTGTAGTTTTCTGGTGATACCAGTTCAATGCTGTCATGCATTTACATTTTCAGCAGCAACGCATAAGTGTGTTTTTCCAAAGACACACTAAAAATGTCTGTTATTAGACTTTCATATTTCCTTTTGCATTTTCTCCCATGGGAATTCAAAATATCTGCAGGTTGGCTTTTGTTTGTTTTGAGGTTTGTCTTCCACATTTATCAACGTTGGTTTAATTTTTTTAAAAAAAATTCTTTTTATTTTTTACATTTTCCTTTTATTTATAGATTTTTGCTCAGTATTTCAAATGTTCTTTACAGTGTTTTCAATTTATTGCTTGCTAGAATTTTATCATTACTGTCCTTATTTGTGAGGGGTTTTTTTCCCCTTCACCGCTTTCATGTGTTTTTATTTCAGAGATTATTTTCTATTTTGAAATTATCTTCTCCTAAATGACATTTTGCATTTAAGTTTTGTGGTGGTCTATCTTTATAAATATAGTTGCTTGTGCAAGAATTTGCATTTGTCTGTCTTTTGCTGTTTTGTTTGTATTTTATTTGGAGAAAGGGACTTGCTGAGTTGCTTAGGACCTTGCCAAGTTGCTGAGGCTGGCTTTGAACGCACGATCCTCCTGTCTCAGCCTTTGGAGTCTTTGGGATTACAGGTGTGTGCCACAGTGCCTGGCTTGTTTCAGTGTTTGAAACCAAAAGTAAGATCACTGGTAACATATTTCTTTTTCTCCCTCACAAAATATTCTACTGGGTTCAGCCAGTTTCTCATTATTTTTGCATATAATAATAATATAATTACTATATTATTATATAGTATTATTATTATAATAGTATTATTATAATAATATCTTTACTATTTTCCAGATTTTTTGTTTAATATATGTTTATTATTGACAATTAATTTATTTGGATGGGAAACAAGTTATTCTGAAAGATTAATTTTTTTAGCCATATATATATATTTATATATATATATCTTCCCCTTCATTGTCAGTGATTATCTATGCCTTTTAAATAAGTCATGTATGGGAGATTGTTTATTCCTGCCTATTCTGTGGCTATGAAACACACCAAGTCTAAGCTCACTTGTGTTGGTAGACTTCTGTTTCTTCAGTTTCTATATCTTCTCTTAAAAAAAAAAAAAAATTAACAGACCCACCTCTTAGGAAGTGTGCTTTGGTGAAATTCTCTGAGTTTTGCCTCTTTTTCCACCTAAAGACTATGTTTATCTTCACCTGTTCTTCATAACTTCTATATGATCTCAGCCAATTTTGGAAGCCCTGATGTGGTTTTAGGGTATGTGTTCAATCAAACTTGTTTCGACTTATTTTTCAGTCTGAATAATTTTAAGTTTTTTTAAATTTTTTTTAATTCACACACAAAAACATGCCAGAAGAAAGGGCTCCATATTCAATTAGAAAGCTTATTATCTTCAGTTATTTTTTTAAATCCAAACTGAATCTTACCAACACACAAAATTAATAACTGTTTGACACCTGTTCATAAGTGATTTGTGTGTGATACAATGAAAACCTTACATATTATTAAAATGGTAGAACTCATATCAAAAGATTGATCATGTGTTTTTCTTTACTTGATTGTGTCCCACATCCTTCTGAGAATGTATTAAATCATTAGAAACACAAGGACTGAACAAAAACAAAAAGAACTCACCTAAGAATTAGAATAAAATAGAAAAGAATTTCCATGTAAAGTAAGTACATTAAGAGTTGAATGAAAAGTATTAACCAGTAAGAACTTTGTCTAAGTTCTATAACCTTGATCACGGCACTTTGACTTGTAATTATTCTCCTAAGGTGACTGTCTTGGACCAAATTTAATTAAGAACTGCACCCTCATAAAATAGATATTATCTTGATTATATTCATGGAATGTCAGTACTCATACTCCCACACACTATTTGTAGGAGAGTAATAATCAAAACATATATATTCTGAAGCTATAAAGAAGCACAAAGCTGGAAGGTGCTGTGAGGTCGTTGTGTCTATCTTCTTTTTTGTGTGATTGCAATTAAAATATCTTAAATGAATAAAACCATTTGAAAACTTTAGAGCAAATTTTTTATTATTTGAAGGAATACTGAAACAACAGTACTTGTAAGCAAGTAAAAATATATGCAGGGCATGTGTTGCAACTTAATTCATTTTCATAACGTTATGTCTAAAAGCTTTTAATCATCTTACTTAACTAATTGCCATTTTTAGTATCCCCAAATTCTGTATCTATCAGAACCATTAAAATATAGCACTTATTTTAAATACAAACTTACCCTGAATTAAAATGTCTTCGTATTTCTTTATCTTCTACTACTTTAGGATTAGGATTTTCTAACTAATTATTTGACGAATTGAATGGGGGCTGAGGGTGTAACTCAGTGGTAAAGTACTTGCCCAGTATGTGACAAGTCCTGGGTTCAATCCCTAGCACCATAAAAAATAAACATAGAGTGGAATAGTATTTTACCACTGCTCTTATTTATTAATATACTGTTTAGGTTGATTTGATTTCAGTACCGATGAAAAAGCATTTTATACTACATGAGTTTCAGGTACATTTAGTCATTATGCATGTTTTTAAAAATACAAATTGAGAACACCAGTTTTATTCTTTTCCTTGCCCTCCCTTCTTGAACCCAAAATTTAACGTTAAAGCTCTTCTTTTTGAAGTGGTGAGAAATATTAAATCACTAGGCCATAGATTAAAAATTACCCTTAGTTTGAAATGAACTTTTCTTTTCTTTCAGTATCTTTGTCTGAATTGATATCAGTGTAACGTTTGCCTCATTAAATTAGTTTGGAAGCCTCCCTCCTCTTCAAGATTTTAGAAGAATTTGAGAACAACTGGTATCAGTTCTTCATTAGGTGTTGAAAGAGTTTTCCAGTGAAGTCACAGGTATTAAACTTTTCTTTGTTGGGAAACTTATTATTATGGATTCAATCTATCTACTGAGTATAGATCTATTTCAACTTTCTGTTTTTTTTACTACACTCTCTTGTTAGGTTGTATGTTTCTAGGAATTTTTATACCTTCCAGGTTATACAGTTTATGGGTAGATAGTTTTTCATAGTGGCCTATTATTTTTTGGTTCATTTTTTTAATTTTTGAGGCATGAATTATGATAGCTCCTCTATCATTTCTGATTTTTGTGTCTTATTTCTTTTATTAAATATTCCTAACTAAAGATCTAAAGATTTATCAATTGAAAAAACCTAACTCTTATATTTAGTGATTTTTTTCTGTTCTTTACTTCATTTGTTTCTCCTCAAATCTTTATTATTTCTTTTCTTCTGCCAATTTGGGGTTTAGAATGTTTTCTTTTTCTGATTCATGGAGATGTGAAGTTAGATGGCTTATCTGAGCTCCTTATTCCTTTTTAATGTAGGTATTTATCCCTATAGCACTGTAAATTCTATTGCCATCAACTTTTCTCTTAGAACTGCCTTTATTGCAACTTGTAAAATTTGTAATGTTGTGGTTTCACTTTCACTTATCTCAAGATATTTTCTTTTTCTTTACTTTTATGTATGAAGTGTTGAAGAGTATTTTATTTGCCCAGATATTTTTGGAATTTTGCAAAGTTTTCCTTCTCTGGTGGTTTCTGGTGACTCATCCTTGTGCACTTGAGAATGGTATTCAGCTGCTGTAGCAGAAGACAATTGTTCTATGTGTTAGGTCCATTTGGTCTACACTGTTCAAATCCTACATTCACTACTAAGCTTCTATCCTGATGTTCTTAATCTTTAGTGAAAGAAATTATTGAAACCTCCTACTGTTGCTATAATACTCTTCATTTCTATTTTAAAGTGTGTGATATTTGCTTTATTTATTTAAGTATTCTGATGGATATGTATGTATTCATAACTGTTATATTTTTTGAGCAACATTACTATTTTCATTAATGTCCTTTGTCTCTTGTGACAATCTTCTTGTTACTTTAAATACTTTAAATCTATTTTCTCTAAGTAGTCACCCATGATATATTTTGATCACCATTTGCTTTTAAAATTCTCACCCTTTCATTGTTAGTCCTTGTGTATTCTTGAATTGAAAATGAGTTTCTTATACAGTATGTATTTGGATAATGTCCTTATGTCAAATAAGTCAGTCTTTTTCTTTCAATTGGGAAGTTTAAGCCATTTACACTTAGTGTTATTTATAGGAAAGTATTTATTATTGTCCTCTTACTGTTTTCTCAATCTTACAGTTTTTAGCTCTTCTTTCCACTCTTGATATCTTCTTTTGTGTTTTGCTGGTATTTTTATGTGGTACCAATACACTCAGTTATGTTATATAACTTGATGCCTTTTTTCCCCTTACTTTTCTCTTTTTTTGGATGTAACTTTTGTAAATATTTCCTTTGTGGTTGCAATGGATGTAAATTAAGTGTCTTATAGCAATATATTTAAGGTGAAAATAATTTAAGTTCAATCACATATAAAATAATTTTGATGTACATAGATGCCAAAATCCTCAATAAAATACATGCAAATATAAGTCCATATAGACAAAAGATCATGAGTTCAAAGCTCACCTCAGTAAAAGCAAGGTGCTAAGCAACTCAGTGAGACCCTGTCTCTAAATAAAATACAAAATAGGGCTAGGGATATGTCTCAGTGTCCCTGAGTTCAGTCCCCAGTACACCCCCAAAACAACAAAAGCAAAAACAAACAAACAAACAAAAAAACCCAAAAAATCAATATATCCATACAAAAAGCAGCAGGGTATAAAGTCAATATATAAAATACATTATTTCTCTGTACTAATGACAAACTATCAAAAATCAATTAAGAAAACAATCCCATTCACAATAGCAACAAAAGAATAAAAATAGTTAGGAAATGAGTATTTCACAAATTTTACAACAAATTCCTAAAATGTTTAGGAATGAACTTGATGAAGGAGGTGAAATATTGGCATGATGAAAGCCACAATGCATTGATAGAATTCCAAGAACACAAGGAAATGAAAAGTTACCTTGTATTCATAGATTAGAAGATTTAATATTTCAAAGTGGGTTCAATTCTCAGCACCGCATATAAATTAATAAAATAAAGGTTTATTGACAACTAAAAATATATTTTAAAAAATAAAGTGCAGATTGTCAAGAAATCCAAGATGGTGGACTAGAGGGAGACTGTGTTCCTTGTTGCTCTGTAACTCCGGTTTCAAACAGAGGATATCGGTTTCTTGGTGAGGCAGATTTTGCTGCTAATCGATCCCATGCCGTTTACCCCATTTGTGTACTGTGATCACCTGCAGTCTTCCAGCCTATCGATGCCTTTTTTGAGTGCAGATTGCTCACTGTCAGGTGCCTATCATCTGCCATTTGCCTGCCTCTTGCCTGTCCATCGCCTGCCTTTCACCTACCCATCACCCACCATTCCGAGGTTCACCTCCAGATTGTCCGACAGCTGCCAGCAGACTGACTGCAGACCGCCAGTGGAGCACCAGCTGCCTGATGTTGCCTGGAAGTTCACTGTTATAGTACCTGCAGGTTTGATTACACGTGGCTGCTGCCATTTTGAGACAACAGCCAGGCCCCATAGGACTCCTGGCTGGACTGACTAAGCCCCATCTCCAGGATCCCTCAGCCCGACCAATTGCTCCCTGCCTCCAGGGCCCCCAGACCAACTGACTGCATCCTATCACTGGGACCCCAGAATGACTGATTGCACCCAGCCTCCAGGATCCCGCAACCACACCAAACACACCCAACCTCCAGGACCCCTGCCTGACCAACTGCATCCCGCCTCCAGGAACTCCAGCTGACCGCATCCACACTCCGAGCTGCAGATCCCCATTTGCCAAAACATTTGGAAGCCAGAGTGGCCATCTTGGATAATCCTGGAAGCTGTAGCTCCAATCTTTAGGTGGAGCAAATCCCATCCTGACACTTGCTGGAGACTTGAAGCTCATTGTCAGGTACCTCTCATGCATCAGGCTACTGAAGACTGGGAGGTTTGAATACTATATGACTGTTATGGTGTAGATTTTCTTTCTTTTCCTTATTGAACAATTTTAAGTTTTTATTTCTTTACTTTTTTTTTTGGCTCTCTTTTCCTTTTGTTTACCTATTCCCTCAGAGTCTCTTTCTACCTTTTTGCATGCTAACATCCAATTTCTCTTGATTACACTCTTACCCTTTCTATTATCTAGAACTTCTGTATATTCTTGTCTTATCCCATTAACAGCTACATCCTACATCCCTCTGCATGTTCTTTGTCCTCCATTAGAAACTGCAGACCTTATTGCAAATCTGTTTGTTATACTGAAGATAATAGTTGAACTCATTCTGTTTATTATGACAATTTTGTTATTATCCTCATAGGGGCTATTTAGTCTAGGATTGCATAGTGCCTGAATTGGGCACTGCTAATATTGATATCCCCTTAAAGAAAAGGTTTTGGAAACCTATAGGGTCACTATAAACCTATAGGGGGAAATCTGCAATGCCACAGATCTGCACTGCTAGAGGGAAAGATACATGAACAATATGAAAAAACAAGGGAAGAAAATGATCCAAACAAATCTAGATTCTATATTAATAGAATCCAATGACAGTATGATAGAAGAAATGGCAGAAAAGGGCTTCAAATTATACGTGATTAAGATGATTCATGAAGCAAAGGATGAGTTAAGAGAGCAAATGCAGGCAATGAATGATAATACCAATAAGCAGGTGAAAGAGCAACTGCAGGAATCAAAAGATCATTTCAACAAAGAGATAGAGATTCCTAAAAGAATCCAAATGGAAATCCTTGAAATGAAGGAAACAGTAAACCAAATAAAAAACTCAATGGAAAGCATCACCAAAAGACTAGACCACTTGGAAGACAGAACCTCAGACAATGAAGACAAATTACTTAATCTTGAAAATAAAGTTGCCCAAACAGAGAAGATGGTAAGAAATCATGAACAGAATCTCCAAGAACTATGGGACATCATGAAAAGACCAAATTTAAGAATTATTGGGATTGAGGAAGGCACAGAGATACAAACCAAAGGAATGAACAACCTATTCAATGAAATAATATCAGAAAATTTCCCAAACCTGAAGAATGAAATGGAAAATCAAATAAAAGAGGCTTATAGAACACCAAAAGCACAATATCACAACAGATCCACACCAAGGCACATTATAATGAAAATGTCTAACATTCAAAATAAAGATAGGATTTTGAAGGCCGCGAGAGAAAAGCATCAGATTACTTATAGGGGGAAACCAATACAGATAGCAACAGACTTCTCAACCCAGACTCTAAAAGCTAGAAGGGCCTGGAACAACATATTTCAAGCTCTGAAAGAACATGGTTGCCAACAAAGAATCCTATACCCAGCAAAACTGACCTTCAGATTTGAAGATGAAATAAAATCCTTCCATGATAAACAAAAGTTAAAAGAATTTACAAATAGAAAGCCTGCACTACAGAATGTTCTCAAGAAAATATTGCATGAGGAGGAAATGAAAAACAATAATGTAGGTCAGCAAAGGGAGTAACTACCTTAGAGAAAAACCACTTACAGGCAAGTTAAAAGCCAAAAATAAGCCCAAATGACTGGGAATAAAAATCATATCTCAATAATAACCCTGAATGTTAATGGCCTAAACTCATCAATCAAAAGACGTAGACGGGCAGAATGGATTAAAAAGAAAGAACCAACAATGTACTGCCTGCAAGAGATTCATCTCATAGATAAGGACATCCACAGAATAAAGGTGAAAGGATGGGAAAAAACCTACCACGCACATGGACTCATATAAAAGCAGGGATTTCCATCCTCATATCAGATAAAGTGGACTTCAAGTGAAAGTTTGTAAGAAGGGATAAAGAAGGACATTTCGTACTGCTTAAGGGAAACATAAATCAGGAAGACATAAGGATAGTAAATATTTATGCCCCAAACAACGGTGCATCCCTGTACAAAGAACAAATCCTTCTCAATTTCAAGAATCAAATAGACCACAACACAAGAATTCTGGGTGACTTTAACGCACTGCTGTCACCACTAGATAGATCTTCCAAAAAAAACCAACCAAAGAAACCATAGAACTCAATAACACAATCAATAAGCTAGACTTAATAGACATATATAGAATATTCCATTCACCAATGAGCAGATTCACTTTCTTCTCAGCAACACATGGAACTTTCTAGAAAATACACCATATGTTATGCCACAAAGCAGCCCTCAGGAAATGGAAAAAAATAGAGATACTGCCTTGTGTTCTATCAGATCATAATGGACTGAGAGCAGAAATCAATGACAAAATAAAAAACAGAAATTACTCCAACACTTGGAGACTAAATAATATGCTATTGAATGAAACACGGATAACAGAAAACATCAAGGAGGAGATAAAAAACATTCTTAGAGATCAATGAGAATAGCGATACAACATATCAAAATCTCTGGGACACTATGAAAGCAGTACTAAGAGGAAAATTCATTGCATGGAGCACATTACAGAGAAGAATGAAAAGTCAACAACTAAATGACCTAACATTACAGCTCAAAGCCCTAGAAAAAGAAGGACAGAATAACATCAAAAGTAGTAGAAAGCAGGAAATAATTAAAATCAGAGCTGAAATCAATGAAATTGAAACAAAAGAAACAATTCAAAAAATTGACAAAACAAAAAGTTGGTTCTTTGAAAAAGTAAACAAAATAGACAAACTCTTAGCCACACTAACAAAGAGAAGGAGAGAGAAAACTCAAATTACTAAAATTCGTGATGAAAAAGGAAATATCAAGACAGACACCACCGAGATACATAACATAATGAGAAGATTTTGAAAATCTGTATTCCAACAAAATAGAGACTACTGAAGACATTGACAAATTTCTAGAGACATATGTTCCTTCCAAACTGAACCAGGAGGACATACACAATTTAAACAGATCCATATCATGCAATGAAATAGAAGAAACCATTAAAAACCTACCATCCAAGAAAAGGACCAGACGGATTCTCAGCTGAGTTCTACAAGACCTTCAAAGAAAAACTCATTCCAATACTTCTCAGAGTATTCCAGGAAATAGAAAAGGAGGGTACCCTACCAAACTCATTCTATGAAGCTAATATCAGCCTCCTATCCAAACCAGACAAAGATACAACAAGGAAAGAAAATTTTAGACCAATATCCTTGATGAATATAGATGCCAAGATCCTTAACAAAATATTGGCAAACCATATCCAAAAACATATTAAGAAAATTGTGCTCCATGATCAAGTGGGTTTCATCCCTGGAATGCAAGCATGGTTTAACATCCGTAAATCAATAAACGTAATACATCATATCAATAGACTTAAGGATAAGAATCATATGGTTATTTCAATGGACTCAGAAAAAGTGTTCGACAAAATACAACACCCCTTCATGCTCAAAACACTAGAAAAAATAGGGATAGTAGGAACATACCTGAATATTGTAATGGCTATTTATGCTAAGCCCAAGGCCAACATCATTCTTAATGGAGAAAAACTGAAACCATTCCCTTTAAAAACAGGAAGAAGACAGGGATGTCATCTTTCATCACTTCTATTCAACATTGTCCTAGAAATCCTAGCCAGAGCAATTAGACAGACTAAAGAAATTAAAGTGATACGAATAGGAAAAGAGGAACTTAAGCTGTTACTATATGCTGATGACATGATTTATATTTAGAGGATCCAAAAAACTCCTCTAGAAAACTTCTAGACCTCATCAATGAATTCAGCAAAATAGCAGGCTATGAAACCAACATGCTTAAATCTAAAGCATTTTTATACACAAGCTATGAAACAGCTGAAAGGGAAATGAGGAAAACAACTCCATTTCCAATAGCCTCAAAAAAAAAAAAAAAAAAAAAAAAAAAAAAAACTTGGGAATCAATCTAACCAAAGAGGTAAAAGATCTCTACAATGAAAACTACAAAACATTGAAGAAAGAAATTGAGGAAGACCTTAGAAGATGGAAAGATCTCCCATGTTCTTGGATAGGCAGAATTAATATTGTCAAAATGGCCATACCACCAAAAGTGCTATACAAATTCAATGCAATTCCAATTAAAATTCCAAGTATGTACCTTACAGAAATAGAGCAAGCAATCATGAAATTTCTCTGGAAGAATAAGAAACCCAGAATAGCTAAAGCAATCCTTAGCAGGAAGAATGAAACAGGGATATCACAATACCAGATCTTCAACTATACTACAAAGCAATAATAACAAAAATGACATGGTATTGGAACCAAAATAGACAGGTGGATCAATGGTACAGAATAGAGGACACGGACACAAACCCAAATAAATACAGTTTTCTTATACTAGACAAAGGTGCCAAAAAGATGCAATGGGGAAAAGATAGCATGTTCAACAAATGGTGCTGGGAAAACTGGAAATCCATATGCAACAGAATGAAACTAAACCCCTTTCTCTCACCCTGCACAAAAATCAACTCAAAATGGATCAAGGACCTTGGAATCAGACCAGAGACCCTTCATCTTATAGAATAAAAAGTAGGTTCAAATCTTCAGCTTGTTGGCTTAGGGTCAGACTTCCTTAACAGGACTCCCATAGCACAAGAAATAAAAGCAAGAATCAACAACTGGGATAGATTCAAACTAAATAGCTTTCTCTCAGCAAAGGAAACTATCAGTAATGCGAAGAAAGAGCCTACAGAGTTGGAGAATTTCTTTGCCCCTCATATTTCAGACAGGGAAATAATTTCCAGAATATATAAAGAACTCAAAAAACTCTACATGAAGAATACAAATAACCCAGTCAACAAATGGGCTAAAGATATGAACAGACGCTTCACAGAAGAAGATCTACAAGCAATCAACAAACATGAAAAAATGTTCACCATGTTTAGTAATAAGAGAAATGCAAATCAAAACTACACTAAGATTCCATCTCATCCCAATTAGAATGGCGATTATCAAGAATATAAGCAACAATAGGTGTTGGTGAGAATGTGGGGAAATAGGTACATTCATACATTGCTGGTGGGGTTGCAAATTAGTGCAGCCACTCTGGAAAGCAGTGTGGAGATTCCTTAGAAAATTTGGAATGGACCCACCATTTGACCCAGCTATCCCACTCCTCGGCCTATACCCAAAGGACTTAAAATCAGCATACTACAGAGACACAGCCACATCAATGTTCATAGCTGCTCAATTCACAATAGCTAGATTGTGGAACCAACCTAGATGTCCTTCAAATGATGAATGGATAAAGAAACTGTGACATATATATACAATGGAATATTACTCAGCCATAAAGAATGATAAAATTATGGCATTTGCAGGCAAATGGATGAAATTGGAGAATATCATGCTAAGCGAGATAAGCCAATCTCAAAAAACCAAAGGATGAATGATCTCGCTGATAAGCAGATGATGACACATAATAGGGGGTTGGAGGGGGACAAGAATGGAGGAAGGAGAGACTGTATAGGGGGAAAAGAGGGGCGGGAGGGGTGGGGGGGAGGAAAAAATAATGGAATTAATCAAACGCCATTATTCTATATAAATGTATGATTATGCAAATGGTATGCTGTTACTCCATATACAAACAGAAACAACATGTATCCCATTTGTTTACAATAAAAATAAATTAAAAATATAAAAAATAAAAAAAATAAATTGCAAAACTACTGTACTTTTCTCAGAAAAAAAATTTGCTAACTTTACTCTTTTCGTATCATACAAGGTGACTTTGTTTATCCAAAGATCACAAGGTCATTATATTTTTTTCCTAGGTTTTCTTTAAAACTTTACCATTCATATTTGCCTTTTTGATATATTTCTAATATTGTTTGTGTATCTAAATGTTTAATTTTTCAGCACATTTTGTCGAAAAGACTTTCCTCTCTGAACCTTAATTCCTATTGCATTTGTGGAAATCAATGAACTGTATATCTGTGCCTTGACTTTTGTTATCTGTTCAGTTTACCAGGTTGCCTCAGTTTTGCCAATACCATACTATTTTGATAATTTTCACTTTAGTGTCAGTGTTCAGATCAGAGAAGGTAAATCCTCCCAATTCATTTGGTTATTTTCAAATTTGTTTTGGCTACTCTTTATCACTTGTGTCAATTTTAGAGTGAACCTGCAAATTGTACAATCAATTTCCTGCCAAATGAAATAAAAAATTATGATTAATCTATAAATACTTAGTAAAATATTATTAAATGAAATCAAAGAATGTATGAAAATGATAAAACACTGACCAAATAGTATTTATCCCAAGACGTTTCAATATAAAATAGAAATACCAATACTATTATCTCATTAATACTATTATTTCATAAATCCATTGTGTATTTAAGTCATAGTTGAAACAAAACATATCTGATAAACTGATAAACTTCAGATTTCTTATTGATAAAATTAGTAAATGTTTTAGAGATAGCATTTTTGTTACCTCAAAATTTAAGGCAGAGTCCAAAAGTAAGCACATGTGAATATTTTCAAGGTAGAAACAAAAAGGTTTGCTGTTTACATCACTCTTCAGTAGAAGTATTTTAAACCCCAACAGGACATTACTCATAAATTGACACATGATATTAGGATTCTTTTTTTAAAAAATATCTTTTAGATGTAGATGGACACAACATATTTATTTTATTGTATTTTTTATGTGGTGCTGAGAATCGAACCCAGTGCCTCACACATGCTAGGCAAGTACTCTATCACTGAGCCACAACCCCAGCCCTGATGATAAAATTCTTGTGAAAAAAATAATAAGAATAATCAAAACATTAGAAAAAATGAGAAGGACTTTTAGAACTAGAATAGTGAAACTGTTATGTAATGTAGTAGTAATAATAGTAGTAATAACCACATAAAAGAATATGTAGCTCAACAACAGATGTGCTCTGCAGATGGTATGCGTGATATTCAACATCCTGGGCATTACAAAGCAATAGGAATAAAAAACCCAGAATAGCTAAAGCAATCCTTGGCAGAAAGAGTGAAGCAGGGGGTATCACAATACCAGATCTTCAACTCTACTACAAAGCAATAGTAACAAAAACGGCAAGGTATTGGTACCAAAATAGAAAGGTGGATCAATGGTACAGAATAGAGGACACGGACACAAACCCAAATAAATACAATTTTCTCATACTAGACAAAGGGACCAAAAATATGCAATGGAGAAAAGATAGCCTCTTCAACAAATGGTGCTGGGAGAATTGGAAATCCATATGCAACAGAATGAAACTAAACCCATATCTCTCACCATGCACGAAACTAAACTCAAAATAGATTAAGGATCTCGGAATCAGACCAGAGACCTTGCATCTTATAGAAGAAAAAGTAGGTCCAGAGCTTCAACATGTCGGCTTAGGACCAGACTTCCTCAACAGGACTCCCATAGCACAAGAAATAAAAGCAAGAATTAATAACTGGGATAGATTCAAACTAAAAAGCTTTCTCTCAGCAAAGGAAACTATCAGCAATGCGAAGAAAGAGCCTACAGAGTGGGAGAAAATCTTTGCCAATCATACTTCAGATAGAGCGCTAATTTCCAGAATCTATAAAGAACTCAAAAAACTCTACACCAAGAATGTAAATAATCCAACTGACAAATGGGCTAAGGAAATGAATAGACACTTCACAGAAGAAGATCTACAAGCAATCAACAAACATATGGAAAAATGTTCAACATCTCTAGTAATAAGAGAAATGCAAATCAAAACCACCCTAAGATTCCATCTCACCCCAATTAGAATGGCAATTATCAAGAATACAAGCAACAACAGGTGTTGGCGAGGATGTGGGGAGAAAGGTACACTCTTACATTGCTGGTGGGGCTGCAAATTAGTGCAGCCACTCTGGAAAGCAGTGTGGAGATTCCTTAGAAAACTTGGAATGGAAACACCATTTGACCCAGCTATCCCACTCCTTGGCCTATACCCAAAGGACTTAAAATCAGCATATTACAGAGATACAGCCACATCAATGTTCATAGCTGCTCAGTTCACAATAGCCAGATTGTGGAACCAACCTAGATGTCCTTCAATTGATGAATGGATAAAGAAAATGTGGTATATATATACAATGGACTATTACTCAGCCATAAAGAATGATAAAATTATGGCATTTGCAGGCAAATGGATGAAACTGGAGAATATCATGCTAAGTGAGATAAGCCAATCTCAAAAAACCAAAGGAAGAATGATATCGCTAATAAGTGGATGATGACACATAATGGGGGGTGGGAAGGGTTAGTGTTGGGGTTGGAGTTGGGTTTAGGGAGGGGGGCAGGAATGGAGGAAGGAAGGACTGTATAGATGGAGGGGAAGGTTGGGAGGGGAGGGGGGGAAGGGAAAAAATGGCAGAATGAATCAAACAACATTACCCTATGTGAATTTATGATTACACAAATGGTATGCCTTTACGCCATGTACAGATAGAGAAACAACATGTATCCCATTTTTTTACAATAAAAAAAAAAATAAATAAAAAAAAAACTGAGAGGAGAAAAAAAAAAAATTACCAGTGTAACATAATTAAAACATACAGGAGCAAAAAAAAAAAAAAAAAAAAAAAAAGCAATAGGAATAAGCAGATTTTTTAATAAACCATGATAGTATAATTGGTTATCCATATGGCAAACAAATATGATTAAATACCCATCTCATTGTTTTATATATGTATTTTAAATGTTTGAATACAGCATATTTTAATGTGTGAAAATGAACAGCACAATAATCTAGAATATAAACTAATTTTTTAAGGGTGCTTGAGAATTTTTAAACAATTTTAAAATATTTTGATCAGTAAATCTGTATATGTTAAAACAAAGACAAGAAGCAATGGTTGAGAGAAGATAAACTATTGTTTTTGCCAAAAGACTAACAAATAGAAAGGAATAAAAACAGCTCACTAATATGATAGTATGTTTGTAATTAGCATATATGGAGAATTTATTAAAAAGTTCATAAACAAAGATACAAAATCTAATAGAAATAAAAAGTGAAGAATATCTTTTGAAGGCAAATCACAGAATATGAAAACCTAATGAAGAATAAGAAAATGGACGGGAGGAGGAAAAATGGAGATGGGATGGCTTGTGGCATGAGACAGACGTTTTACCCTATGTACACGTACAATTGCACACATGGTGAGATTCTGCATCACGTACAACCAGATAAATGAGAAGTCGTGCTCCATTTGTGTACAATGATTTGAAGTGCACTCTGCTGTCATGTATAACTAAGGATAACAAATTTAAACAATTTTAAAAATTAAAAATAAAAAATTTTAAAGTAAATAGAAGAATAAAATCTGTGTCTAAACATCTCCTTTCCACTTGGGAACTTGTCTCTGGGATGTGAAGTTGATTCTTTTGACCTGAGCATCATGAAAACACAGAGAAGATGGTTAGCAGTCAGGAAACCTATGCGTAAATTGTGGCTCAGACATTTTCAGGTAGTGTAGCTTGGTCAAGTCACCGAACTTCTCTGAGTCTTTGAAATCATGTGTACCACCCGCCTTGCAGGGTAGAAGAATGCCTCACCTTAGCTAAGGCCAGTTGTGGTGGCCTGTGAGCTCATATGATATTCTGACCATATCCCAAGCAGTCTTCCAAGGCACATAGCACCTTAATCGGTTATTATACTCAGGGATCTGCTCTTGGTGGCCATGGTCAACTGTGCTTGATGAAGGCATGTGAATCCGTAGAGTTCTCCTTGTTGGGAAGACTGACCTCAAGTTTTAGTCTCTTCTGTTAACTACTTCTTCTCCTCCCCATTCTGATGTTGATAAGTATGTGACATGGTGTTTCTGTTTTAGTGCCCAGATAGTCAAAATGGGCAAGACTGACCCAAGATGACCTCTGTCAGTCCCCCACCTCTAGCCCCACTAGTTAGCGGATCTCTATATTGGGTTTCAATGCATCCACAGCAATTCTTTTCAGAGGAGAATATAGACAAAAATAGGAGGTTGGCTCCAGACCGTGGAAGTTTTAGTTAATTCATATATACTGACTTTGCAGCTCTCAGAGTTTTGTTGCTGAGATCTTCCCTCCATGTAATGGTGAAAGTGAATTGTCAACCTGATTGAATTAAGAGATTTCTAAGGTTAAGAGGCTTCTGGGGGTGTCACTGAGAGTGTGTCTAGGAATGCTTGGCATGTGGAATAGCACTGTCCAATAGATTGTGAGCTTAATGGAATAAAAGTTGGAAGAACAAAGAAGAAATAGCAGAAGCAAAATCCATTTTTCTTTTCCCTCCTTTTTAAAAATTTTTATTTTTATATACTACATTTTGATTTATTGTACACAATTGGGGTACAGCTTTTCTTTTCTATGGTTGTACACAATGTAGATTCACATAATTCATGTAATCACACATGCACATAGGGTAACAATATCTGTTTCAGTCCACTCTCTCTCCTTCCCCTACCCACTCCTGCCCCATTTCTCTATACACAATCCAAACTTGCTTCATTCTTCTCTTGCCTGCCCCCACCCTCATTACGTATCATCATCCCCTTATCAGGGAAAATGTTCGGTCTTTGGTTTTGGGAGCTTGACTTATTTCACTTAGCATGATATTCTCCAACTCCATCTGTTTACCAGCAAATGCCACTATTTTATTCTCTATGACTGAGTAATATTCCATTGTGTATATATACCACAGTTTCTTTCTCCATTCATCAATTGAAGGGCATCTAGGTTGGTTCCGCAATCTAGCTATTGTGAATTGAGCAGCTGTGAACATTGACGTGGCTGCATCTCTGTAGTATGCTGATTTTAAGTCCTTTGGGTATAAACAGAGGAGTGGGATAGCTGGGTCAAATGGTAGGTTCATTCCAAGTGTTCTGAGGAATTTCCACACTGCTTTCCAGAGTGGTTGCACCAATTTGCAACTCCACCAGCAATGTATGAGTGTGCCTTTTTCCCCACATCCACACCAACATTTATTATTGCTTGTGTTCTTGATAATAGTCATTCTAATTGGAGTTAGAGGAAATGTTAGGGTGGTTTTGACTTGCATTTATTTAATTACTAGAGATGATAAGCACTTTTTCATATATTTGCTGATCACCTGTATGTATTCTCCTGTGAACTGTCTGCCCAGTTCCTTAGCCCGTTTATTGACTGGGTTCTTTGTATTTTTGGTGTAAAGTTTTTTAAGTTCTTTATAAATTTTGAAGATTAGTGCTCTGTCTGAAGTGCATGTAGAAAAGATTTTCTCCCACTCTGTAGGCTCTCTTTTCACATTAATGATTGTTTCTTTTGCTGAGAAAAAGCTTTTTAATTTGAATCCATCCCATTTATTGATTCTTGTTTTTATTTCTTGTGCTCTGGGGGTTTTGTTAAAGAAGTCTGGTCTTACGCCAACATCATAAAGATTCAGGCCTACTTTTTCTTCTATTTGGTGAAGGGTCTCAGGTCTAATTTCTAGATCCTTGATGCATTTTGAATTGAGTTTTGTACAGGGTGAGAGAGAGAAGTTTAATTACATTTTATTGCATATGGATTTCCAGTTTTGCCAGCATCATTTGTTTAAGAGGCTATCTTTTCTCTGTTGTAGGTATTTGGAAACTTTGTTCAGTACATGATAAATGTACTTATATGGGTTTGTCTCTGTGTCTTCTATCCTGGACCATTGGTCTACCTGTCTATTTTGGTGCCAATACCATGCCATTTTTGTTACTATTGCTCTATAGTAGAGGTTAAGGTCTGGTATTGTAATGCTTCCTACATCATTCTTCCTGCCCAGGATTGCTTTGGCTATTCTGGGTCTTTTGTTCTTCCAGATGAATTTCATGGTTGCTTTCTCTATTTTTATGAAGAATGTCATTGGGACTTTAATTGGAATTGTGTTAAATCTGTATAGTGCCTTTGGAAGTACAGTCATTTTTATAATATGAATTCTGTCTATCCAAGAACATGGGAGATCTTTCCATTTTCTAAGGTGTTCTTTAATTTCTTTCTTTAGTATTCTGTAGTTCTCATAGTAGAGGTCTTTCACCTCTTTTGTTGGATTGATTCCCAAGTATTTTATTATTTTTGTGTGTCTATTGTGAATAGATAACTTTTCCTAATTTCTCTTTCAGAGGATTCATCGCTTACAAATAGAAATGCATTATATTTTTGTATGTTGATTTTATATACTGCTACTTTGTTGAATTCATTTATTAATTCTAGAAGTTTTCTGGTGGAGTTTTTTTGGATCCTCTAAATATAGAATCATGTCATTGGCAAATACTGATAACTTGAGATTTTCTTTTCCTATTCTTATCCCTTTAATTTCTTTGGACTGTCATTGATCTGGCAGATCAATTTTGAATAGAAGTGGTAAAAGAGGGCATTCCTGCCTTGTTCCAGTTTCTAGAGGGAATGTGTTCAGTTTTTCCCCATTAACAATGATGTTGACTTTGGGCTTAGCATAAATAGCCTTTACAATGCTGAGGTATGTTCCTACTATCCCTATTTTTTCTAGTGTTTTGAGCATGAAGGTATGTTGTGTTTTGTCAAACACTTTCTCTGCACCTATTGAAATAATCATGATTCTTAACCTGAAGTGTATGTATGTGATGAATTACATTTATTGATTTCCAGGTGCTGAACCAACTTTGTATCCCCAGGATGAACCACACCTGATCGTGCTGCACTATATTCTTAATAGGTTTTGGTATGCAGTTTGCCAGGATTTTGTTAAGGACTTTTGCTTCTATGTTCATCAGATATATTGGTCTAAAGTTTTCTTTCCTTGATGCATCTTTGTCTGGTTTTGGTATCAGAGTGATACTAGTTTCATAGAATGAGTTCATAAAGGTTCCCTCTTTTTTATTTCATGGAATAATTTGAGGAGTATGTTATAAGTTCTTCTTTGAAGGTCTTGTAGAACTCAGCTGAGAATTCTTGTGGTCCCTGACTTTTCTTGGTTGGCAGGCTTTTGATGGTTTCTTTTATTTTAGTGCTTGAAATGGATCTGTTTAAATTGTGTACGTCCACCTGATTCCATTTGGGAGGATCTTAAGTCTCTAGAAATTTGTCTATGCCTTTGAGATTTTCTATTTTGTTGGAGTATAGATTTTCAAAGTAGCTTCTAATTATGTTATGTATTTTAATGGTGTGTATTGTGATTTTTTTCATCACTAATTTTAGTAATTTGAGTTTTCTCTCTCCTTCTCTTTGTTAGTGTGGCTAAGGGTTTATCTATTTTGTTTACTTTTTCAAAGAACCAACTTTTTGTTTTGTCAATTTTTGGAATTGTTTCTTTTATTTAAACTTCATTCAATTTAGCTCTGATTTTAATTATTTCTGGTCTTCTACTACTTTTGGTGTTGTTCTGTCCTTTTTATAGGACTTTGAGATACAATGTTAGGTTGTTGTCGACTTTTTATTTTTTTCTTGAATGTGCTCTGTGCAATGAATTTTTCTCTTGGTATTGCTTTCGTAGTGTCCCAGAGATTTGATGTTGTATTGTCGTTCTCTTAATCTCTAAGAAATTTTTAAAATCCTCTCTGATGTTTTCACTATCCATGGTTCATTCAATAGCAAATTATTTAGTCTCCAGGTGTTGGAGTAGTTTCTGATTTTCATTTTATCATTGATTTCTAATTTCATTCCATTATGATCTGATGGAATGCAAGGTAGTATCTATTTTTTTGTATTTACTAAGGACTGCTTATGGTGTATTTTCTAGAAGGATCCATGTGCTGCTGAGAAGAAATCCCGTATTCCACTCATTGATGGATGAAATATTCTATATATTTAGGTTACATCTAAATTATTGATTGTGTTATTGAGTTCTGTGTTAAAGCCACCCAGAATTATTGTGTTGTGGTCTATTTGGTTCTGGGAATTAAGAAGGATTTGTTTGACGTACATGAATGTGCTGTTGTTTGGGTCATAAATATTTATGATCCTTATGTCATTCTGGTTTATGGTTCCCATAAGCAGTATGAAATGTCCTTTTTTATCCCTTCTGACTAACTTTGGCTTGAAGTCTACTTTATCTGAAATACAGATGAAAATCCCTGCTTTTTTACAAAGTTTCTGGCATAGTATGTTTTTCCCCATCCTTTCACATTTAGTCTATGGATATCTTTTACTATGAGATGAGTCTTTTGAAGGTAGCATATTGTTGGATCTTTCTTTTTAATCCAATCTTCTGGTCTATGTCTTTTGATTGATAAATTTAGGCCATTAACATTCAGGGTTATTATTGAAGTAATTTGTATTCCCAGTCATTTTGGCTTATTTTTTGTTTTTAACTTGACTTGGTTTCTCCTTTGATTGGGTTTTCCTTTAGGGTAGTTCCTCCCTTTGCTGACTTACATTGTTGTTTTCCATTTCTTCTTTATGGAATATTTTGCTGAGAGTGTTCTGTAGTGCAGGCTTTCTATTTGTAAATTCTTTTAACTTTTGTTTATCAAGGAAGGATTTTATTTCATCTTCAAATCTGAAGGTAAGCTTTGCTGGGTGTAAACTTCTTGGTTGGAATCCATGTTCTTTCAGAGCTTGAAGTATATTGTTCCAGGCCCTTCTAGCTTTTAGGGTCTGGAATGAGAAATCTCTGATATCTGTACTGGTTTCCTTCTACATATAGTCTGATACTTTTTTCTCACAGCCTTTAAAATTCTATCTTTATTTTGGATGTTAGGCATTTTTATTATAATGTGCCTTGTTATGGATCTGTTGTAATTTTGTACATTTGGTATTGTGTAAGCCTCTTGTATTTGATTTTTCATTTCATTCTTCAGATTTGGGAAATTTTCTGCTATTATCTCATTGAGTAGGTTATTCATTCCTTTGGTTCATATCACTATGCCTTCCTCAATCCCAATAATTCTTAAATTTGGTCTTTTCATGCTATCTCAAACTTCTTGGAGTTTCTGTTCATGATTTCTTATCATCTTCTCTGTTTGATCAACTTTATTTTCAAGATTAAATATTTTGTCTGAGCTTCTGTCTTCCAAGTGATCTAGTTTTTTGAAGATGCTTTCCATTGAGTTTTTTATTTGGTTTGTTTCCTTTATTTCAAGGATTTCTGTTTGGTGTTTTTTTAAGAATCTCTATTCTTTGTTGAAATGATCTTTTCCTTCCTGCAGTTGCTCTTTTAACTGTTTATTGAAGTGATCATTCATTGTCTGCATTTGCTCTCTTATCTCATCCTTTGCTTCGCAAATCATTTCAATTATGTCTATTCTGAAGTCTTTTCTGACATTTCTTCTACCATGCTGCCATTAGATTCTATTAATATAGAATCTTGGTTTTCTTGGAACACTTTCTTCTCTCATTTTTTCCATGTTGTTCATGTATCTTCCCTTCTAGCAGTGCAGATATGGGGTATTTCAGTTTCCCCTCTATAGGCTTGTAGTGACCCTGCAGGTTTCCAAAACCTCTTCTTAAGAGGGTGATCAATATCAGCAGCACCCAGTACAGACAATATGTAGTCCTTAACCAAATAGTCCCTATGAAGACATTAACAGTATTGCCATAATAAATAGAAAGGATGAGTTCAATGATTATCTAAATTATAACCAATAGATTTGCAATGAGGTCTACAGTTTCTAATGGTGGACAAAGAGGATGGGGAAGGGTGTAGGATATAACTTAATGGGATAAGAAGAGAGCATATAGAAGTACAAGACCTTAGGAAGAGTTAAAGTGGAATCAAAAGAAGTTGGTTGTTAATATTAGAAAAGGGAGAAGGAGACTCTGAGGAAACGGATAAACAAAAGGAAAATAGAGATAGTGAGAAAAATAACAAAATAAAAACTTAAAACTTTACAAAAAAGGGGAAAAATCCCTATACTACAGCAGTTATTTACAATTCAAACCTCCCAGTCTTCAGTAGCCTGATGCATGAGAGGTACCTGACAATTAACTTCCAGTCTACAGCAGGCCTCTTAGGATGGGATTTGCTCACTTAAAGATTGCAGTTTCCACTTCCAGAATAATCCAAGATGGCCACACTTGCTTCCAAATATGATGGCAAACAGGAAGCTGCAGTTCAGAGCGTGGGCACTGAGTCCGTGTGGGGCATAGTCAGTCAGGATGGGGGTCCTGGAGGCAAGGTAGAGTTGGTCAGATTGGGGGTCCTGCAGGTCCTGGTTGCTGTCCCAAAAGGTAACAGCCAAGTGTAACCAGATTTGTGGGTACTATGACAATGGACTTCTAGGCAACAGTGGGCAGCAGGTGATCTGCTGGCAGTCTGCAGGCTTCCAGTGGAAGATCAGCAGGTGAACTTTGGGAAGTAGGTGATGGGTAGGTGAAAGGCAGGCAATGGGCAGGCAAGAGGCAGGCAAATGGGCAAATGGCAGATGATAGGTAGCAGTAAGTGGATGATCTACTCTCAAAAAGTAGGTGATATGCTGGCAGATGGTGGGTGAATCACAGTGGACAAATGGGGTAAACAGTAGAGGATTGATAAGCAACTAAGACTGCTTTACAGAGAAACAGATTTTTTCTCTGCTTGATGCCCAAGTTATGAAGCAACGAGAAATGCAGCATCCCTGTAGTCTGCCATCTTGGATTTCCAAGGTCCATCTCAAATGGGTTCTTGAGAGTTACTGCAATTACCAAAGGACATCAGATTCTTGCTCCTTCACTCTTCAAAACTGGACTATTCTGGTGATTCTCCAGAGAGTTTCTAGAAAGCTTTGGTCTCAGGCTAGGATAGCATCATTGATCCCTTTAGTTCTGTGGTTTTAACTTCTGCACTGCACAGGTACTGATTCCTCCAAATCTCTGAACTGTAGATGGACTATCCAGCATCTGGTTGTGTAAGCCAATCTAATAAATCCCCTTTTCATAATCACATCACCTATGATTCTGTTGCTCTAGAGAATCAGGACTAATACACCATCCTTTTTGTCCTTGTGAGTTCATGTCTTTAAACCATTAATTGTTGTTTTCAATCAGTCTTTTTTGCTCTTGCTTTAAAGAGACTAGAAAATTTATGTTCAGGATGCCATCTTGGCAGAAAGCCCAAGCTTGCAGTTTTTATGTGTGCACAGTTCAGCTACATTCTTCACTCTGATACTATACCTCAATGTTTCACCATCTCAGATGCACTTTTAACAGGGGACTGCTATGTTTGGATCTCTACAAAGTTGGTTCTGATGATGGTGTGATTTTTTTTTCAGGACCAACATACAGAGCTTTAAAAAGAAAGCAACTATATTGAACTAAAACTTATATACCATAAAATGTAACATTTACATGGATTGTTTAATGAAGTTTGACAGATATATATAGTCATGTGAATACCCCAATCAAGCCATAAGGCACTTCCATAATTCAACATGCACTGAATTCATCATTGGAAACACAGAAGATCTAGTTAAAGAAATTGGGCTAAACTGAGCAATATTTTATTAAACAAATTGACCAGATTTTTTTTTTCCTGAGGATAATATGTCACTTTTTTAAGTTTATTTTTTTTTCCTGTCTTTTTGATCATTTCAAAGAAACTTACTGTGCCATGACTGGTTTCCTGATAAGCCCAGCTGACCTTATTTTCTTAATGCTGCTGTGACTGTGTGGATAGACATGGAGGAATTGGAGGGCAAGGAGGATAAGAATCTCAGTGTTCAGAATACTTGGATTTCAATCCTAATTGTTGTATTCACTTGTTGGGTGACTATGTGCACATTATTTAACCATTCATGTCTCAGTTTCCTCATCTATAAAATGGGGTAAATAATAGCACCTGCTGTGTGAGGTAATTGTGAAAATGTATGTGAATCAGAGCTGATGTAATGGTGAGCATAGTAGGAGTAAGAACTGATAACATCAGCATTGTGTGGGGATTTCAGGATTGAGGAACAGCCTTGCAGATTACCAAGTACTAATCTCCATAAATCAATGTTGTGGAAAAATATGGAAAACTATGAAAAGTGATGGCATTGGAAAGAGACAAGTGGTACTTGGAGATGCAGAAGAGCAAGGTTTATTCAGCACTAGTGTGGACTCTGTGGAGTCTTTCACAAAAGCTGAGCACCACTCTTTGTTCTCAGTATGTTTATGTAATACAGTCTGTTGGGTTTCAAGACTTTCTCATGCAATTAGCCTTGATTTCTCCTCCTTTCTCCAGGAAGCTCTGGTTCTGGTCACAGGTGCTGGTCAAGCATGATTAATTCTCTTACAAATAAGAACAGATAGTGATATGGGTTGAATTATTTTCCTGCAAAGCACCCTTAGGTCCTAGTCACAGACCTAAACAAAGGAAAAAAATTTTTCAGAAATGGCATTATTATGATATGATTATCCCAAGATTGGGTCCTAAAGAAATAGGATGAGCTTTTGGTTCAGTGTGAGTTGCTTCCTTTTAGAGAGACCACGTGATATGTTGGTACTATTGCACTTTTGTCCCGTAGAGAGAGCAGAGTGGGTTATTGGCTCAATGGCACTTGTGTCTTTATAAAGGAGAGCAGAGTGGGCAGCTAGTTCACTGGGATTTGTGATCTTATAAGTAGAGCAAGATGGGAAGCTGATTACTGGCACTTGTGTCCTTATAAGAACAGATCAGGCAGCTAGTGGTCTGGGTCTTGCACCATTATAAGGAGAACAGGGTGAACTTTGGATTTGTTGTATTTTTCATTCTTCTCTGATTATCTTCTCTCCTATATATTGATTTTTGTAGTGAAACATTTGTATTCCCATTCCTTTCATTTGGGGGATAGTCCCCAGGTATTTCTTTGTGATTTCCATGAGGGTTCTTTTGCATGAGAAAGAGAAACCAATCTGATGTGATCATATAGCAGATGACTTCAGTAACGTGGACATTGCTGCTCCTGTATATCTGTACCCCATCTCCCTTGGTTCCTTATGTCAGGAATGTAACAAGTGTAGGCATTGTGTGTGAAATCAAGGTTGAAGTGACCTCTGAGGGCCTGTGTACCTTAGTATGGTGAAACATTTAGGTATTCTCTGGTTCAGCAGAGGTCCCATGATCTCTATTCGAAGAACTATTCTCTTCTGTACCTTGGAGTCACCCTGTGCAAAGAACCTAGCATCTCTTTAGGATCTGTAATCTCTTCAACAAGTACATCTTTACTTGTCTCAGCTTTGCATGTGCATTTCTGTCCAAACTGCATGTTTTAAATGTGCTTTAGTTCTGTTTGTTCTTTCCCATTCTCACAGTCAATAGGGTTAAAAGCTCGATAGCAGTATCCATGCTGGTTACTGAATACTATGCTGTCTTAAATTTCCTCTACCTGATTAATTAGTCTATTGCTTTAAAATTCAGTCTGAAACAGAGACTCAGCAAATGGGAAAAAACATAATCAAGTTATTTGACAAAAAATAACACAAGCATCCTCTAGTTCAATTTCACATAAAGTCTTCATTTCCTTTGAAACCTCAAAGGAAATGCTCAGCATTCCACTGGTCTTCTGGTCTTCTGAGCTCTTCCCAAAATTGCTCATTAAGCTCTGCTTACTACATTCCAAAACTTTTCAGGCTTGCATCTCTAAGCTGTTAAATATTTTGAGTGCAAACTAGCTTTAATGGTTTCTGATCCATGTGGTCCATTTAGTCATAGCAATGACCCTACTTCTCAGTACCAACTTCTGTTTTAGCTAGCTTTATTTGGTGCTGTAACTATACCACTCAACAAGAATAACTCAGGGATAAAAAATTTATTCAGGGCTCAGAATTTCGGAGATCTTAGTCCATAGATGACCAAAAACATTGCTTGGGGCCCAAAATGAGGCAACGCATCATGGAGCAAGGACCAACTAAAGGAAAGCTGTTCCCTTCTTGGCAACATGGGAGTAGAAAGAGGGGAAGGAGACACAGGAAAGAAGCACCCTTTTAGGGCATTACTCCAGTGATCCAACTCCTTTGGTCACATTCCACCTATCTACAGTTAACACCTAGTTATTCCACTGAAACGAGGTGGTTCTGATTAGGTACAGTTCTTGCAATCCAGTCATTTTACCTTTGAATATTTCTGCAATAACTCAACAGTTTTTAGGGAAGATCTCATTTTTAACTACAGTAGGCTGTAAGTCTCTCTGCTCAGAACACTGAGGCAGTGAGAATCACATGTTTAAGTCCAGCCTAAGCAAGTAAGCAACACCTTTTCTCACAGTAAAAATGATAAGGACCTACCTCAGTGGCAGAACACTTGCTTAAAGTGTGAGAGGCTCTGGGATGATGCGTTGTGTTACCAGTATACAAAAAAACAAAGAAAGGAAAAGAAAAAGGGAGTGGGGTTCTTGAGGGAATGAGTTCTGTCCTTCTGCCCTTCCATCATGTGAGAACACAGAAACAAAGTACTTTGACCTCGAACTTGCCAGTCTACAGAACTGGGACTAGGTCATTTGTTAATAAATTACGCAGGCTAAGACATTTGCTTACAGCAGCATGAAGAGGCCCAGGCATCTGAGAATGCCTCCATTACTTCTCCCTCTGGAAAGGACACTTTGGATTCTTGGCTTCCAGCATTGGTCCTTTATTACTTTGCGTATTTCAATCCACTGTGTTTTGTGCTCCAGTGTTTCTAATCAGAGATCTAATGAGGACCTTATTGGGAATTTATGAAGCCTTCCTCCCTCTCAACCCTGTAGGTGTTCATACCATGCTCTACAGTGTCTTAGGGAACAGAGTTTTATTATATTCTCATGATGTGAGTGAGATGCTACCATCTTTTTGACACCTGTTATTCAGTGCTGGAAATAAAGAAGTCGAATACCTTGAGTGTAGATGTAATGAGGTTTTTTCAAAGGCAAAGTTATCACAGACTTCTAGACTTGAAATGAAAAGTCCATTGAAGTACTGTACAAATTTTAATTTTTTAAAAAATACATATCAGTTTCCAAAACCCACTGAAGCAAAAAGCTTCTGGAATTTTTTCTTATTCTTATTGTAAGAGTAGCAAAGGTCCTGTAAGCCCCAAAGGACATGGTTACTGGTGATGATGCCAAGGCATGACTGGACCATTTCTTGCTCTGACCTCACAAGGAGCCATTGAGAGTGAATTTCAAACACCAGGTACATAAGAGGGTGGCTGCAGCTGGTTATTTGTCCATAAGTACTGGAAGCTCTTGGTGGTGACCTGTCGAATTCCCAGATAGTTAGCATGTTTGGTGATTGGCAATTGGTGGTTGTGGTCTTTGTGGTTCTTTGATTTGGGTTTTTTGTTGTGTCTTATTTTGTTTTTGATTTGGGTTTGTTGTTTTAGTTTCTTATTTTTTTCTCAGCTAGCCTCCTTACTTGATGTTCCTGCTTAGGATGCGTAGTAATAGTAGTCAGACAAGAGTAGTGCCACAGGGTCCCGCTCCTGCCAGGAGAACGCCATCACAGGCCCTTACCTGCTCCTAAGAGACATTGGGCCTGGGAAGTCTGGTCATGTGATACTAGCCCACCATCTCTGCACTGGGGCAGAGGTGGCACTGGAAGTCCTGCCAAGGAGAATGTGGAAGAGTTTGATTGGCTCTGAAAAACTGGCGATAATGACCCTGAACCACCCAAATGTGATCCAGCTCTTTCAGGTTATTGAAACCCACCAACAGTTCTACATGGTGATGGAACATGGAGGCAGGGGATTCCTATTTGACCTCATCCCACCTGGGGGCATGCAAGGGGAGTAGGAGGCCCACAGACCATTCAGGCAGATCAGTGTGTGGTGTGCTACTGCCACAAGAAGCACATCTTGCATGGCGACCTGAAGCCTGAGAACATTGTGCTAGATGCCAGAGGCAACATCAGACTCACACTAAGGATTAAGCACCATGTTGAAGCCTCGGGCCTTGGTGAGGGCCCCCGAGGAGACAGTTGGACACTGGGTATCATTTTGTATTTTATTTCGACAGGGAACTGCCCTCTTAGAATCTTGTACCCTGACTTGGAATTTCCCCAGCATGTGTCCATGGAAGCACAAAGACTCATTAAGAAAATCCTGGTTGCAGACACCAGAGCAAGGCTCTCAGTAGAGGAAAACTTGGAGGACCCATGGCCAAATCAGGGTGAGGAATAGTTATCTTACGATGATGTGCTCCCTTCCCAACCTCTCAGATCCCACTGTATCAACAATCCTCTTTGACACCGGTTATAACCCATACAGTGCCTGGGTGTCTCTGTCCAAGAGCATCCATGAAACCATGGCTGCACACCTCCTAGTCTAGCAGCAGATAAGCCGAGGGTCAGGCTGCATGAAGCCTGTGTGACCGAAGGTTGTACCTCTCTCATGCCCCATGGATCCTTTCATTTTCCCTGATCTCCCAAAGAGGAGGGCGAGTAAGCCTGCCTTTCACACCTTCCCCTTGCCCTGTGAGCATCAGCAGCCTGAGCAGGTCAGAGAGCCAGGGCTGAAGAGCTTCAGAAGGGCCAGCATGCCTGTCATTAGACTCCGCTTCCTGCATGAGAACACCCCCACTCCCAGTCTAGCCTCCCAGAGTGACTCTGTGCCAGACACACCCCAACTCAGCAAATCTTCAGCAGATAGTCATTTCTCCCAAGATGTCATCATAGCACATCCCCAAGGCCCCAGCAAGGGCTGGAAGCAGGTGAGACAGAGAATCGCCACCTGCTTCCGAGGACTGTGAGGTTGCATAACCTCATGTGTTAGCGAAAACCTAACTGCGATGCAGGTAGAGCAGTAACCTGCTAGGTTTAGAAACCTGGTGGCTCCTACATAAATGCAGAGCTCAGACAAACCAGACCAACAAACAGCCAGCCAGAGGACCCTTGGTTCCAGGGATGCTGTGGTCACTACATGGGCATTGGTCTCATGGACAGAAACAGCTACAGGACTGAGTGTGCACACTGGCTCAGGCTTCTCCATGTAGGGTCCAGCCAGGAGCACTTCTGGATCTACCAGAACATCAGGAGTCTACCCTGCCCCCACCTGCGAGAGACATCAGATGAGACTGTTTTCCCTGGGACACCTCCCCCTGCCCTGCTCTTGTCCTTTCTCCCATGCGCCTGGGATGGCAGAGATATTTCTTAATAAATTTGTTTCTTTCCAGAAAAAATGAAATTCGTTAAATTCAAGGAAAAAATGACCATATCACATCCATTACTATAAATATACTTCTATCCTCAGCATATCAGTGACTTTCCAAACAGACTATGAATATGAAGATAAAGAAACATAGATCACTTACATATTGGGGAACAATTTGGTAATAAAGTATAGTTTAAAATTTGCAGAGCTGAAACTAAGCAATTGTAATTCTAAGTATGTAGTAAAATATGTATATGAGTTCAAAAAGCCACTTGTGATGAAATTATTAATGCATATATTTTTTAAATGACCAGAATTTTAAAACTATTTGCACAAAAAATATAGGTAAATCAGATACTACTATAAAAGAACATGAAGTACTTTTAGACATATCATTAAATTGTACTCTCAAAAGAAAACACATTCCATAAGAATATCTGCAATATATTATTCATGTGATTAATTCATAAGAAGTTGATAGTGGATTCAACCCTGTAACAAATTTTAATGGAACTTTTATATAGAAATGCATTAGATTCATATTCGTTAATTTTAATGTATTTCAAAAATAATAAGAATATATAAATGGCCTCAATGGATCATCCAGAACTTGGGAACTATAGCAATCTTGAGGAGTGAAATCCTCCATAGAAGAAACTTGGCATCTCAAATATATGGGCTGAAAGGAAGCACTTTTATTATACTTGCAGGCATTTAAAAAAGCTACTAATTTTTAAAACTGGGTATTTGGTAAATAGTGCATGAAAATTTCCATATACACCTTTGAGTCTGCTTTAGTATTTAATTATTTTGCGAGATTTGTATTGGCATCGAAATGGGGGGGAAAAGTACGCAGACAGATTTGTAAAGGGATTCTCTGAGGATCAGGGTAAGAAAAGAGTCATCTGAAGGTTTTCAAGATGGCGGACTAGAGGGTGGCTGCATTTCATGTTGCTCCAGGACTCAGGATTCAAAAGAGGAGATATTGAGAGACTTGGGACCAACTCAAAGCTGCCGGGTGAGTCTCTTCCATTGGGAAGGCGTCCCGGATGGGGTGGTAGTCCCGGAACGCAGGGAACTTTGTGAAGTAGAGTTGCCCAGTGAGACACCCCTCCCCCCACTGGAGCAGTGAACACGAACAACTGGGAGCATCGTAGAGGAGGCTGCTCAGCACAACGCTTGGTTTCAGAGCAACCTGCCTGGCTCCGGCGGCTGCCCAGAGGAAGAGTTGTGCGGCGAGCTGTTTGGACTCAGAGCAACCTCCTGAACAAAGGTGGGGGAGGTCTGCCCTGAGGAGGAGGAGTTGCGCAGTGAGTTGCTTGGTCTCCAAGAGACCGCACAGAACACTGAGTGGCTACCTGGAGGAAGAGGCGTGCAGCGGGTCGCTGGGGCTTGGAGCATCTGTACGAGGCTCCAGGTGGCTGCTCAGAGGAGGGGCCATATAGCCAGGCAATTAGGTGCAAAGCACGGTCCGGGGACCTAGGTGACTTCTCGGTGGAAGAGCTGCACAGAGACAAGCTGAGGGGTGGAGTGAAGGTTCCAGGACTGCGGGCAGCTTCTCTGAGGAGGGGCAGCCTAAGGAGACTTGTCTGCGAAGGGCAAGGCTCCCAGGCCCGGGAGGTAGGTCCGGGTCCCTGGGAACGTTGCCTGGGAAGGCTGCCCTGCCCAGGCAGTAGTTGTGGATTGAGGGGAACCTCCAGGAGGGGAACTGACCAGCGATACCTCCCCACTGGGTGAGTCTTTCCCGCCAGGTGAAGTTTTCCCACAAGGACGGAAAAACCAGAGACACAGGCACAAACAGGCCTTGACTCAGCTCGCAGCCTAGTTTCCCTTTGGATGACCATTGGTCAACAAGTGGAGGCACCTTTGCCCACTAGCACGGAATATACCCCACCTGAAGGCCACCACCCCTAGAGAGGCAGCTTCCTTTGGGAGCACTGCATTATCAACTTCCTCCAAGACTTCAGGCTACTGAAGGCTAAGAGGGGATATACTAGAAATCTTCAGGGACATTATAAGTCAATAGAGGAAATCTGCAACATCTCAGCAGTCCACTGATACCTGAAAAATATGAGAAAACAAGGGAAGAAAATGCCTCAAACAAATCTAGATGTTATATCAGTAAAATCCAATGACAGCATGGCAGAAGAAATGACAGAAAGTGCCTTCAGAATGTACATAATTAGCATGATAAGGGAAGCAAATGATGAAATGAAAGAGCAAATGCAGGCATTGGATGATCGCACCAATCAACAATTAAAAGAGAAAATACAGGAAGCAAAAGATCATTTCAATAAAGAGTTAGAGATATCAAAAAAACCAAACAGAGATCCTTGAAATGAAGGAAACAATAAACCAAATTAAGAACTCCATAGAAAGCACATCCAATAGGATAGAACACTTGGAAGAAAGAACCTAAGATATTGAAGAAAAAATATTTAACCTTGAAAACAAAGTTGACCAAAAAGAGAAGATGGTAAGAAATCATGAACAGAATCTCCAAGAACTATGGGGTATCATGAAAAGGCCAAATTTAAGAATTATTGGGATTGAGGAAGGTTTAGAGAAACAAACCAAAGGAATGAACAATCTATTCAATGAAATAATTTCAGAAAATTTCCCAAATCTGAAGAATGAAATGGAAAATCAAGTCCAAGAGGCTTATAGGACTCCAAATACAAAAAATTACAACAGACCCACACCAAGGCACATTATAATGAAAGTACCTAACATACAAAATAAAGACAGAATTTTAAAGGTTGTGAGAGAAAAGAACCAAATTACATTCAGGGGGAAACCAATACGGATATCAGCATATTTTTCAATCCAGACCCTAAAAGCTAGAAGGGCCTGGAACAACATTTTTCAAGCCCTGAAGGAAAATGGATGCCAACCAAGAATCTTATACCCAGCAAAACTTACCTTCAAATTTGACGATGAAATAAAATCCTTCCATGATAAGCAAAAGCTAAAAGAATTTACAAAAAGAAAGCCAGCATTATAGAACATTATCAGCAAAATATTCCTTGAGGAAGAGATAAAAAACAAAGAAGCAAATCAGCAAAGGGAGAAGCTATCCTAAAGGAACTGTCAAATAAAGGAAGAACCAAGTTGTGTCAAAAATAAATAAATAAATAAATAAAATGAGTCAAATGACCAGGAATACAAATCATATCTCAGTAATAACCCTGAATATTAATGGCCTGAATTCATAAATCAAAAGACATAGACTGGCAGATTGGATTAAAAAGAAAGATCCAACAATATGTTGCCTGCAAGAGACTCACCTCATAGAAAAAGATACCCATAGACTAAAGGTGAAAGGATGGAGAAATACATACCATGCACATGGACTCAGCAAAAAAACTGGGGTATCCATCCTCATTTCAGATAATGTGGACTTCAAGCCAAAGTTAGTCAGAAGGGATAAAGAAGGACATTTCATACTGCTTAAAGGTACCATAAATCAGCAAGATATAACAATCATAAACATCTATGCCCCAAACAGTGGCTCATTCATGTATGTCAAACAAATCCTTCTCAATCTCAGAAACCAAATAGACCATAGTACAATAATACTAGGTGATTTTAACACACCTCTTTCACCACTGGACAGAACTTCCAAACAAAAATTGAACAAAGAAACCATAGATCTCAATAACACAATCAATAATTTACACTTAATGGACATTTATAGAATATACCATCCAACAAAGAGTGAATACACTTTCTTCTCAGCAGCACATGGATCCTTCTCTAAAATAGACCATATATCATGCCACAAAGCTAATGTTAGCAAATGAAGGAAGATAGAGACACTACCTTGTATTCTATCAGATCATAATGGATTGAAGTTAGAAATAAATGAAAGAGTAAAAAACAGAAACTACTCCAACACCTGGAGATTAAACAATATGCTATTATATGATGAATGGATAACAGAAGATATTAGAAAGGAAATTAAAAAAATTCTTAGAGGTAAATGAGAACAAAGAAACATCATATCAAAATCTCTGGGACACTATGAAAGCAGTACTTAGAGGAAAATTTATTTCATGGGGCACATTCAATAAAAGAAGTAAAACTCAACAAATAAATGACCTAACACTACAGCTCAAAGCCCTAGAAAAAGAAGAACAGACCAACACCAAAAGTAGTAGAAGACAGGAAATAGTTAAACTCAGAGCTGAAATCAACAACATTGAAACAAAAGAAACAATACAAAAAATTGACAAAATAAATAGTTGGTTCTTTGAAAAAATAAACAAAATTGATAATCCTTTAGCCACACTAACAAAGAGAAGACGAGAGAAAACCCAAATCACTAAAATTCAGAATGAACAAGGAAATATCACAACAGACATGATTGAAATACAAAACATAATAAGAAACTATTTTGAAAATCGATACTCCAACAAAATAGAAAATTTCAAATACATCAGCAAGGTTCTAGAGACATATGAATTGCCTAAACTAAATGAGGAGGGCATACACAATTTAAATAGACCAATTTCAAGTAATGAAATAGAAGAAGTCATCAAAAGCCTTCCAACAAAGAAAAGTCCAGGACCTGATGGGTTCTTAGTCGAGTTCTACAAAACCTTTAAAGAAAAGCTCATTCCAATACTTTTCAAAGTATTCCATGAAATAGAAGATGAGGGAACCCTCCCAAACCCATTCTATGAAGCCAATAACACCCTGATGCCTAAACCAGACAGAGACACATTGAGGAAAGAAAATTTTAGACCAATATCCTTAATGAACATCGACGCAAAAATTCTTAACAAAATTTTAGCAAATCGCATACAAAAACATATTAAAAAGATAGTGCACCATGATCAAGTGGGTTTCATCCCAGGGATGCAAGGTTGGTTCAACATCAGGAAATCAATAAATGTAATTCGCCATATCAATAGACTTAAAGTCAAGAATCACATGATTATTTCAATAGATGCAGAAAAAGCATTTGATAAAATACAGCACCCCTTCATGCTCAAAACACTAGAAAAAATAGGGATAGTGGGAACATTCCTTAACATTGTAAAGGTCATCTATGCTAAGCCCATGGCTAATATCATTCTAAATGGTGAAAAACTGAAAGCATTTCCCCCTAAAATCTGGAAAAAGGCAGGGATGCCCTTTTTCACCACTTCTATTCAATATTGTCCTTGAAACTCTAGCCAGAGCAATTAGACAGACCAAATAAATTAAAGGGATACAAATAGGAAAAGAAGAACTCAAACTATCCCTATTTGCTGATGATATGATTATATACTTAGAGGAACCAGGAAATTCCACCAGAAAACTTTTAGAACTCATAAGTGTATTCAGTAAAGTAGCGGGACATAAGATCAATGCTCATAAATCTAATGCATTTTTATACATAAGTGATGATTTTCAGAAAGAGAAGTTAGGAAATCTACCCCATTACAATAGCTTCGAAAAAAATAAAATACTTGGGAATCAACCTAACAAAAGAGGTGAAAGACCTCTACAATGAGAACTACAGAACACTAAAGAAAGAAATTAAAGAAAACCTTAGAAGATGGAAAGATCTCCCATGTTCTTGGATAGGCAGAATTAATATTGTCAAAATGGCCATACCACCAAAAGTGCTATACAAATTCTATGCAATTCCAATTAAAATCCCAATCATGTACCTTACAGAAATAGAACAAGCAATCATGAAATTCATCTGGAAGAATAAGAAACCCAGAATATCTAAAGCAATCCTTCACAGGAAAAATGAAGCTGGGGGTATTGCAATACCAGAACTTCAAGTATACTACAAAGCAATAGTAACAAAAACGGCATGGTATTGGAACCAAAATAGACAGGTAGATCAATGGTACAGAATAGAGGACACGGACACAAACCCAAGTAAATACAATTTTCTCATACTAGACAAAGGTGCCAAGAATATGCAATGGAGAAAAGATAGCCTCTTCAACAAATGGTGCTGGGAGAATTGGAAATCCATATGCAACAGAATGAAACTAAACCCATATCTCTCACCGTGCACGAAACTAAACTCAAAATGGATTAAGGACCTCAGAATCAGACCAGAGACCCTGCATCTTATAGAAGAAAAAGTAGGTCCAAATCTTCAACATGTCGGCTTAGGACCAGACTTCCTCAACAGGACTCCCATAGCACAAGAAATAAAAGCAAGAATAAACAACTGGGATAGATTCAAACTAAAAAGCTTTCTCTCAGCAAAGGAAACTATCAGCAATGTGAAGAAAGAGCCTACAGAGTGGGAGAAAATCTTTGCCAATCATATTTCAGATAGAGCACTAATCTCCAGAATCTATAAAGAACTCAAAAAAACTCAACACCAAGAATGTAAATAATCCAACTGACAAATGGGCTAAGGAAATGAATAGACACTTCACAGAAGAAGATCTACAAGCAATCAACAAACATATGGAAAAATGTTCAACATCTCTAGTAATAAGAGAAATGCAAATCAAAACCACCCTAAGATTCCATCTCACCCCAATTAGAATGGCGATTATCAAGAATACAAGCAACAACAGGTGTTGGAGAGGATGTGGGGAGAAAGGTACACTCATACATTGCTGGTGGGGCTGCAAATTAGTGCAGCCACTCTGGAAAGCAGTATGGAGATTCCTTAGAAAACTTGGAATGGAACCACTATTTGACCCAGCTATCCCACTCCTTGGCCTATACCTAAAGGACTTAAAATCGGCATACTACAGAGATACAGCCACATCAATGTGCACAGCTGCTGAATTCACAATAGCTAGAGTGTGGAACCAACCTAGATGCCCTTCAATTGATGAATGGATGAAGAAACTGTGGTGTATATATATATATATATATATATATATATACAATGGAATATTACTCAGCCATAAAGAATGATAAAATTATGGCATTTGCAGGCAAATGAATGAAATTGGAGAATATCTTGCTAAGTCAGATAAGCCAATCTCAAAATACCAAAGGAAGAATGATCTCACTGATAAGTGAATGATGACACATAATGGGGCGTGGGAGGGGTTAGTTTTAGGGTTAGAGTTAGGGTTAGGGAGGGGGGCAAGAATGGAGGAAGGAGGGACTGTATAGAGGGAAAAGAGAGGTGGGAGGGGTGGGGGGAAGAGAAAAATAACAGAATGAATCAAACAACATTACCCTATGTAAATTTATGATTACACAAATGGTATGCCTTTACTCCATGTACAAACAGAGAAACAACATGTATCCCATTTGTTTACAATAAAAAAAAATAAAAGAAAAGAGTCATCTGGGGAAAGAAATTAAATCTAAGTTGTTATATAATAATTGTTGAGAAAAATAAAATACATCATTTATTTCCTTTTTATTGTTTAACTTGATTAAGTAGATTAACATTAACACTACAAACTAGTAAGGATATTCATAAATTTAATATATAAATAAAATAACTTTCCCACCTGATTAAAAACAACAAAAAATGATGATCCTCATGCTTCCAGAGTTCCTCCTCAGAATGGATAACAACGACAGGGCCAGTATGAGTTTGTTTTATTGGTTCTTTTTAGTTAAATATGACAACAGAATCTGTTTTGACATAGTAATAAAAGCATGAAGTGTATCATGTTCAAGTTCAAACCCCAGTACTTCTCCTCTCCTTTCCCTTTCCCCAACCCCTGCTCCTTTCCCTCAGTGAATTCTCTGCCTTTTACCCACTGATATTTTTTTAAATTGGTTTCTAGTGGATGTAGTTCTGGTCTCAGAGTCAGCCTACTGTTTAAAATGTATCTTGAAGCAATTTCTGCTTTCCTATTTCTTAGTGGTTACAGTTTCGGAAAATGGATGCAACCCCAGCTCTGATTTTATTGTCTCTGTGCCAAGATTCTCTGTTAACAAAATGAAAGTAACAATAGTAACCACTTTAGGGAATACTTGGAGGGTTATATGCATACAAAGAAGGGTCAAATCATCATAGATGTGTGACATACTCAGTATATGTAAAAAGAAATCAATCTTCTTCATGGGACTCTGTTCTGGGTTGAACAGTGTACCCTAAAGTTCACATATTGAGTTTGTAACCCTCAATGGCACTCTGTTTGATGATAAGGTCATTAAAGAGATTACCAAGCTAAAATAATTATTAAAGAGTGGATTGCAAGACAATAGATGTCTTGCACTAACAGGGCATCAGCGATGTTCAAGCAGAGGAAAGGCTTTGTGAGGACACTGTGAGAAGACAGCCATCTGCAAACCAAGGAGAGAGAACACAGAACACCAACCTTAAGATAACCTAATCTTGAACTTCCACCTTTCAGAACTGGGAGAAATAAATGTCTGGTGCTTAAGCCACATAGTCTGTGACATTGCATAATGGCAAACCTAGCAGACTAATACATAGTCTAGTCTCATTCTTTGACTTCTTTTTCTTTTTTTTCTTGTAAACAAATGGGATACATGTTGTTTCTCTGTTTGTACATGGAGTCAAGGCATACCATTTGTGTAATCATAAATTTACATAGGGTAATGTTGTTTGATTCATTCTGTTATTTTTCCCTTCCCCCCACCCCTTCCACCCTCCCACCTCTCTTTTCCCTCTATACAGTCCTTCCTTCCTCCATTCTTGCCACCCTCCTTAACCCTAACCCTAAACCTAACCCTAACCCTAACGCTAACCCCTCCCATCCTCCATTATATGTCCTCATCCGCTTATCAGCGAGATCATTCGTCCTTTAGTTTTTTGAGAGTGGCTTATCTCACTTAGCATGATATTCTCCAATTTCATCCATTTGCCTGCAAATGCCATAATTATATCATTCTTTATAACTGAGTAATATTCCATTGTATATATATGCCACAGTTTCTTTATCCATTCATCAATTGAAGGACATCTAGGTTGGTTCCACAATCTGGTTATGGTGAATTGAGCAGCAATGAACATTGATGTGGCTCTATCTCTGTAGTATGCTGATTTTAAGTCCTTTGGGTATAGGCCAAGGAGTGGGATAACTGGGTCAAATGGTGGTTCCATTCCAAGCTTTCTGAAAAATCTCCATACTGCTTTCCAGAGTGGCTGCACTAATTTGCAACCCCACCAGCAATGTACGAGTGTACCTTTTTCCCCACATCCTCGCCAACACCTATTGTTGCTTGTGTTCTTGATAATCGCCATTCTAATTGGGGTGAGATGGAATCTTAGGGTAGTTTTGATTTGCATTTCTCTTATTACTAGAGATGTTGAACATTTTTTCATATATCTGTTGATTGCTTGTATATCTTCTTCTGTGAAGTGTCTGTTCATTTCCTTAGCCCATTTGTTGATTGGATTATTTGTATTCTTGGTGTAGAGTTTTTTTGAGTTCTTTATAGATTCTGGAAATTAGCGCTCTATCTGAAGTATGAGTGGCAAAGATATTCTCCCACTCTGTAGGCTCTTTGTTCACATTACTGATAGTTTCCTTTGCTGAGAGAAAGCTTTTTAGTTTGAATCTATCCCAGTTGTTGATTCTTGCTTTTATTTCTTGTGCTATGGGAGTCCTGTTAAGGAAGTCTGATCCTAAGCCAACAAGTTGAAGATTTGGACCTACTTTTTCTTCTATAAGATGCAGGGTCTCTGGTCTGATTCCGAGGTCCTTGATCTGACTTCTTTTTCTAATGAATGAAGAAATCCCTGCTTTTTAGTATATCCACTCTGACTTCATCAGATGCTTATTAGAAATAAATGCTTATTCTTCTCATAGGTTGAAATTTTCCAATGTTTCATGAAAATAAATATGGCAATGATAAAACTCATAATAATTCTATGAACAAATTATGTTTACTGTGTTTTCTAAATTTAGATCTACTTCAGGTCTGCACGATAATTTTTATAACCTCTGAATTTCTGTCTTCTAGGGCAAGAAAGCAACATCAAGTTATTCTAAAAATATCTCTAGTATAATATTGACTCTTGTTTTTCCTTTCTTAAAGTTGAATTAGGTCACCTCAAAAAGTCTTAGAGGAAGCATTTCAGGGAGAAAGATGTGTAGCAAATTTGGAGAGATAAATAGATTTATGTATTGTGTTTGTTTAATAATATCAGGGTATATTATCAGTATCTCTGGAAGTTAGAGATGCAGAGATAGACTAGATATTTGGATGCAGTGGACTCTTAGAAAAAGGAAAATTCATCAGTGGGAGCCTGAAATTTTGCACCATAATTATACCTAGGTAATTTGCCAATTAATGAGGTAAAATGAACAAGATGCAATAACGTAATTCATCTCATCACAACAAAATGCTGAGCAAAAGAAGCCAGACAGAAATGAGCATATGTTTATATTTGTATAAATAAAATTATGTCACTGTTCTGTGTTGTTATAAGTTAAAGTAGTAACCACTTTAAGGAGAATCTCGGCTAGATTATGTGATGATTCATGGGAGGGAAACCCAATACAAAAATTAGAATCTCTATCTGCTGATGGTTAAAAATGTGTCCTTCCTTGTGAAAATTCATCATTTTTGAGCGAGAGTCTGTGAATATGTATATATACCTAAGTGTGTAAACATTTACTAGTAATTGGATTATGTCATTTTTGTCATGATTAGGAATCATATTCTTGGGTCCTTTCTAGTATTTTGGTTTAATGCAGTAACAACCTGCACAGAAAACAACAGTGACTGATAAAAAAATCAACCCATTGTTTTTTCTAATGATAAAGGGGCAAATCTGTATATAGGAAGATAGTTATGGGGGTAATCTGATTGATCCCTCCTTCTCCTTCCTGCCCTTTCTCCAAGACTCTCTTTATCCCTCCCCTTTTTCTCTTCTTTCATTCTTTCAACAAACATTTCTTTTTCTACCAAGTGTCAGATTTGGAGGTATCATCTCTCGTTTAACTCTTTTGGAAGGGCAAAGCTCCGTGTAGATTGAACCAAAAGAAAAGAAACTTAGAAAATTTGGACAATGAGTTTTAGGGAAAAAATCAGGAAAATGAAATGCTGCATAAACTAAGGGCAGGGACAGTTTGAAAGAGGGCACTATTCTTTTATTGAAGGAATTAGGGTATTTTCAGTAGAATGAGGGGAGAGATGGAGGAGGTCATGGAATGAAGGGGAATGATGGAGTTGACTTTCAGGACCCTGATGGAGAAATGATTTCAAGAATTTGGTTATGAGCTGAAGGTGTCCTTATGATTCTGGGGTTTCAAGTTTTTGATTGCTTTAGATCAAAATGGATGGAACATGTATGCATGATAGTAGAAATGGTAGAGAAGGAAATGATGACAAGGCCTAGGGAAAGTAAAGGAGGGTCAAAAGCCGAATCAGTCTGTTGAGATATAAATGGAATGAACCCAGAGCCAGAGGTGGCAGGTGAGGACTGGACAGGATTATTCTTGGGTAGGAGGAACTGGTTTTCTTGTCTGATAAGTTAAAAAACTAAGCAATAAGAGCATGTGCTGATTAGATTGTAATGGAAGATGAAATAGTTTCTATCTTTTGGAACTTTCAGTTTTCATAATAAAATATGCCAGCATTAACAGGTGACTAAAAAAATAATCATATATTCATGTACAACAAACCTTGAAAGAGTGCATTTTATTTTATATGTATTATGTCTCACTAATCCTAACTTTAAAAAGAGAAGAAAAGGAATTATATTGACCCTATTATTCTTTAAATTTCTTCATATAATTTTATTATAAAAGATTATTCAACCTACAGAAAAGAAGAATGTAAAGGTCAAAAGAAAATTGTACAAATTAAAAAAAAAAGTAATTTGTATTATGATGAGCAGCCTGTCACCGTTTTTAATGATAATCAATATGTTCATATTGTACTTTGCCATATCTAGTTCACTAAAAATTAGATGGAGTGGTAGAATATTTTCTCCATCAAAATGATAAATGAACTTGAAGGTTAGTAATGAATATATTAATCACATGATAAAAGCAGGAAAGAGGCCAAGAGATAAAGCTTTAGTACATGCTCATTAAATTTAGGATATTTTCCTATGACTGTTTAAAAAAGTCTCCATCATGTAAATTACTTTTCATAATCTTGTAAATCAATTCCTTCTCTGTGAGGTAAAGATATTTAAATATTGTGTTTTCAAATTTAGGAAATATTTAATAACTTCTTAAATTTAAATCACACATTTTGAAGTTAACTTAAATGAATGTAGATAAAATAATAAAAAAATCTTTTAATTTCAAGGCCAGATATAATGACTCAGATGCTAATCATTTTAATTTAGTAATCAAAGCACATTTCTAGTAATACATATCAGGCTAACTAATGTACATTTTAATCAACATTTTTACAATATATTTATTGTTATAAAGAATTTGCTATTGACACTATTATCTCCAGATTGTTTACAGTCTAGGCTGAGGTGTGATGGCATGTTTACTTCTTCGATCATCATACTATCTCAAAACATTATTTTCCATTTATGTGTAGTTCAAAACTTACCTTGATCAGTACTGTTATTTGCGTTCTTTTCTTAGTTAAACTTGGGTTGATTCCCCTGGTATTGATACAGATTCTGATGAGAAACAGTGTCTTTCTTCATTTTGTGGTTCAACCTGGAGATGGAGAAATCCCACATTTGAACTTTTTTGTTTTTTCCTACAGAAAACAAATACCATTAGAGAGGTAGAACTTCTCTTTAAATATGTTTTCATTAATTAGAATCACAGTGATTTTGTTTATCTTTAATCACTTATTTGAGAACAAGTCTCAAGGCTCATGCCATCTTCTGGCTCCCAATTCTACCATTTCCATGTTAAAAATAATTAGAAATTTTGTCAAGTTTTTTTTTTTTTTTTTTTTTTTTTTTTGATGGCCCAATTTTCTTTTCTCAGTGTTGGGTGGAAAATTTTTTAGGTCTTTGGATTTGATCATCTTCTAATCCAATTTTCTATAAAACATACAGAAATGGAATACTGCTAAAAGCAAGAACAAAAAGTTTTGGTTTTGTAATTTAAAAGTATTGTGAATTTGGTATTTTATATTTGTTCTGCCATTTGAAATGGATTCTGATGGGGAAACATAACTTCTTGTATATAATAAAATTCCTTGGGACAAAACTCACTAGTTTCTTTAATAAGGGAATTCCACCTTGCTTCTTTCTACATCACATCAATAAAAATGTAATTACTATTTTGCTAAGAGAAAAAGAAAATACTTCTTTGTATTTATGTTACAGAAACAAAACTCCTATTCCCCTTAAAGTTAAGAATAGTAGCGGAATGAAATTGACCATATCATATTGTTCGATTGTGTACATTTATGAATATGTAAAAATGAATCATACATGATACCTAATTATAATGCACCAATAAAACAAAACAAAACAAAATAAAACAAAATTTTAAAAAGATATACACAAAGATATTCATTATGCAGCAAAATTTCTTTAGCAGTATTTACTAATGCAATTTGGTATGGAAAATCAGCTTTGGTGTGAATAATTAGAAAATAAATAAATAAAATTATTGAGTCAGTTTAATGTGTACTTATAGATATCTAAGAATTAATATGAAAACTATTAAAAACTGAAATAACATAATAAAATAATATGATTCATAATTAATAAGCAGAAGTAAATTTATAAAAATAAAATACCAATGATATATAATGAACACCAAGTCTCACTTTATGACAAAAACAACTTTTAAAAAAGTGCCTAGATGTAAAGCTAAAAAGAAATATGAAAACCTTAAAGCACAGTGTATATACCTAACCAAATGGCAGAACATGCCCACGTTCTTTGGTAGAAAGATTTGACTTCATAATAATGTAAATTTTCCTGGAAATAATTAATAAATGTAATTCAATTCTCATAAAAATAAAAATTAAACAATACATTTTTATGCAACTACCTCAATTATCATCTCTGGAAAATATTAATAAGCCAAATCAATTGAAAAATTAAATAATAAAGCAATGTTGGGAGCGAGCTCTTCCAGATCTTTAAACTTGGCTTCTAGAATTAATTGAATGTGATATCAAACACATACTGGAAGACCAATATATCACAATTAATATTACAAGGTACAGAAAAGCAAGACACTAAAATGTGCTATCTGATAAAGGTGGCATCACATAATATCAGGGAAGATTAACTTTTGCATACATTGATAACTGTTGGGATGACTATAGAATTGAACTTGTACCACATTATATACATAAGGATAAGTTATGAAAATCCTGCCATTTGTAAAAACATGGATGGAAATGGCGATCATTATGTGAAGTGGAGGAATCCAGACACATAAAGACAGTTTCTATTTGGTCTCATTCCTGTATGCAATCTAAAGATCTCATTGAAGCTGTAAATGTGACAGTAGTTAACAGAGTCTGGGGAAACAGAGGGTGGGAAGAATGGGAAATCTCGTTCAATACACATTGAGTTGGTCACAGTGAGAAGTCCGTATGTGCTTTTGTATAGTACGGTGGCTATAGATTACAATAATGTACTGTGCATTTCAAAAAACTGGAGGAATGGATTTGGAAAGTTTGCACCATAAAGAAATGGTAAACATTTGAACACATAAATATGTTTAAACTGATATAACATGATGCAATATATGCATATATGAAAAGATAACATAGTACCCCATTAATATGTTGGAACAGTTAAAAAATAAAAAGTCTAAAAACATGAAAAAGAGGAAATGATAATTTTTTGCAGAAAGAGGTATGTTTAACCTGATTTAAATATTATGTAATATGTACAAGCATTAAAACGTCTGTTATCCTGTTGATATATATGATTTTTAAGTTTTGTGGATCCGTTAAAAATAAATTTAATTTCAAAAATTTTCTATTTTGAATAGGAAACTGAAGTCGGAGAAATTTCCCTGAAACATTTGACACATTTTAGCTCTTTTCCATGTTACAAGGTAATATAAGTGCAGTGGAGGTCATCAATTTAATGTTTGTTTAACCTCCATCTGTTAACTTCCCCTGATTTATCAGGAGTGTTCCTATCCCTCACCACATGGTGAGGTCTAGTTTGGTTTTATAGTTTCTTTTACTGAATTTAATAGGCATATGGTTATTTCTCTACAATAAGGAAAATGCTAAAGCACCCTAATTTGAATCAGGCAGGTGTAGCTGGCTTGCTCTCTCTCTCTCTCTCTCTCTCTTTCTTTCTTTCCTCCTTCCTTGTACTGAGAATTCAACCCAGGGATACAAATTCACTGAACTAAATTCCCACCCACCCCCATGGTTTTTTTTTTTTTTTTTTTTTTTTAATTTTAAGACAGATCGCCTTAAGTGGCTGAAGAAGGTGACCTAGAACTTATGAACCTCCTGGTTCACTCTCCAAATCACTGTGATTCCAAGTGTCTGCCTTGGGCCACCACCTGGACTAGGTTTAGCTCTTTTTATTTATTTATTTATTTTTTTGAAGCCTGGGGATTTTCTGAGGATTGAACAGGTGCCTCATGCAAGCTAGAAAAATTATCTGACTCTGAGCTATAGCCACAGACCTAGGTTTTGCTCTTAATAGAAGAACTAAAGAAAACAAAAAACATGATTCCCGTTGATAAAAATTCATTAATTTTATACCCCACCATTGTTTTACTAAATGCATTTTTCTTTCAGTTCTTAAAAATATTTCTCATATGACCTATTGTTCAGATCCTGAGACATCTAGTTAAAACCTAATTCGAACAAATTGACTTGTCAAATTTTATTACCAGTAGCAAATGTGTTACTCAGAGTATAATTGTGGAGATAATTTTTAGCAAATTAGAAAACACAACTGCATTTAATGTCTTTCCTTCTATCACTGAATCCAAGGAAATAGTATTATGGAAATAATTCCAGAAAGAATGAAAATATTAATTGGAGTCAAAGTCTCTCAGTGCAGGGAAATGGATTTCTTATGGTGAGAATCTTTAAGCAGGGTAAAATACATAAGACTGAGTGAGTGCAACAGAGAACTCAAAGTCTTCCTGAGACTCAGGAAAGCCAAAGTAAAATGGAATTGGTAGGCCCAGGCATGTTAGCACATGCCTGTAATCCCAGAGGCTTGGGAGGCTGAGGCAGGAGGATTGCAAGTTCAAAACCAGTCTAAGCAATTTAGTGAGGTCCTAAGCAACTTGATGAGACACTGTCTCAAAATTAAAAATAATAATAAGAAGGGCTAGGGATGTTGCTCAGTGGTTAAATGCCCTGGGTTTAATTCCTGGTCCCCCCCCCCCAAAAAAAAAGATGGAATTGTTAGGGTACTTAATTTGGCCTTCCTTTCTTGATTAAGGAGGTAGCCTTGACGTTGCTGAGCTTGATGAAGAAATAGAATATGTTATTTGCAAATATTGGCTTAAAAAACTTCAGATTGTTATTTTAAAACCATACTGAACAACAACATGGCACTATACTGTTAAAACTGCATCACGAAGCATCGTCTTTCTTCCAAATCTTGCAGTAATTTGCTCTTTTACAGTTATTCATAGCTTCATTCTTTATGAAAATAAAAAAATCAGAGGAATGTGAGCTTTCACTCTACCTATCTTCTTTTCTACAAAGTCATTTGTTTTTCTAATGACTAATGAACTCATGCATAAATTAACAGAAATTTTACAAACTTTGTTTACAGTCATCTCCCTAATTTAAAAGTCAACAATAAAGGTACTTTGATATTAATTTTTTTTATTTTGAAATTTAGGAGGCAGAAATAATTTCTATAACCAAATATAATTTTGCATTGTCAGAGTTACGAAATTTCAGCTTATATTCTCAACATATTTCTGTATACTTCCAAAGTTCTTAATAGATCACAGATATCTGTAAAATTTACTGAGCATGGGTCATGAAGAATTTAAAAATAATATTAATATTAAAGTAAAATTAATGAATAAGAGTAAAGCACATTTTCCCTATTGGGTACACTTTATATAGGAAAGGGTTTTAAACTTTTACCCTCCTATAAAATGCTTAACAAGCCAGAACTAACTTATAGCAGCATATGTTGATGAAGTATTTCAGCTAAATCTGTCTGGAAATAGCCATGCAGATCTTTAAAATTATAAACCTTTGATGAACCCTGGCAGCTCCAATGTGAACAGATTCCAGGCTTGTATTGAAAAAAAAGTACCTATTTCCATCTCAAAGATATAGGTTTTTTTGTGAACTTTGATGGCAAACACAGTATGAAAGCTCAATTAAAAGAAGGAAATCATGGTACAAATATCAAGTGAAAACATAGAGTTAAATTACTATGGAAGAAGAAAACGTTGTAGCTTACCAGCATGAAAGGGAATAAAAATGTACCACTTGCTTACAGCACCTAGACTCTGCCTTCTAGTTTGTCAATGACAGCCAATAATGCATTGGGACTTGCATTTTGTGCAAAAAGATAAAACTGACCTAAAAATATAACTGAAATCTTCAAGAAGTCTAACTATGAATGAACATCTATTCATTAAAGTAGACTTCTTTTATTCTATAAGAGATCAATAAATGCTATAGCACTTTAAAAACTGGAAACTATATATATATATATATATATATATATATATACACACACACATATATACACAAGTATACACATATCTACATATATATATGTGTATATATATGTAGATATGTGTAAGTGTGAATGTGTGTGTAGTTCTATTGCATGTGAAAGGAAGGTCAGAAGAGAAAACCACATGCAACATCATCTAACTCTTAGATTTAGAAGCAAACTGGTTAATTTTGACCATATAAAGTCTAAACATCAAACAATGTATACATATTTAACAATTTCCAAAATGCAAACTTTAGAAAATATTTAGAAAAAAATAAGTTGGGACAAATGGGTTTTCACTTCCCAAACTTGAAAACTTTTTGAAAGTTGAAACTTGATCCATTGTGGTCTTCATTTATTCCTTCTAAGAAGTCAAACAACTTCATCAGGGAAAGATACATACTTTGTATTTTAAAAGTAATTAGATTCCTAACAGGACTAAACTATAATTTGAAAATGCAAAACTGAAACAAGTGAAAGCCTATTTAGAGGATGAGACAAAAAAGCACAAGAATGTACAAAAAAAGTATTTAAAGTAATTAGAAACACAGACCTAAATTTAAGAAGTGTGTATTATCCAAAAATAGTTTGTTCCAATTCTTCTAAGCGAAGTGTTACTTAGTACCATTTAATTACAACTTAAATCTAGATAAATATCCCAAGAGTAGTTACATGTTCGTGCCCCTTACGTCATATGATGATTAAAGGGAGCTTCACAAGATGGTTGTAGCATAGCTTGTGTGCTAATGATCTCAGGAGTCTCCTAATGGGTCAGCTGAAAGTTTTAGATGTTTTGTTATTATCGTGTGCCTCATGAAGGGCTAATCACTTGTCAGTCCTTTTTAAAGGTATCAATGATGTTGATGTCACTTCCCAGAGGTCACTGAGGGAAGGCCGGTTACCAGGACACAACCTTACTCAGAGTGACTATGAAGGCAGTGGTTTCTTTCAATAGTATTTATGATAAATTAGAAATTTTAAATGTTTCCATTGCTCTCTGTTAAGACAGCTAATCTGCACATTTATGATAATAAACTACCTTTTTTTTTTTTTTTTACACATTTGTCAGAATTGTTTAAAATGCAATAAGCATTGACCTTCCCTCAGTGGGGGATGGAGGATCAAACTTGAAAGCATTTTAATGTCAGGTTTATTTTTCTTATAAATTAGATCATTTAGCTAAGATTTTATTGCAAAATATGTTCTATCCTTGTTCCTACTATAAAAAGAAAAGTAAAATGGCAAATGATGAATATACTTCCTTTTTAACCAATCAGGACTCAAGCCAATACTGACTGAAAAAATAAATCTTACTGCTGAAAGAAGCTAAAACTAGTCGTGCTTCAACAAATGCAAAGTGTCAGGGCATTTGCATGTTGAAAGAAGCCCTTTTGGATGGAATATCAAAATGCACAGGAGAAACTCAAAGCCTAGGGTAATGAAATCAGAAAGAAGAACATCATTCTAAACACACACACACAGGCACCAAAAGCAAAAACCGAACAAAAAGGCTTCTTAGGCATAAAATTAGGCAGACAAAAATTTGAGTTAAAAACAAAACCATTCTCCTCCTGGTTCAGTTTAGGTAATTTAAAAAATATTAACACAATCTTATAAGCAAATATTGTCATATTTGAATTATGTTAGAAGAACACTTGAAATATCAAAGTCTAGAGACAGATCTTCAAATCAGGATACTGAGTTCAGCTTTGGTGAATTGAACAAGATTTTTTTCTCTTAAAAATAGAAAATTCATAGGTTTGCTAAATAAAATGCAAAATGATTGAAAGTCAGATTCTCAAGAAAGAAGCATGATGATCTGAACTCAATATTTTTAAAGCAATTCTGATATATTTCTCATGTAATTGTTGTTTGACCAAATCTAGTTATATTTAATAACAAAAAGAGACAATAATGAATTAATACATGCCCATCATGTGCCACGTATTTTTTAAATAATCTCTGATTTCTCTATTCATTTTTTAAATTCTTTTCCATGTTCTTCTGATACTTTAAGAACTCAGTAAATAAAGAAAACAAATTTTGTGAAGGAAATACACTTTTGTTTGTAGGGGAAACTATCACACACATAGAAAATTTATTTTTTATTTTTCAAAATATAATTTTATACCAATTAATTTAATCAAACTTTTTACTTAGGAGAGATGACCATCAAGTCCAAAGTGGGAAAAAAAAAATCAAAAGTTTTCATTAAGGAGTTAAGTTACTAAAAAGCAATTAAAAACAACAGAAAAAATAAACTCTTCTTAACGTAATTAATTTAGTAATTTTCTAAGCAATTTCAAAGATTTGTTGTTGTTCCTGTTGCCCACATTGTTTCTAGAAAAACATTTTTAAGAAATAAAGTTGTCTGATTTTTTTCAAGAAGTTGTTTTTGTGTTTGATTCCAATAATATTTTAATATCAGAAAGACATTTCTATAAAATGTGTATTGATTGTAAATTTCAGATATAAAATTGTGTTAGAGACAAATATCCCCAGACTCTTGAATACTGAAGTGTTACCAGTTCAGACAATATCCCTTAGCTGATGTTCTCAATGGAATTAAACACAACAATTAAGAACAAAAACAGAATGTAAATGCACTGGATTATTAACAGGTCTTTGACTCCAGCTTAACAGTTTAGTGGACTCTGGTTACCAAAGTGCAGCTAGTGGCTTAAAAGTGGTACTTGAGATTTCTTTTCTTTTTTCTTTTCCTTTTCCTTTTTTTTTTTAATATTTTTTTGTTTTCATAGCCCTATGCCTACAGTCAATTAGAGAATAGGAATTCATATTGACCAGAATAACAGAATGTGTGAATAAAGGGAGAAAAAGTTTTACATTTCCTACTATGTAGCATGGAATTTCAGACCTTCAGCATCTGGTATCATGAAATTTTGGAGCCAAGTACTTTTATTTTCTGCAATTAGTGATTGTTAAAATCAAAGGCCCACAAATATTGTGGTAGGTGATATCGTTAAAAAATATGTTGAAATCACTTTGAACAAAGTTTAAGTTCTCAGTGACACTTTTGCAAAACGGTTAAAAAATAAATATGGAAGGAAGTGTCAGACAATTATAAGTAGTATTAAGAAAGCTTCCACCAAACTAAACGAAATTCCTGTCCTCCATCAAATACATTTCCATTCCTAACTTACCTTCACTACCACTGTTCTTCATTTTATTCTCAGGAAATATTTTGCATATATCCTTTTAATGAACTCTATGGATATTAATATTAAACTTGCTTCTTTGTAATCAGATTGGTGCTAGATATAACTGAAAATATTAATAGAATGAATTATTCTGTGTATGTGTCTTCACACACTGAGCGTTTTTATAGTAATTTTCTAATCATTATATATTTAATCTAGCTACAATATTAGTGTTACTTTGTTCCCTACCAAACGTACTTAAAAACAATTTTTTTGTATAAAATGAAGTAGCCCTTTTTATGTTTAATCTAAATTTCCAATTATTTTAGTTGCCTAGTCATCTTATAAGGAGTGTATTACCAGGAAGACAACATAGGCGTGATGATGGATGAAAAGTTGTAAAACATTCTGTTATTTTAAATATATTATTCTTTTGAACTCAAACCTGAAATTATAACTACAATAACCCCAGTAAGAAAATATTTAAATGAATTTACTTTTTCACTCAATATAGTTCATACTATAATAAATTATGTTTTTGGCCCTATGTTTTCTATTACTCAGAAACAAGTTTAAAAAAAAAGAAGTAAAATATATAAATTAGGGGGAGAAGCATGTTTATTCAGCAAAGCATATTGCCATAAATAATGGAACATATTTGACAGTTTAATATTTAACTATATAGACTCATAAAAATATTTTAGCCTACACAGAACATACTACAAATGTTCTTTTCTGAAATTTATTTTCATTGCCACTTTCTTAAGTGATGGTGGAAAATGGATTATATCTCATATATTTTCAGATAAATAATTCTATATGATAAGAGAAAACTCACACCTAACATATCACATACAGATTATTGTTTTTAGAGTTTCTTTTGGCATGAATAGAATCATGATCTATTTATCATAAGGTTAAAATTACATCTTTATAGACTCTATCGCCATCTAGCTTACTGTCTAGGTATTTACTTCTATACATACATGTATATGAGTAGATGTGTATATTTGTGTGTGTACACAAATTTGTTGCATATTCAAAAAAAGCACATCGTTAATAAATACTATATATCTTAAAAATCAAGATTTATATTGTATACATATGCAAGTAGAACTATATTTTCATCTCATGTTCCTTAAATTTCCTTTTTAATCACAGTCATTTTTTGTCACTAAAATGCATATTTTCATTTCTTCAGAGGAAACAGAGGAAGTCCTTAAAAAATGAACCCATTTCAACATTCATAATTCATTGGGCTTCCCTATTTTATAGGTGGCATTGGGTCATGAATTTGGACTGAAGTTGCTTCACAAAATCCTGAAGAAAAACATAAAAGTTTTTAACTTTGATAATCAAAAGAACCTCAATTACATTTTTGTCTGATTTCCTGAATACTCATAAAATATGTGCATTACTTTTCAAAACTATTTCAAAACTACAGAGTTTTCACACTTTTAAGGGTTTCATATATGCTATGTGCTATATTGTTTGGGGACATCAAACAACACACACAAATAACATATATGGATGCACTTAAACTACAGAAAGCTACTCACATGGTCTAGGGTTGTAGTTCAGTGGTAGAGCACTTGCCTAACATAAGTGAGGTACTGGGCTCAATTCTAAGCACTGCACATAAATAAATGAAATAAAGGTTCATCGAAACTAAAAAATATATAAATAAATAACTGCTCACATGCTGTGAACATAAGCCAGGTCACCTGTAAGTCAATAGTATAGGCAGAAGAAAAGTGGATTACACCCCAGTGGGCATGCAAAACTGCATCAATACTAAAAATATAAATATATATGCAGATACAAAAGGATTCTTAGCTTAAGGTACGATGTATATGTTTTTCTAGTAAAATTTGAACAATTTTTTAATGAACTTATAAGATCTATAATCATAGAATTATTGTGATGATAGAATGAAATTACCATATTCCACATATCCAGTCTCCACTACTATTAAAATCATCTAGATCAGTATGATACAAATATCATAGTTAATATCAATATATTATTATTAACTAAAGTTCATGATTTTCTTAGAGTTCATTCAGTGTCATTTTTCTATTTCAGGATTTCATCAAGGATACCACCTTATATTTAGACTCATCTTGGTTAGGATGGTTTCTCAGAAGTTGCTAGTTTTGATGACTTCAACAATCTTCAGGATTGTTCTTCTTTTTTACATTATACTCCTCAGTTGGGGTTTTTCTGATGTTTTTTCCTGATTGGACTGATTTTGGGGGAGGAAGACCCCAGCGTTACAGTACCATTCTCTTCCCCTTGTATCAAGGGTACATTTCATCAGTAAGACATAACTTTTGATGCCAGTCTTAAGGTCAAGTCACTCACTCTTTTTTTTCTCCGTGCCATGATGTTCTACTTTGAAAAATTCACTATGCTCAGTCCATGCTTAAGCAGTGGGGAAATATGCTCTGTCTCCTTAAGGGCAGCACATTCATAGAAATGATTTTAAATCTTCTGCATGGTAAATTAGTCTATTTTACTATTTATTTATTTATTGAAACATGGATTTGTGGGTATTTAGTTGATTTGTTGATATTCATTTGCAAATTATAGTCCATTGCTACTTCACTGTCTTGCTCAAATTGTTTCAGCACTTTCAAAACTGCTTGACTTTCATATCTTCTCCTCATTGGGGTCATGTGTGTGTGTGTGTGTGTGTGTGAGAGAGAGAGAGAGAGAGAGAGAGAGAGAGAGAGAAAGAGAAAGAGAGAGAGAGAGAAAGACTTCCTGACACCATGAGGAAGTGTCGTGCTCATTTTATACTCTTTCTTCTTCAATCTCAGGATCAGCCAAGTTTCATTTAGGGAAAATTGGTATTAGAAACCAAATTTTGGCACTTTCTATGGTTACTGCTACTGGGATTTTGTTCATTTGAACTAGTTTTAATTATATAAACACAAGTATCCCCTGTAAATTGGACAGATAAATACAAAAATTACTGACTAATGCAAATATAATTATTTTCAACAGATTGCACTTTACGAGTCAAAGTAAGCCAACTTTGGAACACTACCCTGAAAAATTATGAGGAGGATAATTTTGGATACATTTCTAGCAAACATGAAACTTTCCATATACATTTTATGTGTATTTATTGTTATATGCCTCTCTGTATAGATATTTATATACAGAGATATATGTACATAAATATCATTTATATATAAATAAGCATAAAATATACATGAATATATATATGAAATAATGTTAAAAATGATTCTGATTTTTGGTTAATATTTTACATGGATTCAATCCTGATTTCTTTATATATCAAAATGACATTGGTTATTTTACTTTATGAATAACTTTAAAAAGAACAATAACCAATATAAATATAAATGTAATTTTATATTCTGAATTATATAACTTGGTATTTGGCATTTGTTAAGAGTTTCTTAAAAATCAGTAATACAGACGAATTTTGTTAAAAGTTGTATGCATCTATAAAGAACACATAAACTGGGACTTCTTTCATCATCGACACCCTGTATTACAGCTACCCACCTTCTAGCTGCTTCTGTCTTCTTAGGCCAATCCCTGATTTAAACTTAAGACGAGGAAATCAAACACACTGATTAATATGAATTTACTGCTGAATAATTCTCTATAATCTGGGATTTTATTCTAATCACTGTTCTTTACTCCTTTAGCTCTCCGTTGCCTTTAAAGAGTTTTGTAATTCTTTATTTCTTAATTGTTAACAGCAGGAATGACAGCCTGCTGCAATCCAACACTTTTAAACAGGAAATAGAAAACTGATAGCACAACCTCAAACCAATTCTAATGCAAGCCCAACATACCAAAAGGGAAGATGTGTCAGTGTTGCCGAAAGTGGCACCAGACTTTATTATCACTGTTATCAAATGGATTTGATATGGACATCATATTCTTGTCTTGCCAGTAAAAGTATACACACATCGACTATATATAGTCACAACTTTATTAGAAAAGAGAGTGATCTACTGAGATTGGAGTACAAAATTGTTTTCTATTCCTGATTCTACCATTAAGTTGCCACTCAACCTTGAGAAAATCACTATGTTCCTCTCAGCTTCAATTTTCTCATTTCTAAAACTAGGATAATGCTCATCCTGGCATGAAGTTTGATGATGTTTAGGATGACTGCATAAGGAACACCTTGAACAAAACAGCAGAGCCTCCAGGTATTCACTATGAAGTTTGACCCCACACCCCAGAGAAACTGGAAATCCTGAAGTTCTTAATATCTAGCTTCTCTTGTATTTTAGATTAACTTTCTTATTAATATACAAAGTACTTATGAATACAGGTAATATTTTGTCAAGTTCTCTATTATACTACCTGAAACTAAGAATAAAAAATAATTCACTAAATAAAGAAAATTATTATTTGAATTTTATTTCCAATAATTTATCTTGGGAAATTTTAAAGATTATGATGAAAATTAATGGATAATATTAACAAAAACAAAATAAGTATCCTGTAATTTTATCTCTTAAAAAAGAAATAATAACTTAAAGTGACACAGAACAAATGATCAGAATTTTCCTCCAACTTTTTGAAATGTGTAAATGGGTATGCCTAACCATGCCTCTCTTACTATGAATTTATACCAAATCAATAGAACAATAATTGTAGTTCCTCCAATATATTAACAAATTACAAACACATGATAGAATAACTCCAAAGATAGATTTCTGATGTCTTCTCTGATTTCTGAGAGAAAAAGTGTATTTCTGTGAGTTAGAAATAATTTAAAGTTTATCATTATACTTCCAAATGTTGTAACAATTCACCATAAAATTTTGACAAGCACCAATAATATTCTAAGATTAATTTATTGAATAAAAATGTTAGAAGCATACAGCTGTTGTACATTGTGTAGAGAGAAATACCACCGAGCCCAGCAGCTCTTGCCAAATACCAAAGTCTAGGGAGGCTGAGTCAGGAGGATTGTGAGTTCAAAGCCAGCCTCTGCAACAGTGTGGTGCTAGGCAACTCAGTGAGGCTCTGTCTCTAAATAAAATATAAGAAAGGGCTGGGGATATGACTCAGTGGTTATGTCCCTGAAAAAAAAAAAAAAGAAATACCATCTACAAGCCATTAGTTCAAGCTTTCATTAAATGACCCAAGATGACTTCCGGGTACAGTATAGATCCAGCATAGTATACTCCACTAAACTTGAATGTATGCATTATAGATTTGAGGAAGTTTATTCATCATTGTTTTCTGAGTATTTGAACTTTAGATAAATTCAGTCTGGAACTGTTTTTGCTTTCATGAGTCAATTTGGATACAAGGAGAGAAATGAGGAATAATTTAGGCCAATATTTAGCTAAAGTCAAGGGGAAATTTTCAACTCTTTAATGTTTATTAAATTATATAATACTTATGTTTTGAGGTAATGGAGAAAATTATGGTCTCATATTTGTGACTTAGGTTTTATTTTCACTAATATGGACTTTTTAAAAAATCAAATAATAAAATGATCACTCCAGGTTGCAGGCAACATTGAATTCAGGAAACAATAGTGTGAGCCATTATTAGGAATGACTGAGATCTCTGAAAGGACCACACTGAAATTTAATTCATCTGTCAAGACTCATACCACCTGAAATTTAGTGTGTTACAATATTTTAGTAATAGTAAATGAAGATGATATTATTTGTGGGCTTATTATTTATGCCCTTTATTATGCTGAGTTAGATTCCTTATATACTTAATTTTTTGGTTTCTTTTTCATAATAAAATAATTTTATCAAATGCCACTTCTTTATCTATTGCTAGGAGATTGATTTGTATGCTTCATTCTGTTAACATGCTACATCACAAATATTATTTTCATAGGCTGAAGAATTCTTGTATCCGAAGAATAAACTCACCAGATTATGGAGTATGGTGCTTGTACATGTTGTTAAATTGATTTGCTAGTATGTTGTTGAGTATTTTTTGCATCTATGTTTATCTGGGGTATTGGCCTCTGTGTGTGTGTGTGTATGTATATATATATATATTTTTTTTTTCTCTTATAGCATCTTTATGTGGCTTTGGTGTCAAGGAAAGGCTGGCTTCATTAACAAGGTGAGAGATCTTTTTTCCTCTTCATGATTTTTGGAAGAGTTTGAAATTATTGGCATTAATTCCTCTTTAAATGTTTGGTAGAACTTACTCATGAAGTCATAAAATTCTGGAATCATTATGTTGGCAGATTTTTTGATTACTGCCTCAGTCTCCTTTATTAATATTGGTCTTCTGGGTTTTTCTGTGCATTCATATTCACTTTGGCAGAAGAATTGACAAGTCATGCTAGCGTGGGGTGAACCAGTTGCCAGGGTATATTGGTGGGCCTGTGGCTGCTATCTGCAGCAAATTCAGTTACTTACTTCACTCTCTTCTCCCACATGAAGGTTATTTCCATTCTGTGCTAAGTGGACTTGGAAGAGATGTGATACAAATAATCTAAATTATTTATTGAAATATTTTTATTTCTGTGCTCCACTCATGTCATATAATCTCTCACCTGATTCCTTTGTTTTTGTGAAGGTATTTTTATGCTTGGGAGGTAGTTCAAATTGGTATTTCTATGGATGAATGAATACTAAACTTATGCCATCTTGAGGATAGCATTCACTGTTCTACAAGTTTAAATTGAATAAAATCTTCTTAAATCAAAGCTTTTGTTGATCTTTAAATTTTTAGACTTGCCAAAGTTTGTCTTGGTTTAAGTGTTGTAAAACTAGACTAAAACATATATTAATAGATATATTCTCTGAAAGGTAGGGAATGCAAAATTCATGAGATTAAAGAGTAACTACATCAAATGAGGTGAAGCACAAGTTGGAAAGTTTTAAAAAATGAAAATAAATAAAATCAGAGAGTAAATGCTTGCATTGCAAAGTTTAAAGATGTTTCTAAGATTTCTTTGTTTTCTAGTCACTTCAAAAATTATGAATTTGAAAGTGTACTGAGGGGCTCTGATAACTTCTGGTATTTCATCACTAACAACAATGACAACAAAAATATGTGTGTGTGTGTGTGTGTGTGTGTGTGTGTGTGTGTGTGTGTATGGATGATAAATGCCCTCAGAATTTATCACAACTCAACCAGCAAAAGATTCAAACAGCTCCAGTGTGCAATCCCTGGAGATGCTGCAAGAGGAATTCATGTTATGAACAGAGCTGTGCCTTGTAGTTTCGTGTGACATATATTTTATGCCTTTCCTTTGAGTTGAGCAAATGACTCTACAGTGTGAAAAGATAGCTGCAGTCAGAATTTGAGATAAAGACAGATAATGACAGAGACAAGAGAAAGGTAGAGACTAATGATTAGAAAGGAGAGAATGAGAAAGCCTCAGAGGATCTCATCTTGCTATGTCTAGTACCATTAGTTGCATTTCCATGAACTATGGCCATTAGTTGCATTTCCATGAACCAAAATAAAATTTTTCAAAAAGTCTTAGCAATTATTAAAATAACATAAAATGAGGGGAGAAATCACTTTAACAAACTTGCTAGCCACAATTTCCAATGCTCGTTTGTCACATATGCATAGTTGCTACCTTATTCAAAGATGCAGATGGAAGCTATCTATGTCCACTGTGGCAGAAATTTCTTGTACAGAGAGAGAATACAGAAAAGCATAGAGAAATAAAGAAACCATGGGCATGGAATGATTAGAGGCTTAAGTTGGATAATGAAAGAGAAAAAAAGAATACAAAAATGCTTCCAAAAATTTATTTTATATCTTAAAGAAAACAATTAAAATAGGATGGAATGTAGGGATAATCAGTATAGGAAAAGTAGGAGGCTCAAAAATGATCTGAGTGGTTTGTGTTTTTTGAAAAAGCATACTATTAGCCCATCATGTATAGTATTCACTCTTTAAGAAACTAATGACCAAAAAGAGGGTTGAAGGAATTATAATCTGAGCCTGCATGTTTTTATTGCTTTCATTTGACTTTTCAAAAGCACACACTATTTTAAAATTTCAGATTTTCTTATCTTTCCTCTCCTTATTTGTAAATGAAATAGAACTATTGCCTTATCAGACCAGAAAGAAACAGATGGTTTGAAAAAAAGAAAGAGAATATAAGAAAACCATAGCAAAGATAAAAAATTTTAAATCTTTTTGTGAAATTTTTAGAATAACTTGCAGTTCTAATGCTTTCCAACTTTTCCTTCTTGTCAAAAGGTGGAATGTGAATACTAGAGACGATACAGGTTATTCTTAAACTTAAAAATTTCAGGAGTTAAGACATTTAACACAGAAATGAAAGTCAGTCATTTCTCTGGAAGAAATGCAGATTCTGTTTGAATGGACTGCACAGTGGAAAAGGTGAGCTAGAGAGGCAGCATTTCCTCTGCTGTGCGGCACCTTCCTGTTTCACTCTGTTTTCCCTCTTTGCTTGTAATCATCTCTAGATATCAATTACACTTCCAAGTATGTTTCCTTGTTAGAACAAATTTCTGGATTCTGACGTGTATCTTAACTATTTTCTAGATTTCTCTGCTTAGATCGATGATTTTGAAACTTGCCACATTAATTTCTTCCTATATACCTGCTTTTCTTGTCCTTTTTTATTAATGTCAGTTCCTGTAGTCATTTCTATAATTGGGATCAGTGCTTCTCATTGGTGTGTCCACGTCCACAGAACTTCATGCTTGTGGAATTATTAGCAGTCCCATTTTAACACTGAGCATATTGTCCTGTCTGACCATCCTAACTGCCTCTGGCCCCTACCTAGTAAGCAAGCTACCTGAAGTAGAGAATGTGTTAGTGAATTGCTTTTTCCCTTTCCATTCTTTATACAGTTCTTGGCATAAATACATAAGCAAAACACTCCTGAATGAATGACAGAAATCAGTATAAATAAATAATACAAAGATGTATTTAATAAATACTTGCTGTATATTAGACACTGGTGAACACATTTCATTACATAAATTATGACTAAGCATCTGCAATCTTTTGAATTAGCCATTATTACCAACCCCTTATGATAGGTGCTATCACACATAAGATATTAAGAAAATTGCCTAAAATAACACATGTGAAAAGGCAGGTTTTTCAAAAATACAACCATTGGAATTATTGAAAAGGCTTTTAGAATAAAAAAAATAGAAAAAGAAAACCCTTCACACAAACTGTACAAATAAATTCTTGGAGCCAGGGATGTGGCTTAGAGGTAAAGTGCCTTGCTCAGTTGCTGAGACTGGCTTTGAACTCGAGATCCTCCTGTCTCATACTTCCAAGCCCCTGGGATTATAGGTGTGCACCTATATTGAATTGTTTTGAAAAACAGGTTTAAACTTAGAATTTTGAGAATTAAAAGGACTGATATTTACATAATGAAAATTATAAATATGGTCTACTTCAAAGTTTAGTTATCAGAAAATTCAAATAACTTAAAATAAGGTTTTGCATTTCAAGACCCTATAAATATGTCTAATTTACAACTGTAAACTCCATAGCAGCATTACCTTTTGATAGTTTTTGATGGATTTTTTTTTCTTTTTTATCTACATCATATTCAATATGTAACAGGGTTCACTTGATGCTTTGACTTTATCCCTTTGTCACTTTGAAACTTAACAGTTTTTTTCTTTTTCTCCACCTTTTCCCTGACCTTATCCCTGATCTTTTCCCTTGACTTCTCCCTGATCTTCTTTTCCCTGATCTTCTCCTTCCTGACCTCTTTTCCTTAATCTCATTTTCTCTGAATCACCTCTTAAAACCTGCCCTGTTCCCCATAATGGGAAAAATCACACCCTCAGGAAAAAGGGTCCCCTGCATTTCTCCTTTGCTAACAAAGCAATAAACGGTCTTTTTCCTTTTTCTCAAAACCGTGTCCTTGTTATTAGATTGGCATCAGGGATAAGGATCGAACTTTTGGTTACAAGTACATAGAAGATGTTCAATAAATTTGATCATTCACACTATCATCTATTGTTCGACCATTGTTTATTAGGTATAATTTTCTCCCAAGTATGTGTTAGGGCTTCAAAAATAAACAAGGTCAAAGATCTCAGAGTTGAAAGCAGCTGGAAATCACTCCTGATGTGGGAACTCACGCAAGAGATTTATCAAGCAGACAGGCAGAGTGTCTGCGTGCAGAGTGAGAGAGGGAGAGAGAAAAAGAGAGAGTGATAATGAGAGTGAGTGAGAGAGAGAGAGAGAGAATGAGAGTGAAGAGGAGAGAGAGAGAGAATAAGAACAAGAGAGAGAGTGAGGAGGAGAGAGAGAGAATGAAAATGGTGGGGGATTTTCTCTTAAGATGTGGAATTTCGCAGACTAAGGAGGATCAGACCAATGACTGGTGAGGATGTTTGCAGACTGATGATCTGGGTTGTAAAATGTGTGTTGGGGGTGGCAGGCAGAATACTGGCGACGACTGATGCCAATAAGAGTGACATCACCAAGTGAACACCACATGGAACTCATCTGAGTGTAAGTCACAGGAAACAGCTGAATTCTGCATGAGTATGTAGGAGTCCTACTTCAACCTGTTTACAACACTAAACTAGTAGGAGTAAGTCTGGGGCCTGGGCAGGAAAATAGAGACAATATTTAAGAGGAGGAGATGGTGGGCCAGACTGCCTAGGTTTCTAGGTTTTGATCCTTGGTCCTGCCCTTCCATGCTGGGTGAACTTGAGAAAGTTATTTAACTTCCTCCTCACCCTGATTCCTCATTTTGAAAGGGTGGATACAAATACAACTTTGCTAATATTTTTCCTAAGAGTTAAATGACTTAATGTACATAAAAGACCTAGAAATATTTTGGCACATGCTGATCACTCAAATATCGCCGCTCTTTCTACTTGTCTGTGACATGATCCTCATGATCACAGTCAGTTATCTGTTGCTGAAAGCATGATCCTTGTTCCCAATGCCAATCAAATAATAAGGACAGAATTTTGAGAAAAAAGAAAAAGAAGGTTTATTGCTTTGCTACCAAAGGAGAAAACCAGGGAACTTCTGTCCCAGAGGCTGTGATTCTACCTGAAAAGATAGAAAAAGCCTTCACTTGTGTAAATATGAGACTTTTCCCAAACTGCCCACAATCCCTCAGAAAAGCCACAAAGTATTTTTGTCCCTTATTTTGTCTGTAAAGGCCAGGTGGCCGACCACCCTTCCCCTAGTGGTCAGGCTGACACAAAAGCAAACTTTGCTGATACAAAAGCGAACTTAAAAATAATGACCACCCTCCTCTCGGTGGTCAGAGTGACCCAGAACTTAAGATAACATACTTTGTATGCAATTTCATATGTTAACCAATCAAAAAGAGCACTGTAAAACTGCTTGCCTTTTATTATAAAAATCCTGCTAAACAATGGGCTCAGGGCCTCTTAGCTTCACCAGTTACCGAGTGCGTGAAGGACCAGGCTGGAGCTTGCTAATAAATAACTCTTTGTTGCTTGCATTGATTGTGGTCTCTGGTGGTCTTTGTGGGGTCTCAAGACACTGGGAACAACATACCCATCAGGGGGAACAAGAGGGGTTTTAAGAGGTGACTCAAAGACTACATTTCACTTGTTCTCTGTCTAGAGTTGCAATTCACTTGTTAATTTGGAAGACAGTAATTTCTGAGGCCTTCTGGTATCATCCCCAAAGCCTAGGTTACTTTGTTCCTATGGTAGGTGTGTGCTCAGGGATAGATAACAGGTCCTAGGATGGGGAAGAAAGGTAATCCTGTTTACCATGAGATTAGGGAGGGGGAGAGATTAGAGAGGAACTGGGAGAGATTAGGCAAAAGAAACATGTCCATTTAAAAAATAAATTGGCAGAGCAGGGAAGGTTTTTTCAAAGCATAAAGTGGATCACTGTTACATGTCTACTTCATTTGACATCATGCTTTGCATTTTGCTCACTGAAGACACACAGTGTAATTAGGGTTTAGCACTGAGATAGTCAACTATTTCCCTTTACTTGAATAAGTCCATAGTTTAGAACAAATTAATCCTGGGGGAAATATGTGTAATGTACAAATACATAAATAAGTCTCAGTTCAAAAACATGCAATTATAACCTATTATAATCAGATTAAGTGACAAATCAATACACAAAATTAACAGTACAGATCTGAAAAACTTTATTTGAGAATTAAATGAACTGATATTTATATAATTATGTAACACTTGTCCACTTTATGCTTTGAATATAGTTGTAAGAACCCAGAAACCACTCCGGACACAGGAACTCACATAAGAGTTTATTAAGCAAACAGGCAGAGTGTCTCCCTGCAGGGTAAGAGAGAAAATGAGAGAAAAAGAGAGAGAGAGAAAGCATGCATGCAAGAGAGGCAGTGAAAGCCAGGAGAGAGCATGAAAGCGAGGAGGAAAGAGAGAGAGAGGCGGGGGAGCCATCCTTAAGCAGTGGAAGTCCGCAGGCTAACAAGGCCCAATAACGGAGAAGAATACTTGCAAGATGACTGATGAACCAATAGCTAGCTAGGGTGTTCACAGGCTGACAAGCTAGGTTGTAAGTTGGGAGGCAGAGAAATAACTGCAGTATAAAGGGCAAGGGAGCAGCTTTATATTATATTATATTCCCCCATTTTTGTTTTCATAAGAAGATCTTTTGTTCTCCAGGTCTCTCCCCCCTTATCTCTCCTTCCTGACTATGTGACTAGGCCTGGTTTTGCAGGTGAGATGTAAAAAGTAAGAAGCAGATGGAGTAGGGGAAGAGCCAAAGTAATTCAGTCAGGCAAGGGCTTGGGGTCCTTAATTAGCAGCTCCTTGCTTGCTGTCCTTGATAAGGGCAGAGAAATTTGGTAATCAATGGGCTCCGAAGATCCTTGACATTCCATTCTCCCAGGGGCAATTTCCAACTTCCAGACTTGCAGAGGCAGATAGCTTTCATGGACTTCATTTCCTCGATTTGGCCAATCCCCTATTTCTACACTAACTGCTTGTGTCCAATTCTGGCTTCATCCCCTGCTTTAGTTTTAGGAACTCCTTACTCCTGTAGGGAAAAGGAGCGATGACTGCTCTGGCTGCTTTGAGCTAGAAGTGGGCAGCATGGGGCAAGCAGTTTGGAGTTTCCTTTTTAAAAATTGGGTCAACCAAGGGGTCCAGGGTAGAAGTCTGGCTGGGGAAGAGCAGGTTGTAAAAGCATCTGGAGGTGGGTACTTCTATGAGAGAAGAACAAAAAGTCATGAGTACTCAAATGAGATTAATACAAAATAAATGTTGCAGAATCTGGAATGTGTCAATGAATATCATGAAGATGACAGAAGTCAATAATCCCTCACCAGGAGGTGGAAGAACTGAGAAATTGTTCCCATAACAAGGCCTAACAAAGGCTGGAGAGGACAAGGTCTTTATTTGGGAACTGTAACATTGTCCAGGTTATCAGGAATGTAAACACAACATTTAACTCTTAATGTCTTTGATGTCCCCAGAAAATATAGTTAAGCTACTTAATGTCACCTGATTTTTATAAAATATCCTTTTGTTGGTATATATTTCTGTTACTTAGGGCTAGATAATCATACTAACAAACATAGATTAAGCCTACCTGTGTACCTTAGGAAGGTCTGTAGGCCTTAAACTGACTAAAAACTTCTGACTCTGGCAGTTTCTCTTGATAGTTATCAGGCACATTTGCCTAAGAATTGAACCTTTTTAAAATCAAATGAATCAAAAGTATTCGGATCCATTTTTTTTAATTTTAATTTTATGCATGCATACATTTAGTTGCACACAGACAACACATAACACAAAAGCAAAGGCCTTGTAATGTTTATCTCCATTTCAATGTAACAGATGTTCAAAAATAACTCTAGAGTTGGATAAAAAGAACTGATCAAAAATCATTAACCTAGGTATGTAGGATCAAAAAATATAGCATTTAAGAAAAACAAGAGTCCTAGAAGAGAAATGATAATGACCACTAATTATAGCATGAGAGAGTGAGAAACCGAAGGGGAGAGAAGAGAGAAGAGGTGAGAGGGAGAGATAGAGTGTTCTCTGTTGCAGCCCAGGAAAAATTTAAAATGGACACTTGTTTTTTTTCTTCAATCTCAGATTGGTCCCTCACTGAGCCAGCTGCAGTCTACATTCCAATGTAAGTTTCAGCAAACCTGGGTGGGGAAATTGCCTAGGGCTTTTAAACTTCTTTTTTTCTGGTTGGGAATTGGGTCAGATTTGGATGCGGAAAATTATGAAACATTATCTCCCGCTACTTTTGAAGAATGGGGCTGCTATATCATACTCCTTATTGTGACATACCACTCACTGTTGGGCTGGTTAGGGTTATTTCCTCCACACCAGCCACCTCCATGGGGGACTAGAATATGTGTGCAGGACCTTGTGGCAAGAGGACAGGTTGGGCTGAGCAGGAGAATGGAAGCAGAGACAGAACGGGGGAAAGGAGATGGAGAAGCAGTGGCCAGAGGGTCCTCTGCTGCAGTGGACTGGTATGGGGGTGGTTTGTTAGCTGAGTCGAAGTTGGAGAAGGAGGAGGGATTAAGAGGGGGAGAAGAAGCCAAAAGGAGGTGTTTGAGTTTGCAGGAAGAGCAAAGAAGCACAAGAAAGAAAAGACTTGAAGATAAGAACTCTCTTTCCATTTGCCTGCTCGCTCACAGAAGCTGTGTGCCATTACAAGGCCATTTTGGATTCATTACTTAGGCCAGGGATCAGGTAAAGGGGTTTAAGATTGTCTAGTAGACACCCCAGGGGTGAATCTGCTGGAATGGAGGACCCAGATCCCATGGTGGAGACTGATACAGCTGAGTCAGTGTCCAGGGCATCCTGAGGTCACAGACTAGTTGGCTGGAGAAGAGAAGGCAGCACAGTGATGGGGTCATCACACAAGCATCAGTGTGTGCCAGGCAAATGCCGAGAGAGTTGAGGAGCTGATGTCAGACTTTCAAGAGCAAGTGAGTGCAAAGAGGAGCCTCAACCCTGAGAATCTCCACTATAAAGATCAGGGCCCCACCATCAGGTAAGATCAACTCAGGGGGCCAGTCGTAACTGCAAAAGTCGGGGATGGGGGAGTCCCCATTCCTCAACTACATGGAGGGTACCAGACCATCAATGGTCATGTCTCAGGTCAACAGAGGAGTGTTTAAGCTGACCTAGGGGAAAACTCACCAATCTGAAGGCCAGTGGTGGATGTGGAGAACATCTGGGCGAATGGAAGGTGAGACCAGCGTCTGGAGGTCTGGGGTGACGGATGGGATTCCACCCACCTAAGCAGTGGTAGAAGAGCCCATTTGAGTCATGGCACCAATGTGAGAACCCAGAAATCACTCCAGATGCAGGAACTCACATAAGAGAGTTTATTAAGCAAACAGGCAGAGTGTCTCCCTGTAGTGTAAGAGAGAAAATGAGAGGAAAGGAGAGAGAGTGAACATGCAAGAGAGAGAGAGTGAAAGCCAGGAGGAAAGAGCATGAAAGCGAGGAGGAGAGAGAGAGAAAATGGTGGGGGAGCCATTCTTAAGCAGTGGAATTCCACAGGCTAACGAGGCCCAATAACGGAGAAGGATACTTGCAAGCTGACTGATGAACCAATAGCTAGCTAGGATGTTCACAGACTGACAAGCTAGGTTGTAAGTTGGGAGATGGGGAAATTACTGCAACATAAAGGGTGGGGAGCAGCTTTATATTATAATAGCCTTTGCTGCTCTGCCACTGAAACATATTTTTAAAATGGACGTGTTTCTTTATCTTCCTCTCTCCCTGCTCCTCCCTAATCTCTCCCCATCCCTAATCTCAGGGGAAACAGGATGACCTTTCTTCCCCATCCTAGGCAGAGTTATCTGTCCTTGAGTCCACATCCACCATAGGAACAAAGTAATCCAGACTTTGGGGATAGCATCAGAAGATCTCAGAAATGACTATCTCCCAAATTAATAAGTGAATTACAACTCCAGACAGAGAAGTGGAATGTAGCCTTTGAGTCACCTCTGTAAAAGCCTCCTGTTCCTGCTGATTGGCAAAATCACAGCCTTTGGGACAGGAGTTCTGTGTTTCTCCTTTGCCAGGAAAGCAATAAACCTTCTTTTTCCTTCTTCTCAAAACCATGTCCTTGTTTTAGGATTGGCATTGGGGACAAGGAATGACTGAGCTTTTGGCAACAATTATGAAATTACATTTTACCCAGGTTTTTTTGCAAAGAACTGGATCTTATTTTATTTCTAAGAGAGGACACTGTAGAAGGTTTGCCTGGGAAATAACACAACCTCTGGCAATCTGGTTTTCCTCCTGTCATCATAGCAAGATATTAAAACCTCACAATATTTTCTTTATGTTTAAAATTTGTTTAGTGATGCCAACATGCAGTTTACCTCATGGTATTGGGTAGAAATCTAGTTAGAAAAAAGACTATAACAGCATCAGTTAAACACATTTTTAAACAATAAATCAAGGGACTCTGAAGCAAAGATGCAAAGCAATTTGGAAATGGTTATTTGATGTCTTATGTACTCTGTCAGTAACCAACGCTTCCCATCTCAATTATCTACTGAGCACTTCAAAGTTAACTGGAATGTTCTAAAACTAATTTTCTTCAGATCCCATATTATTCATATTTTTCTACTGAAGAATTTGTTTAATGGCTTGTTTTGTACAGGTACAGTGTTCCCACATCTGGAATTGGATTCTTCCAGGTTTGTAACTACTCCATAAAACACAAACAGCAGAGGGTAGTGCAGGAACTTCTGAAAACACAACTTGAATTATTCAGCCTGAAAATGTACATGCATATCAGACAAGGAGAGTTTGCAAAAAGAATCAAGAAGATTATGTACCATATTTACATGTATTTGAATGCAGGAAAACTAGAAACATTTTATACTGTTCATATGATAATGAAATGTTTGCTCCCCAAAGACAGAAGGGAAAGCTGCCACCACCCACTGTTTAATGCACTTGGCTTCAAGCAGGGAACTTCATTTTGTTTGATGCTAGATGCACAACTCCACATTACCTCTTACAATGTTCAACTCCGGGGACTGCAAAGAAAAGGAAAAACTTGTGCTTCTGCTTTAAAAAGCTACCTTTTGCATGTACCTTCCACCTTTTCATTTGGTTTTGTTTTCAAACACAGGCATGAATATTTGTGCACAATGAATTTACCATTCTTTTAAGAGAGGTAATTATTTCTGGATCAAAATCTTGTAAGGACTAAGGGAATTGCATTTAGATATGTTTTTAAACAGTAAAAGCAAATAACATAATACTTAAGGAAAAAGAAATGAAAACTTTTAATGAAAATAATAAAATGTATATATCTGTATATAAATCATCATATAGACTTCTTATCAGAATCACTGTTTTCTTATATATACATCTTCATTTACTCTCAAAAATATAACAACTTACCAAACCAAAGACTAATGTTTAAACTTTGGAAAAATAAGTTGATATTTAATTGTTTTATTTCTTTTACATTTCTTAAATATTCCTAGAAAATAAATAGTTTTTATTCTACTAATAATAATTTGTAAAATTTAAAGCATTGAATACCTAGTCAGCCATTGAGACAGATTTCTACTAAAAAGTTCTAAGAAAACAAAACAAGGAATTTTATAATGATAACAGAAAGAGTAGAACAATAAATTATGTTTATGTAGCCTCTTCATTTTTTTTTTCCTGGAAACTCTTTTTTCACATGAGATTCTGGGAACTCTCCTTTTATTTTCATTTTAACTTTATGTTTAACTGTGGGACTCTTTCTATTAGAATAGGTTCACATCATTTCTTATTCACAAGTTATTAATCCAGAGATGAGAATCTGTCCAGTATATACAAATAAATACTTCTTTGCATAGTGGAGTAACATTTTCAGATCCCACCTGTGGTGTCTTCTCTAATACAGTGGACACTTCAATCTTGGAGCTATGGATGCCAGCTATTTACTAGTATGCAGATCTGAGAATGGAAGAAGCTCATTGGAGAGTTGAGGCAAAGTATGTAGGTATATGAAAGAATGGTTCAACACAGACAGAATGTGGAAGCATTAAAAACACTGATTTTGGCTTAGAAGTTGGAATTTCCCAAATTATTAAGAATATTATTCTTTACTCAGTTTATTTTTATTCTTTTGGTACCAGGGATTGAATCCAGAGGTGCTTAATCACTGAGCCACATTCAGCCCTTTTGATTTTTTGAGACATCTCACTAAATAAGTTGCTGAGGCTGTCTTTGAACTTGGGATTTTCTTTCCTCAGCCTCATGAGTCTCTGGGATTACAGTGTGCCACTGCACTTAGGAACTTTATTCATTTTAAATTATACATTGAGTTGATATTTTGTTACCCTCCTTTAAAAGAATTATTAAAAACATATTAAACTGTTTTGTAAAGTTTCAGAGAAATTACAACACTGCCAAAGTCATAAAGAAATGGCAAATGGGATTAACATAGTTTATACAGTTATTTTACTTGAAATAAACAAAATGTATTATACAAGACACACACAAAAAAGATGCCTTTCCTACATCCTATAACCATTGCTCTCTTAAAAGTGTGGTTATGTGGTAGTAACATTTTGTTCCAAAACCACATGTCCTTAACTTGTCGATCTTTTACTATATGTCCCTGTCTGGTAACATTTTTAGAGACAGAACAGGATGTGAATGAGGACACACATAAAACATTATATCCCAATAGGTTGCAAAACACAGGATATAAAGATAAATGCAATCAAATCTCAAGAATCACAAAATTATTCTGATATTATATAGACTAGTAGCTGTGCAGCTGACAATTAATTAGGGATTGGCAACATTAATATAATAAACCAATAGAATATAATAAGTGCATGCTAAATGGGTATAGGAAAATGGAGGTGGAATTTTGGTAACCTTATTTTTCCAGATATGAAAGCAGGGGAAGTTACTAACTAGGCACATGTTGAAATTATAGGGAAATATTGATAGTTTTGCTTTTGTTTTGCTGTTATGTATTTTTTCCCTTCCTTGGATATTGCCAAATATTTAAAATTCACTTATCTATTTATTTACTTTTGAGAGTGCTGGGGACTTAATCCTGGGCTTTGCATATGCTAGACAAATGCTCAACCATTCAGCTATATTCCCAGCTAAAATTTTCTTTAGATAAACTCAACCGACAAAATAATTTTTTTTTTCAATTGCCTCCACTGAACTATTGCTTGTCTATCCATTGCACTTCAGTAGTTCACTTCCCTGAAAACCAATGGTTTCTTTCAGTTCAAATGATTTAATCACATTTATATGAAGCTACTTGAAATATAATATGGTGGGTAAATATTTATATTTTCCCTGTATTGTTGAATACGTATGTGTTAATTCTTCCATCTAATTTAAATTCATTCCATCCACCTATTCATCTACTTGGCCCATTTAGTTGAAAATTTCTAATTTCTCTCTCTTGACTTTTCATTCCTTATCAAAGTATATTTATTTTCTTAATTTCTACATCTAATTGGGATAATTTTTTCATTCAATAAAATTGTAGTTTTGGAGTAGGTAAACTGGTTAAAAAGCATTTCCAATTTTGAAATTATAAAATAATAATAATAAAAAATTGTAAAAATTTCCTTAGTTTGGAAGATAATTTCACTGTTTATAGAATTTTTCATTAGCAATAACATTTTACACTGCTTTGATGATATAATTCCATTTTCCCTTTGATTCAATATATTCTGCTGATAAGTCAGCTGTCAATTTTATGTATTCTTTACTAAAAAGTCTGTTTTTTAATCATGAATGTTTAAAAAAATGTTATTTCTTTTCTTTCAGAAAATGTACTCTAATGTTAATGCATATCATTTTATTTTTATTTATCCTGATTGTTTTTACAAAGTTTTTTGAATATATGTTTTGGTATGATATTTTAGAAAATGCACATTGAAAATACCTTTGATTAATGCTTCTACCAAATTTCATTCTTTCTCTCTTTTCATTTTCTAAGACAGACTTTGTGTAGGTTAGTCATTTCCATGGCATTGCACTTTTTATAATATTTATTTTGTTTGCTTTACTCTTTATTCTCTGTTTTACTTTTAATATTCTCTACTAATAACTTTACATATGATTGCATTACAAACATGAAATCCAATGAATCTGAATATCGGCAACACCCTCCACATGGAGAAATAGCAACAAAGACAAAGTGGAACAGAAGGAAAAAGGAAGTGAGAAAGAAAAGTAGAATAAACCATCTTTATGGATGATACAATATCAAATACTCAGGTCTATATGCAACTGATTTCTCAGAAGAACAGGGAATAGAATATGTCGGAAGCTATTTAAAGATATAAGGAATGGGAATATCCTTAATGGAGAAAAGATATTAATTATATGTCCAAGATATTCAGTCAAATGTGAAGCAAGTAATATACAAATGAAATCTTACCTAGCAAGTTATAACTAAATTGTTTAACACAAAAAATTTAAACTCTAGAGTGGAAAGGGAAAAGTATTCATTACATAAAATAAAAAACACAAAGAATGACTAGTGACTTATGAGTACTAAAAAATGTACAAGATTAAAATGTAAAAATAAAATACTTAAAATTCTTAAACTAAAATTTTACATTTAGTAGAAAGACAATTTTAAGTTTTAACAGGTTTAATGGACATTTTCCAATAAAATTTGAAGTATTTTTTCAGGGAAAATTCATAGTAAACAATGGTAAAAGATGTTTGTTTATTTTTAAGTTGAAGAGAAAAGCTAAGAGATAGGAAGCTAAATTTACATGTTGTAAGAAATAACTCTAAGAAAGAACTATAACAAGAAAATATAAAATATCATTTCTTTATATTTTGTATTTAAAGTTTAAAAATATTAAAAGGCTGATTATTTTTAAGTGAAATAAAATACATTATAAGGAAAATATTATAAGAGAAAGTGAAATATAAGACAGGAAGTCAAAGAAAATTTGGTGATAAATACAGACATTTCACTGTTATAAGTGTCCTAAAATCTTTGTAAGATACAATTATATCATTGCTTACATGTTAAAATTTCCAGAACAAGAAAAAAAATTATAAATAAGTCCATAAAGGGCATATTACAGGAAAGAATGGTAACCATTTATATAAATAGAGTGAAACAGACATTATTATCTCATGTACATACATGACTGCATGACCTATATGATCCTACAATAAGTACAATCGGAAAAATGAGAAATTATGCCTCATTTATGTATGATTTGTCAAAATGTATAAATGCATTGTACTGTCAAGTATAACTGATTATAACAAATAAAAATTAATTACAAAACTAGAATAAATGGAATATATAAAAATCAAACACCATGACAAGAGACTTAAATATATCAGTTATTAATTTTATATTTGAATTCAGTTTTTCAATTAAAAAAGAAAGATGTTGGACCCCATGAACAAGCAAGAACACATTATATGTTGGTTACAAGTAACATTTAAATACAAAGACAAAGTCAGGTTGAAACTAAAATATTTGGAAATAATATATTGTACAATCAGTAAGATAAGTAGGCTAGAAAACTTTATTGATATCCAATGAGGTAAATTTAAAGTAAAGGTATTACTAGAGTAACAATATACTACTAGTTTCTTCGACTGGACAAAATCCAGAACACTAAAAATATCATATGCTGTTGGGGATTTGGGACAGCAGAAAATTTTGTCCATGACTGTGGGAATGTAAAATGGTACAGCTACTTTGGAACAAAGTTTGTCCATTTCTCTAAAATTAAGCACGGTCTTACTATATGATCCAGCAATCATACTCCTTGATATTTATCAAAAGAGGTAGAAATTTATACCCATACAAAATATCTATACACAGATGTTTATAGCACCTTTGGTCCTAATTGCCAAAAGTTACAAACAACTAAGATTTCCTTAGTAGGTAGATGGATAAACAGTGGTTCATTTAGATAGTAATATTATTATTCAGAAGTTTAAAAAATGAAATCTTGAACCATGAAAAGACACGGGGGAACCATAACTTCATACTGTTGAGTGCAATAGCTCAATCTCAAAAGGCTGCAGACTATCTGCAGCCAAGAATATGAGATTCTATAGAAGGTAAAACTGTAGGGGTTGTCAAAAGATCAGTGTTACCAAGGTGTGCCGGGCAGAAGAACAAACAGGTTGAGTCCAGGGGATTTTTATGGCAGTTCAAATGTTCTGTATGATATTATAATGGAGGATATAAGTCATTAAAAAATCTGTCAAAATGTGTAGAATGCACAATAGCAAGAGTAAAGCCTCATATAAACTATGGAGTTTGGAGGATAATGATGGATCAGTGTCAGTTCATTAATTGTCGCAGGTCTGACACACTGTGGAGGGTGCTAACAATGGTGGTGGCGGGAGTGCTGTTCATGTGCTGGAGGAGTATGTGGGAATATCTCTACCTTCTGCTCAGTTTTGTTTTGGACATACAATTGTTCTAAAAAGTAAATTCCATTAATTTTTTAAAAATATGTACTACTAGAGTTAAAGTGGATGTTTTATAATGTAAAAGGATTAATTTTTTAAAAGGTTTAAGATAACCCTAAATATGTATGTAGCAATGAACACAGCTACAAGTTAATAGTCAAAGAAATAAATTGACAGTGATAATGTTAGAAATAGAAAATTCCAACACAAATATTAAATATTTTAAAACCACATTCTTCCTAATTTTAGCACAAGTATACAAAAATCAGTAAAGTTATAGATATTTAATAAATACTATCAACTATTTTGCCATGATTGCCTTCTATATGACAATCAGGACCCACCATTGAAGGATGTTTTTTTTCTAGTGGCTGTGGATACTGACTAATTTGAGCCATAATACGGATCATAAAATAACTCTCCATAATTAAAAGTTAATAAAGCAAGCAGATTGCATTTTCTGACCCAGGTTTGTTTAAAGCACACTTGATTCTTTTGTGGAGAACCATTTTTGTTTTCTATCTAATTTTGCAATCTTTTTTTACCTGAAGAATTGCATTTTAAATTTCTTTTAGTACAATTCTTCCCGTGATAAAGTCTATGCCGATTCATATGGTGTGAAAATGTGTTTTTGTTTTCAAGTTAAATAATATTAGGTACAGAATTCTATGCTGTGATGTACAGTGGAGAAAGAGAGTAAGAGTAAGGAAGTTCCAGACCAAGATGAGGAAGATCAGGAAGGAGACTGCATAGGAAGTTTCAACCTGCAGAATAGCTCTGAGAAAATATTGACCAGGTGAATGGAAGGCCCAAGAAAGTTCTGTACCATTAGAGAAGCCACAGGCAGGAACACACCATCTTAATATTCCCATTATGTTTAGTCATCAGCTGGGCATGGTCTGGGAGCAGGGTTCCTTTGACCAAATGCCCCGGCGGACACTTATCAGCTGGAAATTATCAACTAACTTTACTTTTTGCAATGGAGACTATTTCTTAAAGAGAGTTTTGAGTAATATACTTTCATGGCTACCACAGAAAGGAAGCTTCATTCTTAGATAAGGATACAAGCAAGGAGGGAGGGTGCAGGCTTGATCTTTTATCACAATGTCCGTGTAAGAATTAGTCGGCATCGCTTGAGCACTACATCCATCTCTTCCAAGGACAGTATCCACAATAACCTCCCATTAGGCTCTACTTCTTTAAGGTTCCAGCACTTCTCATATCAGGAATCTTTGGTAAACGGACAAAAAAGCATGTCCAAATTATGGCAAGGGTATCAACTAATATGTATTCTCCCGGAATGTACTGATTCTCTCAATTTTTTTTTTCAGGTTTCTTTCACTTATTTTTCTTTATTTAATTACTTTCCTGGTAATCTTGGTCTATTCCCTATGTATAAGATGGGATATCACTTAGTGCTTCATCTACAGTATGATGATCTTTCTGGCACATATTATTTCAGAAGTCACCGCTTATGATATTTTTAAGATTTATTTTTCATTTGGTCTTTGGACCTGTCTTACATTGTAAAGATGATGATGTCATCTCCCAGTTTCTGTCTGAAGAGTGAATACTTGTTTCTAGTTAGAACACCCAATATTACAAGTACTTGACTACTCCTTAATGCCCCTGTAAATACTCCAGTCTCTCAACCGTCAATTTTTCTTCCCAGGCAAGAGAATTTCTATTTTATGTGCTCCAGAACACAATATTTCAGTCTTCTTTTAAGTAGGGAAGCTTCAGTCTCCTGCATGCATGGAGTAGGGAGAGGACACTTAAATATAATTTCTTCCCAATTAGAATTTTAACCAGTCCTCCAGTTTTAAGGTCACCTTTCTTCACCTTTCAGAATTTACTGTCACCAATTACTATGGTTTCTAGGTACTCAGTGGAAGTATATTAACTTCCTTCTTCATTTTTCCAATTGATGAACCAAAATTGTGTTTCCTCAATCATACTGTACTTAACAAGAACATACCTCTTTAACACACTCTTACCTCTTTAATCTTTTAAAACACATTTAGGTTATATGCACATGTGCATATGTGTGTAATTTTTCTGTCATCCTGGAATCTCATGCTCTTGGGGTTTGCTTTAAGGTTTTAAGCCCAGAGCTTGAGTTATCCTGGTGCTTGAGACTGCTGAATTTCACTTACCATGAATCCTGTAATTTCTGATTTTGAGCTTGTGAGCACATTTTAATCTGTCCTTCTTTGATTTTACCCTTTATAAATCCTACATAGTTTAATGTGTCCCTCCAGAGCAATTTTGCATTTGATTTATAGACCCCCAAGGGTTTCCACCACACCAGGATCATTTTTTAATTGCTACTTTCTCGGCTTGGGATAGCCCCACATTATGAGAAGAGCGTAAATTCATGTTCAAACATGTCAAAGTTGTAGGGTTATTCTTTTGATTCCTTGTGAGATTTTTTTCCCCACATGCAGAGTCATGGCAAAGGCAAACATGATTTATCTAGTGACAGATTTAATTAGTTCCCTCATCACTGATACTGCAAGCCTTTGATGGAACCTACTCTATAGGTTTTTTTGTAGTTCTAAAACCCCATACTCGAATACTATTTCAATAAGTTCACAGGTTTTCTGCTGTATCATCTTATTTCTTTGTCTTCTCAGCATAATCTTCGGGTATGCATCTAGAATATCTCACACTTTCTCCCCTACTTTTTGAAAACTACTTCAACAGTGCTTTAAAATCACACTTTATTTAGAAAGACATTGTCTTTTACATGAGGAAAAATAAGTAAATAATTGTAGTTGCATTAGTCAAGTCCACTACCAGTTTTTAGGTAGTGATGTAAAGGGATCAACTGGCTGGGGCTGTAGCTCAGTGGTAGAGCTCTTGCCTACCATCCATGAGGCCCTGGGTTCAATTTGCAGTACTGCAAAAAATAAATAAAATATAAAGAGATCAGCACGCATTTGTGTTTCTCAGCTATACATGTTCATCAATATAATGGACATACTAAAGAGGACCATGATGTGTGTGTTTCCTTTCTCAGTATTTTCTGAAAATATCATAGCACCCAGTGCTTCTACTTGAGTACATGTGCCAGTCAGTCAGCAAGACCTGTCCGTACATTGGATGTTGATTTGCTGCACGAGGCAAAGATATTCTGAATTCTCAAAGTGAATTCTTCTTGCTTTTGTTCTCTCTTCTCAACACTTTCCCAAGTGAGAATTTTCATAAGTGTCTTAGGTTATATCTTTTTTGCTTGACATTGTACCCCAGCATACCTGTGAGCAGATTCTCTGTAATAAACCAGGAAACACTTACAGGCTTTTGCTTCTTTCAAGTATTTCTTTAGAAATTCAGTATTATTGGTCAGGCTGATTTGTGAGGCTGTCTTTGCAGTTGATGGGGAGGACGGTTGAGAGTGACACTTTGAAGCTAGTCAAGAAGCTGGATGTGACATCCATGGCAGGTCTGTGTTTCACAGCAGGAGAAATTTTGTGCTCGACTCTGCTCTATTGACCTTTTGCTCAATTTGTCCTTTCATGCCATAAGCCATGTGTCAGAAATAGATGCTGGCTTTCTCTATTATATAAGTATCTATCCCTTACCAAGTAATACACCAAATGTAAGGGCTGTGGAAAAAGAAGATTTTATAATTTGAGGAAATCCTTTGATTCTTAGCAGAAAAAAACCATACTATCAATATGTCAATTATGTTCAAATGTATATATATATGCACACGTACATAAACATATATAACTATATGTGATGTACAAAGACATATACACACAAACATATTTTGTGTATGTACATATCTATAAATAAAATATGTATACGTTTGTGTGTGTGTGTATCTACATCTATGACTTTGGCGAACTCATCTGGTTTCATGGTTTTAAATATTACATGTATGCTGAGGTTTTACAATTTATTTTGTAAGCTTTATTTCCTTCCCTAAGTACCAGTCACAAAATTCCAACTAGCCATTCAATATTTATTATGTTCAACTGTCCAATCCCTATGGATAAAACGCTTAAGTTTGCCACCTTCAAATCTTACTGATTTTCTTTATCTCTCATTTGTTTCTCCTAGTTTTACCTATTTTAGACAATATAATCCTTTGTATTGATTGGGTTAAAGTTTTGAAGTCATTTTTAACTCTTATTTTTTATGTTCTATATCTAACCAGTTATGAACTCCTGTAGATGTTTCCTCAAAAGATGTCTAAAATCTAAAACATCCCAACACTTCCATTATTGAAACAGGACCTCTAATGTCTCTTACCTGTAAGAGCTCCCATAAATTTTGATTTTACTCTTTCATACTTTCCATTCACAGAGTATTATCAACATTTTATTCAGTAAGCTTTTAGTATAAATTAGATTATGTAAATACTCTCTTCAAAAACATTGACTTCTCAGCGTAAATTAATAGTTAAGAACATTTCTAAGGTGTGAACGCTATTATTACTGCAATTTACGAAAGAGGATAACTAATGTCAGAGAGATTCAGTTTCTTGACCCAATAGTCTGGTTAATGGCAGCACCAGAGGATATGAACACAATCTTTTCTAGTGTTTGCACTTTTAACGGTGACACTGTATTGTCTCTTAGTAGTGTGGGATCTGAAGCACTGTGTGCTTTGTACCTACTCTTGTCCCTATCTCCCAATGACCTCTCTTATTTTCTTTCAGTCTTCTGCTTGTTCAGTCAAACTGATATGCCAGTCATCCTCAGATATTCCAGGCACGACTCCACATCAGACCCTTTGCACAGGCTCTTTCATTTTGCTAGAATGTTCTCTCATCAGAAGTTTACTTGTCTCAAACATACCTGCACTCAAATTTTACCTTCTTATTCAAACCTAACTTGACTTCTTTACTAAGTGTTAACATCTCTTCTCCGATTTTCACATTGCTTTAGATCTATTTTATAGAGAACAATGTCTGTCCACAATATCCATTATCATAATATTAAACTTACTTGCATAATATTTACACCTACCTTATTGTGATGTCAAATAGAACAAAGATAAAGATTAGAAATACAGAAAGTAATTTAGGAAATAGAATAATGAAAGTTAAATTTTATATATCTTAATAACTTTTTACATTTATATATAGGCTCTTGCTCTGAATTTATTGTGAGATAGTTAATAACAATTCTTAATTCTGATAAGTGAAAGTACATTTGAATTTTAGTGAAAAGGTGGATTGATTGAGGTCAGAATTTCCAATTTTCTAAAATTGACTTTGAAAACAAGATAAACTGAATATAATGAATCTCGGTGCTGTGGTTTGAATGTCCTTTCCAAAACTTCTGTTGAAATTTAATTATGATCCTGATGGTACAGAGGTGAGGCCTTTAAGAGACGATTAGCTTTTGAGGACTTTACCCTCATGAATAGATTCATGCTGTTATCTTGGGAGTGGGATTCTGATAAGAGTCCTCCCAGCCCCATCCTCTCTCGCACATTCTGTCTCTAGACATTTTGCCTTCCACAAAACACAATAGGCTGGTGTTGTGAGCAGGCCCTGGCCAGGGGCACGCACCATGTTCTTGGACTTCCAAGCCTTCTAACTCTAAGTTAACAAACTTCTTAAAGTACCCAGTTTGTGGTATTCTGATGAAAAAGCAGAGACTAGACTAAGACACTTGGTAATTGATGTTTTGTCATTATTAACATCACTGTTAACTGCTTTAAACAATTTTCTTCATATATCACTTTCTTCATAAATAGATATAAAAGTACTTTGAAAATAAGGTAATAAGGTAATAACAAATATTTATTGATACTTCCTAAATCTATACCTAAATTATATGCTAATACAGGTTCTTTCTTGATCTTGGTATTTATGGGGTTCTATCGAATCCTATAATTTATAAATAAAGAATTCAATTTATAGCATTTAAATGGCTTACGTAAGTGTCTCCCATTAGGAAGTGATTTAACCTAGAATATAATTCAATATTTCCTTCCAAGAGAGAAAGTTTAATTGATCACTGAACTGCACTGATATTCCCCCCAATTGTTAATATTCTAAAGTAAAAGTTCATGCAAGTAGTTGGTCCTCTGTGTTCATGAATTTCACATCTGTGGATTCAACTGACAATGGATCAAAAATATTTGTTTTGATTGAGTCTTCATTGAATATGTAAAGACTGCCTTTTTTGCCATTAATCCTTTTACAATCTTTTTAAAATTTTATTATTTTATTTTATGTTTTGCAGAAATGGGGGTGGAACCGAAGGCCTTGTCTTTGTTAGGCAAGTACTTTACCACGGAGATATACCCCCAGCTAGAGTCTGGCTTATTTTGAGTTGTATTTTACTAATTTTTCCTGCAAACAAATGATCCTTTTAATTTCCAGATTGAATTCTTGTGTTCAGGAATATGTTGAGATATTCTTTATTTATATTTTAGTTATTGTTCAGGTCATTCTTATCTTTCTTGTTCACCCTTAGTTTCTTGACCTTTTTCTTATTTGCAAGATATTATATCTTAAACAATATAGTACAGTAATTATTACATAACATTCATATAATATAGGTATTATAAGTTATAAAAGAAGATAAATGCAAGTTTTATGTCAACACTCCACCAGTATATAAGTGTCTAAGCTTTAAAAGTATTAAATTAAAGCATCTGTGGATTTTGGTGTATATGGAATATCCTGGAACTCATTACCTAATTCCAAAAAATAAGGGAACTGTGTATATCAATCACATATATTACCCTCTACACAATCCAAAGTTCCTCCATTTTTCTCTTATCTCCCCTACCCCTGGTTATGTATCATCATTCATTTATCAGAGAAAACATTTGGCTTTTGGATTTTTGGGATTGGCTTATTTCACTTAGCATGATATTCTCCAATTCCATCCATTTTCATGTAAATGCCATAATTTTATTCTTCTTTATGGCTGAATAATATTCCATTGTGTGTATATATGTACACACATATATATATCACAGTTTCTTTGTCCATTCATCTATTGATGGGCATCTTGATTTATTCCATAATCCATTGATGTGGCTATCTTACTATAGTATGCATATTTCAAGTCCTTTGAGTATAAACCAAGGAGTGGGATAACTGGATCAAATGGTTGGTCTATTTCAAGTTTTCTGAGGAATCTCCATACTGCTTTCCAGAGTTGCTATACCAATATGCAACTCCACCAGCAATGTATGAGTGTGCCTTTTTGGAAATATCTGTTTAGTTCTTTTGTCCATTTGTTGATTAGATTATTTGTTTTTTTCAGTGCTAAGTTTTTGAGTTCTTTATATATCCTGGATATTAAGACTATCTGAGGAACAGGTGGCAAAGATTTTCTAACATTCTGTTGTCTCTCTCTTCATGCCTTCATGCTCTTAATTTACAAACAGCATTTCTGATTAGCATGTTTCAAGTATTGCTTTTTACTTACTTGCTCTAAGCAGAAATTACTTAATGTACTTCTGAATCATATTAAATCATCGAATCAGGTCCTTGTACTTCATAAAGAAAATGTGCAAACATTTTAGGTCATGTTAAAATATTATTTTCAAATGTAAATGATTAAAATATTGAAATCATTCTTAGAATTTTAAAATAAATAAATATATAAGGAAGTAGTATATTCAAAAGTCTAATGTTGAAAAAAGAGAGAGGTTAAAATATTATGGATAATTATACAGGGAAATATATTCAGAACAAAGTCAATATTAAATCAGGAATATTGACAACTCAAAAGTTGTAATGACCATTAATTTTTTAAAAGTATAAAAAATCAAACAGTAATAGTAAATCTCAAATATTGAATTAGCAATACAATTGGTTAACTTTAGCTGACCTCTTTTTTGTTCATCTGTAATATGGAGATAATTTCCGCTTGGCTTTTCTCACAGAGATTTTGCAATATCAAAGGAGTTGACAAATATGGAAATATAAATTATTTACTGATAAATTGAAACTACTCAACCCATTTATGCTGTATTTTCTGATGTGGCCACAATTGTATTTCCAGCCAACTTTCAAATGCATGCTATTATTCACAATGTGTGATTATAATCGTATTAGGGTATGTGCTATTGCCACATCCAGTTACAATATTGTGTACCTCCTTGCCTATATCCTAGTTTCCCTTCTTGAAGGTGCTTTTTCTTTTTCATTGTCTTTGTTCTACTCAATTCTGTAAGTTATTCTGAACCAGTAAATGTACAGAAAAAAGAACGGAAATCCCTCTGGACATTTCAAGCATAAAAGAATTTGGTCACAGATTGGTTTGGAAGGCTTGTAGTTGCAAAAGGGGAAAAGAAGACACAAAGGCATGTGAGAGCTTCTACCACTGAAGCTGGGGCCTGCAAGTCAACACTCACAACTCACTTGGAGCTTCTCCTGTGGTCGCTGCCACTAATAATATTAGTTCCCACAGAATCTTAGTAGTGCCAAAATCTGCTGTTGAAGTCTTTACCAGAGTTAGAGAAAAATAAAAATGACATTGTCTATCTTCTTCCAAGTTTCCTTTAAGGACTGGGAATCCTTGTGAGTGAGCTCACAGTGGCCAATTGGTAATCAGTAAGCAGAGGGTGTCTGGGTTATGTAGTGCCTAGATTACCCGGCACTGTAATATGAAGAGCTGGGGAGGGTGGGAATGAAACCTGGAACCAACATATAATATCCAAATGGATGTGCTACTATTTTCTAGGGTTGCCATAACATAGCACTAGAAACTGTATGACTTAAACGATATTTATTTTCTCACAATTCTGGAGAGTAGTTGGTCAATATCAAAACCTTGGCATGCATGTATGCACACAGATATGTGCATACATGTGCATACAAGTGTGCATATGAGTGCATGCATGTGTAGATACATGTGTGTAACTTTACTACATAATAAATATCTTTTCATAGTATTGAGTATTGGTTATATATAATATTCAATAAATAATTAGTATCTATTAAAAAAAAAAAACTTGGCATGGTTAGTTTCTTCTGAGGGTTGCATCAAAGGATCCTTTCTAGATCTCAATTCTTGGCATGCAGAGGATTGTCTTCTTTCTGTGTCTCTTTACCAACTCTATATGTCTGCATCCAAATCTCCCCCTCTTATTCAAACACAAGTCATGTTGGATTAGCAGCCTGCCTAAAGACTTCATTTTAACTAGGTGATGTCTGTAAATTTCATATCTCCAGAGGTCACATTCTGGATATGGAGTTTGAACTTTCAAACATGCACATTTGGGAAACACACAACGATTCAACCCAAAACAGCTCCCCAGTATACCAAGTACACCAATGAATCACAGCTCACATGTGAATTTATGGAAAAGTTCTATTTGGATGTTTCCTTCCTCCATATTCTAGGAAAATGGCAATTGCCTTCTCTTTTCTTGGTCTAGTCATCTAACGAGTGGTATATAAGACAGTCTCAATCTATGTCAGTTAATCAAGCATTATAGATAATTGAGGTAAATATATACTCTTGAATTTAAAACATCCAAAGCGAGATATGATCTTACATTTCAAGGTCGTTCAACATTGCTTTCCTGTGAAATTTAATCCACTTGTTTAATATACATCTATTGATATCCTATGTGTCAGACACTGATTTTACAAAGGCACTGAAAAGTTGCACATTGACAATACAAATTCAATTTAATGTGCTATTATTCCTTCACAAATCTCATATTCAAAAGAAAGATGAAGGTTAATCAACAAATTTATATAACGAATAATTGCTCTTGGGATAAAGTCAAGGTTCTATGAATAGAGGAAAACTCACCAGAGAAGAGATCTTTCTAAAGTGCTCACATTACTCTCACTTATTAGTAATACTATCCTTCCACGGATGCTGTCCATGTGACTCTCTATGAAATGTATTTTCATTAATACTTAGGTTATTCTGCTCTCCGTTTCAAAAGCCTAAAGTTCCCTACCACAGTGCCTGGAACATTTCTCTTGACTTCTTCTCTGTCTTCTCTCTTTTCATCATAATCTTTCCTCACTTCATTTTTACAGGTTAATCTTACTTTAAGTCAGTTTTGCTATAATACAAAATAAGAGTTAATAAAGAATAATGTGCTATCTAAAACTGTCATAGAACCACATTAGAAAATTGCCCAAATACTTTGTCAATGACTCATTAAATAGAAACCAAATTATTGTCTGATTATAAAGATGGTAGCAGAGTTGCATAATGTCAAATGACTAGCAAATATATAAGTACTACAATAAATTCACTTGGCCCTTGAACATAAGCATTTGAATACTGGGTCCCCTTCACATATTTTTTTCATAGCTGTGACAATTTGAAAAACCTTGAGTAACCAGAGAGCCTACAAATACTTAAATTAAGAAAAAGTTAATTGTGCCATGTATGTAAACAATAAACTATTTTACCATTTTCATCTTTTAAATGTACACAAATCTTTTGTAAGAAGTTAAACTTTATGAAAACTTATACAGGGCTGGGGATATAGCTCAGCTGGTAGAGTGCTTGCCTCGCAAGCACAAGGCCCTGAGTTCGATCCCCAGTACCACAAAAAAAAAAAAAAAAAAAAAAAAAAAAAAAAAAAAAAACTTATACATACGATGCTCACAGACCATACATGGTGCCTCCATAGTTGAGAAAAATGTAAACAAATGTAATGATGCAGCATTAAATCATGACTCCATAAAATTAACCACAGTGCATGCTACACTATTGTAATGATTTTGCTGTTACCCGCTGTTGCTATTGTGGCTAGTTCAAGTTTTGCCAATACGTATATGCTTCAAATGTTCTATGACACTCATTGTGTCCCTGAGTGCAGTTTGACTCTCCATTAAATTGTATAGCACAGTAAAAAATGTTATTTTTCATGATTCTTGGATGATTTTTTACTGTGTATACTGCAAATAACAAAGAAAATGTTTTCATGCCATCATTAAAGTTGTTGGTCAACAGGGTATAAGTTAAGTTTTAAGGGAGTCAAATGTGGCATTCTAGTTTGGTGACTAACAAAAGCAGAGAGTGACTGTAGAGAGCCCTCAGCAGAAAGCAACACTGCAGCCACTGACCTAGTTACCATCACACCCAGGGGAGAGTGACAGCCAGCACAGGTGACCCCAGTCACCATCACCAATACCAGAATCTACATGCCTGAGACCCAGCAAGGGCCTGTGCTTCTCCCCAGCCACATAGTGTCAATGTCACTGACAAGACACCAAGCCTGGTAATACCAGGACACAGCACAGGAAGGACTAGCCCAGGGACTCCTGGGGCATGGGCTGGAAGGGGTAAGAAATGCATCACATGCAGATTTGGGGAATAATGCATTGTTTCATTGTAAGAAACCAAAGTAGCTTGATACTTTTATAATAACCATGCAATATTTATCAAAACTAAAAATTCAATATTGGTACAACCTCTATGCTAAACTAGAAAATTTGTCCAATTTCCACAAGTCTTTTTACTTGCGGTCTTCTTCTTTTCCAAGATGTGGTCAGGATGCATGCCCATGTCTGGGTCTCTTTTTGTGTTTCATATACTTGCCATTTTGAAGAGCACTGGTGTGGCAATGTGTGGAAGGTCCCTCGTGTGGGCTTTTCCAATACTTTCTCAGGTCTAGAATGAGGGCATGGAGCTTTAGGAAGAACTGTCAAGGTGAAGCGTTTTCTGATTGCAGCATTACCAGGCAAGCGCTGGTAACATTATTAACACTTATTGGTGAAATTAATCATGATTACTTGTTGAAGGTCATGCTGATGGTGTTCTCAACTGCAGTTATTATGCTTCTCTTTCTCTTTCTCTATAATTTGAAAGTGAGTCACTCAGTTCAATCTACACTCGAGGAGAAATAAGCTACCATTCTTGGATGAAGGAGTATCACAGAATTTGAATTCATATGTTAAAATCATGATAATAATAAATAAATACCACAGGAGAGATACTTGGATATATTACTAACTTGAGTCATTGGGTTAATCAGTTTTCTTTCACTGGAACAAAATAATTGAGAAAAACAATAGAGAAGGTAGGATTTATTTTGGCTCTTGGTTTCAGAACTTTAAACTCATGCTGAGCTGGCCCATTGCTCTGGACCTGAGGTGAGAGAGGACATCATGGAAAGGTGTGACCGAGCAAAGGTGTTGACCACACGAATGTCAGGAATTAGTAAGAGGGGTGGTCGGGGACAAAATGTAGCTGTCCAGTTGATGCCTTGAAGGACCCACTCCTTCAACTGGGTGTTTCCGATTACATTCTTGTTTTTTAAGTAAGTAAAATGTGAGTAGAATTCAAAATGAGTTTTTTGTTGGGTGGATTATGTTTTCAGCATCATAATTTTGCCCTCTTGGAATCTAGAACTTTAGGTATGTTGTTTTTAATTCCTTTCCTAATCACATTAGAAATCAGTTTCTTCTTTGTGTCGTAAGTTTGAGTGTAAAAAAATAATTTTACCATCAGAATTACCTTCCTTCCCACTCATTGCATGAAGATAGCTTCAGATATGGCAATTCATTGTGTGCGTGCGTGTGTGTGTGTGTGTGTGTGTGTGTGTTTTAATTTATTTATTTTGATTCATTGTACACAAATGGGATACAACTGTTGTTTCTCTGGTTGTACAAGAAGTAGAGTCACACCATTTGTGTAATTATAAATGTACATAGGGTAATGATGTTTGTCTCATTCTTTTTCCTTCCCCCCACCAGTCCCTCTTTTTCCTCTATACAATTCATCCTTCCACCATTCCACCCCCAACCCAGTTATATATCATTATTCACTTATCAGAGAGATCATTTGGTCTTTGGTTTTGGGGGATTGGCTTATCTCCATTCATTTACCTGCAAATGCCATAATTTTATCCTTTTTTATGACTGAGTAATATTCCATTGTGTATATATAACATAGTTTCTTTATACATTCATCAATTGAAGGGCATCTAGGTTGATTCTGCAATCTAGCTATTGTGAATTGAGCTGCTATAAACACTGTAGCTGAGTCACTGTAGTATGCTGAGTTTAGGCCAAGGACTGGATAACTGGGTCAAATGGTGGTTCCATTCCAAGTTTTCTAAGGAATATCCACACTGCTTTCCAGAGTGACTGCGCTAATTTGCAACCCCACCAGCAATGTATGAGTGTACCTTTTTCCCAACATCCTCGACAACACCTATTGTTGCTTGTATTTTCGATAATCGCCATTCTAATTGGGTGAGATGGAGTCTTAGGGTAGTTTTGATTTGCATTTCTCTTATTACTAGAGATGCTGAACATTTTTTCATGTATCTGTTGATTGCTTGTAGATCACTTCTGTGAAATGTCTGCGTATTTCCTTAGCCCATTTATTGATTGGGTTATTTGTTTTCTTGGCATAAAATTTTTTGAGTTCTTAATAGATTCTGGAGATTAGTGCTCTATCTGAAGTATGAGTGGCAAAGATTTTCTTCCACTCTGTAGGCTCTCTCTTCACATTGTTGACAGTTTCTTTTGCTGAGAAAAAGCTTTTTAGTTTGACTCTATCCCAATTGTTGATTCCTGCTTTTATTTCTTGTACTTTGGGAGTCGTGTTAAGGAAGTCTGGTCCTAGGTCTATATGATGAAGATTTGGACCTACTTTTCTCTCTATAAGGTGCAGGGTCTCTGGTCTGATTCTGAGGTCCTTGATCCATTTTGAGTTGAGTTTTGTCAGATATGGCAATTCTATTCAGAGTTACTTGGGCATTTCAACTCTGAAACAAATATTTTTTAAAAAAAACTTAATTTCTCATAATGTTGAATTAATGGATTAGATAATAATCTCTGTCATTCCTGTATTAAGTTCAAAGTTTTTGTTAAGGGTGCTTATACTTTATAGATTTCAGTTGGGGTACGATCACTCCAAACTCAAGATAGTTTTCTAATTGCAATAAAATGGAAAACATCACTATTTTCCCATTTTTAACCTATATTTACATGCTGTCTGCTTAAACTGGTTATTTTCTATAATTTGAAGAATGAGCTTCTTTTGTATTTCTTCCTTCAGACATACATCACCTACCATATTTGTTTGTTTTCTATTGCTAATAACATAATACCACAGACTGGCTAAGAGATTTTTTTAGACTCATATCCTGAATGCACAAGTTCAACAGGCCACATTGGTGAGGACTTTCTGCCAGCAAAGTTCTGATGCAATGCAGAACATCACATGGCAAAAGACAGGGAGTGTGTGTGTGTGAGTGTGTGTGTGCATGAATTCTTGCCTTTCTCTTTTTATAAAGTCACCAGGATTCGACAGAGGAGGCACTACCCTAAGAACCCTATTTAATCCTTATTCCCTCCTAAACACCATGATCAGAGGTACTGATTAAAGGTTATATTGACTATGTATTTTGCTTCTTTGATGACCTTCAGAGATTTTAACATGCTCGGTTATAAATTTGTAGAAGAATAACCTAGGTGATGGAATAAATAAAATGAAATTAAAATTATATGTTCACCAAACTCGAATTGTTTTCTTTTTTTTTTTTTTCTCTTTACTCCGTTCTCAACCAATGACTTTAACTTCCATTTCAACAAGCGTATAGGATAGTTCAGCAGGAGATGTTACAGAAGGAAGATACAGAATCTGATATGCAGTACATACAAGCCTTCAGGATATTCATGAGCCCAAAAATGTTTGCACACTTTTTATTAGCACAGTAACCAAATCTTCCTAACTTGATGACTAGATGAATCAACATGAATTTAATATTTACATGGGCTTTGCCTTGTTGAAGTGCCAGTTGAAAGCCAGATGCTAAAAATAAGTAAGAGAACTTTGTCGACCTATTGTAGCAAGGCTTTTTGTAATTTTAGGTGTTGTTTTAAGTCCAATTGTGCATCAGAATTTATCTCAGACCCTTAGTCATTGTGAATACATAAATATTATATTTACATAGTCAAATGGTTCATCCACTGTCAGAACTGGAATATACTCTTTGAATATACTCACTGGAATATACTTTGAATATAACACTTTGAATATACTCAGAGCTAGAAATGTCTTGAGTAACTCAATAAATGATAAAGATAAAAGATCTAAATAAGATGTACTTTTCTTCAATACTTGAAAGTTCTACTAAGTCTTAGTTCTGTTTGTACCAGAAAGGATAGAGAATACATTTTGTTCTTCAAGCCATGCTTCTTGCATCAATATTCATTATAGCCACAATATGAAAGCAACCTAAATGACAATCTGTGGATGAATGGATGAAACTAGAGGACATAATTTTAAGTGAAATAAGTCAGGAAAGTCAGGTACAAATAACCAAAGATCTCACAAGCTCAGGAATGTATGGAATCTGAATAACTTGATCTCCTAGAATACAGAGTAGAATCATAGTTAACAGAAGTTGGGGCGGCTTCAGGGATGGCGGTGGAATGGGGAAATGTTGGTCAAAGGGTACATATTTACAGGTACAGGGATAAAATTTCAGGACACTTACCATAAAACAAGGTGACTATGGTTAAGACTGATAAATCATATTCTTTGAAAGTATAAAGAGAATGGATATGATGTCTTCTCAGCACAAAATGATAACTATGGGAGGAAAAGATTTGTCAAAGATTTTCACCATTTCAAATACAAATGTACTTCCCAAATCATCTTGCGCACAATAAAAATGTACAATGTTATCTCTTGTTTTCAGTGAGAGAATTTTAACTCATTATGAAAATTAGATGCACAGGAAGACTTAAACAATATCATAGGCTATCTCTCTCTTCCATCACACTAGTTTTAACTATAGTCCTCTTGACATAGAAGGGCTAAATAGTAGCTCTCTAGGTTGTAGAGGGATGATGAAAAATTCACAAGTTTTAAATTGCATGCTGTTCTGAGTAGCATGATGAAATCTTGTACTGTCCCTGCTCCAACTCACTCACAGTGTGAATCATCCATTTGTCTGAGATGATACTCTGTTATGTTTCATAGAGACTCAGTTTTGGAACAGAAATGGAGCAATAATGCATTCCCCAAGAGTAGAGTGAAATATGTACCTTGTCAATTTTTTAAAGTTTCTCTCTTTTTACTGGTTTCATCACAAGAGCGGGGAAAAAACTGATCCCTTCAATACATAAGTAAGATATATGTAGTTTTATTAATTTGCTCCAGTAGGGAGACCACATCTGGACAGCAGCTGTAACAAGATTCACTACCCAATTAAACTGATGATTATTTACTGTCATTCTTAAAGTCCCATCTGTCTATTGAACCAATTGAAGTGGATAATTAAATGAAGTTGTGTTATCAGCCATCACTCTTATTTCTTTCAAGGTTTTAATGTGGACAAATCTCTGCAGTTTTGAAACAAATGAGATATTTGCAGAGTTGTAAGTGTGTTATTTTTGTTTGTTTTCTTTGATTTGTTGTTGGGGTCATCAGGAACAATCTAGAAATTTCTCATTGTTCTAAAATAATTTGTATGGTTGTTTAAATTTTATAGTATCTTGAGAAATTACAATTTGAATTCATGTGACATACTTGGACATACTTGGACATTTTGGTCAAAATTTTAATTATCACATAAATCCCATAAGCTCTTATGTTGACTTGCAAACTGAAAATGTCTTTAGTTTATAAGCATTTTAATAGCTTATATTTAAGTCTACCATTTCCTCAAAATATTCATATTTTTTCTCATGACCAATGACTTTGATAATTGTCCAGTCTGTTGGTACAAACTAAAACAAGTAATAAGTTTATTTGTAGTGTTACTTGTGGTTCTATTTCAGGTATGTCAAAACTGCCATTTTTCAGACTGATTTTATGTTTGCTAATTTACATAGTCCTAGGAATTTGGTTAGAATATATGGATCTATTGTGGTTGTCCAATATATGTTTCATACAGCTGAAGATCTGAGGATATTAAGAAGCAAAGTGAAACTTAACGGGTCATTCACAATTTTTTATTTTATTGATCAGACTATTGTGACTAGTGCTACTGACATTTTTGTAGTTACATTCACTTTATCTTTAGAATTAACACTTACTAATGTGTATCTTTCAATATGAGCTACTCATATGCTCTGAAATAGGGTAATAATTTTAGTTTCAGCATTTCAATTGATCATCATCAACTATAGCATGGAATAGGGTTAGGGAATGCTGAAATAACAACCAACACAAAAGTCTCAGTGACTTAAGAGAGTTATTTTTAACTCATTCTGTATGTCCAGTAAAGGTAATCAATGATTGAAAGGGATTAGAGACATGAGATGAATTATGATCTGCCGGCACATATATTCCACAATGCCAGAGTAAACCATGCATTGATATTTAAAATTTCTATTCATATTTAGTTGGATAAAACTTTTGCCCAAATTTCTTTTGAGATAATCACATGACCATACCCATTTTAAAGAAACAACTTGGAAGTATAACTCTCTGAAGTTCCTGAAAGATCTGAGCTAGAGTATTTTTGAATAAAACTAATATATAAAAAATTATATGGCAGGTCAGCAGACTGTAAACCCATAGAAGAGGAATATTAGCTTTTTAATACCTCTGAATGTGGCCCAGCACATTATGGAGAATTATCTGCTTTACTCCAATTCTACTGATAGGAAAGATAATCTCTTCTCACAGATACTTTATATCTCAACAACCATTTGACAAAATAAATAGTTATAATGGCCTAGAAAAGCTAACACATAAAATTAATAATCTCATTATCATATTTAGAAAATAATATATTGTCAAGCTTTATAGCATGCACTGCTAATTATTTTACATCATATCAAGTATATATAATGTAATACATATATGTGTGTATATATATACACACACATATAGACACACACACACACACATATATATATATATATATATATATATATATCTTCAATAGAAGTCAAGGAGTAGGGCAAATAACAAGGTAAAGGATTACATAAAAGTAGAAAGTTTTCATATTTGTCTTAGGCTGTTGTGTGTTATCAGTCTTTATATCCTTCATATTTAGAATTCTTTAAAGCATCTAGTTAACATTGGTATTTGCATTCAAAAAAAACAAACTCTTTGAGTAGAAGTAGCCCATATAATTAACTTAACTCCAAAGCAACATTAAAATTTGGGTACATTTCAATATATGCTATTCTTTTCTCCAATTTGTTTTCTGCATCATTAATTTTTTTAACGAACTCTTTTGTTAATCATGTGATTCATGGACTTCTAGGTGATAGTTTCTTAACAAATTCTGAAAAGTACCTCATCAGTGCCAGATCTATCTTTACATTTTCTTTATATCATAAAACTCTAATACTGGTGCTGTTTTAAAATGATTTTGACATGTCACTTAACATAAGAAATAAAAAATAGCAAGGTGTTTTATTTTACAAATAACAAGATTTTTAGTAGTATATGCCTAGAAATTTTAAAAACTGAATACACTATTATAATATTGTTACATAATTGTGGGACTAGATATCAATTCATGAATTCTTCTAATGTTATTCTTTTAACTTGCTAAATTTTAAACTAGGAAAATTGACAGACTTAAGAGAAATAAGAAAGTCTAAAAAATATGACTGGTTAAAGTTTAAAATAACACATATCAATAGAGATCTCTATTTCAAATCAGGATAGTTGTACTTTTGTAATATGATATATTTTATAGCCAGTAAACAAATACAAGTTATAAACTAATACAATAGTATGCATTTTTCATTATTTATCCATTCATTTAAAACACTTTGAATACAATATTATTGCATAACATATTATGATTATATTATTGATATGCAACTATAAATGTGTATGAAGATCAGATAGATTTAAAACTTAAAATATGATAGGGACAATTATGGTCATTTAAGATAGTCTATGAACAAATTCCCACAATTTGTGAACTCCTGTTACATGGCAAAGATGATTAAGGTTGCAGATGAATTTAAGGTTGAAAATTAGTTGGCCTTAAAATAGGAACATTATCCTGTATTATTCTGGTGAATGCTATGTAATCAGAAGTTTCCTTAAAAGTGAAAGTTGGAAGCAGAAGAGGCGTTTCAGAGGGAGATGTCTCTACGGAGAAGTGGTAGAGAGTGAGGTACTACTGCTGGCTTTGAAATGGAGGAAGGGAGAACTCTTGATTCTGGGGGAAAAAAAAAAAAAGACAACACCACCACCACAAGGATAAAGATTCACCAAGGAAACTTCTAGAAAGAAATATAACCTTGCAAATACCTTCATTTTAGTCCAATGGGATCACATAAGACTTGTGACCTAAAGAATGTCAAGATCATAAATTATTGTTGCTGCTTTTAAGCTGCTACACTTTTAAAAATTTGTTATAGATGCATTTGGAAATTAATACTCCAAATGAATTTAAATTTTCTTAGCATTTCTGTTGGAGCAGGTTAAATATGCAGTAGAGATTTCCTCTTTTCTGAACTCTTTTTATGAATGTAGCACTATAAATGTGAAGACAGTGGTGAAGATTGAACAGGGTTTCTGAAGCAAAGGTATTCCAGGAATTTAGGATTGGAAGGCTAACACAGGGTTAATAGTTTAGTAATGTAACAAGTAATCAGGACACAACGACAATTTGACAAACTTTTTTTTTTTTTAATTTTTTTTTATTTAAGGGTACCTGCTATATTGGAATGTGGGGCAAAAGGGAAAGTGCTGTCTTCTTATCCCAGATAAATCCAAATTTGCAATGATGATGTATATTATTCACAAATTATTAAATTTTGGAATGGACCGTCATTCACATCTGGATAAGCCTGAGATGAGGAAATGTGCCACAATTATACAAAGTGAAGATGAGACTATGCTGACTTATTTTTCCTGTGGTTAAAAGTCAAAGTTATTATGCCTTTGTTCTTGCTGCTTGGATATTACTCTAAGACATCAACAAACCAAATTCCACAGGTATTAAATAAGAACCATCCTCAGGAAGCAGAGAAAATGTATCATTTAAATTGTCTCAGTAACTTGAGGGAAAATGACCACATTGAACCAATTGCAAAGTATAAAATAGTGATTAAAAAAAAGGTTTCCTCTTACAGTTATCTTTATGAATAGAGAATTTGAGGTAAAATTTTTTTCTTAAATTCCCTGAAAGATTTCTTCTATCATCTACTGATCTGCATCATTTCTTACAGGAAGTTTTATGTTGTTTCTTTCTTTTTTATCATAATTTTTATCATTTATTGCTACACATTCCTTATATAAAGTGGTGGGTTTACTGGGGGATATTCAAATATACCACCATACATTTTGATTAATTTTACTTCTTTACGTAGTTGTCTCTTTTTTTTTTTTTTTTTTGTCCCCTAACATAGGCACCCCATACCTAAGTATTTTCTCTGTAACCTTGATTTTGAAAGACTGAACATGATACAACAGCGTGTGTTTTTCTTTGTGCTCAAGTCACTAGGAGTTCTCTGAAATTCTTAGAACAGTGGTTCAATGTCCTTATTTTTGAAAAACTGACAAAATTCTTTCTACAAATATTTCCTTTACCTCATCATTTTTCATCATTTTCTGGTATTAATTATATTTATGTTAGACCATTTGATGTTGTCCACATGTTTCAGATGTTTTTCTTACTTCTTTTCTTAATTTTCTTTGTGTTTCAATTTTTATACTTTCTGTGGTCCTATTTTCAAACATCCTATTCTTTTCCTTGAAGGGTCCAGTTTGCTGATAGTCCATGTAAGAATTTGTCATCTAGGATAGTTTATTAAAAATGGTATTTTCTGTAACATAATTATATTCTTTGTTATAGTTTTCATTTTTCTTTAAATTCTCCTTCTCTAGAAATTTTTTGTACCTTTATTACAAGTATTTTAATATGGTTATCAAAGATATTTTAATTTTCTTGGCTATTGCATCCCAAATCTTTGTCTATGTGTTTTTTAAAGCCATTATTTGTTGGGGTCTTTAGCCCCCTTGCTCTTCTCGACCAGCAACAAGCACTCCCCAACAAGGCCAGACCGGGATAGGTAGGGCCAGCTGACTGCCCGCTCCCAGCCCTCCAGGCGGAGGACAATCAGATGCGTTAGGGAGACCAGTCACAGTAGGAACTCATTTATTGAGGAAGTCACACAGCTTTTATGTAGGGTGAAGGTTAGGAGGGAACCAATCAGCTTAAAGGTCAGCAAGGCATGGGGGGGTTCATGCAGGCGAGAGTCCCATAGGACTATATGGCAAGCACGAGCTGATCACGTTCACTGAACTGTTGTTAACCAATCCCTGAAGTTGGTCCAATTTATCATCATTAACTTTTGAAATCGCCTTTGAGGCCTTGATCTTGCTCACTTGGCAGAGAGTAAGGAGTCAGCCCGAGTTAGTTAATGTGTCATTAGTCCCAACAATTATTAATTTTGCACATAGGCTATATGTCAATTTTGCTGTTTTCTTTTTTCAGTGTTTCAGTGTTTGATTAAATGCCAGTAATTGTTGACCAAAGGAAGGTAGAGACTGGAAAAATATAAAACAGGCCTGCTATTGTTCATGTGCATCTCTTTAGACATGGTATTTGTGTGAATTTTAGGGTCGGTCTGTTTGGTAAGTGTGATAGCTAGCTTTTTGTTGCTCTGACCACAATGTCTGAGAAAAATAACTTACAGGAGAAAAGATTTATTTTGACTTCATGTTTTCAGATGTTTGAGTGCAGGGTTGGCAGCATGCTTTATATTTGAGGTGAGGCAAAGCATTATCCACCATGGTGGAAGGGCATGGTGGAAGAAAGCCACTCAGCTTATGGAAGCCAGAAAGGGGCTGGCAAAGAGTTGAAGGGACTGAAGATAAGATAAATACCTTCCAGGGCATCTCTTCAGTGACCTACTTCCTCCAACTAGACCCTAGCTCCCAAAATTTCCACCAAATCCCCAAAAGGCCATCAAAACATGAATCACTCAGTGGATAATTTCACTGATGGGGTCAGAGACCTCATGATCCAGTCACCTCTGAAAAGTCCCATGTCTAAACATTGCTGCATTGGGGAACAAGAATTTTAATACGAGCCTTTGGGGGTACTTCATATCTAACCCATAATAGTAGTTAAAGCTTTCTGAGGGAGAGGAGAAGGCTATAATTACTGTGAGACTACTAGTTTTCCAATTCTACTTTACATTGTGCATTATGGAGTCCTGGAAATCCAGAGGAACTTCATACTCCTCCTTTGCCAATCTCAGCTTTTAGCAGGTTTAACAGAACAGCATACTTGTAGGGTCCCCTGCCCTCTTGTAATGAACACCATAATAATTTATAATTGCTTGTGTCTCAATGAAAACTCATTGACATATGTGTAGATTCTCAGTTTTCTTTTTCTTTTTTTTAACAGATACAACTTTTTTTAATACTTTTACTTTACTTATTTATTTTATGTGGTGCTGTGATCAAACCCAGTACACATACTATGCTCAACAAGCGCTCTACCACTGAGCCAAAATGGTAGCCCCATTTTCTTAATTTTCTTTCTCCAGCCTGACACTTAGACTCATCATCAGATTCAGTGAAACAGTTTGCCTGCACTATATACCTCTGACAGGGCTTATCCCCTTCTTGAATTTACATTTGTTTTACAATATCAATTCTCTGATAGCCTCTAGAAAAGTTATGATTCT